>NC_136932.1:24560551-25255627 GCF_949752795.1 Hyperoodon ampullatus
CAGTGTCTTGAAAGAAAGAACAAGAATGCTGGGAGAGCTTCCTGGGGCTGAGTCTACGTTGTGTTAATTAACAGTGTCTCCGAGGTTCCTTCTCCCCTTCATCCCAGAGTTCAGGGTGGTATAAGCTTGGAGATGAAGCTGGAAGAGGGTAGGCACCATAGGCATTAACACTGAAAAAATAAAGTTACCCAACAAGACAGAAACCTCCACCTGGGACCACCACCTGCTGTCTTGTCTCTCTGATCTTGTTTCTTTCTTTGCTTTGGCCGACAGGAAGATGGAAGCATGGTTCATCTCCAGCGACAACCGTGAAGGGTTTCACGCGATGTCTCTTTCTGAAGTAATCTCGTTCCCAGCTCTAGTGTTTCTTCCCTTTTGTTTCATTTCCTTCGTCAGATATTTTTAATTTATATTTTATCTTATTATATACGCATCCCCCCTTTTTGGTATATGCTGTTTGAAATCCTTTCTGAAACCCAGCAGAGAAAATATAAACAAAACAGGATGCATATTGATGGGGTTCAGTGAAGACCAAAAAATCATCCTTGTTTTCTGTGATTCGAGATGGATCACAAACCAGAAGGTAAACGTTGCCAGAAAGGAGATTATTGGGAGAATTGATGAAATCAGAATATGGACTATGGACTGTAAATTAGGTAAAAGCCGTGTTTGAATGGAAATTTCCCAAATTTGGTAATTTACTGTGGTTACAGAAGAGAATGTCCTTGCTCTTGAGAAATGCACCCTAAAAAGGGTAAAGAAGTATGATATCTGCCACCTCCTCTCAAATGGTCCAGAAATGGGGAGGAAAAAACGTATATGTATTTATATACATTTATATACAGATGTCTTTTTGTATGTATATATAAATGTATATTTATATATAGTGAGAGAGAGAGAAAACAGGGAAAGAGGAAAGATTACAATCTCATCCTTGAAAAATGAAAGCACTTGTACATCTAAGTGAATTTGCCTTGCAATTTTAATTACAGTGGGTGTCCTTTTAAAAGGGGATCTCAAAAAACAGATTTCTTCTTGCTTTCAACGCTGCCTGTCTCCTTCTGCTCTCTCCCTGAGGACTCTCACCGCCCCTACCCACGAAATGCTAAAAGAAGACTGCATTTTGGAGTGATTCCGGGAAGAATTGTTTTCAGATAATTAGGCATGGTCTGCAGTTGCCTCTGGCATCGGTGTAGATACAAAAATCCCATCTGGATGATCAGCAAGTGTTTAAGCTTTGAAACTTTTTCTTCTGGAGGCTTTTATTAATCCACTGGGGAAACGCCTCCACCTTTCTCTCCCAGCCCCGACTTCTTGTCATTTGCAATCCAGCCACTTTGGGCTTCAGAAGAGAGAGTGTTGCCAGCGAGGGTCATAGCAGCCCTTTCCACTGACTCAGCTGCACTCCAGCCCAGCACCTCCCCCTCCCCTCCCCCCTCTCTCTCCCCCTGCCCCCCGCACTCCAGGCAAGATGCGCCTGGGTGGAAAGCTCTGGCAGACACTGCTGAGAGCCCACCTGTGCCTGTTATTCAGGAACGCTCAGAGCAGGGTGCTGTGGGCCTTCTCTTCACCCCCTGCCCGTACTCCTGAGCCATCAAGACTCCCAGACAAGGAAACGACCCTTCTAAGAAGACCTTCCGGGGCTTCCCTGGTGGCGCAGTGGTTGAGGATCTGCCTGCCAATGCAGGGGACACGGGTTCGAGCCCTGGTCTGGGAAGATCCCACATGCCGTGGAGCAACTGGGCCCGTGAGCCACAACTACTGAGCCTGCGCGTCCGGAGCCTTGTGCTCCGCAACAAGAGAGGCCGCGACAGTGAGAAGCCCGCGCACTGCAATGAGGAGTGGCCCCCGCTCGCTACAACTAGAGAAAGCCCGCGCACAGAAACGAAGACCCAGCACAGCCAAAAATAAATAAATAAATTAATTAATTTATAAGAAGACTTTCCTTTCTGGCGATGTCCCTGCCATCCTATGCTGTCTTCAGACCATGGGGCGGACACCCAGCGCCCCCCCCAGGGGTGCTCAAGCCCAGTTCAGGGACTTCAGCCTGCGTCCAGCCAGTGGAATTGGTCACACTGTCCCCTCTCCTTGGCCAAGGCTCGGCAGGGCGGCCTTCTTACGTATCTGCCTTCCTCTGACCGCTGACCTCTCACCCTCCTGCAGGCCCTGCTGCCGTGCACTTGCCGGGTGGATAGTGGGGTGACCCCCATTCAGTGACCGTCCTCCTCTCCGAGTCTCCATGTCGTGGGCAAGCTGTGAACCTGACTTGTTTAGTCTGCAGCCATGCCCCTGTGATCTGATCAGGGGTCAGTATAGTCCACGTCTATGGGGAGGAGAGGCAGAGAAAACATGGTGATGGCAGGACGGCCTCCAGTGAGTAAAAACCGTGATGCGAGCGCAGAGACACAAAGCGATTTTTCTCTCAGCGCCCAGCAGTGGCTCTTTATCCCCGTGGCCCATTAGTTTGCTCTTTTCAGCTCTCTCCTTCAAACCCTCTCTTTCCCGCAGTTCAAAGTGGCTTTCGAAACCGGAGGTCTTTAATCCTGACAATCAGGCGGCCGACGATGACCGTGATCAGCCCCCGCCCGAGCAGAGGGGCTGAGCCCTGGCCAAACCAGGGGGTTGAGCCTGGGACACGTGGGCCGCCCGCCCTACAGGAGCTCCCGGCAGGGGTGGGAGGGGCCCGGCCCAGCAGGGCTTCCGGTTCAGGTGGAGAAATTGCGGGGGAGCCGGTGGGTCACCAGGGCTCAGGGACTCTCCAGCCAGGAGCAGCGATGGCCGTGGGCCAGGGTTGAGACCTTGAGCTTTGCTCCATCTCCCGGCCCAGCCCCTGGCTCTGTCCCGTTCCCACCCACCCTGCCCCTGACACCCTCATGCGGCTCTCAAACTGCCCAGGCCCTCCAGCAGGGAGCAGAGGCCTGGGTTCAAGTCCCCTCCTAACTACCTGCCAGCTGGGTTTACTTGGATGTCTCTGGGCAGTTGGGGTGTCTGACCTTATAACGTGGTCCTTCCTTGACCTGCCCAAGCTGGTCCCTCTCTTACTCTTTTTTTTTTTTTTTTTTTTTTTTTGTGGTACGTGGGCCTCTCACTGTGTGGCCTCTCCCGTTGCGGAGCACAGGCTCCGGACGCGCAGGCTCAGCGGCCATGGCTCACGGGCCCAGCCGCTCCGCGGCATGTGGGATCTTCCCGGTCCGGGGCACGAACCCGTGTCCCCTGCATCGGCAGGCGGACTCCCAACCACTGCACCACCAGGAAAGCCCTCCTCTCTTACTCTTAAACCAGTGGGTGTTTATTTTCCCTGCAGCCTCTCTACAACCTAGCTTATATTGAGGTTTGCGTAGGCAAAGGGTGACTGTGGTCCCCCTTCCAGGGAAAATGTTTTCTTTTAATTTAGACCTTGTGGCGGTATGTAAGGGGCTAAGGGGATGACAGTCGGCGTTTAGGAAGGGGGTTGAAGGATGTGTTAGGACAATTCACCTCCCCACCCCATCATCACAATGGCGACCAGGCCCACCAGAGTAATTACAATTCACTGCTGGGCGCCAAGCTCATCCTGACCCAAACCATTTGAGATAGGCTGGCATTTCCCATGTTATAAATGACGAGGCTGAGACCTGAGATGTTGCAGTAACTCAGCCAAGCCCCCGTTGCTGGTAAGCAGCCCAGCAGCATTTGCAACCTCAGTCCCTCAAATCTGCCCTAATCCTCTATCCTGAATTCAAGGTACTTTGAAGAGCTCCCACAAAATAGTCCAGGGGAAGCATTTTATCCATCAATTAAAAAATGTATATGTACATATGTAAACAGGTGCCATGTCCTGTCCTGGGACTTGGGGAAAAGGAGGGTGTCAGATGGACGCAGCTCTTGGGGAGTTTGCAGTTGGGTTAGTTTCTAGCCCTGTAAATCGGAGTTTGCAGTGCAGGTGGTGGAAAAGGCCCAGAGTGAAGAGAGAAGAATCTGGCAGGGGAGAGGCCACTTTGGATCAGGTGGTCTGGGAGGGCTCCTCAGAGGAGGTGACTTTGGGTGGAGATCTGGAGGGTCAAGGGAGCTGAGAGAAGAAGAATCCGGGTGGAGGGTACCACAAGGGCAAAGGCTCAGAGGCAGGACCCAGCCTGGCAAGTCAGAGGATCTGAAAGTGGCCTGTTGTGGGTCAGAGAGACATGAGCATCAAGGTGGGCTTTGCAGGTTTTAGGAACATGTTGGGATTGTATCTTTTCTTTTTTTTTTTCTTGCGGTACGCGGGCCTCTCACTGTTGTGGCCTCTCCCGTTGCGGAGCACAGGCTCCGGACACGCAGGCTCAGCGGCCATGGCTCATGGGCCCAGCCGCTCTGTGGCACGTGGGATCTTCCCGGACCAGGGTACGAACCTGTGTCCCCTGCATTGGCAGGCGGACTCTCAACCACTGCGCCATCAGGGAAGCCCTGGGCTTGTATCTTACTGGGGGACTCTAGCCAGGGTGGGATGCTCTGATTGGTGCTCTGAATAGATGGTTCTGGCTTCTGTTGAAGGGTGGACTCTGGTGGGAGGAGTGGAAGCTGGGAGACCCTCCAGGAGTACCTGGGAGGAGGCCAGCGCATCTCACACTGGGGAGAAAGGAGTCTGGAGCCACAGACTTAGGAAAAAGAAATAGTGAGACCCCAGCACGGGTGCTGCTGCTTTGCTGAGGCCGAGAGGGGATGGACAGAAGGTATGAAGGCCCTTGGGATGGGGCTCCCCCTGGGGGGTCTAACTCGAGGACAAGGCGCCTTAGAGGCACATTCAAAGGGGTCAGCTCAGGGCTGGTGGCCGCCCCAGAGTCAATGCCAGAAGCAGCCGCCCAAACAGCACCCAGGCCCTCTGGGCAGACAGAGGCAGGCACCCCAAAGGGTGCCCTGCCTGCAATAGTGGCAGAGCGAAATGTCCTGTTTCAGCTCCACTTTGGGCTCCTGGGCTGGAGGCCTTTGTGAGCTCCTGCCCCAAAGCACATGGTGGCCAGTTCAGAAGATGAGCAAACCCCTCACACAGCTGTCAGGGGCACCACCCGACGGGCAGAGCAATGACAGCTAAGAGTCGTACAGAATTTACCAAGAACCAGGCAAGTCCTGATTCTAAGGCCTTCGCCTGCATTCGCCCTTGACCCGTCCTCAAACAACCCTATGAGGGGGGCACTATCGTTACCCCTACTTTACACTGAGGAAACAGGAAGGTGAGGCACAAAATGACTAAACAACTTCCCCCAGGT
Organism: Hyperoodon ampullatus; assembly: GCF_949752795.1. Lineage (NCBI taxonomy): Eukaryota > Metazoa > Chordata > Mammalia > Artiodactyla > Ziphiidae > Hyperoodon > Hyperoodon ampullatus. The sequence goes on from NC_136932.1 coordinate 24,565,774, forward strand.
GAGAGAGAGAGAGAATATGAGAGAGAGAGACAGAGAGAGAGAGTCAGGGGCCCAGCCAGCATCCAAACCCCCCGTCAGCGCTGGAGTTCTTGCTACTGAGGCCGACCCTACCCTGCCTCTCAGAAAGTTCCTCGAGGTGCCAAGAGCTCACATGTCTTTCAGGGTCCAAGCTCTCCACAGTAGTTGACAGCAGCCCAAGCCTTCGCTTCACCCGAATATCATGGGGCAGTTCAGCCTCAAAAAATAAGTCACCCGTGAGTCTGTTCTCTATGTATGTGAGTCTGTTTCTGTTTCGTAGATATGTTGATTCGTGTCATATTTTAGATTCCACATGTAAGTGATATGTGGCATTTGTCCTTCTCTTTCTGACTTAACTTTGCTTAGTATGATAATCTCCCGGACCATCCATGTTGCTGCAAAAGGGAAGGAGGTTTGGGGGAGGGGTGGATTGAGCGTTTGGGATTAGCAGATGCAAACCATTATATACAGGATGGATGAACAACAAGGTCCTACTGTAGAGCATGGGGAACTATATTCAATGTCCTGGGATAAACCATAATGGAAAAGAATATGAAAAAGAATGTATATATATATATGTATTATGTATAACGGAATCATTTTGCTGTACAGAGAAATGAACACAACACAGTAAATCAACTACACTCCAATAAAAGTTTAAAAAAATAAAAAAAAATAAAGATCACATAAAAAGTGAAAAAAAATAAGTTGATCAGAACATGAAAACCCTTACAAGAGAGAGAAAAAGGCTGGGAATTGGGCTTCCCTGGTGGCGCAGTGGTTGAGAGTCCGCCTGCCAATGCAGGGGACACGGGTTCGTGCCCCGGTCCGGGAAGATCCCACATGCCACAGAGCGGCTGGGCCCCTGAGCCATGGATGCTGAGCCTGCGCGTCCGGAGCCTGTGCTCCGCAACGGGAGAGGCCACAACAGTGAGAGGCCCGCATACCGCCAAAAAAAAAAAAAAAAAAAGGCTGGGAATTCTGAGAACCCATAATGGGCTATATGGCTAAACTGGGAGAGTCCTGAGATGGTCGGAAGAGAGATGCTCCTGGGCATCCATGGCTGGGCCGCAGCCTGGCTTCCCTGGGGAGACGAGAGCTGGGCTCCAGCGCCCCCCAGGGCACCCCTGGTGCTGAGTGGCTGACACCAGGAAAGCCAAGCCCTTCTGTGGGAAAATCAAGGATGGCTGTGACTGTCCACCCTCACTCCCAACAAGCCTATACTTAAACGTGATTAAGTCCGCTCTGTGCAAAGGAAATGTCCCACCGTTTAGCCAAACATGGGGCCCCCCTCAGTGGTGGTTTATGTGGCGGACTCTGTTCTGAACCAGGGCCAAGTCCATCAGGCCAAGTTCCAAGCTGGCTTTTTTCCAGCAGCCGGGGCCTCCCTGACGCCAAGGAGAAGGCTCCATCCCCGGGTCATGCTCACAGCTTGGGGTGAGGATGGGGAAACGATGAGCACGCCAGTGGGTACTTTGTGCCTCTAAGCTCCAGATGGGCTGACCTCCCAGCTGGCCTATCTGAGCCTCAGAAACATTCCATTTCCCTTCTCCAGGGAGAAGCATTAGGAAGAACAGAATTCTCTTCCTAGGTGAGGGCAAGAAAAAAAACGGAATGTATGTTTGTCCCTTGCTCATGTCAGTCAATTAAAGGAATTTGTAGGTGACTTGGTAAAACCAATCCCCTAGAAATAGAGATTATGGTTTCCAAAGTGGGCATTTTCCCTCCCCAGTGCGGTCAGAGGCAAGGCACTTCATTCTCTTAATCCTACGGACACCCACTCACATACGTAAATACCCGTAGGTGAGAAGATATTCCTGTGCGGGTGTGTGTGTTTGCACACCCTCACAATCTCCTTCCGGAGTCCTGTAATTAGCAGCCCGTAAAGGACAATTCTACGAATTAGAAATCCCCAGCCTCCATCCTGGGTGACTGACAAGCCAGAAAACTTAATTTCCCTCCTTGTAGGCGAGATCTTTTAAGCTACTGTTAGATCGCCTCAACAGATTAGGCCAGTTCTGCACTGCTCTGGAGAAATGCGTTCCTTTACCCCAGCTCTCCCCACCCGCTGGGTGATAAGGCATCTGTAAACAGTCTCTGAAGCTCTCTCTCCAGCCTTCTTGGCTTTGCCACTTTGAAGTTGAACTGCAGGAGGGCCTCCGTTCGAGATGAAAACGTCTTGCCAACCGATAAAGAAGTGCGGACCCAGCTGAAGTCCACTCGGTCACACGGATTAGCGAGCCTGAGAGGGTTGGTTTGGGTGGAAGGCTGAGTTCAAAGCTGTGAGGTTTGGATTCAATCACAAACGAAGGCAGACCCCAGTCACCCGGCCCCCACCCTCATCCCACCCTCAGGGGTGCCCAGGCAGGTGCTGGGAGTGCACCCACCTCCCAGGTCACAAAGTCCTTCACACTCATAGGACTTTCCCTCTGCACGGTGGTTCTTAAATTCCATCAGGCGTGTGTACATCACCACAGAGGGGAGTCCTATTTGCATGGTCAAAGGTGGGACTCGGTGAGCTGGATTTTTAGGATGACCCCGGGGCTTCTAATGCAGGTGATGACTAGAGTCTTACAAACACTGACAGTGGTGATACCATATAGGCAGGGACTATGGGTATCACGGACTGTGATACCCATACAGTCTGTATTGTACGGGGGGTGAAAATATGGAACCCTGGGGGTAAAAGGTTGATAAACAGCCCCAGCCTCTAGTCCTCCGGGTGCCGCCGGCTGCCCCGATGGCCCTCCCTTCCCCCCAGGACCTCCTGGACTCGCCCACCATTCAGGCACCAAAGAGTTAATGCCTCCTGAGCCTGCTCTGATTGGTCAGAGTCTTGTCAGTGGCTACGCCTCTTATCCTCACACCCAGAGGGCTTCCTGGCAGGACCCTACCCAGCTCTCCGTGCGAGGGGGCCATTTCTCTCAGCGACCCCATCGGGGCATGACAAGCCACTCTCTCCTGCCGGGAGCATCTTCTTTTGCCCCTTCCCTGATTGCTCTCCCGTCCACTCCTTGCCTTTGCTGCTCCCTTCCTTGGCTCCGCCCTCTCCAGGTTGGGTCCCTACTTCCATCCAGCCCTCAGTGATGACTTAAGTACCACCCACAGGTCAGTGGTAGCCAGTGTGTGGTTACCTCTTCCTGGAACCCCAGGCATGTTTCATCATCGCCTGATACATCCACCTGGATGGAGCACCTCCAGCTTCACAAAGACAAAGCAGAGCCCCGATCCCTCCTCTCCTGTAACCCACCCCGTCTCTGCTGACGGCGTGTCTACACCCATTTGTTGACTCCTCTCTCTTCCTCATAGCCCATATCCAATCCGCCGGCCGTTCCCGTCAACCTATTTGGGATCCACCTACCTGTCTCTACCTGTCCCTGCCGCCTGGGTCCACCACCACTGCTTGCCTCCCATATCATCTCCCCTTCCCCCATTCTTGCCCTTGCAGTCCATTCTCTGCCTGCCAGCAGGGCGGTCACACCAGAACAAAATCAGATCCTGTCACCACCTTGCTTAAAGTTCTCTGTGGCTTCCTCTTGTGTTTAGAATGAGACCCAAATTCCCCACTGTAGGACACACAGCACCTACACTGCTGATCCTCCGAATTCACCTTGCACCACTCTCCCTCCGGGCCGTGCAGCCCCACCTCTCTGGTCTCCTTTCCCATCCTCAGAACGTCCTCAAGCTCATTCCTGCCTTAGGGCCTTTGCACTAGATGTGCTGTTGACCTGGGATGCTACGTCCCCGCGGCTGGTTTCTTCTTGTTCAGATCTCAGCTAAACAGACCTCTCCTGACCCTGCAAACTCACGTAACTACCCACACACTCTCTGCCCCCCAATTTTAATTCTCTGCAGAGTGCTTACCACTAGTGGAAGTTTTATTATTTTTTTAAAATTTATTTTATTTATTTGTCTTTGGCTGCATTGGGTCTTTGTTGCTGTGCGTGGGCTCTCTCTAGTTGCGGCGAGTGGGGGCTACTCTTCGCTGTGGTGCGTGGGCTTCTCATTGCAGTGGCTTCTCTTGTTGCGGAGCACGGGCTCTAGGCATGCGGGCTTCAGTAGTTGTGGCTCGCTGGCTCAGTAGTTGTGGCTCGCGGGCTCTAGAGTGCAGGCTCAGTCGTTGTGGTGCACGGGCTTAGTTGCTCCGCAGCACATGGGATCTTCCCAGACCAGGGCTTGCACACGTGTCCCCTGCACTGGCAGGTGGACTCCCAACCACTGCGCCACCAGGGAAGCTCCTGTCAGACGGTTTAATGTTTTAATTGTTTACTTCTTCACTCAGTTGTTTATTGTCTCTCTGCCCAATTCTTCCTAATGAGTGCTGTGCTTGGGGAATTTGTATCTGCTTTTTTAAAGTAGATTGTCTGACACCTCCATTTTATGGATCATTGTCACTTTTTGCTGTACTCAGGACTCCCATCTCTGCCAGCCACCCTGCTGGTAATACGTCCTGAACTAGGAAAGCAGTAGGCATGATCATTCGAGTTGTCTACATAGTATCAGTTATCATTCTGAGACAGGCAGAGACTCTTTAAAAATGAAGAGATGGCTTTGCTTCAGTGTGACGGTTCCCAGATGCTCACCGTGGATTAACAGCATCAGAATTACCTAGGGAACATCTGAAAGGATGTAGATTCCCAAAACTCCCTGCCTGGAGGACCTGTTTCAGGAGGTGTGGAGGAGGGTCTGAGAATCTCTACTTGTAAAAAACTAGCCCTGGGGCTTCCCTGGTGGTGCAGTGGTTGAGGGCCCGCCTGCCGATGCAGGGGACACGGGTTCGTGCCCCAGTCCGGGAGGATCCCACATGCCGCGGAGCAGCTAGGCCCGTGAGCCATGGCCGCTGGGCCTGCCCGTCCGGAGCCTGTGCTCCGCAACGGGAGAGGCCACAGCAGTGAGAGGCCCGCGTACTGCAAGAAGAAGAAAAAAAAAAAACTAGCCCTGGTGTGCTCACACTTTGCAAGCTTGGTAAGCACTAGCTTAGTGCACAGGCATGGAGACACCTAGTTCAGATGTGTGGGGAGAGACCTTCACTGCCTGCTCCTAGGACAGGGTTTCCCAAGTGCATTGCTATTGACATTTGGGGATGGATAACTCTTTGCTGGGAGATGCTGGCCTGTGCACCCTAAGATGTTTAGCAGCATCTTTGGCCTTTCCCTCTAGAGGCCCTGGCACCTCTCTTCCAGCTACGACAACCAAAAATGTCTCCAAACATTGCTTCATTTTCCCTGGAGGGCAAGACCCACTGCCCCAGGGTTTCAGCTACGTTTTCCATAGCCTATAGGAGACCTCTGGAGTCAATGGTCTAAAAGATTCCCTCACCCAAAGTCTGCAATAACATAGGCAACCACTCAGAAGGCCAACTTGTGTTATGCTAAACAACTGCCTAAACCTATGCATGCTTATGTGCTGGCTTCGTGTACCTGGAAATCAAGAACAGCTTTTAACTAATCCAAAAGAGATATCCTGGTCAAAGCATATCTGAAGACTGCCATGTTTTAAAACTCGACGTGATTTAAAACAGAATCCTATAAGTTCCTCTGCTAAAACACTTTCAGGATATATTAGGTATAACAATAGTTTGCTACATGAAAATGGCTTTGAAAATCTTAAAAGTGTTTTAAAAGAAAAGGGACTTTTTTTTTTTTGGTGCAAGGCATTAAACTGGATGTGAATATGACAGATTTCAAAGACTGTCAAAATAACAAATTTGCATCATAAATGCACCAGCTTCCTCTTTAAAGGCTTTTCCACCACTCAGGAAGGCATTTAACGGTGAGCAGGTTCAAAATGTCGCCAACTCCCACTTGTACAAAAGGGAGGCGATCCCCACTAGTCTCCGGGATTCAGACAATGTCTCTGCCTCTTTCCAACGTAATAAACTGCACTCCTGTCAAAATGCAGATAAATGAAAGAGACGGCACCATTGTTTTCTCCCACATCTTGCTAAGAAAGATATCCCCCAATATTTCGGGAGGACCAGTATGCCAAAAAATAAACCTGAAATAAATCCACCCCGCCGTGACTTTACCAGATCAAAGACAACAGAATTTCCACAGAAGCACTCTTCTGAAGTTTGCAGCGCTTTAGTTCAGATAGCGGCTCGTTAAGAAGCTTCTAATGCGTTTGATTGTTTCAAAGTTAGCCATCTAAATTTTTAATCATGTGTGGGTGCAAGATAGTCCTAGGGTTGTACCCAAACACTGCAAAGCCTTTATATTCTAAAGAGTCGTGTCAATATCATATTTTCCTGAATAATCAGCAGGTGGGCTTGGGGAGAGGGTGGCTTCAAACAGCTCCCTTCTTTGATGGAAGGGTGGACAGTTTCTGAAGTTGCCTTTGGAAGGAGAAATAAGTCTGAGTGTTTGGAAATCTGGATTCCTTTCTTTTTGGAGGGAGTGAGGCTGCCGCTCTCTGTTCTCCCCCGTCTCCTTTTCTGTCCGCAGAGATGAAACTGCTATCGTAATAAGGAGGAAAATAGGGCTTAGCTGGGAACCCAGCCTCTCCACCTAGAGTCTCCTGGAAAAGAAGCACATTCCCTTGTTCAGCAGACTCGGGTTAAATCTCTTTCAGTAGGAACCACAGACCGTTTTTTGTTGCTCCCTCCTCTTTGGGAACAGCCCATTTTTCCTTCTCAAGAGCCTGATATTTGATGGGGAGCATGCAAGGGCATGGGGGCAGCTGACCACAGCCCTTAGCTCTCGGGTGGCCCCGGGTACCAGCACCTCATGCTGACGGAAGCAGGAGTTGTACTTAACTATGCGCAAAAGGCGAAGGAGAGGAGGGGGCTGGAGAGACCCCGCTAGAGCCACCCTGGAGAAGAGAAGGCACAGCTCATCTGGATGGGAAGGAGCTTGGGAAGCCTTGAGACAGCTCTGAATCTGCTCCTTATTTCTTGAGCGTTTACCCATCTCTGTTCTAAGCTCTGTATTTGGAGCCTCATCACAGCAACCCTGGGTGGTGGGTTCTTTTATGATCCCCATTTTACAGGAGAAGAGGCTGAGACACAGAGCTAGTGAGTTGCAGAGGCAGGATTCGAACTTTGGTCCTCGGGGTCCAGAGCCTATGCTGGAAGTAACTTCCTTGTAGCACCGTCTGTAAGAGTGAAAACTTCAAAACAACCTAAATGTCCAAAAAATGGAATATTGCTTAAATAATTTGTAGCAGATCCACACCAGTGAATATTCTATGATAAACATGTTACAGCCATTATATGTGACATGTGAAATAATAATGACATACAGCGGTAATTAACACAACACTGTAAATCAACTATACTTCAATTAAAAAAAAGTAAAAAAATTAATGACACAGAACACAATTCATACTATATAGTTAACATAAGAAAGCAAATTAGATGAACTTATCTACAAAACAGAAATTACAGATGTAAAAAACAAACTTATGGTTACCAGGGGGTGGGGTGGGATAAATTGGGAGCTTGGGCTTGACATATGCACAGTACTATATATAAACTAGATAACTAATAAGGACCTACCGTACAGCACAGGGAACTCTACTCAATACTCTGTAATGACCTATATCGGAAAAGAATCTAAAAAAGAGTGGATATGTGTGTATACGTATAATGGATTCACTTTGCTTACACCTGAAACTAACACAACATTGTAAATCAACTGTACTCCAATAAAAATTTTTAAAAAAGAAAGCAACTTAGATATCTATAAGATTTTCCATTTTAGTAAATAAAAATCAACATTCACAGAGAAGGAAGGGCATTGAGACTGTGTTAGTCTACCAGGTTACCAGAACAAAGTATACGACTGGGGGGCTTAAACAACAGAAATTAATTTTCTCACAATTCTGGAGGGTGGGAAGTCCAAGGTCAAGGTGCCAGCTGAGTACGTTTCTGCTGAGGGCCTCTTCCTGGCTGGCAGACGGCCACCTTCTCTCTGTGTCCTCAGGTGGCCTTTCTTCAGTGTGTCCACAGGGAGGTGTGTGAGAGGGGAGAGAGCTCTTTTCTTCTTCTTATAAGGCCACCAACTGGATTAGGACTGGTCCTTATGACTTCAATTAACTTTAATTACCTCCTAAAAGCCCCATCAGAACTCCCCTGGTGGTCCAGAGGTAAAGAATCCACCTTCCAATGCAGGGGACACGGGTTTGATCCCTGGTCGGGGAACTAAGATCCCACGTGCTGCGAGGCATGGCCTGCCCACCCCCTCCAAAAAAAGGCGCCATCTCCAAATAAGTCACATGGGGGCTTGGGGCTTCAGTATATGAATTTGATGGCTGGGACACAATTGAGTTCGCAGTAGAGACCAAATTGTTAAGAATAACTCTATCCAAGTGATCATGATAGGAGTGATTTTTAGTTCTTTTATTTTTGAATTTTTTTTACAATGAACATAATTTACTTGGTGTAATATTTTTACAAAAACGGTTATAAACATCAGATTTTTGGTCTAAGGTGATTTTAATCCATTCTGTACAGATGAATCTTGAAAGCCTCACCTCTAGCCAAGCCATTGACCCATCCCCCCACGTTTGGGATTATTTTATGACGACAGGCAGCCCGTCTCTCTCTGCCCTGGAGCAGCCTGAGAAAGGTCCCGACCCGAGCATCTTTGAGGCTGGCTCCCAAGCAAGCCCTGTGTGCGATTGGCACTGTCGGCCCAGGCAGAGGCGGAAGAGAGCTGAGCGTGGTCGGGACCTTGGTAGATGGTGGCTTTTCTGCAGCCCTGTTCCTTGGAGGTAGAACGAAAGCATGTTATGTAAGCAGTAACTTGAGAGACAAAGCCTCAAACCAAACGTTTGGGGCTTTGTCCAGAAGGACATCAGTGAATCCATAGCGCGAATGTCTGGGAGGAGAAATTCACTGGACTGGAACAAACCACTAGGCAGAATTACCATGTGGGAGGCCCCGGCTGCAGCCCCCCACTTAGCACTCAGTCTCCACACCCCCCAAGCCTAGAAGCCGGGGTGGCACCACCCTGCCAACCTAATGCAGTATCAGGGACAAGATCTAGATTTCCACATTTCTGAAAGTGTTTCTTTCCCCAAAGTTGAGTTTCTTTCTAACGTCCGTCTGGCAGACTTGAACTCATTCGCACAAACGTGCAGAAAGCATGAAAGCTAACTCAGGTATATGCAGCAGAAAACATGACCTAAGCTGAGAGACCTGCACCCCAGCCCCTGTCTGCTGGTGACCGGCAGGGGCAACTTCGAGCAGGCTGTGTGACTCGATTTTCACGTGGGAGTACAGATGTGTGCCCTGCCTACTTGGTGGAATTACTTTGAGCGCTGGCTCTCTCTCTTACCACTGTACCCCTGGTGGCTTGGGCAGAGTCTGGCAACAGGATGGATTTGGGGGAAAAGAATCCCATGATTCAGAAATCGAAAGCCCTTGGGTAGCAGAGCAGAAGTCCAGCCAGGGGGTCTCTAAGTTGGACAAACATGACAGCAGAGAAGCACCCATGAGTGCTTCTGGGGGAAAGATGGGGCTTCAGAAGACCCCTCACATCTTAAACTCTTTAACACCTATTGAGGGCTCAACAAATGTGTTCAGAGTGACCACATCAAGAAAGACTGTGAGCCAGAAAGAACAATACTACCCTAGAGAAGTACTGAGACATGATGATGAAAGAACACTAACAGAAAATAATGAATATACAACATAGTATTATGTCAAACACTTTTCAAATTCTCTGGATAATGGGGTTGTAAACTTTTTTTTACTTTCTTATCGAAATTCTAAAAAACTAAATACATTTTTTGGAACCCTGCCAAAAAAAATGTGAGCTAATCTCTATGAAAGTGGTTTTCAAAGTACAAAGAATATTACACTCTGTGACAGAGATGGACGCGCTGCTTACTGACTCTTTTCTCCCTGGGTCCACAGCTAGACAACATCTCCCAGACTCTTTTGTAGGTCAGGCAATGCAGGAGCAACGGCCATCGAAACATCTGGAAAGCCAGGTGTTGAAGATGGTGCAGCCATAAGGCGGAAGGAGATTGGATCCCTGAATGAGAGAAAAGAAAGCCTGTCTCCCATTAGGCAAACCTGTCTTGACTTTATGTAAGTAAGTCATAAACATCAATTTTGAGTGAACCCTCGTACATCTTAGGGGTTCTTTAGCATCTGGTGCTCTCCGAACCAATATACAGTCTCTGCTATAATTTATATCCAAGAAGCTCCTAGAGGCTGTGTGATGTTGGGAACAGAGTCCAGGTGCTCAGATCTGGAGTCTTGTACACAATTCCACTGCAAGGGCTGTGACAGAAACAAGCTTCCAGAGAGTGGGAATCTTGCAAAAATGTCGTTCTGACAATTTCAAGGGGTCCCAGTGAGGAAGCAGAGTGGGCGGGGGCAGTCTGAGGAGACTGGCTGCAAAGGGGGTGTCAGGAGAGCCGAGGTTCTAAAAGGACACATACAACCCAAGATGGAAAGAAATTCACTAGGACAAAGATACTGAAGTGTCTAGAATTCGAAAAATGACATCTGCCAGCTGAGACTTCTGAAAGATGCTTAGGATGACTATATCAGTTATAGGGCAAAGCTAGCCGCCCAAACCAACAATGCACAACATTTCAGTGATGGGACATCATCCAAGCTAGTTTCTCACCCGTGTGACAGTTTAACGAGGGTGTCTGGGTAGGCAGGTGGCCTTCCACACAGTGATGCAGGAATCCACACCAGGAGTTGGTGGAAGTAGGAAAAGCAGGGTGAGGAAGACCACTCCTATCCTGAGCTCTTTAGCCCAGAAGTGATGCTCATGCCTTCTTCCGTACTCTGCTGGAAGCAATTAGTCATACAGCACACCTGGTTGCAAAGGGGACTGACAATGTGGTGTCTGGCAAGGCGGCCCTTCCCAGACACAACCCTACAGTATGAAAGGGAAAGCACAGGAGTCCCCTTGCGGTCCAGCGGTTAGGACTCCGCACTTTCACTGCCAGGGTTTGATCCCTGGTCGGGGAACTAAGATCCCGCAAGCTGTGCGGCGCTGCTGAACGATAAAAATAATAATAAATAAAAATTATTTAAAAAGGGAAAGAGTAGATGGTTGGTGAACCTCTCACTGTCTCTACTACAGCAGTATAAAGGGCTTTTCTTTCTTTTTTTTTTTTTTGCAGTACGCGGGCCTCTCACTGTTGTGGTCTCTCCCATTGCGGAGCACAGGCTCCGGATACGCAGGTCCAGCGGCCATGGCTCACAGGCCCAGCCACTCCGCGGCATGTGGGATCTTCTCGGACCGGGGCACGAACCCGTGTCCCCTGCATCGGCAGGCGGACTCTCAACCACTGCGCCACCAAGGAAGCCCCGGCTTTTCTTTTTTTTAAGTGATAATTAACACAAGAAGATGAAAGGGGTGGACCTGCTTTTTCAGTCTAATGGTCCAGTACTTATGCTGGAAAGGAAATGAAGTTCCTCCTCTCCTCTTGCTTCTCCATCTGGATTTCTTTGGGAAGAGAATAAGCAGACTGAACAGAGTAGGCTGGATGCTGGTAAAAAAGGAGTGAAGCTCTGGAAGTGTCACTGACCGCTGTGGCCTGGCCGGTTCTCCGCCAGAGATCACAAGACCAAGACGAGGCAAGCTAATCTCAATTTCATCTTCTTAATCTGGTAAATCAAGGAGGTGCAGGAAACCCTGAAAATAGAGTTTTGTACAGCATTTGGCAAGGCCTCTCATAAAACCCGAGGGAGACTCTATGGCCTGGGAGATGGTACAACTAGGTGGACTTGTAAGTAGTTGACGATCATACTCAAAGGGCGCTAGTAAATGGGGAGTAGGGGCTGCCATCTGAACATCTTCAGGCATAAGACAGATGTCATCATGTAGTAGGACTGGGCAGGGTACTTGATAATAGACAGTGATGGGGACAGAGACAGAATGGAGAGCCTGTGTGCTGACTAACGGCTGCAGTAGTCACTACATACATCCACGTGGGACGTGCAGTCCACAGCCCACAGAGCTACCCGTAGCTGCCTTGGCCACGCCAGCTGGCTGTTGCCATGTTGGACTGTGGACCCAGTGTTGAGATATATTCTATCTTTGAGGAGAAGCTGAAATCCAGATGTTGGCCACTGAATCAAAGTTTAAAAAAAAAAAAGGAAAGAAAATTCCATGCAGGCCAAACAAAACACATCTGCAGGCTGCATTTGGCAGCTGGACCATCCCTGTGCGATCTCTGACCCCAAGAAATATTTCTAATAGCACAGGGTTATATCGTTGGTCCGGTTCTATTCAACATTTTTAACCGATGACTTTGACTAAGCTCCAGAAAGCATGTGGATCAAATTGGCTGTTAACCAAAAGGCAGAGGGGCAGTTGGATGACTGACTCAGAATTCTGAATAACCTCAACAGGCTAGGACAGGGCCTGAACTGCACAGAAGGAGCTCTTGGGTAGATATATATATGATCATATTCTTGGGCCCCAAAATATCCACCATCCAAGTACAGAAGGGCTTAACAAGAGCACATGTTAAGAATAACATGCTGTAGAGTTTCAGTTGCTTGCGGATCAATGTGAGACAGTAGTGTGATATGCTTGCCAAAAAGCAAAGGCAGTCTTAGCCGGCATCAAAAGCGGCAGATTCTGCCCAGCTCAGGCCAACGGCATCTGGAGCTCCGTCTTGGGTTCTGGGAAACACTTGAGGAGGGACATGGAGAAATTGGAGCACATTTGGAGGCCATCAACTGGCATGGTGAAAAGACTGGAAACTCTTCAAATGAAGAACAGCTAAAGATGTTAGGGCTACTTTGCTTAGAGAAGGAAAGCCTTGCAGATACGTATGTGCTGGATTCCCACATTTGGGGGGTTCGTCATGTGGATGGGGAATTAGGCTTTTTCCTTGTGTGTAGACTAATGGCGAGAGGGAAATGGTACAGAGAACCAGAGTTCAAGTCAATGTTCAAAGGCCTTTCAGACACATCTTTGGTGAGGGGAAGGGCTGTCCAGAACAGAAATTGGACCCCTATCCCTAAAGATAGAAACGTGGAAGCAGAGGGTGCAAAACCTTTGGGACAAAGCAGAGGGAAGTGGACCATTATAAGCGTGGCCATTAGAACAGTGATGGGCACAGCTGAGATGGAAAGCAGACAGGGCCCAGGTGGGATATGGGGTTTTCCTAGCTCTTGCTCCAAAGAAACAGCCACACAACAAACTTCTGGCAGGTAGAGCTGGCGGGGAATAGAACATCAAAGAAACTTACTGCGGTGGTCGGGGGGAAGCAATGGCAGTAGGGATTTAGGAGAAATCTAAGTGTCAGAATCACTACAAGTCACAGCGTCAGAAAGATAAATCATGGTACATGGGGTTGAAGATGGCATATCAGTCCTGCAGGCAGATTTGGGGACTGAAGTTTAAGGTGATGTTTTAGTAATGGTCGTGAAAATGCTGGGTCTCCTCTTGGTGGGTATTGTGTATCACCAATTGAACCACAAGTTCTAGAACAGAGGTAACTTGAATTCTTAAGCCAGAACCCTTGCGAATGAACTAGGTCAATCTCTCTGTTGCACAGATTAGGAAATTGACTCCCCAAAAAAGGAAGTGACTTGTCTAGGTGTAACCAAAAGTGGGGTCCAGCTGCTCACCGCTCAAAAGCCACTAAAGAGGCTAGGTTGGTGGAAAGGAAAGTTTGCTTTTATTTTGGATGCCAGCAATGGTGTGGGGGCAGGGGAGGCGGGAGGGTGGACTCCTGTCCAAAGGCCAACCACAACCAGTGGGCGAGAGCTTTTAAAGGTGGAGGGAAGGGCCTACATATAGAAACAGCACAGTCAGCTCTGAAAGTCATCTTGAATTTGGTCATGTGGCGGTCTGACCAGCATCATCTTGATTGTTTTAAGTACAGTTAGTCTTCAGTTCCAGGGTCAGTTTGTTCTCATTTCCTTGAGGCCACTTCTCAGAATTGTGACAGCTTATGTCATGGCTACAGTCTGGTCATCATGTAGTTAACTTCTTCCATCTGGTGGGGTTTCAGTATCTACAAGACAGCTCACAGGACATGGCTCAGAATATTATCCATAGCCCTTGAGAAGGAACTAAAAGTCCTTGACGATGCTTAGTGACTAAACTATTATTATTTAGTCTTGTTGGACAGTTTCCCTTTGTTTCTGCATTTTCTCACCTTCTGATTAAACTTATTCTTTGGCTAAAGTTTTTCCACAGACAAAAGGCAGGTGGAGGACATGGTGGGGAAGGACCTTAGGGCCCTGCTTCATTTCATAGGGTCTTAGAGCTGGTAAATGACAGAATTGCAACTTGACTCAGGTTTCCTGACCTAAGCTGTTTCCATGATGGTCATGCTCAGTGTGAATACTCCATGGAAAAATTAACCTCAGAATCATCTTTATTCTCAGAGTCACCCTCCTCCCTGCCTTTGGTGGCTAAAAAAATGGTCTTGGTAGTAATTATAACGGTCTCCAGACATGGAGCCCTCTAGAGCCTGAGAGCTAATCTTGACACACCCATTCTGGTTCCCATTTTTTTCCCCTTAGGTAGGTTGGTTCCAATATTCATCATATTCTTTCTGTGCCATAGCTCACTCTTATCTGTGGTTCCTATGACATCTTCTAGCCCAAATGCAGGTGCACCAGGGTCCCTGGGGAGAAACTGGAGTCTTCTCGCTCCATCTGTAAAGACCAGTTCCCAGATCCCCTTCATATTCTGTCTCTGAAGCCCAGCAGGCATGATGGGGCAGGCGAGGGCTGCCAGTGCCCATCCTCCAGCCTGTGCCTGAACATAGCCCAGTGGTACAGACTTTCCCAAGCTCATTGCTGGGCCGATCACATCCCTTGAGCTCCTCAGAAACGCTGTTGAGCTGCCTACTCAGTGAGAGATGCAGAGGGAGACATTGATCAGGGATGAGCTTCCTCCTTATTGAGGTGCCATCCCAGTTCAACAATTCTCCATCAGCTCCCCCCGCCACTGTGGCCAGAACGGTGATGGAGCAATGCCCCCCTGGGGAGCCCATGTGCTACCAGACCAAGATCCACTAGATAGAACCCCTGTCTTGGAGTCTTGGGGCTTTGGCTGTTATTCTGCTGAGGCGAGGCTTTCTGCACAGACCTGAAGTGGCATCCATGAGGTTCTCCTCCCAGCAGATCAGCAGAGCTCTTGTTTCCCTCCACTGCCTTTCCCCTCTGTCTCATTGCTGCTCAGGGCTTTCATACTTTGACAGCTGTGATTTTCTCAACAAGTTCTTAAGAGAAGAACTCTCTCCCTTCCAAGTTCTGGAATGCAAGAAATCTGCTCCCTTCCCAGAACAGGCTTGGTCTGGACCCTATAGGCTCTTGAGGATACCAGGCAAGTCTAACCAAAACCACAAAGCCTGAGGGATCAACTACCTTCTAGGGACAGAAGGAAATGTACATTTCACTGTAGCCAGAGGAGGAAGAGAACCCCCGAAGTCCTTGTGTACCACACCGCTGCAGTCTAGACACCTCCCAGAGCAAGAAGTGAGATGGATTCTAGGTGAGATAGGGAACCTGGGCTACAGACCCACCTCCTGCTTCTCTGGTGTGTCTTATCCCTTCACACCAGCTGTCTTGTGGTAGGACAAGGTGGGCCTTCCATTAAGGACTGACTTGCTGCGACCCTGAGCCTGAACTTGATTCTGCCCAGCAGGGACAGCTGTGGTTATCAGAGCAGTGATGCTGGCTCACACTGAGCAGGGGGGTTTCCAGGCTGGGACCAGCCCCCTTCGGCCATACGTTTAAGGTGCCCTTCAACCAGAGCTTGAGTGTCATCACAACTGCGTACCTCCACACTACAGTCCTTTTCCTGGGTGTGGGACATCTCATTTGATTTCTATCCTTAGCACTTGGCCTGGCTTGTTACTCTGTGAAAACTGGGCTCCATATGGTCCCCAGTTCTCCTCATCTTCTGGTATTCACAGCCTTGTGCAATTCCCTCCCACGTCAGTTAGAGCTGACCTGAATAGGGCTGACCCACCGCAGAAAAGACAGAAAGTGTGACTATTTGGGCTCCGTCTTAAAAAAATTACCTCTTTCTCGTCCGTCTCTCTCTGATGACTCACTCTAAGGGAAGCCATGGGCCATGCTGTGAGGATACTCAAGCAGCCCTATAGAGAGGTGTCTACTTGGCAAGGAGCTGAGTGAATGAACCACCTGGGACTGTATCCTCCAGGTCCAGCCTTCAGATAACTGTAGCTCCAGCCAACCTCTGGACTGCAACTTCGTGAGAGACCCCAAACCAGGACTGCCTGGCTAAGCTGCTCCTGGATTCCTGACCCACAGATAGAAAAGATAATATTTGTTTGTTGTTTAAGTTGCTAAATTTGGGGGTCATTTGTGACAGAGCAATAGGCAACTGATACTCCATTGATGTTTGGTGAATGAATAAGTGAGTGAACAAGGAATGAAGAAATCTGACAATGCCTGTACATGTCATTGCCATTCACTCCTATGGAAGAAGCAAAATGGCCGTGTCCTACCACAAAAATACCTCAATCAATACAGGGGGATGGAAGCTGACAACTTAACAGGATTCCCATTCTAGCAAAAGAAACTCATTTCCCACTAAATCCCATTGGGTAAGGGATGTGCTAGTCCCCTAAGGTCACCCTAGATGCTGGAAACCCATTCCCTCACCCCTCTGCACCATTGCACAGGCTCTTCACCCTCACTAGGATGGCCTTCCTTAATTCCTCCTCTGAATAGCCTCTATTCACATCTCACAAAATAAGAATACAAAAAATTAAAATTCCTGGAGGGAACATATGGTTCCCTGTGAGTCCTCAGGGGCCCGTGGACCCCGGTTTAAGATATCCAGAACAATGGGACACCCATGTGATGGGATGATATACAGTCACTTACAGGAATGCGGGAGGAGAACAATTCATGGCCAGGAGAGCTATTTATGATACACTGCTAGCTGAAAAAGGAAAACAGCTTACAAAGCAGCAAGCACACTTGAGCAAATATATTATGTAATATTTAGTATCACTTAGTAGTATGTGTTATCCCATTGTATGTATACATTTGTCATTCTCATGTAAACACATTGAGAGAGAAAGAAGAGAATATACATAAAATGCTGATAGTTCTCTTCTTGGGGTGAGGCATCACTAGTAATTTTTGATTTAATTTTTAAATGTTCTGTATTATCCACATTTCCACATTGAACATGTGTGCCTTGCTTATAATTAGAAAAAATGAATTCTTTTCCAAAAGGGAGGAAAGAGGGCACTGTTGGCTTAGGGCTGCCTCCTCAGGCTTGGTGGGGACTCTGGAAGAACAAAGAGACTCCAGCGCCCACAGGTCCTTGGGGACCTCCTGCAGCCACTGGGTCAGGTTTGAAGGGAGCTCGGGCTTGGCCGGGCTCCCACCAGCATGAAGAGCCAGGAGCGGCCCAAGGGCCACCATCTGGGCTGGAAGGTCAGCGTCTCTTCCTTCCAACACAGCAGGAGCGAGACAAAGGAGCTGTTGGGCAATGAGGAATAAAGAGCAGGGATGAGAATGTAGGTCATCAGGAAATCGAGGAAATAAACAAAGCGTTCCTGCGAAGGGAGGGATCGCTTTGATCTTGGGGTGGGCGTGGGAAGGGCTGCCCCTGGGAAGAGGGACCCGGTTTCTGAGACATCCTCAGCCCACCTCAGGTGGACACGGTTAGAGTCTTAGCGCAGCACAGATGGATGGGGAAAGGGCTCCCGAGTCAACCCACCAGCATCCTCGCGACGTCCACGTCCGCGCAGGCCACACGGCAGCTCCGCAGTAGGTCTCCGGCATCTCCGCTCTGACTGCCCACGGCCATAGCCTCACGCATCTCTTAACGGGACCCCGCCTGACACCCCGCCCTGGCACAGGCTGCCCCTCTGCCCAGACTCTTCTCCCTCTTTTAAGAGTTAGTTTAAAAAAAAAAAAAAGTTCGTTCAGCTGCCCACTCTCCAGAGCAGAATTATCTACCCTCATTACCTTGACCACCCTACCTGTCTGTCTTTCCCAGTGGCCTGTTAACACCCCTCTTATTCCTTTCCTGTCACCGGTACCCAATGGGGGACTGAGTACAGCATCCATACTCCCTACACTGCTTGCCTAGATGTAACTGATTTCCACCTCTCCCAAGGCCTTGGGCCAGCCTGACTTTGCTTGGTGTTCGGAGCAGCTTGTCCTGGGGAGTCCAGGTCACTCTGACATCAGGGCATTTTCCCCAGGCCGGGCAGAGCTGCCAGCTGGGGCAAATCACAGCTCATGGTTTAAATTTCCTGCTGGCGTATATCTCAGGCACAGAAATCCATTATTTTAACGTGTACCCAAGTCTCCCTTACCCCAACACATCTTCTGATTGTCAATTTTATGTGTCAACTTGACTGGGTTAGGAGATGCCCAGAAAGCTGGTAAAACATTACTTCTGGCTGTGCCTGTGAGGGTGTTTTCGGAAGAGATGAGTGCTTGAATTGGACTGACTAAAGAAGATCATCCTTGCCCAGGTGGGTGGACATCACTTAATCCATTGAGGGCCCTAATAGAACATAAAGGTGGAGGAAGGGCAAATTCTGTTTCTTACTGAGCTGGGACATCCATCTTCTCCTGCCCTCAAACGTAGGCTTTCAGGCTCAGATCACACCATTGGCCCCTTGATTCTCAGGTACTTTGGATTTGGATTGCATCCTACCGCCAGCTTTCCTGGTTATCCAGCTCGCAGATGGCAGATTGTAGGACTTCTCGACCTCCTAACTGTGTGAGCTAATTCCTATCACAAATCTCTGTCTATCTATTTATCTATCTATCCATCCATCTATCTATCTATCATCTATCTATCTACCTATCTATCCATCCCTCCATCCATCCATCCATCCATCATCTATTCTATTGGTTCTATCTCTCTGGAGAACCCTGACTACTACGCACATCTCTCCCAAAGATGTATCCATTCGATCCAGGAGGCTGGTAACATGTTGGCTTTAAATGCATAGCATTACAACTGTTTTTAAGAAAGAAATCCAGAAAACAAAAGCCAAAATGCTGCCCTTGTCTATCACTGAGTTGGATTGACAAATAACAAAATTGAGAATAATAAGCCTTCAAACTTTCTTTTTCCTTCTGAGACTCACTAAACACAAACATCTGGGCTTATTCCGTGGACCTGCAGAGTAGAATTCCCCTGGACTTGGGAGAATGGAAAGAGAAGGAGCTTTGAAATCAGACAGACCTAGATCCCAATTCCCTGCTCAGCCACCAACCGGCTCTGTGACTTTGGGCAAGGCCGTTAGCCTGGCTGAGCCACCAGGTTCTCATCTGTCAAAAGGGATGATGTTATTTCTGTCTCATACTGTTGGGAGCATTCGAGGAGCTAACAACTGTCAAGCACAGAGCACAGTGCCAGGTACGGTGTAGGCACTCATTAATGGCAACTTTTTTAGGAGTCCATCAACATAGTTCTACTCTGAGCTCAAGGCGATGAATTTCTGGCTCTCAGTGGCTTTGTCGGTGAAGTGGGAGAGGAAGGGGCCAGACTCTGCCCCCCAGCCTTACTGACCTCCTTTTAGTTCCTTCTACAGGTATTGCTCCCTCATTGTGGGGACTTTGTGCTTATAGTTCACGTTAGTTAGGATTAGACTCAGCTGCATAGAGAGAAAATCCAAAGGAGGAGTAAGTTAATGAGATAGGAGTTTCTCTCCTGTAAAAGTCCAGGTAGACGGTCCGAAGCTTGTCTGGTAGCTTTAAGACAATCAAGGCTCCTTCTATCTTATCGTTCACCATCCTCAATGCACAGTTGCTATCGTGCGGCTAAGATGGCTGCTGAGTTTCAGCAATCACGTCCACATTCAGTCAGTGGATAGTTGCAAAGACAAAGTGAAGACGCATCCTCTCCCATTAAAGACATTTACTGGAATGTGCACACGGCACTTCCACGTATATCCTGTCAGGCGGTACTTGGTCACGTGGCCTCACCCAGCTGCAAAGGAGGCTAGGAAATATAGTATTCATCGCGGACAGCCGCGTACACAACTACAATTTGGTAAAACTTTAGATAAGCTGAAATTTGTTAAATAGCTTCTTTTCCTGAAGGAGAAGCAATGGGATATACCAGATATTGGGGCGACCGTCTGTGATACGGTTTCTTCTTCCCTTCCCCTCCACCTCCTAGTAAAGACTCCTACTCCCATGGGAAGAATTACATCCTTCTCCAAGAAGCTTATTCATTTCCTTTAGAACACTTGTTTTGGGTGTAATTACACATTTTATTGTGAAATATCCCTCTCTCCTCCTAGAGTATAAGCATGATGGGAACAAGAATAGTGTCTAATTTTATACACCTTTGCACCCCCAGTGCCTAGCTTAAAATCTAGTATGTAGCAAACACTCAATAATGGCTGAGTTAAATAATGATGAGTCCTAAAGACCCTCCAGCTCTAACTTTCTGTGGACCTATCAGGTTTCTCACATCAGTGCTAGAGACTCTCACCTAGACCTCTCCAGGGAAGTACTTGAATTTCTCCTTCACGAGAACATACAGCCTTCCACGTTGTTCACACCTCATCCTCAGGGCATATTATAAAGCTACAGTCATTAAGACAGTGTGCTCTTGGTGTAAGGAAAGATAAATAGATCAATAGGACAGAATAGAGAGTCCAGAAATAGACCCATGCATGTAAAAACAACTGGTTTGAGCAAGGTGCAAAGTCAATTCAGTGAAGAAAGAGTAGTCATTTCAACAAACGGTACTGGAACAAATAGATATCAATATGCAAAAAAAAAAAAAAAAGAACTTTGTGCCTCCCCAATACTGTGTAAAAAAAAATTAAACTGGATCATTAACTTAAATATAAAGCCTAAAATTATAAAGCTTCTAGAAAAAATATCACAGACAATTTTTGTGACCTCAGGTTAGGCAAATATTTCTTAGAAATGACACCAAAAACCCAATCCACTAGAACAAATTGTTAAGTTGTATTTCATCAAAATTATAAACTTCTGCTCTTCAAAAGATACTGTTAATGAAAAGACAAGACAGGGGAGTGCAGAGAGGGAGGATTGGATAAAGGTAGTCAAAAGATACAAACTTCCACTTATAAATAAGTGCTAGGGATGTAAGGTACAACAAGATAAATATAATTAACCCTGCTGAATGTTATGTATAAGACACTGTATTTATTCGGACTACTCACCGTACCTGGAGCTCATGCAAATATGCAGCTGTTGAAATAATTCCATCACCATTAGCTGTCTGATGCTAACAGGTTGGGATCCACTGCCACAGAGGATTATAACTTTTGCAGTTAGTTGGACCAAACATTTGTCTCTTACATATTTTAATTCGTCTATAAGAGTGTGTCTTCTTTTCTTGCATTAATAGTGAGGCAACCAAAGCCTTCTGTAGACCTCGGAGAGTCACAATGCTTATCTCTTGGATGAGGTATATGGTAGGTGGCAAGATGCATTAGATGGGGAAAGGCAGAGGCTTTAGATCACAGATACTGCTTTTCACATTCACAACAACTGTGTGAAGCAAGGACTATTATTACCTACGTATTACAGTTCAAGAAACTGAGTCACACGTGGATAAGTCAACTTGCCCGAGGTCTCACGGCTACAAAGAGATGGAGCCCAGATTTAATCCAGGTCTCTTTGACCCTCTCATCCAAGATCTTTTTATCCTGCTAGTCTGCATTGCGACAAAAAGATGAGGATTTACATTGTTTTCTTTTTTAAAGATCTTCAGATTACCACACTAAACGAAGATGACAGTCAGGGAGATAATTCAAATTGGTAGATAATAAAAACTCAGGGACTCTTGAGTCAGACAAGGTTTGAAATCCTGTCCTGTCATTTTCTACCTGTATGATTTCCACAAATTTCTTAGCTTCCCTGACCCTGTTACTTCATTTATAAAATGATAATTATAATAACATCAATTTTACAGAGTGGTCCTGAAGATTATTCGCTCATTAATTTATGCGACTGACGTTTGTTCAGCACCTGCTATGTGACAGGTACTGTAGTGCTTGGGATTCATCAGGACGGACAAAAATCCTGCCTTCATGGAGCCTGGAAGTAACGATACCTCAGTAGCCATGAGCACAGCAGCACCCAGATCTTAGTTCCAGTACCTTTCTCCAATAAAGGAGACCAGGGCTCCTTGGAGAAATGGCTGTTTCTAGGGATTGGGCAGGGAATGGACCAGATGAGTCTGGAACAGCTTGTAGTTCCAGAAACTGAAGAAACGCTCAAAAACCAAAATGATGGGGACAGGTCCCAGGTGTGTAGGAGCCAAGCGGAAAGAGCTCACAATGGCCAAAGCTGGAAAAATTTGAATAACAAGCTAAGTGACATCATCAGATTACGATCTAAGGCATAAAAGAAGTATCCATGAGCCCATGAGTCCATACTAATATTAAAAAAAGATTAAATAAATAACTAAATGAGGGAGAAGAAACAAAACCCCACGCAGAATAATTCCAAATAATTTAAGGAGGTACTCTACTTTCAGAGACCGGAGGCTGTTATATTCATTTTCTAGGGCTGCCGTAGCAAAACGCCACAGCCTGAGTGGCTTAAACAACAGAAATGTATTTTCTCACATCTCTGGAGGCTGGAAGTCCAAGATCAAGGTTTGGTTTCTTCTGGGACCTCTCTCCTTACCTTCTTGCTATGTCTTCACGTGGTCTTCTCTCTGTATGCGTGCATGTCATGTCCAAATGTCCTCTTCTCATAAGGACGCCAGTCCTTTGAGATTAGGGCCCACTCTGAAGACCTCATTTTAACTAAATTGCCTTTTCAAAGACCTTATGCTGAGGTACTACGGGTTAGGGCTTCAACATATAAATTTTGGGAGAACACATGCGACCCATATTTTCAAATATTCTTTTCCATTCTGGTTTATCACAGGATATTGAATACAGTTCCCTGTGCTCTACAGTAGGACCTTGTTGTTTATCCATTCTGTATATAATGGCTTGCATCTGCTAACCCCAAACTCCCACTCCATCCCTCCCCCAGCACCCCCATCCCCCTTGGCAACCACAAGTCTGTTCTCTATGTTGTGGACTTACATTCTGATTGTGGGATGGGGACAACCAGCAATAAACAATAAATAAGTACATTAGTAAGTCAGGTGGTATGTTTGAAGGAAATAAATACCCTGAATAAAAGAGCAGGGTAAGGGTGGGAAGAACAGGCCAGGAAGGCTGCTGCAAGGTTAAATCCTAAATCGAATGAAAGCATATAAAGGGCTGGCCCAGGGTTGCATGTAGTAGGTGCTCAGTAAATCAGGGCCATCTTTCTCTTTCATATTATCAGGCCTGTGGCAACCCCCCCTTGCAAGTATTTTTGTTAAGGTGATGTTCAAAGGAATTGCATTATTTAAAGTATGAAAAACAGAGGACAAAGAAGAACAATTCTAAAGCTCTTTGGCAGCAACATGGATGGACCTGGAGATTGTCATACTGCGTGAAGTGAGTCAGACAGAGAAAGATGAATATCACATGATATCACTTATACGTGGAATTTTAAAATATGGTACAAATGAACTTATCTACAAAACAGAAATAGAGTCACAGATACAGAAAACAAACTTATGGTTACCAGGGGGGAAAGAGGGGAGAGATAAGTTGGGAGATTGGGATTGACATATACACACTACTATATATGAAATAGATAACTAATAAGGACCTACTGTATAGCACAGGGAACTCTACTCAGTACTCTGTAATGGCCTATATGGGAAAGAATCTAAAAAAGAGTGGGTATATGTACATGTATAACTGATTCACTTTGCTGTACAGCAGAAACTAACACAACATTGTAAATCAACTATACTCCAATAAAAATTTCAAAAACTAAGTTATACACCTTAAAAAAAATAATAAAGCTCATTGGGTGTCAAGCGGAAGTCAGATAATCCACAAAATGAGAAAGTAGAATTTAGCAGCACACCTAAGACCAAAGGCTGCCTGTCCCACTAAAAATCTGGGAAGCAGGATCATAAGAGCCCTTTCCATTAGCTCAGAAGCCCAAGATTTGACAGGATCGAGTTTAACATCCCCATTATCAGTGATAAATAGTTACAGGGGGGAAAAAAAAAGAGCAACAACTACTTCTGGAGTCCCTTTGACACGCAGGCTGGGTGTCATCATCCTCAGAATAATCCTGCAAAGGAGATGCTACTATGCCCGTTTTACAGGTAAAGAAACGGAGGCTTAGAGTGCTTAAGGGAATTGCCCAAAGTCACAGGATCTAGCACCAGCCAACCCTCCCTGCTACTCTTCGACATCGGGGCAACGTCAGTCCGTTTGTTCTGTTCTTCGCAGCCTCAGAGCCTCAGCGCCCCACGCTCCCTTAAAGCAGGCTGGCCAGACGCTCCCACCCCAGCACAGGCCAAAGAACCAAAAAGGCCCCATTCATGTGGTCCCACAGGAAGCCGGCATTGAAAGCAAACACACACGGAGCGGGTGATGGTGACTCACAACTCCTAACCCTCCTTCTAGCCAGTTGCATACACTTTTCCAACGTATTGAAGTCTGGTAGAAATCGTGCTTCCTGGGAAGATATCAAGGAAAATGTTCCAGGAACGAACCCGCAGGCCCTACTCTGAGTCCTCGGCCCCCTTTTTGAGGTTTTTCTTTTTTTTTCCCCTCAGCAATTCCTTTCAAAAAAATTTTTTTTCCCTCACCATTGACCTTGTTACAGTTGCTAGTACTTTTTCCCCTCACACTGTAGCACTTCTGCAAATGTTTTTGTTCTTTCTTCTACTTCCTGCGCTCTTTGAGCTTGGCTGTGATGTCTGTTCACTGGGGCCTTTCTGATCCCATTGTCCCTCGTCTGTACATCCTCTCCCCAGGTATCAAAAATGAGGGCAGCGGGGACTGGGGGGGCCCTCATTAGAGGGAGGAGGCTTGGGTCTTCCATCAGTCACAGCAGAGAGGGCAGCGCCAACTCCACGAATGACCAGTGTTGAAAAGAAATCTCCAGGGGTGAGGGAGAGACACCGACTGGCAGAGTCAGAAGCAGAAGGTTAAAAAAGACAAGAAAAGCCAAAAAAAAAAAAAAAAAAAAGAAAAGAAAACCCAACCCACAAAAGCTTCCTTTTTGACTGCCTAAGTGGCTCCCTTTCAGGACCTTAGGCTTTCCAAAAAAACGTCCTGTGAAGAATAGGCCATTTCATGCTGCAAAATCTTCCCTCTGAGGGCAATGCCTCGGGTCCATCGGGTATTCGTTCCCAGAGTTCTTGGCCAAACTCAACTGTCTGCTTTGGAGAGGAGGGGTGTCTTTTATCTCAGCCAATTCTGCCATGGGGATCAGAGGGGAGGTTGGTGGCCAGCTCCGACATGAGCAGAGTCCAGGAACTTTGCTGGGATGCACATGAGTCAGCCTCCTTGGAGGGAGGAGCGGGGGTGGGCAGAGGAGCCCTGGAGAGCTGCCACTGGTGGGCGGGGGGTGCAGAGCTCTGGGCAGCGCTGCGGTGGTCAGCAGGGGCACTGGCTTTCCGCAGGTTCGCGGAGGCTGGCCCTCTACAAGGGGCTCTGCTTACTCAGGTAGTGGAAGTGGTATTGGCCTTGGGCATCAGAAGACCTGGCTTTGAGCCTGTCTGACCCAGTGTGACTTTGAGCAAGCTGTCTCAACTCTGAGCTTTCTTTCCTTTTTTCTGAAATTGTGACAGTTTCTTGTCTTCATGCAGCATCAAATGTGTGTTTTCTTGAGCACCTACTATGTGCTGGCTGCTGGAAATAGAAAGATATCAAGATGGTAAGATGCCTGTGGGCAAGGACCGCTCACTCTCTCGGGGAAGATAGACACACGAACCAATGATTAAAATCCGGTGTGATGCGTACAGTGAGAGAGGTACCACATGGGGAAGGCAGTCATTCTTTCTGAAGCTGCCTTTAAGCTTTGAAAGATAACTTCCCGGTGTTATAGGCAGGTGGGTGACAGAGAAAATGGCGAGACAGGCAGAGGCTGTCCTTGGTGATAAATGCTGTCGTCCACATTTGAATAATCTTGATGGAAACTGGATTGAGGTGATGCCATATTGGTGATGTTCCCAGGTACCTTGTTGAAGAAAATGAAAATTCTCTCTGGAAAAAGATAACCACGCAAACACGAAATAAGAGAAAGCTCGTATAACTGTATTAAAACAAGGTAGATTTTAAGGGGAAAAGAGCATTACTACAGACCAAAAAGTTGAAAATACTAAAAGTTTCAATTCATAGCCAAATTATATAAGAATTCTAAATTTCCATGCTGCAAACAGGATAACTTCAAAATACATAAAGCAACAGTCTTCAGCACTGAAAGGAGAAATGGGTAAGTTCATAGTCATAAAGGGAGACTTTTATTTTTTTTTGCCGTACGCGGGTCTCTCACTGTTGTGGCCTCTCCCGTTGTGGAGCACAGGCTCCAGACGCGCAGGCTCAGCATCCATGGCCCACGGGCTCAGCCGCTCCGCGGCATGTGGGATCTTCCCAGACCGGGGCACGAATCCGTGTCCCCTGCATCGGCAGGCGGACTCTCAACCACTGTGCCACCAGGGAAGCCCATAAAGGGAGATTTTAATGTCTTAGGTTACAGTAAAACAGACAAATAATCAGTAACAACATAATAGATTTGAACATGAGCAGCAAATTTGACTTAATGGATATATATGAAATGCTGGAATCAACGACTTGAACTACACATTTTTTCCAAGCATTCATGAAAAAAGGGATTTAAAATGACTATATGCTGGGTCATAAGACAAATTTCAATAAATTTCAAACTATTGAAATCGTGCATCATAAATTCTCTGACCACAGTGCCATTTAGCTAAAAATCAATAACAAAACAGTATGCAGAAAATCTCCATATGTTTATAAATTAAACAAAATATACTTCTAAATAACCCATAGGTAAAAGAATAAATCACAGTGGAAATAATAAAATGTATTTTAAATGAATTATAATGAAATATAACAACATTTGTGTGATGCAACTAAAGTGATGCTTAGAGGAAGCTACCTAGCCTTAGTTTCATACAGTAGAAAAAAAGAAAGCCTGAAGGGCTTCCCTGGTGGCGCAGTGGTTGAGAGTCCACCTGCCGATGCAGGGGACGCGGGTTTGTGCCCTGGTGTGGGAAGATCCCACATGCCGTGGAGCAGCTGGGCCCGTGAGCCATGGCCGCTGAGCCTGCGCGTCCAGAGCCTGTGCTCTGCAACGGGAGAGGCCACAACAGTGAGAGGCCCGCGTACCGCAAAAAAAAAAAAAAAAAAAAAGCCTGAAAATCAGTGATCTAAGCACCAAACTTAAGAAGTTAGAAAAAAGAACAGTAAATCAAACCCTCCAAAAGTAGAAGGTAACAAGAAATAAAGCTATTTGTAGAAATTAATGAAATCGAAAACAAACATAAAATAGACTCAATAAAGCCAAAAGGCGATTCTTTAAAATAACTAGTAAAACTGTAAAATTAATCAAATAAAAAAGAGAAGGCACAAATAACCAGTATCAGGCATTAAATTTAAAGGAAGACATCACTACAAATGCTAAAGACATTAAAATTTTAACAAAAGAAGATATTGTAAAGAATTTTATGCCAATAAACTTAAATGTAATGGACAAAATTTTAGAAAAATTTAACTTACCAAAACTGACACTAGAAGAATTGAGAAATGTGAATAGTCCTAAATCTACTTTAAAAAATTAATCTGTGATTTACAAATTTTCCACAATGAAAGATCCAGGTCGAGATGGCTTCACTAGCAAATTCTTTCAAACAACTGAGGGAGGAATAACACCAATTTTACATAAACTCCTCCAGTAAATGGGAAAGATAAAATGCTTTTCAACTCTATTTATGAGGATAGCACATCCTTGACACCAAAACCTGAAAGGAAAATTACAGGTCTATGTATCTAATGAATAAAGATGCAAATTCTAAACACAAGATTGGCAAGCCAAATTCTGAGATATAAAAAAGGATAACATATCACAACCAAGTTGAGTTTATTCCAGTAGTGTTAGGTTCCTTTGATATTATAAAATTAATGTCTTAATTACATTGTCTTAATCACTGTAATTCACAATACTAGCAAAATAAATGAGAAAAAAATTTATTATTGTCTCAAAAGATTCAGAAAATGTACTTGATACATCTGTATTTGATAAAATTTTGTAACCATTAATGGTTAAAAAATGTATTTGATAAAATTTTGTAACCATTAATGGTTAAAAAACGGAAGTCTTCATAAACTAGGGATAGAAGAGAACTTCCTTAACCTGATAAATAGTATTTACAGAAATCAAAGCAAAACAAAAAAGTCTCTCAACTTATCACAAATATAATCTTTAATGGTGAAATGTTAAAATCACCCCCTGAGATCAGGAAAGAGACATCAGCACCTAATACCAACACTTCTATTCAGCATTTTACAGGAAGAACTAGCCAGTGCAACAAGGCAAGAAAAAGAAATAATGGGATAAGGATTATTATTCACAAACAATAAAATTGTATATGTAGAAAATCTTTAAAAATTACTGATAAACTCAAATAAATCATAAGGGAATTTAGAAAATTATTTGAATATATGAATTCAACATACAAAATCACTTAGATTTCTATATGAGAACATCTAACAATCAGAAAATAAAAATTTTTAATTGCACTTACAACAAAATGTAAAATCATTAAATATTTAGTTAGGACTAAAACTAGTAAAAATACTCAAGACCACTTTAAAAAGTTGCAAAAGATTATTGAGGGAAATTGAAGAGGGCTTATTATATGGAGAAATATACTCTATTCATATACTGAAAGAGTCAATACTATAAAAATGTCAATTCTCCCAAAACTAAGCTGTAGATTCAATGAAATCCCAATCAAAATCTCCACAGATATTTTGTGTTTGTGTGTGTGTGTGTGTATGTGTATTGACAAGGTGATCCTAAAATTTATATAGAAATATAAATAGCCATGAATAGTCAAGACAATCTGGAAGAACAATGACAAAGTAAAAGTACTTACTCTACCATATATGAAGATATTAATTGCTGTAATTAAGACAATTGTGGTAAAGGTAAGATTTTAGCTAAATAGAGCAAAATAACAAAATAGAGTCCAGAAACAGAAACAGATGTCTACCTGTATGAAAACATGATTTCTTATAAAGGTGGCACAACAGAACCACACAGAAAGGATAATATTCTCAATAAACAGTGTTGGGTCCATTGGACAAACATATAGAACAAAATTAATCTTGATATTTTTTCACACAATATACAAAGATCAGCTCCATAAAGCTAGGCTCTTACCTTATACCATATTATTGAAATATGTGTTGTGCCTGGAAACCTGGGCTTTTGGGGACCCCTGTGTGTGTGTGCCTGTATGTCAGTGTGTCAGGAAGTGTGGGTCTATACATGGGTGTGAAAAAGTGTCAGTATGTGTAGAGGTGCGTGTGAATGCACATGACTGTGAGTTTGCCAGTGTGCAAGAGTGTGTGAGGAAGTGTGCCTGTATGTGAGTATGTATGTGAGTGAATGAAGGTGCTCCTGTGTGGGCGCACGTGTTAGGATGTGTGTACACCAGCATGGATTGTCTGTGAATGAATGCACACGCGCGTGGGAGACTGAGCGTGTGTGTGCTGCGGTGAGGACTGGAGGAGACGGGAAAAAGTAGCAGGAAGCACATGACCTGGGCTGTGCTGTCTGGGGTGGACGGGCCACCTCACCTGAGAGCCACAGCAGTGAGGCCAGGCCCAGCTTCCAGGTTTGTCCGGGGATCCTCAGGTGTGTGACCCCCAGAGAGGAGGTCTACGTGATTGACTGGGGAGGAGTCTCCACCACCTTGGAGCCCCCCGGAGGCCAGCAGAGGGACATCTGGAACTGGGTGGGTTGCGTTCTGATGGCCGCGTGTCTGGGGAGGACTCTGCATTTGGTGGAAAGAGGCTAGTTCCGTCCAATAGGCCAGTGGAGGCTGGGGCCTGAAGTCCCCATCTTTAAGTGCCTTCCCTGGATGCTGGGACATGGGCCCCGCCTTTGGGGCCGCAAACTGTGTCCGTGTGCAAACCCAGTGTGCAGGCAACCCACCCGGCCCCCATCAGCTTCTCCAAGTGCGAACATCCATGAACCTGGGGTCACACGCTGGGAGCCGGGTCACCTCTCCTGGCTCTATCTCACCCGCATCTTCCCGGACCCACCTGAAAGGAGGGTGGGGCTGGTCTGGAGGCTGGGAAGGGCTGGGGAGGGAGGAAAATGGGGCTTTTCTTCAAAGGGGCCCGCCCTCCCCTCTGCACTGAGCAGGCCCTTCCTGCGGGGAGTCACCCCCAAAGTGATAAGGCCTCTCCACAGGGGGGCTGGCCCCCAGCTCCAATCCGTCTTTGAAGTCGGCCCCCCAGTGCTGGGAGGCCTTTGCAGGATGCTGGGGAAGCCTTTGAAGTGTCTGGTGAGACAGGCGGGGAGGGGAGGGGAGGGGGAGACTGACAGCTCCTTGTCTGCGCTTGAGCCGGAGCTGAAATGAGCCAGAGGAGAGCTCTCCGCAGGTCCCTGTCCCTGCCCTGGTGGGCGGAGCGCCCTGGCAGCTGATCCCCAAGACCCTGGGGCCCCACCTGCCATCAGGGGCGGGGACCTACCCCCGCGGTCCCCTGACCCCAACCCAGCCGCCGGGCCTGGGCCCAGCGCCCAGCATCCCTCTCTGTCTTGTACAGAGAAAACCACTGCAGGGGTGGGGCTCCCACCAGTCAGACGGTGGGCTCCACCCCAGGCCTCCTAACAAGGACCCCGTGAGCACGGTCAAGGTTGAGGAGCACTGTTCCACGGGGATAAATAGCCAGTAGCCCCCTTGCCTCTCTCTGGAATACAGCTGCAGTGGGGGAAGGGAGTAAAGGGGGGCGTTCATGGGCTCAGGACAAACGCTGTTTTACAAAACACCTCGACCCTCAGGACTGTGAGTGAGAGTTAATA
The DNA here is from genome assembly GCF_949752795.1 of Hyperoodon ampullatus. Classification (NCBI taxonomy): domain Eukaryota; kingdom Metazoa; phylum Chordata; class Mammalia; order Artiodactyla; family Ziphiidae; genus Hyperoodon; species Hyperoodon ampullatus. The sequence goes on from NC_136932.1 coordinate 24,596,645, forward strand.
TCATGAGTCCTGCCGTTTTGGAGACAAGGAAATTCATCTGGGCTTGTTCAGGGGAAGGTTCACAGATGGATAAACTGAGGCACAGATGTAGGGCTGGAGCTCGGGCCTCCTCTCCCTGGATGCCACCTTTATACCTGGGCAACCGTTTAACTGGCCTGACCCCATGGAAGGACGTTGGACGGGATGGGGAATCTGGAATCCTGAGGTTTATCTCCGTTCGGCCTGGGTTTGGCTGTGTGACCTTGGTCAGGTTGTTTAACATTTCTGGGGGTCTTAGGCCACATGCCCTCAAAGAATACTTTCTGCTCTGTAATGAAGAATTCACCAGAGGATGTTCTCTTTGTAGATTTTAGAAGGTGACTCAAGAAGGTCAATAAGAAGGTGACTTATTAAAATTCTTTTTATATCCATCCATTCCGTAAAATAGGGCACTTATATTATGGGAATGGGGCTTAGACTCTGGTTTCAAATATCATTAATGGGAAAGTGCCAGGCACTAAATGCTCAAAGCAAGGTCAGGGAGAAGCTGGACCTGAAGGAAAGGAGGTTTCACAGGTACCCACGGGTTTACCCTCTGGCAATTACCTACAAAATAAACATCACAGGTGGGAGGGAAGGCTCATCTCGCCTCTCCTGCTTCTGTGGCTTTTGTCTCTGTGTCCTGTTCTTAAATTTTAAATTAATAGACTTTATTCTTTAGAGCAATTTTAGATTTACCAAAAAAAAAAAAAAGTGGAAACTACAAAGAATTCTCCTATTACTCTCCCTCCCCCACTGTTTCCCTTATTATTAATATTTTGCATTAGTGTGATACATGTGTTACACTTGGTGAGCCAGTATCAATGCAATATTATTAACTAAAATCTATAGTTTACATCAGAGTTTGCTCTTGGTGGTGAACGTTCTGTAGTTCTGGACAAACGTCTAATGACATGTGTCCACCCTGGTAGTATCACATGGGAGTTTCACTACCCTAAAAATCCTCTGTGCCCCACCTGTTCCCCCTTCCCCTATCCCCTGATCCCTGGCAACCCCTGATGCTCCCACTGTTTCCATAGTTGGGCCTTTTCCAGAAGGTCATAGAGTTGGAATCACACAGTAGGCAGCCTTTGCAGACTGGCTTCTTTCACTTAGGAATCTGCCTTTACGTTGCTTCCATGTCTTCTTGGAGCTTGCTAAGACCCTTTCTTTCCAGCACCGACCCTGTGACCTGACATGAGGCAGGAGATGCTGCAGGCTGGGTCAGCATCTTCCCGGAGGCCCCCACCCCCACCCCAGAGCCTGGCAGCACAGAACGGCAGTACACAGCACAGGCCGGGAGCCCACCCCTCCACCAGGCGTGCCAAGAACATGGATGGGGGGCAGGCTATCGCTAGAGCCCACCCCAGACAGGTGGACGTGGCTCCGGAGAGCCCTGCAGATGGGCTCTGGCTTCCTCAGGTGCGTCACTGCCCTCCCTGCGGGGAGCACAAGCCGTCACCTGAATAGGGGATGCTGAGTGGTGGCAAGGTGACCCCTTACCACCTCACTGCACGCCCTGCCCAATCCCACCCCCACCGGGCAAGGAAAGACAATTCTGGGAGGAAAACGTTCACCTTACCCCTAGCCAGGAAAGCCACCGGCTGTGTCCTGCCCCCTCCACAGGGGAGGGAGGGTCCGAGGAACCAGACTGCCCCCCAAACTTGCGCAACAGACGCAGAGTCGCCTGGGTCTCGTCCGTCTGCCTCCCTCCTGGGCCAAGACAGAAGTGTCTCCCTGTGTCTGACACCGGGCCCGAATCTCTCTCACCCCTGTGGTCCCGTCAATGACTCCCAACCTTCTGGGCCGCCTTCCTAGCTTTCTTCCTGGCCTGGCATCATTTAACCCCGCAAAAATGAACAGAGGAACGAACTTTTCACTCTGGCTTCCCCCTCCGCCAGAAGCATTCATGCAAAGTTTTGCAAAACTCGGCCACCCTCGAGGTCTTGCCTTGAATCTCGGTGAATTTCTGCATGACGGATGGGGGGCGGGGGGGTGGTGGTAGGTGCTGGAGAAGAAACACGGAGCATATGGACCATCCCCCAAAGGAGAAAAAGCCGTGTAAACAGCCTCAGACACTTCCTCCGTAAAGGGCTTCACGGAGCTGTTTTGAAGGGCTGCATTTCACCACACGGGGTATTCAGGCCTGTGTGTCTCAGGCATCATGTCTGAGGCAAAGGCTACAAAGGTCTCTGATATTTCTTCTCGCGGACTTTTTTTTTTCCCCACAATATGACCTTTTTTTCCCAAGGTCCCCCACTTTCCAGTGAACTCTCTTCCGTCTCTTTTCTTGCTGAAGCTGCAGACGCACTCGATGGCGGTGTGGAAAAAGCTAATTAAACTGCCGAGGCTCGGCGGGAGGCAGGCAAGGCCCCGCCGAGCACACGGCGTGATTGATTTGCACTGTCACACGGCTCTGCTGGGTGTCATAACTTGGTGACAAATCAAGGCTTCCAGAGGCCCAGAGGAACTGGCTCCCTTTGTTGTTCTGCAGACATCAAAGCAGCTGGGCATATTAGTGTTTCACATAAGTAGTTAAGTCAGGAGTAGCTTACAGTTTAGAATCTGTGTACAACTCAAGGTGTCGGGGCGCGGGGGTGATGGGAAGCACAACCCCCCACCAATGATTCGTTGGGTGAAAAAAGATAAGAAAACCAAAGCAAAGCAAATGCGAAGGAGGCCGCATGGCAGGAGCACATTCTTAGCAGCGTTGTTGGACAGTTTGTGTTATTTGTCTAAGCCACACGGGGGTCTGTGGGGACGAGGCACACCTTCTGGAAATTAGGTTTTCTAGGGGGGAAAAAATGACTATACATGCTGCAGGCCTGGGGGGCTTCCTGAGCAAAGGGCTTTATTTTCATCAGTGCAGGAGGAGGCTGGGAGGGTCACAAGGATGTGTTTGAGGGTGAATATCGTTTTTTTCCAACAATTAGGGTCACGAAATGTCTGGGGCACTCACCCTATCTTGAACACGCACAGATCCCTGAAGACAGTTGCGGTTGATGCCGGATATTGGCCTTCAGCAAGAGAGCACAGACCTGGAAATCAGAGCCAAGTGCAGAAGTTGCAATCCAGGGTTTCTCTCAATCCCTGGTTTCTCCAGGGCTAGGACTGAGCCCCTTGAGGACACTGCTGAGGCCTCTGACAAGGCTGGGTGGTCACCGTGCTCTGCGGGGGGCCAGTTCTGAGCAGATGTAGCCCCCTGGACAGGGAGAAGCTCTGCCGCAGTCCCACGTGGACTCCGAAGGTGCACGGGTCAACACCCAGCCCACGTGGCGTGGGAGAGGAGTGAAGGCCCGGCTCTGCTGCGTGACTCTGGGCAAGTCTGTCAACCTCTCTGGGCCTCCGTTTCTTCATCCTGCGTGATGGGAAATAATCCTTTCTTCCTCACTCAGTGGGCCATGAAAATCTATTCAGCAACGCTGATGAAAATATTTCACAAATTCCCAAGCATTAGGCACATGGATCAGGAAATGGAAGCAGGGAACGGAGCCATCTTTCCACGTGCATCGGGAAGTTGACACGGGTGAAGGAAGGCTATCATGGCATCACCCACGTGGCACCCCCGGACCAGTGGGAATCTCCAGAAGCACTGCCACTGCAATTCACTTTGGTCTACATTGTATAGAAAATCCATTTGCAGTAAACAATGGCCTTGATTTTCTTTCATGTGTATGTATGAGTCTAGGTATTCCTATTTGCATCCTGATGAACAAAAACAAGAAAAATAAAAATCATAGTAGATTTAGTTTTCATTGTTATGAACAAATGGCTGTAGGAAGAAGAGGGTGAGGATGTGGAGGTGGGACTCTGCACACAGGGAGGTCCAAGCAGGTGGTTCATAGAGCAACACCCGTTGTACGCCATGGCCCCCAGTGCTGGGTCTTAGCCTGGTGGGCGCCAAAGTGAATTTTTGTCAATGTGCTCAGGGGTCTGATGGTCCCTCAAGCAAATTCATGCTGACTGAGGGGCCAGGGTGCCCGTCCAACGTGGAGACCCCTTTCCGCCTGAAAACTGGACCCCAGCTCTTTCTTAGTGTGTGGGCAGCCCAATGGCAGCCAGCGTTCCCTGACTTTCTTTTTAGATCATAGACCAGCTCCTTCACTTTTTGGCATTATCTCTGACACATTGCAACTAAGTGCATCACAGTTTATTCTCCTTGGGGTATTCTAGTCTTTGATAGAAGAAGTACTGTATTAATAAATACATCCTGCAGAGTGAGCTCCTTCTATATACGTCCAAGTGCATCCTGTTATATTGATTCTTTTTTTGTTTTGTTTTGTTTGTGGTACGCGGGCCTCTCACTGTTGTGGCCACTCCCGTTGCAGAGCACAGGCTCCAGACGCGCAGGCTCAGCGGCCATGGCTCACGGGCCCAGCCGCCCCACAGCATGTGGGATCCTCCCAGACCGGGGCACGAACCCGTGTCCCCTGCATCGGCAGGCGGACTCTCAACCACTGTGCCACCAGGGAAGCCCTATATTGATTCTTATTTATTAAAATTGCAGAATTACTTTTAAGAAACGGATAACTTCCTTTGTAATGATCACAGAAGTTGCTTGAGCCTCTCTAGACCTGGATTCTGCTTCTCCAACTACAGAGAGCTTTCTTCAGATGAAACCTCCTATGGTATAGAGCTCTGTCTTATCTAATAAAGTTGAATCTGGTCCTAACGCTCTGAGCCAGCAATGCCACTCCTCCATATATATCCTAGAGCCACTCCCACACGTGCCCCAGGAGACAGGGACAGGAATGGTCATTGCAGCATTTTCAACAAGAGTCAAAGATAGAAAACTGCCTTAGTGTCTACTGGCAGCAGAAGAGACAAATTGCAGCATGTTAATATCAAGAAATGCTATTTGTTAGAGAAAATGACTGAACCACAGATGTGGGCATGAATGCGAATAAATCTGAAAAACATAAAAAATGATGAACAAAGAAATGCAAGTCACAGAGGACAGTGTGGGTGATTTTGTTAATAAGAAGTGCCAAAACAGGCAACAAGCAATACACTGATTAAGGATATACACATAAGTGGAGAAACTGTGAAAGAGGAAAGAAGGAAGAAGGAAGGAGAAAGGGAGGGGAGAAAGAGGGGGAGGAAGAGGAAGGGGAGGGGAGGAAGAGGGGGAGAAGTGGGGGAGGGGAGGAAGAAGAAGAGGGGGAGGGGAGGAAGAGGGGGAGGAAGAGGAAGGGGAGGGGAGGAAGAGGGGGAGGAAGAGGAAGAGGGGGAGGGGAGGAAGAGGGGGAGGGGGAGGAAGAGGGGGAGGGGAGGAAGGGAGGGGAGGAAAAGGGAGAGGGGAAGAAGTGGGGGAAGAAGTGGGGGAGGGGAGGAAGGGGGAGGGGAGGGGAAGAAGAGGGGGAGGGGAGGAAGAGGATGCTCTCACTTTTGAGAGTGAGGCTGTGTCTTCCTAGCTCAAGGAGACTCAGGCAGGCAGTGTGTTGGGTTTGGGGGTAAAACGACTGAGATTATCTAGGATCTCAGAGTCTTTATTAGCACGATCAGGTGATATTTAGATACATAGATGGTAGGTAGCAAGTGTTTATATACCAGAATGCTCACGTGATTGGCATATTTTCTTCTACAGTCTTCTGGAGAAACAAAAGAAGGCAAAGGTAGCTCCCAGGAGGGATGTATTAAAAACAAATAGCATCCTGTATGTCTTCTTTAATGAGGTGTCTGTTCAGATCTTTTGCCCATTTTTAAATTGGGTTGTTTATTTCCTTATTGCTAAGTTTTAAGAGTTTTTTGTATCTTTTGTATATAACTCCTATATCAGATATTTTTGCAAATATTTCCCTCTAATCTGTGGCTTGTTTTTTCCTTCTCTATCACAGACTAGATATTTTAATTTTAATAAACTCTAACTTATCAAAAACAACAACAACAAATAGCATTTAGAATGCATAAAGAAGAACAATGGAATATTACTGAGCCATAAAAAAGAACAGACTAGTGCTATTTGCAGCAACATAGATGGACCTAGAGATGATCATACAAAGTGAAGTAAGTCAGAGAAAGACAAATATCATATGATATCACTTATACGTGGAATCTAAAAAAATAATACAAGTGAACTTATTTACAAGACAGGGACAGACTCACAGGCATAGAAAACAAACTTATGGTTACCAAAAGGGGAAGAGGGAGGGATAAATTAGGAGCTTGGGATTAGCAGATACAAGCTACTATATATAAAATAGATAAACAACAAGGTCCTACTGTATAGCAGGGAACTATATTCAATATTTTGTAATAACCTATAAGAGAAAAGAACCTGAGAAGGGTTATATACATATAACTGAATCACTTTCTGTACATCTGAAACGTTGTAAATCAGCTATACTTCAACAACAACAGAAAAGAAACAAATAGCATCTAGAAAATAGTCCAGGGCTGGCAGTTCCCCAGCTCACATCACACACTTTGTGTAGTCAACACACTGCTCAGGAACTCCTCAGACGGGATGAGGGCCTCGTGGAGAGGCTAGGGGGCCTGAACAGGTCTTAGTTCTGTTACAAGGAAGGACGTGGGAGGGAACAGGAAGCGACCCAGATGGTGGGTGGTCTGAGTCTGCCCCCTGGACTCCACGTGTGAAGGTCAGTGTGTGACCGTGGAAGTGAGGGGAGAAACACACCTGGCGTCAGGGCAACTCTCAGCATCAAGTACGGTGAGATGCTGGCAGGTTGACAAAGATGGAAGCGGTTTACAAGCTGCTCCTGTTTTTCGCCTTAAGAGCCACCTCCTCAGAGAGACATGAGCATGACCACCCAGTCGCTCTCCAACACTTCACTCTGTTTTAATTCTCTGCAGAGCCCTTAATAGAATCTCCCAATTTGAGGATCTGTTGTTGCGTTTGTTTGTTGCTGCTCCCCTCCCTCAACCTTCCCTGGGGTCCCTGCCCCTGGGGTATAAGCTTTGCTCCCTTAACATTTGAGTTGATCAGAGTAGCATCCTTTGAAGGCTCCCTCCACTAGGGTAATATTCAGATATCCAACACCATAACCTCACACAGATCTGTAAGAAACAGCTTTTTATAGTTACCCAGTGAGGATACCTAAGATCCTGGTAACTGTATTCTCTCTCTCTCTCTTTCTTTCCATCTCTCCATCCTTCTCTTCATTAGCCAGAATAGGCTTTTCAAACTGCCTCATTTAAAGTTTCTTCGTCCTGACTAATAATATTTCAAAGCTTCACCTCCAAGCCTCTCCTGTGCATTTGGAATTTAGACAAAATATGTGGATATTTTCTTGGATGTTTAGAAAACTTCCCTTTCTTTTCCCTGGAGGAGTCAGGAGAAATTTCCAGAGGAATCTTGGAAATGATCTGCTCGACTGCACACAACCAAGAGAGATGGCTGGACTTTTCAGGGCACTTGTTTGCTGGGACGGCGGAGCCGACCACTGCAGGATGAACACAAGCTTTCTCCTCTTACCTGCCGAAGTCCCGCCGGGCACCTGGGCATCTCAGCAGGGCCTCCCCCAAGGGTGTCAGCACCACCCCCACCCCCACCCCCTCTTTGAACCAGGAAGAGCTTCACTCCCACAGAAGGGACCAGGTAGAAGGGGTGGCCCATCCCCCGGGCCAGCTGGCTGAGTTCCTCTCTCAGCTAAACCAGGAAGCTCATAAAAAGACTTATCTCTGGGTAACCTGTGCCTCCCCAGTTTCCACCCGCCTGGTGCCTGGGAAAGGACAACAAAGGGGTGTTGAGAACAATGCCCTTCTGTGAGGCTGAGCCTACAGCAGAGCCATGGGAACCCCAGGGTCTCCATCCCCCCCCTCCCTTGGCCCTGTGCCCAGGTGGCCAGGCATCCTCCTTGGTTGACCAGATGGCCCTGGCGGCCATTTGTGCTCACAGCTTACAGCCTTACCCACACCCTTTCGTACATGTTAGAACTCTTCTAAAAGAGCCTGGTGGGTGGCCCAGTTTTCTCCTTTCATTTCTTAGAATACACCTGGTGCCATGACTCCAGGATAATGGTGCCATTTCGTTTCTTGCCACCTCCCCCCTGGACGGAGCTGAAGACCAGCTCCGTCATAGGTCACATCCTGCCCCTCACCTCCATCATTCTTCCAAGGGCCCCCCCACCCACCCAGGTGGAACCCTCTGTCCAAAAGACCACCGCCCAGGGGTAGCAGGTGGCCATGGTCCGCTCTGGCCTGCCCGTCAACACTGATCCGTCGAGTCATCTCTCCCACGAGAGCCGGTCCTGCCAGAGCCCCTGGCAGGTGCAGTGCCCAGGTGCTTCCCTAAGTTATAGCCCCTACCTCTCCCCCCACCAACCCCATAGCACCTCCGCTGAATTACCTGATGTTCTTTTCTTTATGTTTTCCGCCTGCCGTTTCATGGGTGTTTTGCCACCCACCTGAGAAGTACACAGATATGTTTTTTTCTGTCTCCTTTATGGGCAAATGAACTGAGGTGCAGGCTTGTCTCAGGCCGTTATTGGTCACTGGCGGAGAACACCTCCTGTCCTGAGGCTGTTTCTGTTCTATTACTGTATCAGAAACACCTCACAAGGTTTTGGGTCCCGATCCATTGTGAATCTCCATCACAGATTATTAGAGCTGAAAAGGGTGTCAGTGTATCCATGGCCCGTCCCCTCACAGGAAAGTGAGCTCCCAAGAGGGCCCCCAAGACTACACAGGTAGGGTGGCCCAGATTGGGTGAGGTGTTTGGGTGGGTGCCCAACTCGGTCTCACCCCAGAACTTCCCCTGTTTCCAGCGCCTCCGGTGCTGGGGAACCAAAGCCCTTTCTCCCTAATTTCTCTCCTCCTGGCCAGGTGATCAGGCAGTCCCTGTGTCCCGGCTCCCATGTCCTTCTGCCTGGCTCTTGTACCTGCCGGCATCCTCTGAGGAGGGCGGCCACAGGAAGAGGGCTGAGGAACTCTTGCGCACAGACGGGATGGATGTGGGGAAGAGAGTGACATGAGAGAGGGAGAAGAAAAAGGCGAGAATCCCTGTCTCCAAGGACATGCAACCACAGGAAAATCTCCGTCGTTTATGCTGATTACGGATTCAGTCTGGGAGAACTAATAAAGCGAGAAAAGAAAAAAAAAGGTGTTGGTTCAGTAACGTCACCACAAATTACAGTTGATTAAGCAAAATACTGTCACCTGGTACTGATTACCACACATCTCCTCGACAACCCCGAGTGTCATCAGGAGTGGCAGAGACGGGACCTCGTCCCTCGTTACATTTTGTGAGGACAGGTATCCTGTCTGCTCAGTCTGGGCAGTGTGACCAGCTTTCCTGGTGGCGCAGTGGTTGAGAGTCCGCCTGCTGATGCAGGGGACGTGGGTTCGTGCCCCGGTCCGGGAAGATCCCACATGCCACAGAGCGGCTGGGCCCGTGAGCCATGGCCGCTGAGCCTGCGTGTCCGGAGCTTGTGCTCCGCAACGGGAGAGGCCACAAGAGTGAGAGGCCCGCGTACGGCCAAAAAAAAAAAAAAAAAGCGTTAGAAGGGACTCGAAAAGACCCCTATTTACAGCAAAACGAAAACATAATTAACACTGTTATTTGTTCTACAGGAAAGCTGTTAAGACAGTAAATCCAAAGGGTTCTCATCACAGGAAATAATATACTATTTTTCTTTCTCTTTTAGTTTGTATCTGTATGGTGATGGATGTTCACCACTAAATTTATTTTAATCATTTCGTGACGTAGTTAACTCACATCATTATGCTGTACACCTTCAACTTATACAGTGCTGTAGGTCAACTATTTCTCAGTAAAACTGGAAGAAAACACACACACTCAAATGTAAAGTATAAAAGCACAAGCCATAGACTCAAAAAAAAAAAAACAACAAACCTAAAACAAGACAAGTGTGTCTTAAGTCCTGCCCGTGGTCCCTCCGTTTCTGGTTTCTGATGTGAGGTCACACCAAATAGCCACAGGGGTTGCTGAGGCAGCTGACCAGCCCTGGCTAAGTTCTGAAGAAGCTGGAGCGAGAAATGAGATGCTCACTTCACTTCCAGAACAAGAGTCGAGGGCCACACGCTAAACCAGGCCGCCGGGGACAGGAGTCCCCATGAGCCGGGGCAGCAGCACTGCTGAGCTGGGCATGTGCAGGAGGAGACTTTCCAGCCCTTGGCTTGGAGGGTGTGGGTTTAGTGGAACTGTGGGCCTGGGATCTCCCTTCGATGGTGGGTGTGAAGTTGACATCTCCAATCTCCAGCGCCCTTCCCCAAAGCTCCCCAGTTATACCACTGCGTAAACACACACGCTTGTTTTGCAAACACAGCTTCAAAACACCCTCCAGCCTTCCCTTCTGCCAGAATGATGCCCCAAAGTTCCTCCCATATGGAAAACTGGGAGGGACCCCATAAGTAGTGAAACCTGTTTCCCTATAGAGACGGGAAAAAAACCCAACGAAATCTATGCATTAAAAAAGCTAAACTTGGGAATTCCCTGGCGGTCCAGTGGTTAGAACTCGGCGCTCTCACTGCCGAGGGCCCAGGTTCAATCCCTGGTCTGGGAACTAAAATCCCACAAGCAATGTGGCGTGGCTAAAAAAAAAAAAAAAAAAAAAAGCTAAACTTATGGTTGAACGGGGAGTAGGGATAGATTCCGAGTTTGGGATTGACATGTATACACCACTCTATTTAAAATAGATAACCAACAAGGACCTACTGTACAGCACAGGGAACTCTGCTCAATACCCTGTAGTAACCAAAATGGGAAAAGAATTTGAAAAAGAATAGATACCTGTATACGTATAACTGAATCACTTTGCTGTACACCTGAAACTAACACAACATTGTAAATCAACTACACTTCCATATAAAATAAAATAAAATAAAAAAAGCTAAGCTAAACTAAATGGAAACACTTGAATGATTAACCATGGTTATCTTTGGTTGGTGGGACAAAGCCTGTTTTTTTTCTCATGTTCTTTTCTTCAACTTCCAAATGTGCTCTAATGCATGTACTGTATAGTCATTTTATGGCGAGAAAAATATGAACTAAAATCTTTAGAGACACTGTGGCCCTCAAAAGCAAGCTGCTTTGACTGTCCTCCACAAGGATCAAGTGGGCTATCTCTGTGCAGACAGAGTCCCCGGGAGGAAGCACTGCCTCCACAGAGGGCAGGTTCCTGCACGAGCCCCAAGAAGACTTCTGTGGGCACCCCAGCTCTGGCCCCTCCAACACTCCCATAAAGAGCTCTGCATTAAAAAACAAAAACACACTAAACGGAAACAGACAGGGTCATGCGAAAAAGCCAAATCCCATTATCCTCCAACTCAGCTAAATGGTGGGAAAATAGAGACACATCCAGGCATTCTGTTTCACTTTGAAGTCTGAACCTGTGCTTCTGAGTCTCTTTCTGGGTCCCTTGTCTCTCTCTCCTGTCCTTCCCACCAGATATAAAATATCTGCAGGCTACAAATACGTATCTTGTGAGACAGATCAGATACAGTAGACGGTTTTCACCATCAGTGCCTTTCACAAGCTCTGATCTTTGTGTCTTTAACACATTCAAAGCTTTCGTGACCACATGAACCAGCAATTCCACTCCTAGGTATAGACCTAAGAGAACTGAAAACGTATGTCCACACAAACGTTGGTCCATGAATGTTTATAACACCATTATTCATAAAAGCCCAAGGATGGGAACAACCTAAATGTCTATCAACTGATGAACGGATAAAGGAAGTGTGGTATATCCATACAATGGAATATTATTTGGCAATAAAAAGAATGAAGTACATGACAACATGGATGAACCTTGAAAACATGAGCCTAAGTGAAAGGAGCCAGACACAAAAGGCCACTTAACATATGATTTCCTTTATAGGAAATGTTCTGAATAGGGAAATCTACAAAGACAGAGAGTAGATTAGCAGTTGCCAGGAACTGGGGGATGGGGGCTAGGGAGCAGCTCAAGGCTAGGAAGTTCTTTTGGAGGTGATGAGAATATTCTCAAATTAACTGTGCTGGTGGCGACACGACTCTGTGAATACACTAACCATCATTGAACTGCAGGCTCTAAATGAGTGGATTGTATCATATCTGAATTATATCTCAATAAGGTTGTTTTTGAAAAGCTTTAGCTATTTTATTCATAAGTAAATCAATAAACCTCACACACACACATACACGCAGATGGTGTAGCAGCTCTGGGCTGGAGCAAGGGAGGAAGTCAAGGTTGAACGCAGCTCGGAGACAGCCAGGGCTGCAATCCACGTGGAAGGCAAACATCCGGGTCAGGAGCGCCGGCGTCCGGACAGGACTGCCAAGTGGTGGGTGAAGGCTCAGGAGGGCCCTGCTGACCTCTGATCTCTGGTAACAGCCACTCTGTCAGGTGCCTGGGCACCAGAGGTCGCCACGGGAGCTGGACTCTGCCCTCGGGAGGAAGCAGCTCCGTGCTCTCGAGCTGGGCTCACCCCTCTTTTTCCCCTGCTCCAGCCCACCCCCGAGCTCATTGCCTGCCCTGGGGCTGTGCCCTGTGCCCTACCTTCCCATCGGCCTGGGTGGCTTCCCTTCCCCCTAGGTTGCTGACACAGGAAGAAGGTAGAACTCTCCGATCACCTGGGTAGAGTTTTGTTAGCGAGGGTCTGCTTTATGGACTCCGAGCCCTGTACTTTGGGACATTTTAGTCCTTGAACTAAATTGTAAGCAGGGACAGGAAGTCCTTTGTACCTGCCAGAGGCTAATCTGGAGATTCCCTATTTTTCTTCAGAGAAAAGGAGGAACAGAATCCCCTAGTGCATTGCTTCGCATGAAGGTAGCTGTGATGGGGGAAAAGGCCGAGGATTAGAATGAACGCGAACACTGCCGTCTATGCTCTTTATCGACATTAACTTATCTGAGCCTCCTAATCGCTCCATGAGCCTCCGTTACCTCACCTGTACAGTGGAAACTAGCCCCCAACTTACAAGTTATTTGAAAAAGTTAAGCGAGGTAATAATACCCGTGTGAGTTTCCAAAACTCTTAAAGTATCAGCCATATCGGGTCTTACCATCATGACCATTCTTTTGTAAGCTATTTTGGATGCTGTAAGCATGCTGTCATTTGACCCTGGCTGGTTGGTATTGTTATTCCCATTGTAAAGATAAGAAAACTGAGGCCAAGTAAGCTGCCCACAACCTTACAGTAAATTGACGGATCATGGTATTAGCAACTCCTCACCTAGTGTCTCTCTCATCCCCAGGGTCTCAAAGTCTGGATGCACTTGAACCTCTCAGGCAAAGTCAGAGGCACAGAATCGACCCCAGACTCACAGAATCAAATTCCACAAGGTGGAGCCCAACCATGGACATTTTAAGTTGCCTTCAAGGGATTTGGGTGCACACCAGAGGTTGTGAATCTCTGCACTAAATCAAGAAGAGCTTGGAGAAAGGAAAAAACCTAAAGGAAGAGGAGACATGTAACTACAAAAATTAGAGGATAAAGAAAGAAACTAGAAAATACGATCTTCCTGTGTATTACAGTAATAGCTAACTCAATAGCTAACTTTTACAGAATGTTTACCTCAGGTACGCACTGTAGTAAGCGCTTTTTACACTTTATATTTCTTCATTTGAATCTCAGAGCCATATGAGATAGGGGCCATTGTTATTCCCATTTCACAGATGAGAGAACTGAGGCTCAGAGAATTTAAATTATTTGCCCAGTGTCACAGAGCTAGTAAAAAAGCCAGGAGAGAATCTTCACCACCTTGAAATACTTCTAGAGAGGGAAATAGGCCAGGATAATGAAAAAGAAAAAACGGGCAAGGCAAGAGGTACCACAAAACTCTCACGTGAAACAAAGCTGTCTCCAGGTTGCAGTATGCCTCTTGCCTGAGTGTGCTGGCAACTTTGAGAAAGGAACTTGGGCACCTGTAGGAAAGTCCTCTGTATGTGGAGGTAAAGCCAGTCCAAACGCTTCCCTGCCCCTTGATAGGGCACCTCACACTGGCGTAATGGGTTGAATGGTGGACACCCCCACCCCTAAAGGATATGTGCAGGTCCTAATCCCTGGGACCTGTGAATGTGACCTTATTTAGAAAAAGGATCCTTGCAGATGTAATTAAATTAAGGACCTTGATTGGAGATCGTCCTGGATTATCCATGTGGGTCCTAAATCCAACAACAGGTGTCCTTATTAGAAGAGGGGCACCAGACAGAGAGGAGGAAAAGACCGTGTAAAGATGGAGCAGAGTTGGGAGTAAGCAGCCACAAGTCATGGAATGTCAACAGCCACCAGACGCTGGAAGGGGCAAGAAAAGGAATCTCTTCTAAAGCCTCTGCAGGGAGCATGGCCCTGCTGACGCCTTGATTTTGGACTTCTGGCCTCCAGGACTGTGAGAGAATAAAGTTCTGCTATTTCAAGCCACCCAGGTTGTGGTAATTTTTTCCAGCTACCCTACGTAACTATACACTGGGGAATGGACGACCAGTTTAATGGACATACTGTTTAAGTCTGCTCAGCAGCCTTTTTTCTTTTACCCAGGTTACAACTCCTCCCTTCCTTTACAGACCTGCTCTCCCAGTCTCCTGCCATGTGCTTCTCATGGTCCATACTAACCCCAGACACAGGGACGTGCCTAGCCTCCAGAACTGACCAATCAGAGAGCCGCATCTCCTCAGCTGCCAGTGATTGGTCCAGGAGTGACTTGTGACGCAAGCCTGACCAATCAGAGTCCTTCCCTAAATTTTTGTATTACTGAGCTGGTGAGAGTTACACTTCTCTTTCCACTGGGACTGCTAACTTGGTGCATGAAAAATCCAGGGCACAGAGGGACGTGTTCTTGCCGTGTGGAGAAAGAGCATGTGCAGTAGGAATGAGGCCAATGTGTGAAAGGAAATAGAAGCAAGAGGTCAAGTTCAGGAGTGAGGACATTCTGAGAGTGTTTAAATTTCTAGATCCAGTTGACCCTGGGGCCAGCTCCACTGTTCCTATGGTTTGTTATGTGAAGCTTAATGTTTCTGCCCAGGCTAGCTGCAGTTGGGTTCTGGCCCTTGCAACGGACAGAGCTCAAACTACCACAACAGATTTAGAGCAAGTGCCATGTCCCCAGGCAGAGCCAAGCATTTAGGAACAGGCTTTACTGCATTGCTTGCATTTTTTCCATTTCAGCAAACATTTGAGGACAAGATCAAGGACTAGCGGTGTTATGTGTTGAAGAAAAGAAGAGAAAGGCACGTGCTTGAGAAAATGGGTCCCATTGATCTTTGTAGCATCAGTTAGAATGTCCAAAGGACTCAGTGGAGACCATTTCAAGCAGGAAAATGTTTATTCCTGTTTGGTGGAGCCTGGGGAAGAGAAGAAAAAGAAAAAATTCAGACAGGGAGCCAAGTTGGGGTGGGCACAGGGGCCCCAGGCCCCTGTCATAACCACACGAAGCCATGGATCCACCCCAACACTGATCCCGGATCACGGTGACATCTGACATTTCTTTCAGGCATTTCCTTCCCTTTCAGGTCTTTTTGGGTTCTTCAGCCCATATGTTGCTGATTTTCCATCTTTTCAAAACTCTCCGTTGCATTTCAAGTCAGAAGGCATCTTATTCATTGCTTCTGAATTTGAGGGGGAGGAAATCACAGAGGTCAGCTGGCCTTTCAATATAGAAAATAAATGAGCCAAGCTGGGCATGAACGTGAGAGTGCGTGCGAGCACACATGTGGCTGGTGCTTTCCTGCCGTTGTCTATGTTTCAGCTCCATTGTGCAAGATCACGGGAGAGACTTGAGCAGCACCTCTTAGAAAGGCTTCTCAGGTCTCCTTCGAGAAAGAAGCTTCTGCCCCAAAGTTGCCTTTTGTAGTTCACTGCATCTGCTATGCAGCCCTCGACTGCGTTAATTACTGGTCAGCAAGTGGCCTCTTTGAACTGGTCACCCACCAGAGGCACTCTGAAGCTCCTGTTTGCTATGCGACTGTTTTCTTATGTTGCCTGTTATGTTTCCAAGTGGCAGAGGCTCCTCTCTTGCCTGAGGTTGAGCAGACAGGAGGCCTGGCCGGTTAAAGCAGCGCCAAAGAAATGGTGGAAGGCTGGTCTTCCAACAAAGTTCAACAACAAAGTTCAAAGCTCATGAAGAAATTAAATTTGGCCGCTGTTCTTCATCTAAAGGAGAAGCTGATTTAGAGAAAGAGAGGACGTGTGGGATGAGGGGAGCCATTGGATTCCTCCCAGCGTCACCATGAGGTTTCCAACCTGTCATGGTCCCCAGGGAGTGGTGTGTAGGCTCGGAAATAGACATGGATCCTACTCAAAAAAAGGTAGCTTAGCATGAGTGCTGGGAAAACAGAAAGGTAGCAGGGGTCATTCGTTTTCCTAAATAGGGCTTTTTAAAAGTAATACAGAAGAAGAGAAATAAATAACGGACCCCAAAGAGTTGGTGGTGCTCACATCCAAGCAAAGTTAACAAATTAGTCATAAACATGACTTTAATTTCTGAACCCAAAACGGGGGCAAGTGGTCTTATGACCACTTGTATACTTTCCATGAGTATACATGGAAACTATGCCTTAAATCTGACTGTCCCAGATATGATAAGATAGCAGTTTCTCAACTGAGGGCAGTTTTTTTCTTTTTTTTTGCGGTACGCGGGCCTCTCACTGTTGTGGCCTCTCCCGTTGCAGAGCACAGGCTCCGGACGCGCAGGCTCAGCGGCCATGGCTCACGGGCCTAGCCGCTCCGCGGCATGTGGGATCTTCCCAGACCGAGGCATGAACCCGTGCCCCCTGCATTGGCAGGCGGACTCCCAACCACCGCGCCACCAGGGAAGCCTGTGAGGGCAGTTTTGCCCTCCCCTCACTGAGGAAACTTGGCAATGCAGACGTATTTTATTGTCATGACTCGGGGAGGTCATAGAGGGAGGGAAAGTGTGGTACCGACATCTGTTGGATAAGGGCCCGGGGCACTGCTGCACATCCTACAATGTACACAACAGCCTCCAGCAACAAAGAATTATTCAGTGTAAGTGTCAATAGTGCCACTGTTGAGAAACCCTGAGTATAAGTGATATAACTGGTACACCCATCGTCACCATCCTGGGCTACTTTAACCCATTGGCAGGTTAAAAGTGTTCCCCTTTCTTAAATTATGACTGCCTATCTCACTGAAGAACGTGGATACCTCTTCTCTTAATAGGAATATTTCTCCCTACAAAATCTCCTTTCTGAAGTGATGAAGGCGAGTCCATTTCAACCATGATTCATCTCTATCCTCATTATAGCTTATTGGACCAGAAGTCAACAACTGACCCAAGCCAGGCCACTCAGATACTTCTCCCAGCAATTTATAGTTAAATGGGAAACCGTCTATTAGTCAGGAAAGGATAAGACATGACACAGTAATAAATAACTAGAATCTTTGCTGATTAAAAAAAAAAAAAAAGTATTCCTTGCTCATGTGCTCATTCCTAGCATTATGTGCCAGTGTCTGTTGCCAGGGCCAGGGTGGGGCAGGAGAATTCTCTGTTCCACAGAATCTCTCGGGCCCCAGGTTGGCAGAGGCTCATCCATCATATGACAGAGGGTCACTGTCATCTCCACGCGAGGCTTTGGGGCTCACCAGGCAGGGGGAGGATCCCCTGAAGAGGCTCACACAGGCTTTTAAATGCTTTGACTGGAAAGCGACAACTGCTGGATTTCTCCCACAGCCAATTGGCCAGAACGAGTCACATGACCCTACCTGACCGCAGCTCATCGGATGCATCTCACAGCCAGTTAGGTGTCAGAAGCTGGGCTGCAAGGCCACGGAGATCAGGGCTCCATGGGGCATTCAGATGGAGCCAGAGCTGACGTTACCAAGAGCAGATCTCAGAGGAAAACAGAGGAGGACGGTCAGAAAAAAGTGAGGCAGATGCGCAGAAAGAAGCAGAGAGCAGGAGGCTCCTTAGGGACTAGAAAGGAGGTGCCTGGGTCCTGGGCAGCTTCCTCCGCCCCAGGTGGCTCCACTGTGCTCTGTTGCCATGAGAACTTGGGGTCAACACATCAGAACCCTGCTCTGCGCCGGTGTGAATGGATTTCTGTTCCTTGCTGCCCAAAGAGCTTTGACTCATGCCTGCCGGTTGTCCTTCTTGAATGCGTAATTCCCTGCGAAGTTTGTGGAAGGAAGCTGGATTCTCAAACATGTGGAGCTGCCCCAAAGATAACAAGTCTCCCAGGGTGAGCGTTTCAGAAGAGCCCAACTTTCCACCAGCCCTGACCTAACACGGCCAATGACGCAGGCTGGCCCCGAGCAGGCAGGGCCATGGATGCAACTTACGAGGCTCAGAAAGACCATCTCTATGTCCACATGTCACCCAGCGATGCTGACTCAGGGGGTCTGAACTGCTTTTGTGCCACGGAGTCCTTCTCAGAATAATGTTTTTAAATGCTTTAACTATTTTTAAAGGCAGAAAGTAAAATACATAGTATTGCAAAGGCAACCGATGACATTGAAAACCAGTCATCAAAATATTTTAAAATGGAGACACAGTACCCTGTGTACTTGTTATTAGCTCCTTAAGACACTCTAGTGACAGGTTTAATACGTAACCGTAATTTCAGAGTAGTGATGAGAACAAATAACACTGAAAGATATTTGCTACAACTATAACATGATATAAAAGTATCTATTCATTTTGTAGGCAACAAAGTAACGGATACCACTAATACTACTATGGTTTGTTGCCTACATTTATAACTGAAGGATGTGCCAAAAGTTTGTGAAAAGAAAGATATATTTTACTGTCTAGTAAAAATAAACACAGATTTTATCGTTAATGGAAATAAAAACATTTTCCCCAGCCATGTTCATGGACCCCTTGAATTCTGTGATTGCTCAGTGGTCCAATGACCACAGATTATGAGTCTTTGACCACCAGGTCCCAGGCAGAACCCAATTAGGTTTTCTGAGCAAGAAAACAGCTGGCGAAGAGGAAGCAGAAATCTTTTATTTTTCTAAGGCTAAGCAATGAGCAGTGATACATACTCAAGGTAAATGAGCTTATTGGCTTCATTCTTATTACTGTATAGCACCCAGAGCATAAACAGACGAGGGAAGTTTTGACAGAGAACTTGAAGTCTGAAGAGGGTACTGAATCAGGAAACATGAGCTTTGGCTCACTGGAGTGGAACAGCCAGTGCCCAAGGGAGGAGTGGGGATGCAGAGGCTCTGTGGTCAGAGCAAAGGGAGAATTGGTCACCAACGCCTACTTGAGGGAAAGGTCTGAAATGGTCACCAGAGATTACGCTGAGGACTGAGAAGAGAGGAAATGGGGGTCGGGATGGATGGAATTCAATTCGTGGAACAAAATTTGTGGGCGGGGGCCAGGAGCTTCAGTCAAATACCTCTGTTACTGTAAACCCGAGTACTAGATTCTTCCTATGGCTGAAGGTGCTTGAGAAAACAAAGGTCGTATGTGTTTAGAGCAGAGCCACAATTGTCTAAACACGCTACGGTAGAAGAAGCAACGGATGAAGACCGAAGGCCCGCGTTCTCATCTCCATTTTGCCTCACTAGTCTGCTGGGCCACCCAAACCAAGTTGCTTTATCTCTCTGGGCCTTGGGTTTCTCATCTTTAAAATGAGAGAGTTGGAGTAGATCATCTCATAAGCAAACATTTTACAATGTCTGATCAGCCATGAATATTCACACCAGCCCTGGGATTCCCAATCCTGGCTGCACATTGGGATCTCCTGGAGAGCTCTAAAAAATACTGATGCCTGGGTTCTATCCCCAGAGTTTAAATGGTCTGTGGTTTGAGCCTTCAGAGTTTTCAAATCTCCCTCCAAGTGAGTCTAATATGCAGCCAAGGTGGAGAACTACTGTTCTAGCACAAATTAGTTTTTTTAAAAAATATTTATTTATTTGTTTGTTTTTGGCCCTGTTGGGTCTTAGTTGCGGCACACAGACTTCTCTCTAGTTGTGGCACTAGGGCTTAGTTGCCCCGGCATGTGGGATCTTAGTTCCCCAACAACGGATCAAACCCACGTACCCTGCATTGGAAGGTGGATTCTTAACCACTGGACCACCAGGGAAGTCCCACACAAATTAGTTGATCTGATTAGGGCATCAGATTCAATAGGACCTAAGAACTAAAAATCAGAGAGCTGCCTCAGGCCATGGGAGGACCCAGGGAATGCGGTGGATGTGGGGTAGGAGTGTGCAGGGAATGAGGTAGTTTGGCCTGGAGTACAAGGAGGAATTCTATCTTATTAGTTGGGTGAACTTGGGCCAGTCTCTTCCCCTTTCTGAACCTCAGTCTTCTCATTTGTAAAATGAGTCCTGTGTAAAGGAAAGAGAAAGAAACCAATATGTATTGAATGCTCTTTAGGTGGCAGGTCTTACACTAGGCTC
Organism: Hyperoodon ampullatus; assembly: GCF_949752795.1. Taxonomy (NCBI): domain Eukaryota; kingdom Metazoa; phylum Chordata; class Mammalia; order Artiodactyla; family Ziphiidae; genus Hyperoodon; species Hyperoodon ampullatus. The sequence continues at coordinate 24,616,939 of NC_136932.1, forward strand.
CATACACATGTTAATTGATTCCCTTCTCACACTGTACTTGACAGATGAGGAAACCGCTGTTTGAGGGGTGACCTACCCTCTCTTTCTCTGCCTCACTGAGTTACACCAGGGCCCAAATGAGATCATGTGTCTGAGATAGAGCTCCTAGCTTTAGCAAATAAAAAGAAAGGGTGCCCAATTAAATTTGAATTTTAGATAAACAATAAACAAAAATTTCAGTGTATGTCCCAAATATTGTTTTGACTGACAACCCCAAACTGAAACTCTTTTGTCAACCATGAAGCCTGATACACACATACAGTTTCATTGGGTTGTTTGGTTTCTTATTAGTAAGAGGTTTTTCTATATTAGGGGTATTAACCCTCTGACGTGTGTCCTAAATAGTTTTCCTATTTGTGTTTTACTTTTTGCTTTGTTTATGGTGTTTGTCATACAGACGTTTTTAATTTTTATGCTGTCACATGCTTCAATCTGTTTCTTTATTGTTTATAGCATTTGTGTCATGCTTAGAAGTTTCCATCCAAAGATTTACAAATATTCACCCATGCTTTCTTCTAGTACTTTTATAGTTTTATTTTTTACATTTAAAGCCTCTGGAATTTATTGTGGGGGGGGGATGATGGCATTTTTTCCCCCAAATGGCTAGCCAGTTGTACCAATAACATTCAATAAATTATCTTTTCCCCATTTGTTAGAAAATGTCCTTTATCATATTCTGAATTCTGAAATTTACATTGGTACACTCTGGAACCTCTAATCTGTTTCACTAATCTGTGTGTCTTTTCTTTTCCTAGTATGACACAGTATATACATCACTATAATTTTATAATATGCTGTATTATCTAGGAGGGCTATTGACCCTTTGATTCTTTTTTTCTTTTGAAGGATTTCCTGATTATTCTCATCTTTCTGTTCTTCCTCATGATTTAGAATTATTTATCAAGTACCCCAAACTCTTACTGAGATTTTAATTAGTGTTAAATTTTCAGAATAATTTAGGGAGAAAGGACTTCAACAGTATTGTATCCACGTATCCAAGAACAAAGGATGTCTCTCCACTTAGTCATCCTCTTTACGTTCTTCAGTAGAAGGTAAGCATTTTCCTCCTCTAAGTTCTGCACGGCTCTTATTAAATTTATCGCTAGCATTTCATATTTCACGGATATTCATTATATTTTCTATTTGATTATTGTTTGTATGAAGTATTTTATTTTTTATTTTTAAATAAATTTATTTATTTATTCATTTTTGGCTGCGTTGGGTCCTTGTTGCTGCATGTGGGCTTTCTCTAGTTGCGGTGAGTGGGGGCCACTCTTCGCTGCAGTGTGCGGGCTTCTCATTGTGGTGGCTTCTCCTGTTGCAGAGCATGGGCTCCAGGCATGCAGGCTTCGGTAGTTGTGGCATGCGGGCTCAGTAGTTGTGGTGCACGGGCTTTGTTGCCCCGTGTCATGTGGGATCTTCCCGGACCAGGGCTCAAACGCATGTCCTCTGCATTGGCAGACAGATTCTCAACGACTGCGCCTCCAGGGAAGTCCCTGAAGTATTTTATTAAAAGGGATGAAGGGCTTCCCTGGTGGCGCAGAGGTTGAGAGTCCGCCTGCCGATGCAGGGGACGCGGGTTCGTGCCCCGGTCTGGGAGGATCCCACGTGCCGCGGAGCGGCTGGGCCCGTGAGCTATGGCCGCTGAGCCTGCGCGTCCGGAGCCTGTGCTCCGCAACGGGAAAGGCCACAACAGTGAGAGGCCCACATACCACAAAAAAAAAAAAAAAAAAAAAAAAAGGGATGAAGACAGGAGTAAAGGAGAGAGAAAGAGACAAAACCAAATTTGATCATCACGGTTTTCCCTGAGCCTGTCTTCCTAAGAGATTCCAGAGAAGGGTCAGTTCATTATGGTGACGTCCCCAAAGGAAAAATCATATGATCAAGGACAACAATTTCAAGATAGGAGAGATGGAAGAAGCAGATACAACTCTCCCCACCATTCTAAATGACTGTTCTTCAGAGGACGTGAGACCTGGACCAAAGGACACTGGCCCCACCTTCAGGAAGTCCTCCTTCTTTGCCCGGGTAAGGCCAAGCCTCCCATTGGCTCTCAGGACAGGCCCCACCCCTTCCGGTGGGAGGGGCTTGCTGTTTGGAAATTGCTTTCTTCTGTTTTCCTCTCTGGCTATCTTTTATGATAATCTGCTCCTCTGAAGGGGGCCTGACAGCTCTCTGACACACACGCTGGCTTAAAGATTTACATTTTCCATCTCCTTGTCCATTTTCTGACTGCATAAAAGAGAATTGTAAATGTTTAGAAAAATCAAAGTTCTTCTTAGACACCTGCAGTTTCACAGAGATAGTAGTCTCTAATTCATGCCAAGAAGAGGCTGAAGAAATGAGGCAGGATCACCTGGCCGTTTCCTTTTTTTTTTTTTTTTTGTGGTACGCGGGCCTCTCACTGTTGCGGCCCCTCCCATTGCGGAGCACAGGCTCCGGACGCGCAGGCTCAGCGACCATGTCTCACGGGCCCAGTCGCTCCGCGGCATGTGGGATCTTCCCGGACCAGGGCACGAACCCGTGTCCCCTACATCGGTAAGAGGACTCTCAACCACTGCGCTACCAGGGAAGCCCAACCTGGTCGTTTTCTTGCTGAAGTTTTATTTCCTCTCAGTCTTGGAGTAGCTTCAAGTTCTCAGGGCGGGTTGGAGGCTTGGGAGGCCGAGGCAGGGTAGGAGGGCATCGGTCTGCCCGATGTCGGGGCCAGACGCTGCACAGTGCACCAGACATTCCGCTCCCCAGCACCCGCCACAGCACAGCCCTCTTTGCAGACCCAGCCTCTCTCCTTCCATCCTTCTCTGCCTGTCCCCTCTTTTCTGTCTGTGGGGTGACCACGGCTCTGCATAGGGCATTCGGGGCTGAGGCCGCCAGTTTTTGACAAATAGCAAACGTTTAAGTGTTCATTAACTCACACCCAGAAAAGCATGACCTGCATTATTGTTTCCTTTTTTTTTTTTTGAAGGGGAAAAAGCAGATGCAAGGAATCTCAGGGCTATCCCTGAAATAAAATGTGGAAGTGGGGTGCACTTAATGATCACAAGTAGGGCCAGTCTAGACCCATGCTCTTGGCTCATTAGAAGAGAAACTTGCTATGTGATAGATGAAGACTGACTGCTAGGCTGAGTGTTGCTTATCCATGGACCACTGGGGACCAAAGCCATAGATTCACATCAGTTGACCACACAATCCTTCACAGGTTCTCAGCCACTGACTTTCAAACGACCCCAGCCAGATCGCTAAGAGAGTGGCCCTCCTAGGTTTCAAGTTCACATTTCTTTACCTAAAGAAATCTATGCTGTTCCCACTCCCACACCCAACACTTGCCATTGGAAATGGAAAACTCTGTCCCATGAAACAGGTTCCATCTTTTAAATGCTCCACCAGACCCTTTCTGAACTGTCTAAACTATAAAGAATGAGATTTTTCCTGTCTCTCGCCTTCCAATTACAAGGCAGTGGGCCACGTTCTGATCTCCCTAGAACTTATCTGACCCATTCCTATTTTTTGCCTTCTTTGTCAAGAGAGGACCCTAGATGGCCATCTTCATCCTCTAGGATAGAAGAAAAGACCCTCCTCTCCGATTCTTTTCCCTGTTAGACACAGTCCTCTTGACTGTTCGAAGAATGTATATGCCAGAAATTCCTTTCGAAGAACTGAATTTGAACCCTGACTGCATGTACTCTGAGAAGCTGCTGGCATCCTCAGCCATCGGATTCATTGACCAGTGCCCTCCGAGACCCTGAGCAAGAACCTGGGATGGTTTTGATTGTGTGGAGAGTCGGGTTGTGCAGTTTGGAATATAACAGGATCTCACCAGGGCAGGAAGTTTGGAAACAGGACAGTGAAAGAGAAGGGAATTCTGGACAAGGACTCAGCTCTCATCCCCGGGGCAGTTCACAGAGCACTTCCTTTCTGGGCCACTGGCACACCATTCACGGATCCCAATTTAGGGGGAGCTTCTGATCCTCCAACCCAGCCTATAAAAACGAGAACATCTGGGAATTCCGAGGTGGAGTGGTAGGGGAAGCAACTTCACGAGCCCCCTCTCTCTCTCCCGACCTCGTAACCTTTTATTGCTTCACAGTTCATTGTCCCACTCTTCCCCCACCTCTCACCACCATCCTTTTGCTCACACACGTCCTCTGGGAAACTTCCTGGGGGGAGGGCTTCGTGTGCTTTGCGAAGGGCCTCTGGACGGTGATCATCTCAAAAAACGCCCAGCTGGAACTATCAACGCCCACCCGCCTGGAACATTCCCTTTTCTGGCTCAATATGGAGTGATTTCCAGCCTTGCCAGGGTTTGGGATCTTCCCTGGATTTCTGCTTCTCATCTATTGCACTTTTTCCGGAACCATCTGGGGATGAGAGTCAGGTATAGAAACAATACAGCGAGTTTCTGAGACCAAAAGATAATTGAAAAGCCCCAGTAAGTCCGTTCCCTTTGGCCCCGAGTTCACATATGGACAGCACGTTAGGGACCTTGTCCAAAAATCAGTTTGGGACACCAGGTGGGGGCCTGTCATTAACTCAGACTCCCGTCCCCCAGGAATGGGGCAGTCAGCGCTCTGTACACCTCTGGTCTCTTTCAGGTTTGACCATGTCACTGGTTTTAACCTAAGCTGAAGTCCCTTCTAGAATGCTCCACACTCTAGCAGATAAAGTAGCTGTCTTCATGAGTGATTGCTTCCAGACCCAATGAAGAGAAACTCATGTGTTTGAAATGCCTGCCATTCTTCTCCATTTCACCATAAAGTAGCCCGTTTAATTTTGCACAATACTGTTTGATAACAACCATGTGTGTGTCTTCCATATTTGTATACTCAGGAAAGGACCTACTTGGTCAGTGTGAGATAAGTTCACAAGAAAAATGGAACCAGATGTGATTCCTTTTTATTTGGCTCTTCAGACTCCAGCAATCTAATTCTCAGGGTCAGTCTTTACTTGGGTTTTCAGTTACCTTGCAGAAGAGGATCCTTTTACACTACAGTGTTTGCTTTTCCCAGGTACCTGACAAGCAGGAACGAGCAAAAGATTTTAGGGAGTTGGTTCTCAGCTTAGCACTTTCCAACATTTCCAGACTCGAGATCCAGTGGGATGGAAGTTTCCTCATTTGGAAGAGAACATGTCTGCCCAGTAGTAGGCTGACCCACTTCAATTAAACCATTCTTCCAACTACCCAGAATGTACAAGCACTTTGGGCCTGAAACCCAAGGTCAAATAGTGCTAAGGTCACTCATTTGAAACTCCAGAGCAAAGGAATTGGGCAGGACTGACATTACAGAAGAGCAGGTTTTTCTCTCTTTTCATCTTATTTCCTCTTTTTCTTTTATTTCCATCCCAATTTATGTCACTAATCCTGCCATGTACAGTGGTACAATTTGTGCACTGTGCAAAAGTACTTAGCCAAGGGAGCAAGTGGGGGCTGAAATCCTGTCCCCAAATGCTATGTTTGTTCAGTCATGGACCCCAGCGTGGTGTACATCTACCCAGAGGAAGAGACACCTTTTTTTACCCCCATAAAAGGACTAACTGCTCACCAAGTTGGTATCCCAGGGGCTGCATCTGTCCAGAAGAAGTACATTTTTCTAAGAAGCTGGATGTGCTACTGGTGCCCTTGCACGCATGATAGCCCAAAAGATGAATATGCAAACGCCAGAGTATGTGTCGTCTGTTCCTACCTGTGTGTATTAGTACTTTTCAGTAGGCCACATTTCGTGTTCTGCCCTGTCTTTGAGAGGCCCCAAGGCAAGTCATCAGGAGAAGCTTTAGACCCATAGTAGCTACGTGGTCCCTGTGCCACTGCTCTTCCTATGGCAGACATCGCTAATCAGTCCTGGAATTCTTTCACACTAAACCCTGATTGGTCTCACAGTCCTTCTCCACCGAATGGAACACTCTCCTCAATCTCTACCACCTGAATGGAGCTGATGTACAAAAGGAAACCTATCTGCCGTCTGTCTCAGCTAGCTATTGCCACAATAATGCTGCATAACAAGCCACCCCAAACTCAGTGGCTTGAAGCAAGAACCATTTATTCTTGTTCACCCATCTTGGAGGCATCTGGGATTTGGCTGGTCTAGGGTGAATCAGGCCAGCAGTGCTCTCCTTCAAGCTGAGGTCCGGGCGTGGCTTGTCACCCTGGTTTGGGCTCAGGTCTGTTCAGTGTGTGCCCATTCTGGGCCTGCGCTGACCAGAGGTCACTCTTCTCATGTTGACAACAGAGGCTCAAAAGGAGAGATCAGCCACACGAGCACATTTTTAGTCTCTGTTTACGTCACATTCAGTAACAGTTCATCGGCCAAAGCGTGTGATGTAGCAAAGCCCCAAATCAAAGGGCAGGGAGGATGCCCCTCCCACACTAAGACCAACACAGCACTGTGACCATGCACTGGAGCCACCACATTGTCTCTGTCCTAGGCAAAGGGGTGGGGGTCGTGTCAAACCACATCTGGTGTGATGTCCCCTGCTTGGCTGGTTCCCCTTTAATACCATCATTACATCCACCTTCCCTAGCCAGGCAATCCACCCGTTGTCCCAGGTGGGTGGATAGAAGGGAGGGTTAAACCTCAGAGCCCAAGATGCAGGGAGAGGGTGGCTCTGTATACAGCCTGGCCAGTGGACCTGATGATGAATGGTAGTTACGATGGACCGGAGGCAGATGCTGACTCTAGGGAATGGGTGCACATCGACAGGTGAGAGGTGGGTGGGTTCAAGGAGCCTGGGCTTCAAGACAGGTGATTTGGAAGAAACGAGAGAGTGACAGAGAAGGAGCAGCGGTAGTGGCAGATCAGGACAGAGGTACCCCAACTGGAAGTAACCATGGGCGCGGAAATCCCTGCTTTTCTTTTTTCTTTTTTTTAGATACTGTATGATATTATTTGTTTATGGAATCTAAAATATAAAGCAAAGGAATGTATATAGCAAAACAGAAACAGACTCACAGATATAGAAAACAAACTAGTGGTTACCAGTCGGGAGAAGGAAGGGGGAGGGGCAAAATAGGAGTAGGGGATTAAGAGGTACAAACTACTATGTATGAAATAAATACCTGCTTTTCATTTTCACTCGTCAATAGCAAAGCACCCCTTTAGGCCACAGCATCTTATCCCCACCATCAAAGGTGAACCCAGAAAATTACAGAGCCCGAGGCTCTGCCCTCCAGGAGTTCACGATCTGAGACACACAGGCAACAACTCTAGGGAATAAAATATAAACAAAGAACCAAGAGGGTGTGAAGCAGACAGGTGGCCAAGGGAGTTCCAACTGTAGTTAAAGGAAAGCAGAGATCAAGCCAGGCGGGCTTCCTGGAGGCGTGGGCGTTCAGGAGTTTCTTATGGAGGGGAGTACTGTCATCCCAGCCAAACGGCATGACTTCATGGAGGCTGTGGAAGTGGAAGTGGAGTGTGGGGAGAGAGGGCTTTGGCTGCGGGATAAGCTGAGGGGAGGGGAGGGCTGGGGGGCTGCATGAGAATGTCTGTGAGTAGTCAGGCTTGTGCGGCTCAGTGGATGGTTTAGAACATTGCACCAGCTTGACAAGAACTCTTTAGAAAGTCTTGTAAGGATTCCTCTTTAGAAAGGTATAGCAGCCTCTTTTTTTTTCTTTTTTTAAACTTACAATGGTGGATGTAAAAAGAAAGAGGTGATGGGAATAACTGTGACCTCCCAATCACACATCTCAGTTCAGGGAATTAGGAAGAGGACGAGTCACCAAGTCTGTGTGCTCCCCCCCAGCCAAATCTAACTCACCTCCCCCGCCTGAGTCTCCAGTCCTGTGGATGGAGCTCCTGCCGGGCCAGGCGCTGTAAGTCCTTCACGTAGGACGGCAACCCTGTGAAGTCAGGACTATTATTAGCCCCTTTCCCAGAGGAGGAGACAGTGTTGATGAAGCTGAATTCCTTGCCCAAAGTCCCATGTTTAGAAAACGACAGAGCTGGACGTTGAACGCAGGCCTTCTGAGTTTAGAAGCCACATCCTTCACCCCTTTGAGCTACTCTTTCTAAGAGGAGTCACTTGCGTTAGAGACGCCACCGACATTCAGTTACTTTGGTCAGGCCCAGACGGTGACTCTGGGATTCATTGGCCAATCAGGCTATGAAGGCTTCAGCCATCCAGAAAATTGACGTGGCCTCATTTTCCACATCGTACCCAAGAGTATTGTACCCCAAAGCATCTAAGCCCCTTGGCAATGCTCTTTGATCAAGTGGGTCCCAGGCTCTTCCCTCCGTGCTGCAACGTCCCGGCATGTTTTCTTTCGGAGAGAAGTAAAGGGTTAGTGACAGCCAAGGGGAGCCTGAGAGAAATGGGCTCTTCCCTTTCAAGCCAGGTTAACTGAGTGTGGCTTGTAGGCAGGTCAGCCATTGATTTTCCTCTCTTCTCTGGAGAGCACTGCCATGGTTACATGGATAAAAGCCGAGGAATAAAGCCAGAATTGAATGGTCCAGGTTGAAAGGAGACTTTTGAAAGAGGTTGGAAGATGCCAGTTGGGGGTGGGTTTGTAGTGGGAAATGCCTACTACCTGAGCAAGGTGCCCATGCGGTTAAGATGTGGTTGAGGAGGAGCGGAGGCAGTCTAATTACCATTCCTTTCAAAAGCCAAAAGGAAACCGCTTGCTTTTGTCTTCCTTTTTGTTTCTTGCGGCCTGTACCCGCTGCTCTGAGAGTTTGACTTTGAGCTTGGATTTTTCTAAAAACATGTCAAGCTCAACACAGCCCACACTCAAATTGTGTTGATGCTAAGGCTTCAGTCTTGCAAAAACAAAAAAAACCCAAAAACCAAACAAACAAAAACTGGCTCAAAATCATCCCAGAAGGCCTATCAATAATGCTAGGACAGGTTGATGGAAAAGAAGCAGCATTACCTGAATGGGTGACATAAGCCTGCCCTGCTCTGGGCCCCCCAGGGACCATTCCTGGAAGATTGTCTCCCAGTAGAAATCGGCCCAGAGGTTCAGGGAAGGTAGCTCCTCTTTGGTAAAAAAGAAAGTAGAGGAAAATGGTAGAATTGCAAAATAAGAAATTCCCATCTACACATACTCTTTTAAGTGCCTCTAATGTGCCAGCATGTATGCCAAATAACGCGAAGAACCATGTCCTTTTAGCCTTTTATTTCTAACTGAGAAATAACATCAGTGAAAGGAAAAAAAAAATTGGGCAAATGAGGTTCTTTTTCCAGACCAGAGGACTAAAGGCCTTGAATGGGGTCCATTAGGAGAAAGAGAATTCTATGTACAAAATTTTGTGACAGCTGATACAAGCATCCTTGTAGCCCCATGTAACTTCCAGAATAGACTTTCCAGTTCACTGGTACTGTCAAGATAAAGATCATACTAAGGACCTACCATCAACAGAGCCAGACTAGGAGCTGATTTTCCAACGTGAGAAAGGATTGAATGGAACCACCAGTCTGTCTTGTGATAAACAGCAGCAATATGCAAGGTGGGCGATCGATCAAATGTAAAGATTTAGTCTGAGCAAAACGATCTGGTCCATCTGGGCCGAGGCAACCCCTGCATCTCGGCCTCCATAACACTGTTCTCTCCTGTTAACCAGCTCAGGCACTAGTTAACTCACTGTTTGTTTCTGCTAGGTTTCTTACCACATAAAAGGATTTTCACTCCTAGGTCTTTCTCACAAGCTCCGTCGTGACCCGCTTATGGAAAATAACAACTCCTTTCCTGCCCTTACTGAGCTGGAGAGACCCAGCGATGTGTCCTAAATCACAAAGGTCCCTCAGGCTCAGCTTTCAAGACCATCTCATGGGTCAAGCCAAGCTTTAGGGGTGAGTGAAAATTAGAGCAACATGTGCAGCCAAATGTGTGTGGGGAGGTGGGGCGGGCTTTGAGATACATGAGAGTCTCCAGGACCATCTGCCTGCTGTGGAAGGAAGGCCATCTGTGCTCTGCAGATGGCATGTCCTCAGCAGCTCAAGAGCAAGAATATTGTTTTTGTACTTTTCACCTGTAGCAGAGGCTACTAATAGCCTTTCTTGCCTACTTTCTCAGGCATAAGATCCTCTCCCCACCCCCCTTTAAACTGGGCTTGTAGCCTAAAGACTACATCCTCCCTTGCAGTTGGCTAAGGATTAGTAAATGAGGTCCAGGAAGTGATATGTGCTAATTCCGGGAACATTCTTAAAGGAAGAGACTAAGTCTTATCCTTCCCCCACTCTTTTCTCCTTCCTTCTGGCTGGAATGAAGATGTGATGGACAGAACTAGAGCAACACTTCTGGTCCACGAGGACAAAGGCCACACCATAGGGCAGTGGTCTTAAACTTTTGGGCCACAGGACCCCGTTTACACTCTTAAACAGTCTCAAAGATCACCCAAAAAGCTTTTAATTGTGTAATTTATATTTCTTGATATTTACAGTATTTTAAGTTAAAACAGAAACATTAAAAACACAAGTATACACAAGCATATAGTCCATTAGCCTTCAGAGCAACTACATCATCACACATCATGTAGCCTCTAGAACCCTCACCCTTGATAGAAGGAGAGTGAAAAGGCAAGTGACAATTAGTATTATATAAAAATAGTTTTCATCTCAGAGAGCTCCTGAAAGGGTCTTGGGGACCCCCTAAGGGATGGCAGAGAGTGAACTTAGAGGAATTTGTGGAGCAAGTGACCACTGTATCTGACATAGACAGTCAACCTCTAGACTCTTCATGTGAGAAAAATAAAATTAAGTTTCTCCATCGTGAAGATGCTGCTATTTGGAGCCTCTTGTTCCTTCGCGGGGACATTCTCCTTGAGGGTTTAGTGGGATGTTCTCTGTGACTCTGGTCCTAGTCCTCTGATTTTCCTCTCCCCAGAGGCTAAAAATAGCACTTGCCTTCTCATGCAACCTGAGCAATTTTTTGTAAAGGCCAGCATTTTCTGGAAGGCATTCCTCTTTCTCCTTTGTCAGTTTTATAGCGAAAATATTGTCCTTGCTTTAACCTACACAATGAGGGGAGACATAAATGAAAAGTCCGGACCATGGGTTCATCTTGACACTACTTTGTAAACATTCTTCCTGAATATGAAAGCACAGAGCAGGTCAAGTTAACATTGATCTCCCCAACACCCCAGTGAGATGTGTGTTATTATCCCTGTTCTGTGGATGAGGAAGCTGAAACATGAAAGAACCTGCCAATTATTATGATATAATGTTTTCCATTTTCAAAGCGTCCTTGTTCATTAATTAGCACATCCACTCAATAAGCCTATAAGGTAGGTAAGTGCGCTTTGTATGCACATCCAAGCATCCCTAAGTCCTTTATGGATCCTAAACTCATTAACATTCTTCCGAGGTCCCCTGAAGCTTGCTGTGTGTGTGGAAGAGAGAGTAGGTAGGTGGGGGAGGGAAACAGCTTCCTCAAATTAGAATGTCCAGCGGGGACCGTTTCTCCCCACACCTCCTGTGATATCAGTTATATTCGGGGCAGAATTCACTGCGGTTATGTCCTCCGGGGTGTGTCTCACAAAAATATCCATGAAACGTGGCTGCCAGCCTGGCAAGCTTCCAGCCTTGTCCTGTATTGCCGTGGAAGCACCCCTTCTGAAGAAGTACTAAGACCATTCAGTGGCCCCTCAACCTCTCAGCAGGTCTGATCTGGACCAAGAGGAGGAAGAGCTCTCAAGCTATGTCAACCCTTCTGTTGGCCCCAGATGGTTGGGAAGAGGACTGCCCCCAAATCCAGTGCTGGATCCTGCTGCAGACCATGACCTGACACTTACAGCTTGCAACATACTGCCGTGGGGAATGCTCAAGTGTCATCACCCCTGCGTGCAAGTTCACTTTTGTAATGCTGGCGGGAAAGAAATAGAAATAGGGCAGCCTTTGGGGGGCTGGGCATGGTATTTACGCAAACATTTTTTAAGTCTGTAAGTAATGAAATAGTCAAGTTAAAGATACCCAAATTGGTCATATTCCAAGGGGAAATGAATAAAGTAGGCAAACAATTTTTCAGAATAGAGAATATATTTTTAAAATAAATTTGTTTATTTATTTATGTTTGGCTGTGTTGGGTCTTCGTTGCTGAGTGCGGGCTTTCTCTAGTTGTGGCGAGCGGGGGCTACTCTTCGCTGCGGTGCGCGGGCTTCTCACTGCGGTGGCTTCTCTTGTTGCGGAGCATGGGCTTTAGGTGCGTGGACTCAGTAGTGGTGGCTCGCGGGCTCTAGAGCGCAGGCTCAGTAGTTGTGGCGCACGGGCTTAGTTGCTCTGCGTCATGTGGGATCTTCCCGGACCAGGGCTCGAACCCGTGTCCCCTGCATTGGCAGGCGGATTCTTAACCACTGTGCCAGCAGGGAAGCCCTAGAATACTTTTTAATGAGTATTGATTTTTCTCCCCCATATCACCACTCCACAGATAGTTTCAGTAAGGCGAGAATTATTATTGAAGAACAAGCAAAGATAAACTTGGTATTTTGTCTTAAAATAATACATAGAATTTACTCATTTTCAATGTGATATTAATACAAATAACATCATTCTTGCTCACACTTTTTTCTCATTCCTTTTCCTCTTTCTAATTAAGAAGAAGAAGATGTGGTGTATATATACAATGGAATAAAAAAGAATTAAACAGTGCCATAAAAAAGAATGAAATGATGCCATTTGCTGCAACATGGATGGACCTAGAGGTTATCATACTACATGACTTAAGTCAGACAAAGACAAATAACATCTGATATCGCTTATATGCGGAATCTAAAAACAAAGTGATACAAATGAACTTATATTCAAAACAGAAATAGACTCACAGACATAGAAACAATACTTATGGTCACCAAAGGGGACATGGGGGGAGGGATATATTAGGAGCCTGGGATTAACAGAGGCACACTACCATATATAAGATAGAGAAACAAAGGTTTTACTGTAGAGAGCAGGGAACTATATTCAATATCTTGTAATAAACTATAATGGAAAAAATTGACAAAGAATGTGTATATATATATATGTATACATATATATATATATACACATACATGTATATGTATAACCAAATTAATTCACTGTACACTTGAAACTAACACATTATTGTAAATCAACTATACTTCAATTAAAAGAAAGAAAAAATAAAAGAAAACATAAATTTAAAAAATTATCCATGGGCGAAAAAAAAAAGAAAAACAGCTCTGCCAATCAAAATCGCAACCCACGGGCTTCCCTGGTGGCGCAGTGGTTGAGAGTCCGCCTGCCGATGCAGGGGACATGGGTTCGTGCCCCGGTCCGGGAAGATCCCACATTGCCGCGGAGCGGCAGGGCCCGTGAGCCGTGGCCGCTGAGCCTGCACGTCTGGACCCTGTGCTCCGCAACGGGAGGGGCCACAGCAGTGAGAGGCCCGCGTACCAGGGAAAAAAAAAATCGCAACCCACGAGCACTCTAATGAGTCACAACTGCCACAACTCTCCACGATGCATCAGTAGTTATAGCTCATGACTGTCTTAGGGTCCGCACCAATCCATCGATCAGATGAAGAGCTGCTGTGCTCCCTCTTATTACGACTGCCATCGCCATCAGCAACACTGGGCATCCGTCTTACTGTAGGTAACCAAGTAACTGGTGACACACAAAGGAATACTTAAAAGGTCTGGAATGCCTGCTCTAGACCAGGGCACTTAAAGTGTGGTCCCCAATCTGATGTCGGTTCACGGACTGTTACTACTTCTCCTGATGAGGTAAGTACAGATTTTGAGAGTGAGCATTTAGGAACTCTTAGAGCGATCTGACGTTGCCAAGACACCTGAACACAAGATCAGTGGGCTTGTCTTACTAAACCGTGTATGGATGTTTCTGGAGCTGCTCAGCTCTCATGATGAGTCATGGTGGTGACAGCTGTCTGCTAGTCCTGTGCAGTAGGACTACATGCTGTTTTGTGATGGACTGAAAATTAAAACAAAACAGAAAAATACAACTAACCACAGAAAGTTTGAGAAACACCACTGTAGCCTATTTAGTTGTGGGACCAGCCCCAGTCATTTATCTTCTATAAAGATGACTATTGTTGCTGCTGGACAGACTTGAGTGGAGAGGTTTGAATTCTTAATTTAAAAACCCTGTTGGGTGAACAAGTCCTTCCAACCTGGAAAGCAGGCATTTGGAGAGAATTGGAGTTGCTGGGGGAAGAGCAGGATATGAGCCTCTTGCCCTGGCGATTGCCAGGTCAGCAACTAGAACATGAGTGGACTCCATCCCATGCACTGAACACTAAGGCTGACAAATCTTCTAATTCCTTAGCTGCATGCAGATCCCCAACTTCCCACTTCCAGAAATGTCAATGCAAGGCCAAACCTCTTCCTTTACACAACTCTTATGGGCACTGTATTTGATCAGGGAGTAGACTGAGTCAGTCCTTTTGTCACTGAGTTTCTCAAGACCATCCATAACTGGCTTGTTCCCCTAGAACAAGTGCCTGAGGTTCTTAATTATATTGATGTGGTGAGGATGGGCACGAGAAGACCCCCATCTTCCTGACCCCCATTTTAGGCAATGGATTTCTTTGATTATTTCCTAGGTTTATATTTTTAAAGGTGAGCTTTTGCCCATATGGTCCTCTGGAGAACAAGTGACAAAAGGGTGTCCAGACACTGTCAATGGCTGGAGGTATGGTACCCGGTGCCATTCTCCACCCCCTCCCTTGGCCTCTGCTTTCGCCCCTGGGTCTCCTACCAGCGAAGTTGGAATCAAACACCCAAGAAAGAAATATTCTAAACCACAGTTCCTGAACAGTATGTCCATAATTAAGAAAAGGTTTTTTGATTCTTAAACTGAAAATCCAACCCATGTGAAATGCATGGAGAAACAGACCAAAGAAAGCTGAACACTTGAAACATTCCAATTTTGAAAGTATGCAGATTTCTAAGAAAATGTCCCTGCTGTGGGGACCTTAAATATTTTGCTTAATATGAATTGACAGTCATGTCAGAGTGAGAAGAATGGTCTGAGAAAGATTTCTTCGGCCAAAGCACTACATGCTGCTTTGTTCTTTCATACTTTTCAGTAATTGTGAAAGAACAGTTAAGTACCCCTCGGTTTTGAATCACAATGGAAAGAATCAAACTTCAAGAATTATCTTACAGGCCAGAGTTTGGATACAGCTCTGCCTAGAAGTGGGGCTGACCCAGGAGGTAGTAGCTCAGCGTCCTTCAAAGTTTAAACTCCCGGAACAACTAACTTTATTTATTTATTTTTAACATCTTTACTGGAGTATCAGAATAACTAACTTTAGGTGAAGGATCAGTCAACTGATTGATTCCTATAAGGTTAATTAAAAATGCTTTTCCTAAATGTTCTTTGAACTTGAGGGAAGTTCGCCAGACCCTTCCTTGGAATGAATTACCAGCGTGCAGGGCGGCAGAAATTTCCTCCCCTCCCTCCTTCCCCCTTCCCTGGCCTTCTCTTCCCCATCTATTTCCTTACCTTCTATTTTTTTTTCTTCCTCTCCTTGTCTTTACTGTTTCCTTCCCTTCCTTTCTTCTTTCACTTTTGCTTTTCTTTGTTACTCTCTTCACTCTTCCCTTTCATCTTTCTTGTCTCTGTCTTTGCACCCTACTTTTCGTCTGTTCCCCCTTTTTTAAAACTCTTCCTTCCTTCCTTCTTGCTTTCTTGTCTCTTGGCTTTCTTCTCTCCTTTTTTTTCTTTCTCCCTTTGTTTCTATCCTTCCTGCTTCTCTTGAAAAGAAATCTTTCTCACCTTCGTCTTTCTTTCTCGTAAGTCTTTCTCTTTCTTTCTTCCTAATTGTCTTTCTTTTATTCTTTCTTCCCTAGTTTAATTTTAAAAGAATTCTAGGTATGTGGTCAAAACTCTTTTCCCAGATTATTTCCATCCATTCAGTACTTACTCATTAACGTTAAGTTCTGAAAATGAAGAAACACAGAAAGCTTACGATCGTTCCTTATTTCCAAGGCAATAAAATGTCTTGATAGAACATAACTTGGTAAAATGAGTACAAATGCTCAACTTTGCCCCCGACTAGTGTTTCCTTTGCAAAGTTGTTCTGTGCAAGTTTCTTTAAAATCTCAGAAACATTAAATCCTCATTAATAGAAGCCCAATGTATTTATGGTGTCAAAATATGTTTCAGAAAAGCCAAAAGCAACCATTACACAAGTTGCCTCATTATCAATAATCTAGCATCATGCCTTTTGTGTGTCATTTCTTTACACAATATACTATCACTGATGACTTTTAGCAAATACATCATGGCAAAGGATTACTCTCATCAGAGGCAGACTTTGGAAAGGATATGCTAATTTCTAGGGAGAAAGAAAACATCAAAACAGTGCCAGCAAATAGCCAAGGGACTTTTATGTCTTAATATCCTTCAGAAGTGCTTTATCTCCTAGTGCAACATGTATCATAGTATAAACAGGAAATGAAACAGCCACAGCATCAAAGAAGCCCTGCTGTGGCTGTAATGTCAGATCAGGTTTAATAAAGGTTATCTACAGTAGGCTAATCAAACCAAAGGGTGCATGTTTTAAAGACCCATTTGATAATTTCCATTTAAGGCGCCCCATCCAAGCGATCCGACAATGTCCCACGCCTCCTGCTGACTTTCTGTACCTTCTTTCCAACGGGACCCCCCTTCGTTAGTTGCAAGGCTGTTTTGATGTCCTAATTTTTAGATGCTTCTAATTTGGAGGTGATCAGCTTATCAGAAGTTGGCCTACTTTCATGCAGGCCTTGATTTCAAATATATATGTATAAACACAGGAATCCAACATGGAAAAGGGTCTGGAAAGGCACCCAGCCGTTCCGTCCAGGTCTGCAGCAAGCAGAGGTGAGTCTACCTGTTCTGGTTTGGCAAATGACCAAGTAAAGGAACGCAGTCTTCTCCCTGTGTGCTTCTGACAGTCATGAGCCTGGAGAGATACAGACAGAGAACAGAAAGCAGAGGCTTCAAGGGCAAACCCAGGCTGGTGCTGGGGGCCCCTGACTTTCATGATGCAGCCCTGTGGCTCCGACACACCACCCTGGGCCTGCCCATCCCCTGTCCACACCCTTCACCTCCCAGCTGGGAGGAGACCACTCCCAACCTTTGCAAGTCAAGTGTAGCCACCTGACAAGTGTCTGTGCCCCTCCTTCTCACCAGGCAGGGAGGGGAAAGGTAACCGCCCCGCCACCGGGCCTGGCTCAGCCGGGGCCCAAGGGGGTCACTTCGATCACTCCTCCCTTCAAGGCATTTTCGACAAAATTCAGTAAGTATCCGGCTGCAGGGGCTCACAGTGTGCACTGCCCCGCCCTCTTCCCCAGGATCCCAGCTCCCAGCCCCTCCAGTGGGGAATTCCTGCCTTTCCCCAGGCCTTGACCCCAGTGTCCCCACAGACCCCGGGGAGAAGTGGGGAGGGGGCCCTCTGGCACATGGCCTCTGGCCCATCCGCCTCAGCCCTGACGGGCAAGGCTGGGGCCGCGGCTCCCCCGACCTCCACAGCTGCTGCCGTGACAGACACTGGGGATGCAGGCGAGCCTGATGCCGGCGGCCGGGGCGAGGAGGGTCAGAGCCGCGGCTGGGGCGATGCCATATGCCAAGGCCACCGCTCGGGGCGGGACCAGCCAACAGTTGCCCAGCTCATTGTGGAAGCAGCTGGGGGGCGGAGGGCGTTCTGTGCTTTGTTGAGAGAGATCCTGCCTTTTTCATCTCTTCTCTGGTCCTCCGGCCCCCCTGCAGAGGCCTGGCTGCCCAGCCCAAGGGCACCGCATGGCTAGAGCCAGAGCTGCTACGTGAGAGGCGTGTGGATGAGCTCAAGCCGCACAGCTGGGTCCCCGGTCCCCACGAAGGTCCACACCCCCCTGCCCCTCCCAGACCCAGAATCCAGCCCCACCAGCAAAACTCCAGCTTGACAACTTGCCACAAGGCCAGCAACCCAACCCCTCCGAATTCCAAACCTGCCCTGTAATCTCTCCACCCTTATATTCTGTGTGTAGGAATCTGATAAAAGAAAAACTCCATCCCTCCCACGAACTATGTGGGCTGCCCCGTCCATTCAGGATAGCAGATCAAAGGCACCAAGGACAGGCAGAGTCATAAACATCCATCTCAACCCCCCAAGACCCTTACCCATCGATCTGGACCCCACCCATTCCAAGCCAAGGAGCACACTGTGTCATGTGCAGACTCTGGGATGGCTTTCAGGACAAGTGTCATTCCCATCTGTGAAAGCCAGCCATGGGAAAAGTTCAAGGGAAAGCAAGCTTGTCCAAGTCCATTTGTAAAGGCTTGCCTGTAATTGGAGTTAAGCTTTTAGTTTTTTCCTTCCTTGTAACTTAAATTTTAGCCAATAGGATGTAGCCTGGCTAAACGGGCAAGGTTTGGGGGGGCTGTTAAAACCACAGGTCACTGTCTACTACTATTATTGTTAATTTCATTTACTCAACGGGTGTTTATGGAGGGACAGATAGACACCTAACGGAGTTCAGAACCCACCCTGTTCTACGTGAATATACTATTCTGCTTCTCAGATGGTTATAATGGCAGTTGATCATTCTCTAAGCTGTATCGCCAGGTCAGTTTCTTTGGGAAGTCAAAGTGACCCAGGAGAACTTGGATAGACCAGGATTTGGGTTCAGCTCTTCCATTTATTAGCTGTGGGAGGCTTGACTTCCTCTTCTGTAACCCTCATAGGATTGCTCTGAGGATGAAGTTGTCAAAAACTATAGTGGCGAGACTTCCCTGGTGGCCCAGTGGTTAGGACTCGGCGCTTTCACTGCCGGGGTCCAGGTTCGATCCCTGGTCAGGGAACTAAGATCCTGCAAGCCGTGCGGCATGGCCAAAAAAAATATATCATAATGGTAAATTCACTGAGTACACGGTATAGACCAGGCATGGTGCTAGGAACATATGTTTTTCTTATTTAATCCTCTCAACTACACTATCATCATTTACATTTTACAAATGAAGAAACTAAGGCACAGAGAGGTCAAGTAAGTTGTCCAAGGTCACACAGCTACCTGATGGTGCAATTGAGATTTGAACCCAGACGAACATGCATAAATATCAAATTATAATATGAAAGGGCAAGTAAAAAACATCTAAACCCATGCTGTCCAGTACAGCATGGAGCCACAGCCACACGTGGACAACACAGACAGAACATTTCCATCGCTGCAGGAAACTCCACTGGACGGCACCAAGCAGCCGTTGTCAAACACTTTTAGCAGTGGAATTATTTTTCTCTAATAAAATCTTGCATGAAACCTCAATGTATCAAATAAATAAAAAGTGTCATTTTAATTAAATTAGTATTAATGTATTTTCTAAAGTCAAATTAATAACATTAGCTAATTACACAATCAGTGAGAACCATCATGTTTTGTATGTGTCAATTTATATGTCATTTACTTTCAAACATTTTCATTGTAAAATGTTACATATGGACACTCAAAGCAAAGGACATAACGGTACAGTTTAATGAATAACTGCAAAATAGACACCCATGTAACCACCACGCAGATCAAGAACTTGAACTTGCCAGCATTTGAGACACACCCTCCCCTTTCCGATCACATCCCCTTCTACCTCCCAGAGTTTACCACTGTCATGAGGCTGTTTCAATAGATGAAAACAATATTAAATTGAGGGTTGTAGATATGAGATTGGCTCATGAGTTGAGTGATTTCTACATTTTTAAATGGTTGGAAAAAATCAGAAGAAGAACAGTATTTCATGACGTGAAAATGTATGAAATTCAAATGTCAGGGCCCACACATAAAGCTTTATTAGAACAAAACCATTCTTCTTCCTCTATTTATTATCTGTGGCTGCTTTTGTGCTACAAGGCAGAGTTGAGCAATCGTGACAGAGGTTGTATGTCCCACAAAACCAAAAAGATTTATGATCTGGCCTTTTATAGAAAAAGTTTGCCTACCCCGATCTAGATGACAGTTCATTCTTAAGCCAGCCTCAGTGTCCAATGTGTAAGTTACTTCCGTATTTTTGTTTTGGTTCTATAGTAACACAAAACTTCTGATTCACACAGATAAGAGGGTGACAGAGGTTTGTTTTTTTATACAACCCACATTGCAATTTCAGAATACTATTTTTTTTTCTTATTGAATTCTTTCATTAATTTAAGGAAGAAATGATACAAATATTATATAAATTATTTCAGAGAATAGAGGAGGAAGAAACTTCCCAACTCATTTTTGAGGGAATCATAACCTTAATGCCAAAACCTGACAAAGATTTTATTTTATTTTATTTTATTTGTTTTATTATTTATTTTGTTTTATTTTTCAAAAGAAAAAAATTATACAGTTATTTCTTATACACATCGATACAAGAAAACCTCTACAAATACTAGCAGATCAAATCTGGACATATATAAGAGGTATAATACATCTTGACCAAGTCTGATTTATTCATGATTGCAAAGTTTGTTCAACATTTGAAAATCAATGAATATAATTCACTCTATTAATAGCAGGAAGAAAAAATTATACAGATCATTTCAATAGATGCAGAAAAAGCATTCAGCAAAACTGAAACTCATCAGTACTTTTAACCAGAATACTCTATAATTAAACTAATCTGAAGACTCAAACGAGAGGTAACTTGAAATCTTATTTCCAAACTGAAATGCATGCAAGATCTAACCCTGGCTTCCATTCCTTACCGTAGATACAGACGTGAAAGAGGAAACACTCTCAACTTAGAATAAGTGCAAAAAAAAATCTATAATATAACACTATGAGGATGACATGTTATAAGTTTACTTATTGTTTGTGCAGCTGAAAATAAGGAAGTGCCAAGAACACTCGTGGAGCAGATGTGGTTCAGTCCTATCTCCATTTGCTGTGGCACAATTTTGTGTCAGCAATTTGCCAAGCCTGAATTTAGAAAAAGACCAGTTCATCCTTTCTACTCTATGACACATTGACAAGAAGTTCAAATATATGCTCAGAGACAATCAGCTCAGACACTGGTGGTTTCTGATATGTTACGATTTGGTAGGGAACGCCAGTGAGCAGACCTGTTGGTTTTAAGGAGGATTTTTAAAACAGTCTTAATTTTTTTTTAAATTGAAATTGAATTAAATGGTTGGGGGACCCCCAATCACTCACGTACACTCCACTAGAGTGTTCCTAGGATTAGGGGAAGAGTTGGAATTTGTTGTTAATGATTCTTAAGCAGTAATTTGCAAAAAGTACAAAGGTGGAAGTGGATCTGCACATTAGAACCGGGAAGGGACACATTCTATTCATAACACAGATGACACAGAGTCAAGTCCAACAAAGCCCTGGCTTTTTCTCAACTGACAAATGTTGAGAGGCTCTGCCCCAGGGTTGAGCCAGGTTGCAAGCTTAACGAAGGCGGGATAAATTAGCACATGCGGGCAATGGTTTTTTCACCCTCCTCCAACCTTTGTAGTCTTTCTCTTTCCCAGTGTCCATCACCGCCACTCTACCCTCTTACCCACTACATCTTCCCAGACCTCCAGCTGCTCTTCCAGGTCTCCTCCCAGTGGGGTCATGAGGATGGAGCCCTCGTGGATGGGATCAGTGCTCTCTCTTATAAAAGGGCCCCCAGAGAGCTCTCCAGGCCTCTTTGGACTACCGGAGGACAGGACACGAAGTCAGCAGTCTGCATCCTGGAAGAGGGCCCTCCCCAGAGCCTGACCATGCAGGCACCCTGATCTTGGACTTCCAGCCACCAGAACGGTGAGAAATCAATTTCTGTTGTTTATAAGTCACCTGTCTGCGGTAATTTGTTACAGCAGCCCAAACTGACTAAGCCAGGAGCCTTTGGTGGAGGGTAGGTCCCTCTCACTGTAAGAAAAATTCACCACCTCCCACCCCTCCAGGAAGTGGACGCCTCTGTCCCAGCAGTCCAGGCAAAGCCAGAGAGTCACTCTGCTGCCCTGGAGGAGTGCACACCCCAGCCCTGAACCCAATGGAGCCGGGGACCAGGGTGCAGGATGTGCAGGTTTGCCCAGCCCAGGGCAGTGCTGTCTGCCCAGCACCATGTGGATGACAGAGACCAAGGGATTTGGGGAAGGGGAGGGGAGATGGAGGGTGCAGGCGTCGGCAGCACAGCAGTGGCGTCAGGGTCCGCACTAGTTAGCAAACTCTAGATTATTAAACTCAAAGGCACCAGGGGTCTCCTACGGGTATCACAAACCACAACCCCCGTGATGGGTGCAGCCGGCCCGCTGTGTTCCAGGGAGCGCGCCCGGCCAGAGCAACCAGACCCTGCTCTCGGCCCTGGGCAAGGGCTGCCACCAGAGAGTGTGGGCCCGGGGGTGCCAGATTTTCTGAGATTTCAAGAGCAGCCAGAAATCTGGATTTTTGTATGAAATCTTCCCCATCTGAAATGTCGGAAACAAATTCAAAATGTTTTGGATAATACACGAGCCAAACAACCCTCATCTGTGGGGTGAACAACTAGAAAATAAAAGATACCTTAAAATACCTACAGATTCCTTGGACATCAAGTCTTTCCTGTTACCAGAGGGCCATTCTTCACCTGGAGTCAAATTGTTACAGCTCTAAGAAGCCACCACAATGCCTGGGAATTCTGGTGCTGATGATTCAAAAAGTTATTTCTTCTGGCTTTTCATTCTAAGATTAACTGAAACTAGAGTTAGAAGGCCTATCTGGAAGGATATCTCTGTGCGTATGCATGCACACACACATTTACATTTATATAATAAATATATACATATAAAACACACATAGATAGATAGACAGATGATAGGTAGGATTTCATTTTTAATTTTTCTGAGCACAAATCAGCTGACAGGAAGGAGGATGACCAGGACTTTTCTGGATGGCCTAAAAGAAGTGGGAAGTATTATGGAGATATGTAAATTAGCAGCTAATTGCAGGTATATGAACTAGTTAAATCTATCAGGAGAACAAATTAGCATTTTGTAGCAAGAGCCCTTAATACGTTTGAAGGCTTGTATCCAGTAGTATGCATTCTAGGGCTCTAGACTGAGCAAAGAATCAGGATGCAGGAAAAGATGAACATGCAAAAATGTTCACTGCTGCTTTCTTTGTAATTAAAAAAAAGGGACTGACCTAAATGTCCAACAAGAGCAAGGCAGCTAAATAAACCCAATCAATCTTGATTTGTTTGCATGGCGGGGGTGGGGGGGTGCGTCAGCCATGCTACTTGGCTGGCAAAGCAATGAGGCAGAGTGGTGAGCATATGGCCTTTCAATCAGATTGCTGAGGTCCACATCCTGGCTTTACCACTGACTCATAGTGTAATCTGAGGAAGTTGGCCATCCACAAGCCAAGGAGAAAGGCCTCGCTGTCCTCAGAAGGAGCCAAGCCAGCCGACCCTGACCTTGGACTTCTAACCTCCAGACCTGTGAGAAAATAAATTTCTCTTGTTTAATCCACCCAGCCTGTGGTACTTTGTTATAGCAGCCCTAACAGCCGAATACAGGCATGTACCTAAGAATGGAATTTCCAGGTCATAGAGTATATTTAAGATTAGCTCTGGTAAATACTGCAGAACTGCGCTCAGGTTAAATTTAAAAATCAGGAAAAATTATACACTCTTTATGTTTTCATATGTTGTGTGTATATAGATATAAACATAGATAGAGCTATTGCTAGATAGGAATAAAGACAAATATGTGATAGAAGGAAATGCATCAGAAAGTTAATTGTAGATATTTTTCTTCTTTTTGTCTATTTGTTATAATTAACGTGGCTTACTTACGTAATATAGAACCATAATAGTTACTATAATTTTGATAGAGGTCATTCTGGCCAATGGGATTATCAGTGAATGGTATTTTATATTATACTGGTTTCTATATTTTCCGATTTATCTATCATGGGCATAGTTATTTTTATAGTCAGAGGAGGGAAAAGTTCCCAATAAAGAAAGGAGAGAAGTATAGAAAGAAATAGAGTAACAAGCTATTGGCATTGATCTCTGAGTATTTATACCATGGAAATTGGCAAAGGCTATAGACCAAGGCTGAATTTATTGTGCTCTTGACTATCTAGGCTTAAGGAAGTAATGGAAAAAAATGTTAATAATTCAGGTTAAAGTTAAAAGTGCGTTATTTCTGTAACTGTTACATTGTGAATAGCACAAAAAACTGAAACTTAGGATTATTGTTGCCATTTCTTTATCTTAATTATCTGCATTTCCACATAATATAGTGCCCATATATTACTGTTATAATGGGAATGGGAGGAGAAGAGGTTCTTATAAAAAATTAGCAGGAAACCAAATTTTAAAGACTTTAGTTATTTACAAAACAAATAATTTAGTTACAAGCCTGTGCTTATATTTATATACTTCAAAATATGAATTTGGATAATGATAAATTATACAAGGAAATATATAAGAAATTTAGAAAATTTTACCAATTTCAGTCTTTGTGCAAAATCCAAAATTTTTCACTAGTTAAAACTTCATATTTGTAAGCTGATTTTGTTTTTTTTTATTTTAAATTTGGTGTCTATGAAGCTCAGACAATATTGCAATTATGTGATCCTATAAGATTATTCCACTTGAATTTTCTAGGCAGATTTCAATTTTTTATTTTTTCTGTGACACATTCTAGTATCTAGTGACTGTATTGTACTTTGTTGTTAACTTAGATTTTCTCGGCTCCTTAATTGAATTTTTTGTCAGTTTGGACTAATACAATCCTGAAGTAACAGTAATACATGCATTCATGTAAACATCTTTGGAAAAATAGAAGTTTCAGCACCTTAACAGCTAGGAATAAAAGAAAATAGAAGTAATAATTAAGTAAAAAAAAAATTAGCAGGAAATAAATCACAAAGCTGTAAGTTCTAGAGTGGCAAAACCATGTTTCAACACTGATTGACATTTGACAATTGTATGACACACTATTATTTTCTGTACCGGTGAGGACAACACTTCCAACAGAACTATGATCCTCCATCAGTTATAAGATGCATACAGATTTCAGGGGTGTTCATATGTGAAAAAAGAAAAAAAACATCTTAGAGCTAAGGACATTCAATGGGTAGCATCACGCACACTATGAAAGAAGCAAAGTGGTTTCAAAGTCTGTGCAGAACAGAGGACCAGGGCCTGGGAAGGTGAAAGCCCAGGCTGGGCGGAAGGTTGCAGCAGAAAGACAAGGGACCCTGGCTCGGACCCCACTCGCTGATGGCCAAGGAGGGGAAGGACTCACCTCCCCACTACATGGTCCCTCTCCAGAGGACACCCACTGACCTGGCAGGGAACTGTGATGTGTAATTGGCTAATGTCTGGAGGACGCTTTGAAGATAAAAAGTGCCAGGTGGGTTTCATCACAGCCACTTCTTAAGATGATACTTGGAATAATAATACAGTTCTCCCCCACCGGGCCTTTCATCTGTGGATTTCAAAGCACTTAGGAGCCTTAATTAAGTCTCCCAGCACCTCTATGAAGTAGGCACTAATAGCCTCTTGTCTTAGATGGAGAGACAGAGGAGGGTAAGTGACTGGCCCAGGCCCTCAGAGAGGCATTCGTTCAACAGGCAAATGTGTGCTGAGTGTTTCCTCTGTGCTAGGACAAGTGCTGAGCTCTAGGGGACCCAGCTAGAGCTGGGCTGTCCATCGTCACATTTGCAGGAATTCTGCAAACCCATTGTGAAACAAAGCCATTATTTAAGGGTTTTTTTAGGTTGGAGATAGGAGTATTCTTTTTTTTTTTTAATTGAAGTGTAGTTGATTTACCATGTTGTGTTAGTTTCAGGTGTACAGCACAATGATTCAGTTATACATATACATATATATTTTTAAATTCAGATTCTTTTCCCATATAGGTTATTACAAAATATTGAGCAGAGTTCCCTGTGCTGTACAGTAGGTCCTTGTTGGTTATCTGTTTTATATATAGGAGGGTGTGTATGTTAATCCCAAACTCCTAATTTATCCCTTCTCCCCCCTACTTAAGTTTAAATTATATAAACTTATCATTAAATAAATTTATACTGCAAACAAAGGTAATCAGAACTTAAAACACATTTCTCCTAACTATTTTACTTTTACTATTATTTGTGCTCTTGAGGTTATTTAACCTGTGGTAATAACCACAGGTGGAAATAGTATATAACAAGATACTACTGTGCATTGTTTCCCAATTCCCTGTTCAGTGATGTCCCATTGGTCCCTTGAAATCAGCCACAGTGGGAACATTTTACATCATGGAAATTAACAAGTGCTACAGACCAAGGCTTGATTTAGTGTTTTCTTAACTATATAGAAATGATAGAGAAATGTTAAGAATGCAGGTTAAAGTTAAAAGGGTGCCATTTCTGTAACCATTACATTGTGAGTAACACACCAAAAAATGGAGGAATTACTCCTCCAGCATTCAAAAACTATCATCCAGTTCAGCAGAGAAGTCATCCATATCGTGGACAAATGAATGAAATTTCTACACACATGTTCCTTGTTTCACTTTCATCTTACTCGTTACATACGTGAAAATGTCAGTCAACTTTCATGTCAGAACTACACTTTCTTCAGTTGCAGCCATAGGTTGGCTACAGACATAAGAGTTTGACAAAAACCAATGAAGCATTCTAGGAGAATCAACCGGCAATATAGAACATACAATAAAAAGAATTTCTATTTTATTTGTACAGTTTCTATACATTTTACTATCAGTATAAATTATTATTATATATGCTTTTTTTCCCCAGAGAGCCTGCTGTTAAACATTCTTCAGCACTCCCTTGGTAGACCCTTGGAAGGGCAAAGAAGTCACAGGCCCTGTCCTGGTGGACATGCCAGATCAACTGGTACTTTCAGTGTGAAGAGCTGTGATGGGCTCAGCTAAGCCCGTGCGCCACAACTACTGAGCCTGCATGCCACTACTGAAGCCTTCGCACCTACAGCCCATGCTCCGCAGGAAAAGAAGCCACCACAATGAGAAGCCTATTCACTGTAATGAAGAGTAGCCCCTGCTCACCGCAGCTAGAGAAAGCCTGTGTGCAGCAACGAAGACCCAACGCAGCCAAAAATAAATAGATAAAATAAATAGATTTTTCAAAAATAAATAAATAAAATAAAATGATTGTCATATGAAGAGACAATCAAAGAGTGTGCAGTTGAAAATGTAAGAAAAAATGTTACAGAGGTGTGTTGGGATGCTAATGTAAAAATATGTAGTATTTGCCAGTTTTTAAAAGTTTATATTTTTGTGATTTATTTAATCCTTCTAAACAAATAGTTTCATACCTAATTCTGTATTCATCGTTTGGATTATTTTTCTTAATCTCCCCAAATTTGTATCATTTCAGGAGCCACAAAACTGGGGAGAGCCCCCGGCTGGGGTACATGCAGGGTTGTTATATGAGTCCCAGGGAGAGCTTAGTGGGGAAGATGCTGCCTGCCCTACCCAGAAACCTTAGGGATGAGGGGGAACTCAACAGGCAGAGAGAAATTAAACAAAGGAGATGGCTTACCTGTGTCTCTTCTGCATTCTCTCTCCTCAGCTGGGCTGCTGACATACACATGGCATCTCTATGTGGTCTTTCCATCTAGGCTAGTCTGGGCTTCCCTGCAGCACGGCGCTGGGTTTCAAGAGTGCAAAGAGTGAGTGTCCTGAGGAAGCAAAGCAGAAATACACGGCGTCCTTACGCTCTAACCTCAGAAGTCACAGAGCATCACTTCGGTCATGCTCTGGCAGCTGAGGCAGTCACAAAGGGCTTCCCTGGTTTAGGGGAGACGACGTGGAGCCCCCCACCATGGACTCCTCCACGGGAGGATTGTCAGTATAGGAGAAACACGTGGGATGGGGGATAGCGGTGTGGCCGTTTATGGACAGAACAGTTTACCACAGGGAGGAAAAAAACGTGAACAGAAAGAACGTTAAAAGAGACCTGAAGGGAACCCTCCTGCACTGTTGGCGGGAATATAAACTGATACAGCCACTATGGAGAATAGTATGGAGGTTCCTTAAAAAACTACAAATAGAACTACCATAGGACCCAGCAATCCCACTACTGGGCATATACCCTGAGAAAACCATAATTCAAAAAGACACATGCACCCCAATGTTCACTGCAGCACTATTTACAATAGCCAGGACATGGAAGCCACCTCAGTGTCCATCGACAGATGAATGGATAAAGAAGATGTGGCACATATATACAATGGAATATTACTCAGCCATAAAAAGAAACAAAATTGAGTTATTTGTAGTGAGGTGGATGGACCTAGAGTGTGTCATACAGAGTGAAGAAAGTCAGAAAGAGAAAAACAAATACCATATGCTAACACATATATATGGAGTCTAAAAAAAAAAATGGTTCTGAAGAACCTAGGGGCAGGACAGGAATAAAGACACAGACGTAGAGAATGGACTTGAGGACATGGGGAGGGGGAAGGGCAAGCTGGGACGAAGCGAGAGAGTGGCATGGACATATATTCACTACCAAATGTAATATAGATAGCTAGTGGGAAGCACCGGCATAGCACAGGGAGATCAGCTCGGTGCTTTGTGACCACCTAGAGGGGTGGGATAGGGAGGGTTGGAGGGAGACGCAAGAAGGAGGGGATATGGGGATATATGTATACTTATAGCTGATTCACTTTGTTATAGAGCAGAAACTAACACACCATTGTAAAGCAATTATACTCCAATAAAGATGTTAAAAAAGAGGCCTGACTCTATCAGATACTCTGTTCCCAGAGCTACTGACCTTATCATTTGGTCGGGGGTGGGGTCCCTATTCAGATTTTGCAGATGAGGAAACTAGGGCTCAGACAGGTCCAGGTACTTTCCATTGCCCAGAAAGTGGTTCTCAAACTTCAGTGAGAGTCACCTTTGAACACCACTGCCCCCCAGAGATTCTGATTCAGTAAATCTGGGAGGGAGACCCCAAAATTTGCATGTCTAACAAGTTCCTCAGTGGTTCTGAGGATGCTAGCCCAGTGGCCACACTTTGAGGACTGTTGGCATGTAGTTTTTGAATCTGCATCTGTGTGAACTTTCACCTCATCATAGAGCTTGCAGTGGAGAGAGACGATATTCCTCAACCACGATCAGAGAAACAGGATAATGACTTAGAAGCATCGTGTCTTTTATTCCAAGAGAAAAGGTTCCATATGCATTAAGATAAGATTTTCTTTATCCCTTGCCCACTCCTCTTTCCCTCTCTCCACTCACTCCTGGAAGCCTTTAATAAAACAGACAATATGGGCAGCAACTTGGCCACAGCATAGCAAAAATGGCTTGTCTCTGTTCCAGTGTCTGATAACTTCAGTGGGGAAACTTTATCAGCAAAATAACCTACCAAAGGAATGCTATGAGAGGCTGTCAAAAAAGAGCAAAAGAAAGACGTATCTAAGTTGGAGATGCTTTACTCTGAAAAACCAGTGATGTCCTCTTCCATTAGTGCGGAAGGTTGGAAGTAAGAGATGTGCCTAAAACTAAAAACCCTAACCCTGAGCCTCCATGGAATGGGACTCCATGGAGAGACCAGAGGGGCCAAAAGAGAGGAAAGAATCCTGGGAGGAGGAGAGGATGCAATAAGTAGCCTTGAGAGCTTTTTACTCTAAATTTCCAGTTCTTGGACATCTAAGGCTTGTGTTTTCTGACCCTTTGTTGTTGGGTGGGACCAGGTAGCTAGTGCTTGCCAATTACTCCAAGATGAAGTGGGTGTTGCTCGCACGTGGGAGCGTTGAGCTGCCAATGAGAGATCCTCCTCCTGCAAAGCTCCCCTTTTCCTCTGCCCCGGGGGCTGGTGATGTTCATGATGGTGGCTGCCAGATCCACCCAGAGCAGAACACCTACCAACCCGTGATGGGCAAGTGGAGTGAGTGAGAAACACACATGTGCTATTTTTAGCCACTGAGATTCGTGGGTGCTTTGTTACCACAGCACGAGCTAGCCTTTCCTAACTGATCCCCGAGAAAGGACAGAGAAGGGGCATTCAGACGCCTCCCCCAGGAGCATCATGAATAGGCCAAAAGGAGACGGACTGGGAAAAATAAATAAATATGTGTACCATTCTCTGGCCACTGTGAAATCCATGATGCTCTGATGGTTACTTTCTTCTGCATGTCTTCCAGATTTTGCAGGCTTCTCTCGGGGAATTTGGGCTGTAGGTCCTCTGTCGTTCCCCAGCCCCACCACTTTGCTTTAACCCATTCCAGGCAGATCTATTCCCTCTCACATGGATCTGGTATGAAGGGTAACTTCGATCCAGTGGCCTGTAGCCAGATTCCAGGCTCCGATGCTAAGACTCCCTCCCCTCACTTACGCCCAGCTCCAGCAACATGCTCTGTCTTCTGCAGGTTTGGTGAAGATGCCAAGGCTTTGTCAGTGCGATGCCATCAGTATCCCCACCACCTACTCCCTGACCACCCTTTGGAAGATGCCCGGGGCGTTCAGCGCCGGCATTCATGGCATCCCTGACGGTGTGTCCCGCCAGGCAGGAAGAAAGGGAGGCTTGGTGCTGCGGGGTTCCCAGCTCCCAGCACCCCATCAACGACCAAGAGACCCAGTTCGGACCATTGTCCTGCCTGATGGAAGCAGAGGGACTGAGTTCCTGCAGAAACATCTGAGACCCAAGCCTGGGTGGTGGGAGCCCGAGCTACCCTAGATCCCCACCCTGCAACCCACCATCTGCTCCCCAGTGTTTTTATTGCTGTCTGGTTTTTAAAAATAAGTTCAAGGGCTTCCCTGGTGGCGCAGTGGTTGAGAGTCCGCCTGCCGATGCAGGGGACACGGGTTCGTGCCCCGGTCTGGGAGGATCCTACATGCCGCGGAGCGGCTGGGCCCGTGAGCCATGGCCGCTGAGCCTGCGCATCCGGAGCCTGTGCTCCGCAACGGGAGAGGCCACAACAGAGAGAGGCCCGCATACCGCAAAAAAAAAAAAAAAAAAAAAAAAAAAAAAGTTCAAGAGGAAAAACAAAGCTAACTGGTAAAAAAAAAAAACAATGTGAAGGATTGAAACAATTTATATTTAGAGTCTGTAAAAAAAATAGTATATTTTCACTATCTTTAGCTCTATAGTCCTATGTTTTTCATTAAACTTTGAAAAAGAGAACGCCCCCCCCAAAATCATGGCATGCTCTTCGTGCACTTGGGGTGCTCTAGGGGTCTCTGTTTAGTGCCTCTGTGTCTTCCTAACATCATCTCAAATCCCACTCCAGGCTCCTAACAGACCTGAAACTTCCTGTATAGACAGTAACCCCCCCTTTTTTTAAAAGCCACCCACTACCTTTGAGCGTACTCCCTGTATTTGGGTTATTTCCCCCTAAATGATCTGCATTTCCCCAAGATAGAAGCCAGATACTTACTCTCCCATCCTTCTTGGCCGGAAGAGCCCAGTCGCGTGACGTAGGCTCAGCCAATCGGAAACACCTTCGTGGGATATGGATCCGGGAGTAACTCCGAGAATGAGGCACCACACAGAATCCATTTACTAAAAGATGGCTGTGTGAATATCTGGTTTCCAGGGTAGACACCGAGCTGCCAGACAGAGGCTGGATCTGCAGTGGGGTCCTGGGCTCTGCCCGGTGTCATCCCGAGGAGTGGCCAGGGCATTGTCTGGAGCAGTGCTGAGGGTCATTTGGACCTTGTGTCAGGCTGCAGAGCCCCCCGGCTTGGCTCTCTGGACCCCTCCAGTTTTTATGAATATCCTTTAGTAAATTCCTTTTCTGGGTGAATTTTGTTGGTTGCAACTATGAACACTGATTAATACAGTAGATCACACAGAACCCCACCACCAACCAAAATGCATGTTTCCCCTTACATTTCAAGCTTCACAGCAAAGAGAAAGATGTTTTTCCAAGGCTCTCCTGTCCTCTCCGATTCTGGTCCAGTCCAGGGAAGCATCTGAATTTGGACACTTGGGAAACTTTACGGGTGGATAAATTCCTTCATGCAAAAAATAGTAATTGAGTGCCTGCTATGTTCCACGCAGGACATGATAGGTCCCTGCCCTCAGGGGGCTCACAGTATAGTCAAGGAGACAGACCTCAACCAAATAATCACACAAACAAATATAAAATTGCAATTGTAATAACAAGTGTTCCAAAGAAGAGTAAACAGGTGTGTCAGGAGGTAACAAAAGGCTTGCTTGAGGAATGACACTTATGATGGACACAATGCTGCAAGGTCATCAGACATTTGTTTTCCTCCCAAACACAGATGACTTCGTTTTCTGGCCTTTCTCCCTTCTAGGAGGGCCCACGTGACTAGGTTTTGGCCAATGGAATAAACCCAGAGATGGTGTGAGCCATTTCCAGGCCTGGCCATCCGACATCCTCTGTGCAATCTTCTACACTCTTAACTTTCCCAATTCCAAGATGGCAGAGCCAGACGATGGAAGATCCTGGATCCCTGAGTGACTTCTTGAAGGAGTCACCAGGGAGAGCTGGAGACATGTCAGACTTTTATGGTTGTAGGAAACAGACTTTTTATTATATTAAACCATTGAGTTTTCAAGGGCTTATTGTTACCACAGCTTAGCCCATTCCACCCTAGCTGATACACAGGTGGGCAGAGAGCTGAAGGATGAAGAGAGGTTAAATGTATAAAGAGAGAGGAAGTGAAAGCATCCCAGGCAGAGGGAACCGCCCTAGGCAAAGGCTTTGCGGTGGGAGGGACGAGGGTCAGAAGGAGGAATTGGAAAAGACCCAGGAGGATGAATAAAGTGAGAGGCAGTGGGATTCAAGATAGGGCTGTGGACGTTGGCAGAGGTTCTGAGACAGGCTGGCACCTGGGACCCTTTGCTGCAGGGCTTGCACCTGGACGAACGTCTCCTCGGTTGACAAAATACAAAGAAACTGTAAGGAACTAAAAATAACTGCGTGCATGTGCAGTTGGGGCAAAAGGTACCAAAAGACCAAAAAACCCAGCTGCCACTTCTGAAGAGCTCGGAGCAAAAGCAGGGAGTCGGGAGCAACAGCAGGGTCCTACGCAGGCCCCCTGCACTCAACACCACCCAAGGGGTGGGCAGCCCACTTCAGCCACCACTCCCGCCCGAACCCTGGACCCGCGCCTACCCTCACCCCATGCAAGGAACCCTTGCCCCCACTTTGGGGAGCGAGCAAGGGGACCTGTTACTTGTTTTCTCTCCCCACTGCTGCAGCAGGGGCCCCCATAAAGCCTTGCCTGAATTTCTGGACTGTCCTCTGATCAATTTCTATTGATTAAGGAGGCCAAGAACCCCGGTTGGTATCAGTTAGACTGTATGAGCCGCGTAGGGACAAAGGAAAGGAGTTAGGTCGTCAAGATTCCGGCTTGCTCACATTCCCACTGCCTGGAGACTCAGGCTGGGGGCCTGCCTGTTTGTTTTCAAGCCAGAGACCCTGGAGTTCTCCACTCTTAACCCCCCTCACTCCCAGATGAGGAAGGCTTTGAGAAGAAACTGTACTTTTCCCTACAGTAAGCAGCCCACATCAAAGCCCAAGAAGCCACAGGCATTCGAGGAGTCGTGGGTCAGATATTTAATTATTCTAATCTAGAAGTCTCTTCTCCCCACACTGCCAAGAACAGAAAGTTCCTTTTTTGAAAAATAGGGTAGTTTGTTGGAAAGGTTGAATCTCATCCTTGATCCACAAAGCTCTCAGACTCACCTCCAGACCTCCAGAGCTTGAGAACACCCAGACACGCTCCCTCCCCACGACCATGGACAAAGCAGGAGGCAGTTAGCCTTTGCAGGAGGGGATAGAGAGGGTGGGGTTAGGTGTATGCCATTCTCATTTATTTTTAAGAAAAGCCACCTTTCAAATGGGGAGATTAGGGTGGACTTGTATTTCTAAACAACTGTGATATCATCGCTCTGATATCATCAGATAAAGAAATTACTCTAAAAATATTGCCTCATCTACAAAGCTTAGGACATTTTTTTCCCTTTTGCTCTCTCTCTCTCTCTTTTTAATCTTTGAGAAAGATAATGAAAGAGGAAGCTTGAAACCCCATTTCTATTGATGTTCGAACACACAACTGCTGGATTTAAGAACCAGGGGAGATCAAAGGGAATGGGTCCCATTTTGATAAAATTACAGCATCACTGGCAGAGGGTGTGGGGCTCATTTAGGAACTCAGGAGGCAAGGAGTTGTTAACACACCTTCATTCGAGCCAAGGACAGAAGGAAAAATGCCTGAGATTCCAAGGGATTCATTAGGAGTGTGGCTAATAAGGTTACAGCAGCTGCACGCACATTCGGCTGATGCATTCGCCTCGGCAAAACCTGTGAGACCCCAGAATCAGTAGCATCCAAAGGAGAACAGGTGATGGTGACTGTGTCCTGGTCCCAAATTTAACTGGTCGGGCATTCGATCTGCTCTTATTGGGATCTGGGGTGAGAGTCTGGGAGAGATAAATAGAGCTGGAGATAGAGTAGCAGGTAAGGAACGAAAAACTTTTCATATCCTCTGTGACTGAGCCTCTTACTGCTTTCCTCTGAAAATGGATATCCCGGTGGGTTTCCATCCACCTTCCACCCACCAGTCCACGACTCCAGCTGCAGTTCCCATTATGACTAGCTTCTGCCCCAGTCCCTTCCTCCCTCAGTCCCGGTCTTGTGCAAGAAACCACCATCCAGGCATCCTGCCCAGCGACCTGAGAGCCATCCTTGTCTTTTCAGCATTTGGTCCTACCCGCATCGAATGCACCACCGCACCGCATGGACTTTAATTCCATTCTCCCTCACATGTGTCCCCTCGTCCCCTCCCCCAATGCCCACATTTGGACCTTCTAATAACAGACTAGAGGAATGTGAGGAAATCACCAACGAGAGCCTGAGAGATGTTAAAATAGCATTTATAAATGAAAACCACTTGAAGCAAAGCCGGAGAACTGCACGGGTTTAAAAATCCCCCATTATGGGCAGGAGGAAGAAAAAAAAAAACCTAATAAATTTCGTTTTGAAACTGTGAAGGCTTACCCCCACCCCTGTTGAGACATACTTACGCATCTCTTAGGGATATGAAAATTGATACAGTCATTTTGGAAAATTATTTGGCCATATATATCAAGAGCCATAAAAATGTTCATCTCCTTTGACCCAGTAATCCCACTCCCGGGAATTTACTGGAGGGAAATAATTCAAAACAAGAAA
The DNA here is from genome assembly GCF_949752795.1 of Hyperoodon ampullatus. Taxonomy (NCBI): domain Eukaryota; kingdom Metazoa; phylum Chordata; class Mammalia; order Artiodactyla; family Ziphiidae; genus Hyperoodon; species Hyperoodon ampullatus. Next base: position 24,651,979 of record NC_136932.1, read on the forward strand.
AAAAGGGAGGGGAGCTAGTTCTATATAGATGTTTATTACCTCCTTGTAATAACAAGAATCTAAAAGTAAAAGAAATGTCCAACTATAGTGGAACATGAAATAAATTTCAGTATAACTCAGTTTTATATTAGGTCATCGCAAAAATAATAAATATGGGCACGAGGTAGAATGGGGGAAAAATATACAGGAAATAATGCTGAATGAAATATATATGCTCCACAGTTGCAACTACAGAAAAACATATACTTTTACAGATGAAAAAATGGAAGGGGCATTGGAAACGTAAATAATGTATATGATTGATTAGTGGGATTATGGACATGGCCTCTTTGATGCTTTCGAGTTAGATGGAACTTTTTCAAGCCCCTTTGAAGTGCCCTAATCAGGGGAGTGGTCGTGGCTGTGATGGGGGGTCTCCGGCCCCAGCTCCGTGGAGGGAGGGGGCTCCCTGCTGCCCGCGGTACCCCACAGAGGAGGGTGGCCAGCTGGGGCCATGGCTGCCCTATGTAGGGACAGCTGGCAGAAGCCTGGGGGCCTCCCCATGCTGAAGGCAGATCCAACCCCATGTCCCCTTAGGTGAGCAGCCTGGGGTCTGGGTCATAGGCTGAGAGCAGTCAGGGTCAGGGTTTGGGTACCGACCCTCCCCTAAGGATAGAGCGTGTCCAAGGTCCAAACAGTGAAGTCAAGCCTCCCAGCCAAGGTGAGGAATCACGGGTCGGGATTCTGTGGAGGACAGGAGGAGGGTCAGAGAGACGGATGGAAGCTCGAAAGGGTGGGCTCAAACGCCAGGGGGCACGCCCTTGGCCTCAGCAGCCAGTGCCCATCCGCGGCTGCTTCAGGGCGGCCCCAAACCCACTGACCCGGCCACCCCGCGTGGCACGGCCCCCTCCTTCTTGCTTTTGCCCCTTTCTCTCCCTCTGACCCTCCTCTTTTCTCCCCTCCTCAGCCCCAGGTCTCTCAATGGCACCCAAAGGGACAGTTCAGTTCCCCAGGGGCACCCAGTGCTCCACGACGGCTGACCTCAGGATGGGTCGTTGTACATGCAGTCCCGTCAGTCTTGGCCCAGTTCCAGAGCTGGCCATTCGCTGGAGGGCTGGCCAAGGCGCTCCTGTGCCATCCTGCGTGTAAACCCCCTTTCCTCACAAACAGGATGCTTTCCCCAGGCCTGGGTGTCGTCTGGCTGCACACAGAAGGGCCGGAGCACCTGGACTCTGGCTGGTGGACACCCAGAAGGCAGCAGGCCAGCAGGAGCTCCTGGCCCCGATGCGCCATCATGGACCTCCCGCCCAAGCAGCTGCCTTCGGGATTCGTCAACAGCATTTGTTCTGGGGTTGGCGGGTTTTTCCAGGACTGGCACTGGACTCAGTGGAGTGTGAGACGGGGCAGCACAGAATCCTGATGGCTCCTTGTCTTTGTTCCCTTGGCAGGTGCCGTCCATCCACGAGGAGAGGGACAGAACCGGCTTCTGAGAGACTCACGGAGGAGAGGCCAGGATCAGTTAGCAAGAAGATGTTGTTATCAATGTTTCCCCTAGAAATGCACTTGTTACTTTTAAGCCCAAAGGTAAGTCAAGCCAGGCTAATCCAGGGTAGACTAGTAAGAATCTGTTTCAAGGGGGACAAAAATAGGGGCTCCCTGGCGGTCCAGTGGTTGGGACTTCTCACTTCCACTGCAGGAGGCCCGGGTTTGATCCCTGGTTGGGGAACTAAGATCCCACATGCTGCACAGCGCAGCCAAAAAAAAAAAAAAGAGAGAGAGAGAGAGAGAGAGAGGACCAAAGTATTATGCGTTTCTGCTCATCACTTGTTCATCACTAGGTCCCCCTAAGTTTCCGAGAGCCTTTAGAGACTGAAAAGCAGTTTTCAAAATTCCACTTTCCCTCCGAGATTTCGCAGCATTGCAGTTGTTGTCACAGGTGACTGGGCACTCCTGACACTGGGGTGGCCCGTTCTTTGCTGCGGGGAGGACCTGTGCACCACAGGATGTTTAGCAGCGCCCCTGGCCTCTGCCCACTCGATGCCAGCAGCACCCCGAGCTGTGACAACCAAAAATGTCCCCAGACGCTGCAGGGGGAGGAGAGGGAAAGAAGGAGGATGTTTGCTAATTCAAAGTGAAATTCAACCCAGCTCCTGCACAGATGATCAGTTTCTCGTGAAGAGACAGGTCTTTATGAATAAGATTTTGCTGTTCTCTAGGGTGGAACCTGGTTAGAAAGATCAAGTTTCTGGTGCTGTGATATCTAGAAAGGAGAATGTGCTAGAAGAGGCCCACTGTTGGTCACATGGCACATTCGAAATGTCCCTGCTTGTACAATGGCCCTTGTGTGGGCAGGGTGCTTACAAGCTTAACCAACGAAGTGAGGAACATCTTTCTTTTAAGAAAAAAACAATCTGTCTCGTAATGCCTTGAAATGAACCCTCTCAGAACATTTCCAGTTGTGTTTCATGTTTTATTAACTTGACAGACTGCCTGGGCTGCAGAGAACCATAGAAGATTAATCAGAAATGAAGAAAGCATTTCTGAAATTCTTACGTATGTCAATTTTGTGTAAAGTGATTATCTACCCTAATTGTTAGACTTGTGGCTTTTTACGCCACAGCTATCGGCGAAAATGAGGTTCATAAAAAAGTGATGGTGAGCAATTCCAATTCTTCCCCAGGGAATTTGCAATATAGACTTATATTTACCATGACTACAAGTCCTATCTTGTGTATTAACAAATATATAGAATGCTTACTATGTACCATGCACTACCCTAATGGTTCATAATATTAATTCACTTAATATTCAAAACAATTCTATGAAGTGAATACTATCATTGTCCCCACTTTACAAGTGGGAACACAGAGGCACAGAGACATTAAGTAGTTTGTCCAAGGATACACAGCTGGGAGGGAGCAGAGCCACTGTTGCTTTAGGGAATTTAAAACAGCAGGTGGAAAGCTGGAACGAGGCTTCTTGTCCCACGTCTGTCAGTTTTGATTTGCCTTTATGTGGATTTCTTGGCTTGCTGGGCCCAGTTTCCCCCACTGTAAAAGGATGAAGTCAGATCAGTGTTTCCCAAAGTGTGGGGTAGCTACCAGTGGAATGAGAGGTTATTTTATGCAGTATATGGGTAGAAGTTTTTTTCATAGATATTTATTTTCATGTATATTAGAAAAAATATATGTAGAAGATAGAACATTAAATGTGTGTGTGTGTATGTGTACATACATAAAATTCCCCAAACCTGTGGTATCAAGAATAATATCGGTTAGGATGAGATCCAGGTGGGTAGTAGCACCACAGCTTGGAACCAAACGCAGGAAACAGAATCACGGACATCATAGCCCTTGATACTTGCATGTCCCTGCCCTGCCTGGGTCGACGTGGGTGGGGTGGGGATGACCGCATCCCCCATGCCCAGGTGGACACATGCCCCAGCCCGGCCTGCTTGTCCTAAGGGTGGGCATGTGATCCAGGAGGACCAGTGAGGCCTCCTGGGCTTTCGAGGGTACCATGGGGATGCCTGGCACGGCCAGGAACACCTTGGCACCACCGAGAGGGGATGTAGTCAAGATATAGGCGCAGAGAGAAGGCCTCAAGACACCATTAGAGCCCCAGATCCGCTGGCCAGTCCCCAGGTCCACCCCTGGCTCTTTCCATTACCCAAGGCACGTGTCTCTCTTCCAGTCTGAGTTTGGTTTCCGTCCCTTTCCAAGGTTCATTTATCACAGGTATGAAATGTGATCTTGGGACTTAGTGAACAGCTGTTATTTCTAGTACCAGGTGATGACAGCATCACAGAAAAGGGCACAGCAGCCTGGGTGTGGAGAAAGGAGAGACACAGCAGTCACTTCCATGCTTATTTTGGAAGCATGGCTGTCCTCTCTGCCATGTGTCAGGCAGCTTGGGGGGAAAGAAGAAGTGCAAACTTTGGTGTGGACTCCCCTGAGCCCTGGTTTGCTCATCTGTCAAATGGAAATCATCACAGCCCCTGATAGGGCTGGCCTGGGGCTAAATGGCATGACACCAGGAACCTATCTAATGAAAGGCTCTGACCCAACAAATGGTAGCAATTACTACTGGTGCCAGTGTTTTCTATAAATTATTGTGTTGAATTCGATCTTCACAACAATCCTATGCTTTAAAATCCTCATCCTTATTTTGCTCTAGTGAAACTGACATCCAGAGAGGTTAGGTGACTTGTCCACAATTAAATGACCAATAAGGGACAGAGTGGCCTTTCAAGTCATTCAAGCCAGATCTCAAACACCCCATCCGAAGTCTGGAAGCATGATCCCAAGGAGCCAGTCACCAGAGGCAGAGCGATGTGAAGACCACTGGTGGTAGAAGGAAGGAAGGAAGACACGATAGCAAGGCAAATACTCGGAGAGCTCTTCTCACATCCTGCCCACCTTGGAAAGTTCCTTGGAACATCCTGGGGTTAAGGCTCAGAGGAAAATCAGCTTCATGGAACAAAGGTATAGAATAATCCAGAATAATCCAGCCAAGCGCCCAGTCCTGATGCACCAAGGTGAGCTGACATTCATGCACAAGCACAGACCCCAGATGTTGTTAGGGTTGGATTACACGGGCTTGGAAATTGCGGGCATGAAATGTCTGAATGATAACAATAGAAAACAGATCAAAAGCCCAAAGAAAGAAATCAGGAGAAATGAAAAACAGAAGGAACGGCAGGGGAAGATGAAAGGGGAGAATTACAATTTGACACCAAAGCAGAGCCAGTGTTTAAGGTTTTGCTGGCAGTTGACCCATATCCAGATGAGATTTTTGCAGCATTAATTGGAGGTATGAAATTACCATCTTTGAGGAGCGTTGTAGACTTCTGGGACCTCAGGGTCAAAAGAGTTCCTTGACAGTCTCCGAGGCCCACTTTTAAATAATCTAGAAGGTGATCAGTACCTGAATCTGCACAGACTCTGTCATTGTCAGCAACTCCATAAAGACCAGGGAGGTCAGCAGGTATAAGAGGGATTGAAAATACAACCTCCGTGGCCGAAGTCAACTCATGGCACCACGGATCAGATCACTCTCAGTCTCAGTTCTGATCATACAGAACCCAATTTACACAGACTTTAGCAAAAGAGGGAAGGTATTGGCTCAGATAACTGAAAAGTGAAAAGACACTCTAGCTTCAGGTATGGTTTGATCCAGGGGTCAGCAACACTCAGTCTCTCTGATCTACTCCACATTTGCTTTATTCTCAAGCTTCATATGGGGACATGATTGCAATTTTCAAGCCTATATCCTCCCAGGTTTGAGTCCAACAAACCTCTTTCCCAAAAAGTCTCAGCAAAATACTCATCAAGACCCACTTGCTCTAACAGGGTCATATGCCCATCCTAGTGGCCAGAGGACTGTGATGCTCTGACTGGCCAGGCCTGAGTTACTTGCCTATACCTAGAACACATAATAACATCAACTCCATCTCCAGACTGAGAACTGAGAATAGGAGATGAATGTTTCCCCTGAAAAAATGGGGTCCCAGCATTAGGAGAAGGTAAACAGATGCCAGAAATCAAACCAACAGGTGGGCTTCCCTGGTGGCGCAGTGGTTGAAAGTCCGTCTGCCAATGCAGGGAAGATGGGTTTGTGTCCCAGTCTGGAAGGATCCCACATGCCACGGAGAGGCTGGGCCTGTGAGCCATGGCTGCTGGGCCTGCGCGTCCGGAGCCTGTGCTCCGCAACGGGAGAGGCCGCAACAGTAAGAGGCCCACATACCACAAAAAACAAACAAACAAACAAACAAAAAAGCTAACAGGTGTTCAGGGACTTCCCTGGTGGTGCAGTGGTTAAGACTCTGCGCTCCCAATGCAGGGGGACCGGGTTCGATCCCAGGTCAGGGAACTAGATCCTATATGCATGCTGCAACTAAGAGTTCACATGCCACAACTAAGGAGCCTGCATGCTGCAACTAAGGAGCCCGCCTGCCACAACTAAGACCCGGCGCAACCAAATAAATAAATAAATATTTTAAAAACAAACAAACAATGGTGTTCAGCATTCCCCATCCCAACACTGTCCCCTAAATATGACTCCCTTTGCTTTTTTCTCACCTCACAACAGAATAGGAAGTAACAGCATTGTTACTTGGTCCCTAAACATCAATGCCATACGTCGTCCACATAAGAACCACCCTCTGACACCTACTTTGACCGTGCAGCATCTTACACACTGGGGTATCCAAAGGGAATCCAAGCCCTAGTTCTGATCACACTCTAGTAAGATGGAGGGTATGGGGTGGGAATATTGGCCTAAAGGGAAAATTCTAATCTGAAAAAACCTCACGAAAAGTCTTGGTTCTTTTTTTTTTTTTTTTTTTTTGCGGTACGCGGGCCTCCCACTGCTGTGGCCTCTCCCGTTGCGGAGCACAGGCTCCGGACGCGCAGGCTCAGCGGCCATGGCTCACGGGCCCAGCCGCTCCGCAGCATGTGGGATCCTCCCAGACCAGGGCACGAACCCACGTCCTCTGCATCGGCAGGCAGACTCTCAACCACTGCGCCACCAGGGAAGCCCAAGTCTTGGTTCTTTAGATAAGTCTCTTGGAAAGAGACCAGCCCTGCTCTCATCCCATCCCCCAAATGTTTACCAATAGCTTGTCAGTTAACAGACTTTCACATTTAATTTGTGAAGCTCCCACCATCTCTAGGAGCTCTTCCTATTTCATATTTGATGGATAAAGGGGGAAAGCTCAGAGACGTTGGTGATTTGCATGGGGTCTCACAGCTCATAGGCAGTGATGCCCAAACTTCAGATCTTCTCCCCCACTCCCACTCGAAGCCACACGGACCTACGGGAAGCCACAAACTTCGTCGCTCAGGCTGGATACAAAGGAGGCCAGAGGTTGTGCTGAGGTAGAACAGAGCCAATGCCCTGTTGTTAGCTTGTGTTCTGTCCTACGCAAACCACACGTACGAAACTGTCAGCCCTCCTACAACTGAATTCATTCCATTAACAGCATTTGAGCGTTTGGCCTGTCGACTAGATGCCAGGCCCTGGACTAAGCCCTGGGATTCTGGGGACAAAATGGGTCCCGGCCCTCCGGGAACATACATTCCGGGAAAGCTGAAGAGAATAACCAGGGGCAAAGCCACGTGATGGATGCAGTGGCTAAGACACGCGCAGACGGTTCAGGAGGTCTAGAGGAGGGCCCCCGGGAAGGCTTCCAGGAAGAGGAGGCCGAGGAGAGAGAACGTGGGAATCAGAAAGAATGTCCACATGAACCGGAAGTGGAGAGGAAGGAAGGGAGTCGGGAAGCTGGAGATGCTGGGAAGAGCGACCTCTACCGGCCACAGGAGCTCCAAGGTGGATATGGACTTGAGTTCCCTGCCGCTGCGGTACAGAAGGTGGGTTGGCTGTGGGCAAGTCCGAAGGCATAGAGAGTGGCTGGGACACTACTAGAGTCACCCCGTGAGGACAGTGCCACCAGGGCTAAAGCAGTGCTGACAGAGGTGGGGCGACAGACTCGGGTTGGAGAGGGATTCGGGCAGAAGACGTGCCAGGGCGAGGAGGGTTGCAGAGGGAGGGGCCGGAGAGTGGAGAATCGCAGGGGGCACCCGGGGTCCTGGCATCAGTATCTGTGCCTGGCGATGGTGGTCGGTGAGAGGGGCGTGGGGCAGGTGGGAGGAGGATGCTGAGATGTTTGCGTCGAGATTGCGATGTTTCGAGAATGATACGGGAGATGTCCATTGTGCTGCAGGCTGTGCGAGGGTGAGGCTTGGGGACCACTCTGGGCTGGAAAGAGAGGCAGGGATCATCACGGAATAGCCACAGAAACGCCATGCGTGTGGGTGGTCGCTGGAGCTCTGGAATCGGATGCATCGCTCAGGAGGAGGTGATCGAATGGAAAACAGACCAAGTATAAAGTCCCAGAAGACGATACTTAGGGATAAAAAGAAAAGCAGGAGAGACAAGTATCCTGGGAGCCAAGGGAAAGGAAAGCTTTTTAAGGAGAGGTGAATAGTCAAAGGTGGCAGGACACCTGGAGAGATCAGTGCAAAACAGTGCTTATGGGATTTTGCAACAGAAAATTCCTTGGCCTCCTTGGCAAGTGTGTCAGTGGAATGCTGGGACCAGCTGCCAGCGTGTGGTCCATGAAGAGTTGGAGGGGAGGTGATGACACAGCTGCCGTGGCTGGGGACAGCTCTTTCAAGAAGCTTGGCGGGGAAGGGGTGGAGAGAGATGGGGCCATCGGATGGAGAGAGGGTTTGGAGCCTGGGGGTTTAGGCTGTTGTTATTTCAAGATGATAAAAGGTTTAGGTGTGTTTATATGATACCTTAGGACCCTCAGCAGGTGGGTGGGGATGGGTTCAGGGTTCAGACAGCAGGATGAGCGTCTACTTTCTGAAGCTGCAGGGAACAGAGGAGGGAGAGTCAAGACAGAGATAAATGCGTCGGTGCGAAAGCAAGACTCTGAGAGACGTCAGCCTGCTAACCTGGATTTTCTCAAAGAATTAGGGGGAAAGAGCATCTACAAAAAGTGAGGGGCCAGGCCTGGGTGGGCCAGGCTGGCCTTGAGGCTGATGGCAAAGATTCTGGGCAGCACCAGAGGGGAACAAGAGAGGCAGCCCAGCAGTGGTGGGACCATTGCCCTCAGAAGCTTGAGGCCCTAGTGGTCCAGAGCAACCCAACTGTAGCAGATAAGATCAGACCTTCTGACCTAAAATTTATGGCAAGGTCAACCGGGCTGGGCTGAAATATTTTACTGATGCAGAAAGAATTAGCTAGACTATTAAAAACAATAAAGAGAAATTGTCTCATCTCCGCTGGGGAACAACCTTTTCAAGCACGTTAGCAGTGCCTGTCTGCCGTCCAAGTGATGGGATGATAGAAAGGACACAGATCCATTTGTGAAGGTAGGTCCGCAGGCTCCTTCCTTGACAGCACTTCTTGGCGTGGACTGCTACACTAAAAGCGCTTGAAAGTAAAACCTTCCCCAATGTACCCTGACTTATATTTTTCAAAATTCAGACTGGGCAATGGGAATGAGTCAAAACACATATTTTAAAATTTAATGGAATTTTACATTTTGAAAAATGAACGCAAGAACAAAAACACCAGCATATTGGAATGATGTAAGGTACACGAGTGGCACATTGAGTATGTGCCTTCAGCTTGGAGCGACAATGATCTCGGCAACGTCCCCTTAAACCCAAAACAGACCCACTAGGAGGGACGGAGAGGGGGCGGGAATGGTTAGCCATGGTCCATCCTCCCAGCTTTTAGGAGTCATGTATCCTGTAAGGGGCTGTGGGCTGGGGCCTAAAGGACAGAGACCACTGGAGGGGACCACTGTGCAGTGGCAGCCAGCCGGGGTGGTGATGCAAGGTATAAGACACAAGAACTAGTATTTATCGGAGGTCCTCCTGGTCTGACTGCCCCGAAAGCTTTTCATGGACGGTCTCAGGCGACCCCAACAACAGCTTATGACACAGTTGCCATTATTTTTTTTTAAGTTTATTATTTTTTCCTTCCAGTTTTATTGAGGTATCATTGACATACAGCACTATATAAAAGTTAAGGTGGGCCTTCCCTGGTGGCGCAGTGGTTGAGAGTCCGCCTGCCGATGCAGGGGACGCGGGTTCGTGCCCCGGTCTGGGAAGATCCCACATGCCGCGGAGCGGCTGGGCCCGTGAGCCATGGCCGCTGAGCCTGCGCGTCCGGAGCCTGTGCTCCGCAACGGGAGAGGCCACAACAGTGAGAGGCCCACGTACTGCAAAAAAAAAAAAAAAAAAAAAAAGTTAAGGTGTATAGCCTCGTGATTTGGCTTACATACATCATGAAATGAGGGCCACAACAATTTTAGTGAACAGTCACCATCTCATATAGATACAAAAGAAAAAATAGTTGTTTTGCTTGTGATGAGAACCCTTAAGACTTATTCTCCTATCGACTTTCATGTATAACACCCAGCAGTGTTCATTTTATTTATCATGTGTACATCACATCCCCAGCACTTATTTATCTTATAACTGGAAGTTTGTACCTTTTAAAACCGTCTTCACCCAATCCTCCCTCCCTCCACCCCTTACTTCTGGTAACCACAAATCTGATCTCTTTTTCTATGAGTTTGTTTGTCTATTTTTGGAGTATAATTAACCTAAAACACTATGTGAGTGCCTTGTGCACAGCACAGTGATTTGCTATTGCTATACGTTTCAGAATCATCGCCACGGTTAAGTCTGGTTACCATCTGTCACCATACAAAGATATTACATAATTATTGACTACATTTCCACACTGTACATTTCATGCCCATGAATCATTTTGCACATAGTTAAAATTATTATCGTCTCTGTTTTGAGGATGGGAAAACGGAGACATATCGTCCAGGGTTGCCCAGCCAACAGCGGGCAGAGCCAGGATGGAAGCCCAGATGTGTCTGACTCGAGCCAGCGCTTTAAACCATAGTGCTTTCCGGCCCTATTTGCTGTTCAGCCTGCAGAGAAGATGATTTCAAATATAACACTTTATTTTTTTGTTGGCTGTGTTGGGTCTTCGCAGCATGTGGCATCTTCCCGGACCAGGGCTCAAACCCATGTCCCCTGCATTGGCAGGCAGATCCTTAACTACTGCGCCACCAGGGAAGCTCCAAATATAACACTTAACCTGCTTGCATCTGTTACCAAATTCTTTTCAGCAGTTCTGATCTCCTGTGTATGTGTCTGTTCTTCAGATTCTCTTTTGAACAGGTTGTAACATCTTACTGGAGTTCCCTCATTAATTAACTAGCTGAATCAAATCTTTGCTGTGCCCATTTTATATTTGCTTGACTATCACGATTTTACCTTTGTGAGAATCATCTATGAACAGTTGGCATGGAAAGATGTTCATGCTACAGACCCAGGATTGGCAAACTATGGCTTGTGGACCACATCTGGCCTGCTGCCTGTCTTTATAAGTAAAGTTTTATTGGAACACAGACACACCAAGGGCAGAGTTGAGTAGTTGCCACAGAGACTGCACAGCATGCAAAGCAAAATGTTTACTCTTTGGTCCTTTACAGAAAAAGTTTGCTGAGGTTGGGGGGGGGGCAGCTGGCTCCTTACATGGGGTGAGGGTAGGGGTGCGTCCGGGGGTCAGACAGGAGTGGTGGCTAACGTGCTTTGCCCACCCCTTAGGCGGTGTTGAGTGCAGGGGGCCCGCACAGCATCCTGCTGTTGCTCCCGGCTCTTCGGAAGTGGCAGTTGGGTTCTTTGGGCCTCTTTGTATCTTGTCGTCCAGAATTTGCCCCAACTGTGCATGCACGCAGTTATTTTTAGCCCCTTCTGTCCAGGTGCGGGCACTGCAGCAAAGGGTCGCGGGTCCCAGGTCCCAGCCTGTCTCACCACTGCAGTGTAGTTACACAGCGGGCTCTCCCTGCCCACATAGCCTCCCACCCCAGGGTCCTGTCCCGCCTCTATCTGCCACTTGCTACCAGGATAGTAGCACTGGGTCCTACTCTCATACGCCCAGCTCCACTTACTCCAGATGCTGCAAAGGTAACCCTGAGTTTCTAGAAGCCTCCTCTTGGCAGATCTGGCCCCTGCAGCTCCTTCACGGTAGCCAGGACTGAAGAGGGGCTGCCCTATAGCAGGGTGAGCAAATGTCCAGGTTTGCCCAGGACTGACAAGTCTCCTGGGAGGCTAAAATCCAGAAAGTTCTGGGCCCATCGGGGTGAGTTGGTCACCGTAGCTGAGCGTTTGGGCTTCTCTTAGACTCCTGTCTGGGGCAGAGCTCCACTGGCCGAAATGATCTGAACATCTGTTCCCAGAGGGACACATAAAGTGGGAGAGTGAGAGACACTCCCCCAAAGCAAGCCCTGGGCCCCCCGGCTTCTCCAGGGAGGCAGGCGCCATGCCCGGCTCCTGCCCTGCCCCCTCTCTGCCCTTTCCTCACGCCTTGGGGTCTGGCAGGGGCAGTGGCCCCCGGCTGGGCCCACAGCCAGTCCCCGAGCGGCCCCAGGCCGCGGACCCCTCCCTCCGTGCTTGCACACAGAGCCTCTGCCTCCAGCTGGGTGGCCACTTCTTGAAAAGAACCCCTGGAACCAAACCTCAGCGACCTTCACCTCCTTCCAAACCTTCCAGAAGGTACACCTGTGGACAAGGCAGCAGTGAACTTATCCTCCATCAAGGACCAGAAGAAATAAAACCCAGTGGCTGCTGTGAATCGTCAGAGCCACTTTAAACATTTGGGACAGCGGGGTTGTGTTATCGTCTGTGGTCTGGAGGGGATGCGGAGAGGAGCTGGATATGTATGTGTACGTACACACATATGTATACGTGTATATGTGTGTGTATACATATATACAACTCTGCCACTTTTCACATTTACCACTCCAGACCTTTCTCCTAGAGGCAGAGAACTTGGACCCCCGGAAACAATATAGCTCAGAAATGGGCCACAGGGAACCTACCTGGGTAAAAACCCCAGGTGGGACAGACCCCAAGCAGCACCTGCGGAAGCGAGGAGGGAGGCGGAGGGGTCCCTCTGCAGGAGGCTGCCATGAGCCTGGAGTCTAACTCATGCTGTTGAAACTGTGCCAAGTCCCCAGGGAAAAGGACAGAGAGCCTTCCACGACACCCCCCAACACACACACACGCACGCACGTGCGTGCGTGCGCACACACACGGCCCTTGCCCCATCCACACAGTAAAAGGACCTGGGAAAAATGAGGGGAAGAAATCCACATGGAGGACAAGAGGCTGCCCAGAAATGGCTGCTTCTGTCAACTTGCATTTGTCTTCAGGTGAATGCGGTGTTGATGGAAAGCAAGTCTGTTCCAGGAGGGGGATCCCCCAAGAAGAGTGAGCTTTGGAGCTCGTTCCTCTACAGCCAGAAGGGCCTTATCCAGCCCCAGCCTGGCCTTGTACTAGTTCTATAGATGTAATGGTTCTAAAACCCTCAGAGCACACACCCCGCACCCTTAACAGTGACTGAGTGCTTAATAATGGCTCATTACACTTTTCCTGGAGATAATTTACCTCTCATCGGAGCCTCTGCTTTTCAGGCATTTTTCTGCAATAGCTCTGAGCTTTTTTTTTTTTTTAACTAAATCCATTAAATACTCACGCTCATTCTCCAAAACGCCTTAGATCCGTACCTAAAACTTGAAACTAGTTGTTTCCCCCCCAGTGAAGAAATTACCTGGCCCAGATCCCGACTGGTCTTTCTTGCTCTCCTGGAATTGAAAAGTGCCCTTTGTGGGAGAATTTGAAAAATAATCACCACCAAATACTTCAAGTGGAATTCAGATTGGAGCCCTTTGCACATTTCATGCTGCCGTGACATTCTTGCTCAGGAATGAATCCTTTATGAAAGGTCTATTTTAAGTCGCACCTTCCAGGACTTTATTTTTGTCTCAGAAAGGAAAAGGCAGAGGCAGGGGCTGAAGTCTCCTGACTCACCACGAGCACGCCCTGGCTCTCTGGGAAGCCGGCGGGCTCTGAGCAGAGGGCTCTGGCTTTGCACTCAGGCCCTGCCGTTTCGGTCCATCAGGCTCTTTCATTCAGCGAAAAACACCACCCCACCGAGGACTTAAACACGCTTTCTCCGCTCTTCCCTGGAGTTGGAGAATCCCATCTGGCCTTGGGCACCAACGGCCAACCAGTCAGGTTTCTCACCTTTGCCAGGGGACAGCCCCTTCACAGTCCCCCACTAACACGCCTCGCAGCCTGAAGGCTGATTCTGGGCCCTGGCAGGGGACCCGGGGTTGTTTCTCCAGGTGTGGGGAAGGGTTTCCACAGAGCGTCTTCTGCCCACTCTTGTCTCTTCAGTCCATGGATTTTTACTAACTCCCGTTAAGAAGAAGAATCCCAAATCTTGGAAATAAGGCAAATAGAGGACATCATGCTTTTTCAAAGGCATCCTAGAGCACTGTTGTTGAACAAGCCCTCCCGTCCTAGACCGGACACGGACACCAGAGCCTAAAGGCGGTGCATGGGGGATGCTCTCCGGAGACACACCTGGAAGGTAGTGAGGAAGGAAGAATATGGCGCAAGGAGAGGCTGACCTGCAGTGTGGCTGCCACGGAGGCCTCAGCGCATCCCATAGGAAGCTCTGGAGTGGGGTGGCCCTTCAGTGTGGTCCCACATAGAGGCGAGAGCCTAGGCTTTGTAACACCAGTTCAAGACACCCCCAGGGGGTAAGGGAAGGAGGGGAGAACCTTGGGGAAGGCAGCACCCTTCTATCTCGGGCAAGTCCCAGCGAGGGACGGAGCTGTAAACTGTCAGCGGCTGGTACTCGCGGTGGCTGGGGGACAGGGCTGGGCCCTGAAGATGCATCTGGGCAACACCACAGGGTCATTCGATACCAAGTCATTTTTTTTACAAGATAATGTAATAGTTCCCTGTGCTATGCAGTAGGTCCTTGTTGTTTATCTCTTTTATATATAGTAGTGTGTATCTCTTAACCCCATATTCCTAATTTATTCCCCCTTCCCCTTTGGCAATCCTAAATTTGTTTTCTATGTCCATGAGACTGTTTCTGATTTGTAAACACGTTCACTTGTATTATTTTTTAGATTCCACATATAAGTGATATCATATAATATTTGTCTTTCTCTGACTTACTTCACTTAGTGTTATAATCTCTAGGTCTGTCCATGTTGCTGCAGATGGTAATATTTTATTTTTCTTTATGGCTGAGCAGTATTCCACTGTAAATATGTACCACATCTTCTTTATCCATTCATCTGTTGATGGACACTTAGGTTGTTTCCATGTCTCGGCAATTGCAAATAGTGCTGCTATGAACATTGGGTGCATGTATCTTTTCAAATTAGAGTTTTCACCTTTTCCAGATATATCCGAGGAGTGAGATTGCTGGATCACACGGTAGCTCTAATTTTAGTTTTATAAGAAACCTCCATACTGGTTGCCATAGGGACTGAACCAATTGATATGAAGTCATTTTAACTTCTTATTTATTATTGATTAAGACCCAGACTCTAGGGAATTCCCTGACGGTCCAGTGGTTAGGACTCGACACTTTCACTTCCAGGACCGGGGTTCAATCCCTGGTTAGGAAGCTAAGATCCTGCAAGCTGCATGGCACGGCCAAAAAAAAAAAGACCCAGACTCTAAATGCTAGCTTGTTTATAAGAAACTGATAAGTTGCCAATGATGTTTGTCCAGTAGAGATGCAAACGACTCTTGTCTGGTGGAAAAGATAGCCCCAAAGGTAACAGTTTTATTGCCCTGTAGGACATTAGACAGTTTTGACCTTAGCAAAGTCATTGCCAGCAGTCTTTGTTTCAATGACGACATATGCTTTAGTGTCTCGTACACGCCTGTGAATCCGCTTTACCAGCCGGGTCCCTCATTCATGAATTAAGTACAGCTTGGAGCCCTGTGAAGCTGGGATTCAGAGGAGGAAGGAGGGGCTCCTAGGAAGTGGTCTTGGCCTCCATCCCAGTCCTGGGCCCGGACTCACTATACGAACCTCAGTCGTGTCTTTAATTGTTTGAACGTTAAACGCTGACACCTCTAGCACCTCCCATACAGGTAGTGTTGATTCTGCCCCACTCTGGTGAGTTCTGGTTCCTTGTCGGGACCTCCACCTTGCTCCACAGAGGTCGGAGGCAAACAAGGGTGACTGTGCTCGGGGCAGAGTCTGAGACACAGCGATGAAGTCACGAAGCTGTACGGTGAGGCTGGGAGGATCTAAGGCCCTGGATTCAAATCCATGACCTGCTGTAGCCATGTGGTCCCCGGCCAGGGACTAACCTCTCCAAGCCTCAGCTCCCACATCCTTAAAATGAGGCGATAAGTGCCTTGAGGAGCTAGTGCCCGTGAGGTGATTTGCCCAGAGACTGCCATAGAATAAGGATTCAATAAATGGCAGATATTATTACTAGCCGTTCTTTTTTCATTGTGGTGAAACACATAACATAAAATGTGCCACTGTAGCCATTTTTAAGTTTACAGTTCTGTGGCATTAAGTACAGTCACAAGTTGCACAATCATCACCACCATCCATTTCCAGAACTTTTTCCTCTTCCCCAACTGACACTCTGTGCCCACTCACCACTAACTCCCACTTCCCCCTTTCCACAGCCCCACTGCTCTACTTTCTGTCCACTATGAATCTGACTGCACCCGGGACCTTGTAGAAGTGGAATCATACAATATTTGTCCTTCCGTATCTGTCTATGTTACCTCGCATAATGTCTTCCAGGTTCATCCGTGTTGGAGCCTGTGTCAGAGTTTCATTTCTTTCATGGCTGAAGAGTATTCCATTGTGTGTATGGACCACATTTTGTTTATTCATCTGCTGATGGACATTCAAGTTGTTACCCCTATTTTGGCTGTTGTGACTTACGCTGCTATAAACATGGGTATTAAAACATCTGCTTTCAATTCCTCTGGGAATATAACTAGAAGGAGAATTACTGGGTCATACGGTCATCCTATGTTTAATTTTCTGAGGTGCCACCATACTGCTTTTCCATAGTGGCTGCATGGAAATTTTATTTTCCCACAAGTAATGCAAAAGAGTTCCAATTTCTCCGTGTCCTCATCAACATTTGTTATTTTCTATTTCTGTTTTTCTTTTTGTTTTTGTTTTTTTTCCTGTAATAGCGTTCTGATGGATATGAAGCAACATCTCATTGTGGTTTTGACTTGCATTTCCCTAATGATTAGTGATGTTGAGCATCTTTTCATATGCTTATTGGCTATTTGTATGTCTCCTTTGGAGAAATATCTATTCAAGTCCTTTGCCCAGTTTCTTCTGATTTAATTTTTATTTTATATTGGAGTAGAGTTGATTTACAATGTTGTGTTAGTTTCAGGTGTGCAGCAAAGAGATTCAGTTCTACATATACATGTATTCATTCTTTTCCCATGGAGGTTATTACAGAGTACTGAGTTGAGCTCCCTGTGTTCTACAGTAGGTCCTTGTTGATGATCTACTTTATATACAGTAGTGTGTGTCTGTTAATCCCTTTGCCCATTTTCTAATTAGGTTGTTTGGGGTTTTGCTGCTGAGTTGTAGGAGTACTAGCTATTCTCAAGAAGAAGAAAGCTAACCTGTGTCCTCCCAACACACACACACCCGTGCACAAGCACACACATGCACTCCAGGCCACGCGATAGAGTTAGGGTGATGGGACAGATCTCTGAAACACGGAGCAAGAAGGTGCCATGGCAGTGCACACAGACTTGCCTGGAAATCAGCCACTCAGCGCAGGAGTGCCGGCTGCCCTCAAAGGCAGACACTCCAAGCAGCCGTGGAGCAAGTGGGGACACTGGCTTCATGAGGGCAGCTGCTCTAACTCGGGGAGATAAGTGGCCCATGGGCTAGTTTGTCTTCTTTGTAGTACGCTGAAGGTGAAGTATGGTGGGGAGAGAGGAGAGAAAAAGCTGAGCAATTCCCTACCCCTGCTCAGCCTGCTTTCTCTCCCAATATCTCCCAGGAAGAATAGGGCCACCATTCTTGAACACAGCTTATATGTGTGATCAGCAATCCGCAAGCCAAGGAACACTTCTCCCGTTGGGCAGACGGTCTTCGATGGTTTGCTCAAGGCCAACAGCTCTGGAACCACAGAGCCAAGATTTGAGTCTGCGGGTTCCAAAGCCCGAGCTCTCCCCAAGCCCATATTCAACGTCCCAAAGCCCTGGGTCCACAATGCTGTCAGAATATCTGTGCAGTCCCAGACCGATCCTCAAGTTGTTCTGGCTAGCTGTGCACACAGAAACCCACCACAATCCAGGGACACAGGTGGCAGAAATAGGATGAGCTGCAGAGGTGCAAATCCCTGTTACTCCCTGCAGCTGTGCAGCCTCTTCATATTCATTTCTTCCTACGTAAACAGTAAGAACACCCATCTTGAAGCAACTGACGGAGGATTAATCTCCAAAATTTACAAGCAGCTCATGCAGCTCAATATCAAAAAACCAACAACCCAATCCAAAAATGGGCAAAACACCTAAATAGACATTTCTCCAAAGAAGGTATACAGATGGCCAACAAACACATGAAAGGATGCTCAACATCACTAATTATTAGAGAAATGCAAATCAAAACTACAGTGAGATATCACCTCACACCAGTCAGAATGGCCATCATCAAAAAATCTACAAACAGTAAATGCTGGAGAGGGTGTGGAGAAAAGGGAACCCTCTTGCACTGTTGGTGGGAATGTAAATTGATACAGCCACCATGGATAACAGTATGGATGTTCCTTAAAAAACTTAAAGTAGAACTACCATATGACCCAGCAATCCCACTACTGGGCATATACCCTGAGAAAACCATAATTCAAAAAGAGTCATGTACCACAATGTTCATTGCAGCTCTATTTACAATAGGCAGGACATGGAAGAAACCTAAGTGCCCATCGACCCACGAACGGATAAAGAAGATGTGGTACATATACACAATGGAATATTACTCAGTCATAAAAGGAAATGAAATTGAGTTATTTGTAGTGAGGTGGATGGACCTAGAGTGTGTTATACAGAGTGAAGTAAGTCAGAAAGAGAAAAACAAATACCGTATGCTAACACATATATATGGAATCTAAAAAAAAAAAAAAAAAAGATTCTCAAGAACCTAGGGGCAGGACAGGAATAAAGACACAGACGTAGAGAATGGACTTGAGGACACGGGGAGGGGGAAGGGTAAGCTGGGATGAAGTGAGAGAGTGGCATGGACATATATACACTACCAAGTGTAAAATAGTTAGCTAGTGGGAAGCAGCCGCATAGCACAGGGAGATCAGCCCAGTGCTTTGTGACCACCATAGAGGGGTGGGATAGGGAGGCTGGGAGGGAGACGCAAGACGGAGGGTATATGGGGATATATGTATATGTATAGCTGATTCACTTTTTTATAAAGCAGAAACTAACACACCATTGTAAAACAATTATACTCCAGTAAAGATGTTAAAAAAAAAAAAAAGAACACCCATCTCAAGGGTTTCCCATGAGGACTAAATTGGAACCACTCTGATAACTTATGTAAAGTGTCTGGAAATAGAAGGCGCTCAATACATATAAATAGTAACTCTCTTTCTTTAGTTTTATGTAGAAATCCTGCCTAGTAAGCAATGTGCAGACAGAAATGGGGCAAATATAAAACAGCCCTCCAAGTCATCCCCAAGCCCCTCCCGCCTCTTGCTTGGCAGCCTGGTAACATCCATGGAGATGAGTCACAAGACCAGCAGCCACTCCTGTCTTGGCCCCTTGCTTGCTGGGTGACCTTGGGCAAGAACCATAACCTCTCTGAAGACCTAAGGAGATGGCACCATGGAAGAATCTGATCAATTATAAAGGGCTGGATAGAAACTAACACAACATTGTAAAGCAACTATACTCTAATAAAAATTTTAAAAAAATAAAAAAAATGAAGGGCTGGGCAAACCAAGATCGTGGCCCAGAGCTCAGAGGCAGCCTGGGTGCAGACAGAGGCCATCATTCCACAGGTTTTCTTTCTCAAGGACAGCTGGACAAAGGACTCTCGTCCACAAAAGACTGGGGAAGGCAGTTTGGTTAATGGTCTTTCACCCAGAGGCCAAAAGGTGAAAGGTCACAGGGAGGCCTTGTCTACCGGGGGATTCCGGCAGAGAGGCCTGGGGGCTGGCTGCCCTTGGGGGGCCCAGAGCAACTGGCTCTCCAACCAAAGAAAGGGGCACTTTGTTCTCGAGATTCCAGGGAAGCTGAACGAGGAGGAGGAGGTGGGCAAGACTGAGGCCGCCGGAGCTTCCCCCTTGCTTCCTGACCCACACGCTGGACACTCAGCAAAATCCAGTTGCTCTTTCAACGTCTCCCGTTACTGTGATTAATTAGCATCTGTTGGACAGGCTCTAAAGCTGAGCTCTGTGCAAAGGAAGCAGGGCCCAAGGTAAGGTTGAGTTACATTTTTTTTTCTTTACTTTATGCAGTTATTTTTTATTTTAAAAAAATGTATATTGGGGTATGGTTGATTTACAATGTTGTGTTAGTTTCAGGTGTACAGCAAAGTGATTCAGTTATACATACACGTGTATCTATTCTTTTCAGATTCTTTTCCCATATAGGTCATTACAGAGTATTGAGTAGAGTTCCCTGTGCTCTACAGCAGGTCCTTGTGGATTACCTATTTTATATATAGTGGTGTGTATATGTCAATCCCGGCCTAAGTTTGAGCTACCTTTAGCATCCCATTCAGCTGATATGGTGACCAAGGTTCAAGGCATTCACCTGTGTGACCCAGCGTGCATTCCATTCTCTCTGAGTGCCCACTGTACATCAAGCTGTGCTAGGGATGGGTTGGTGGGAGACAAATGACCCCAACAAGGTCCCCAGCTTGAAGCCCAGGGACCAGCAAAGGCTCAAGCAGAGGGAGGGCCGTACACAGGTCTTGCGGAAGGAACACCAGCTCCAGCTAAGCAGGGGAACCTCCATCCACCTGGGATTTTAAGAACACAGGAATCAGGGTCTCCCTCATTCCCACCCCTACACCCAGCCACGGGAGCCGGCCGACCGGTCTGACCCAAGGTCAAGTTGCCAGTCCCGGGCTGGGAGTGACGGGGAGCCTGCATCCTCTGTGCCCCATCCCCGAATGTCCTGAAGAAATCAGCACAAGCTTTGTTGGTGCAAAGGACTGGTCATTCCAAACACCATTGAGCAATGCAGGCTTCTCGGTCTGACCTTTGATCTCACTAGTTCTTATTTCATCTTCTCAACAGCTCTGGGATGTGGTTCATGTCCCTACTTCACAGATGAGGCATCTGGAGATCAGAGAGAGAAGCTTGCCTAGGGTCACGCGGCGAGGGAGTGGGCAAGCCAGATGTTCCCAGGATGGGCCAGCGCACCATCTGGATTTACCAAGCTGGGAGAAGGAAGCGATGAGTGGTGCCTGGGAAAAAAAAGACGCTTCCAGAGAAGCTTGTCAGAGGAGGGGTCTCTTGGACTTGGTCTACACTGAGTGTGGGCTTGGAAGTCAGGCAGCTTGGGTTCCAGTCTCATCTCCACACTCAATGGTCTCCTGAGCTCAGCTCCCCCTGTAGAATGGAGGTGATAAGAGTACGCACCACTTGGGGTGGTTGTGAAAATTAAATAAGCTAGTGAAGGGAAAGTACTGAGAATAATGTCTGCAGCACAGTAACCCAGGTGCTGTTCTATCATGTTGGGGTTATAACACCACCCCTGCTAATATTACTACCAAAGGATGACAATGATTTTTGAGTATCTGTTCTGTGCCAGGCACCAGGCCTGATGGTCTTACCTATATCCTCACGACTTCTCACCACAATACTGCAGACATTGGTTTTTACGTCCCCCTTGAGGAAACAAAGCCAAAGAGGACGCGGTAGCCAGGCTCTCAGGTGGCCCCAGCATCCCTCACCTCCTGGTACCCACGTCCCTCTGTAACCTCCTACGTGCAATAGGGCTGAGCTGTGTAAACAATAGGATGCCCTGGAAATGAGGTCGTGTGTCTTCTGAATCTGAGTCACAAAGGACATGGCAGCGTCCACGCTCTCTCCGGGAGGGAAAGCGGGTCACTGTGTCCCGCGGACCCTCCAGCAGCCCTAAGCAGAGGCCATGCGACAGGAAGCTGAGGCCTGCCAATGACCACTGATTCGCCAGCCTGTGAGCAGGCCAGGGGGTCATGCATCCTCCGTGTCCAGCCGCCATCCTGACCACACCCTCCCAAGACACCTGCAGCCAGGACCCCCTGGGGGTCCTGCTGCCAAACTCCTATCCCACAGAAACCAGGAGATCAGAAGTTTTTAAAAGACTCTTATTTTGGGGGTAACGTGTTCGCCAGCAAATGGTCTTGAAGACAGAGGATGAGCAACTGGCCTGTAGATTAACAAGATTAAACGCAGGGCTGCCCAGCTCCAGAGTCCGTGCCCATAGCTACCACCTCCCGGAGGAGGGATGTCCAAAGTGGACACGAAACAGAAGGATATTCTGGGTAGAGGTCTGGCCTCCCCACACTGGAGCCTCCAAAGCGGAGTCCAGCGGGCTGGGGAGGAACGGTGCCTACAGATACCCTGCAGGATGCTAAAGCCACTCCAGGCTGCTGGCAGCAGGCTGGCTGCCTCAGTCTGTATTTGCTGAGGACCTGTGGGGAGGAAGGCGGCGGGGGTTCAGCTTGCTTGGAAGCCCCGGACTTGGGCCACTGACTGTGGCAACACTCAGCATTCAGAGCAGCCCCCAAGCCTGGCAACCGCCTGGGGAGCCAGCGCCTTGGGTCCGGACGTGTCCACCGGGATCCCAGGCTGGCACCTTCCTGCAGGCAGGGTCCCCCCGAGGCTGGCAGAGCCGCTGCAGGAAGGCAGGGCATTTTCCTGCTCCTCCACGCCGGGGGGGCCTGGAATTCAGCCTCTGCCCTCGATCTCTCCAGGAAGGGCCTAGAACCCACCCAAACCAAGCCCAGTGCTCCCAGCTCCTTTGGTCCTGAGCCGTCCAGAGTCCCAGGGTGAGAAGGAGAGCCAGAGTGCCCTGGCGCTAGGAAAGGGTCCAGAGAGCTTTTGATCCCCTGCAAAAAAAGAAAAAAAAAAAAGGCATTTATTATCAGAGACTGTTTGTTCCAGGTTTTAGTGTCCTCAAGAGACAAAGTGAATTCTCTCTGCAATTGAAGGGGCTTCAAAATAGAAAATCGGAGCGTGGAGGGGCAGGTCCGGGCCAGAAAGCAACATCCATCACCCAGGAGGCCAGGGGGGCGGTCACCATAAACCCCTGCCACGGCTGCAGGGGCCGGGGGGCGGGGGGAGGAGGGCAGGGGGACAGTGCGGGTGCAGGGGCGCTGGAGGCAGGGCACCCCCGCAGAGGTGCCTCGGCCTCCTTCCGTCAGCTTTGGTGGCCGCGGTCTGTGTGTCCCGGTCTCCTGTCCTCACCCTCTGCACCCCCAGCCATCCCTAAAGACCCTAGTCTTCACTGGGGCAGAGACCGTGAGGCGAGGCTGCTGTCGCTTTGCACACCCCGCAGCCCGCACAGAAACGCCAGAGGCTGATCCTTAGGCTCCAGCCCGCATCCCCCGGTAGAAGGCACAGCCCAGTTCCACCTAGAGCTTCTAAATCTGTTCCTCAAGTGAGTCTCACTGTGAAATAGAGGAAAACTGAGGGGCTTTGGGACCAAACACACTTGGGTTCAAATTCTGACTCTCCTGCTATGCAGGGCTCTCTGGGGACCCTGCGTTGGGTCCCTGGTGCCCTCAGCCCCAGGGTGCTGTTGGAGGATTCAGTACCTACTGTGTGTAGGGTGAGCAGTGCAAGGCCTGCGTGGGGTAGAAGCTCAAAATCAATGGCTCTGATTAGGCAGGATGGAGATGAAAAAGCTGCAGTCCAGAGAGGGTGGGTGACAACCCCAAGATCACAGAGCACATCGGATGCAGAGCCCAGACCAGGCCTTGGGCTCCAGATCCCCACTCACTTGGGTGTTTATTTCTCTAAACCAGCGAGACATCTCCCAACCCCATCTAGAAAATGGGGCTGGGGCTGTGTCTATCTGTAGGGGATGTGTAGGGACAAAGGAGCAGAATGTGTGTGGCCCCCAGAACCAAGTGCCTGGCTTCAAATCCCAGTTCTCTGTAATGAACTCTGTGACCCTGGGTAAGCTGTCCGTATCGGGGCACCTCAGTTCTCCCATCTGTAAACTGGACCTAATAAGGACCTACCGCATAGGCTTGTTGGGAGGATTCCATGGGTTCAGAGTCAGTAAACATTCCTCAACGAGCAGAACGATTATTCTGATGGCCCCCGGCCTGGGGGGTGCCCACGCCACAGAGCTCGAGGCTCACCAAGCCCAGGGCAGGCTTCTGGGAGAAGGAAGGAGCTGGCCGCCACCTTGACCCCACAGAGGGCTTGGCAGCACAAGGACAGGGGTTGCCGGGCGCTGACCAGACAGGCCTGGGACAGGAGAGAAGACTAGGAGCCCTCCCCCAACGCTGCCACCAGCCAGGCATGACTGGTGGTCCTCCTGTCCAGCTCGGTGGAGCCGTGGGCATGCGGGCCAAACTCTTGGGTAACCGGGTTTTGAGCGATTCTCTAAAACAGCGCAAAGTCCCCCAGGAGCCTGTGTCGGTGGCTGCTTTACATCCTCCAGGTTCGATCTCGTTGTTAAAGACAGTCATTAATCAGCCTCCATTCTATTTTTAGACAACTCATGCCTAGCCGTCTGCCAGACTCTGGCTCCTCTCCCAGACCGGACTCTGTGTTCTGAGTTGCTTTTTTTTTTTTTTTTTTTTTAAACTAGAACCGAAGCGATTTCTTAACACTCCTTCAGGAGGGGGAAATATACAGAGGTCAGTTCTCGGCATTTCAGCAGCTTGCAAACTAGGGAAAATCAGGGCTTGTTTTTTTGTCACATGGAGACAAAATTAGCCGTCCTGCTGACAGTGTGTTTGTTCCTTTTGGGCTTTTCACCCTGTCTTGTGATTGCGTCCTCAGGAGGTGGCTTCCCCTGTAAGATTGCAAAGGAATGGGGTTTTACTCCCTCACCGCTGTCATGAGGTTTTACGGGTCCCCAGCGGCTAGCGCGGTGCCCAAAGGCAAGGGTCTCCGTGAACTTTGCTGAGTGAATGCTCCGTCTTGCAACTCACCCCTCCGCCCTTTGGTGCGGTATGTGACCCACGGCGGGTGGGCTGGGGGACGGGTGTTCACCGGCCCAGGTCGCTTTCTGCTCCTGCTTCTGATACAGACCCCTCTTTCCACTCGGGACCCAGCTCACGTGGTTGAGATGAGATGAATCTTGCTCGTGGGGTCAGACGTGTGACCCAAACCCAGGCAGAGGTCCCATCTCTGAAGATGGCTGGTAGGGGTATGGATGGGCCTGTGAGCTAAGAAGAGCCCATCCGAGCATCCCCAAGAGGGCAAGACCACTGTCCAATACTGCAGCCACCTGCCACGTGAGGCTACTTAAATTTAAATTAATTAAAGCTAAATAAAATTAAAAACGCATGTCCCCAGACACACCAGCCACATCTCAAGTGTTCAACAGCCACACGTGGATAGTGGCTGCAGTGCTGTATGTCCCCACATAGAACAGTTCATAAAAGGCAATACAGGGACTTCCCTGGTGGCACAGTGGTTAAGAATCTGCCTGCCAGTGCAGGGGACAGAGGTTCGAGCCCTGGTCTGGGAAGATCCCACATGCCGCAGAGCAACTAAGCCCGTGTGCCACAACTACTGAAGCCCGCGTGCCTAGAGCCCGTGCTCCACAATGAGAAGCCACCACAATGAGAAACCCACACATCACAACGAAGAGTAGCCCCCGCTCACCGCAACTAGAAAACAAAACAAAAAAAACGGCAATACAGCCTTCACATGGCTCTATCTCCTGGGACACTCATCCATGGAACCCAGGCACCATGCTGGGAAAACAGACCCACAGGGAGAGGCTCAGGTGGAGAAGAACCATGGCCTTAATCCTCAGCTCCAGCTGAGCACCCAGCTGAGAGCTGGCACCAACCTGCCAACCATCTGAGCACGCCGTCTTGAAAGTGGATCCCTCCAGGCCCCAGTGAAACCCAGCCAGATGACACCACATGGACAAGGGATGGGACTTCCCCACTGAGCCCCATCGAAACTGCAGCTTCAGAAGCAGTAGGTGACTACTACTGTTGTTCGAAGTCAGTAAGTTTGGGGGTGGTTTGTTCTGCAACCATAGGTCGTTAGAACGAGATTCTGCCTTTGATTTACAAAAAGATAGCCCTGTGTCCTTAGAGCAAAGCCCCCTGTTGTCTTAAGCTGCATCGCGTGGGTTTATTTGACTTGTAACTGAAGAATGAAAGCTATCGAAGGCCTCTTTTCCATTTTAGACGGGAGTGGGGTGAAGGAAAGTAAGTGAAGGCTGTCTTTCCGATTGGCACCCTCCACGTGTTTTCACACAGAATCCTGAGTCTTTTCCACATGTATGTGTGCATTCGTGCAGCTGGAACATCAAGCTTTTTCTCCCCCTTCAGAACTTGTTATGAGACGTTGCACATAATGGACACTCAACCCCAGACGTGACCATCAGCCCCAGGGTAGTCACGAAACCGGAAGGTGGCTTCAACTGAGAACAACGAGCCTTCTGAGCACACGGGCTGCCCCTCCAGCAATCTGCATCACTCTGCAGGTCCCACGCTGCAGCCACCCACCAACTGATCAGAAGAGAAAACAAAGACCTAAAGTCTGGGGGACTTGGCTGCTTGCGCCCTTGGGGCTCAGATTCTGAACCATGGCCAGGACACTCACGGCTCCTAGGTGCCCTTGGGGAGCTGGGCCTTGAGCCACAGGTCCTCGGGATCCATCATCAGGACAGCGGTAAGAAACGGTCCATTAAGAAGTTTCAGTCGATCAGGACGTGCCCATCATGTAGGGTCACCACAAACCCCATCGCAACAAGACCTTGGTGTCATGTAAAGATTTCCAAGACGTGTTGGCAAGAACCAACGTTGGATTCATGCAATCCACGAATAGCAATAGGGCCTTGACGTCTGAGGCAATGAGACTTGATCCAGCATCATCTCCAGGGATGAGGAAGTGTCAGTAGCAAAGGGGGAGAAGATGCAGCCCTTGCTCTCTGCCTGTCCCCTCACCTGGCTGTGGAAGAAGGACTGAAACTAAGGCCCGGTACGATGTGCTGCCTTGACACTGGGAAACTGGGAGGGCATTGAATGTCCATCCTGTAAATTCCACCCCCCCCCAAAGTTGCTCCCATGAGTGAGGTCTCTTAGCCACACAACCCTCCCCATCAAGGGAACAGGAGCACTTCCTGCTTGTCCCTGAGTGGCACCTTTCAGTCTGCTGTGCATCCATGGAGTTATTCAAAGGAGCCAGTGTATCCTTCCAGGGGAGCCAGGGGGCGTCTTGACCTCTTGCTACTACAAAGCCCACCCACCTCCCAGAAACCTTGGTCACTCAGGCTGTGCCTGAGTGCAGCCCCCATGACCCTGCATCATATGCGGTATCCCCCTCCCCCGGGGTGAGGCTGTGAGACCCATGAGCCATTGGTCTCACCTGTCAGGTGGTCCGAATTCCTTCATCGCGTGATCCTAGGGCATCGCGTGACCCTAGGCCAGGAATCCCTCCCTCACTGATGGGATGAACAGGAGGCAGTTAAGACACTGGTCTCCAAAGAAGGTTCTGGGGTCTCCTCACCAGCAGCCTTGGTGGTGCTGGGAATATCAGTGCCCATCTGCTCTGTGGTCAGCGCCTTTGCTTGTCTTGGCCCCGGACCCCAGGTGCCTTCTCCACATGACCTTCTTGGACGTGGCCACCTCCCCTCTCCAGAGAGCTCGACATCTCTGCTCATCCACTCTCCCAGCAGCCCAAGGAGTCAGGAGGGAAAGGTAAGCACCAACCCCTATGTGACAGGTGAGGGCCTTGGGCTTGAAGAAGATGCTGGTCTTGGTGGAGGCCACACCCCTGACCTGGAGGAACTGGCCGTGTGTTCCAGTGCTGGCTCTGGGGACCCTTCATTGGTTCCTGAAGGGCATTTGGAGTTCAAGGCCAAGACAAGCAGAGGTGACTCATTCACTAATTCTTTCACTGTGGCTGCTCTTGGGGAATAAAGTCAGAGAATCTCACCCTCCTCTTCTTTTCAATGTTCCCAGCCTTCCAGAGGGGAGGAAAGACTCAGGATTAGGAAGTGTTGAAGCTAAAATATGGCTCCCAGTACCTTACTGTGTTCCGTTTACATTGTGTATTAGCTTCCTAGGGCAGCTGGAACAATCACAAAGTGGGCGGCTTGAAACAGCAGAAATCTGTGCATTCATAGTTCTGGAAGATAGAAGTCTGAAGTCAAGGTGTTGGCAGGGCCATGCTCTCTCTGAAGGCTCTAGAGAAGAATCCTCCCTGCCTTTTCCAGCTTCTGGTGGCCCCAGCGGTCCCTGGCGTTTCTTGGCTTTCAGCTGCATCACTCCAGTCTCCGCCTGTTCTCTCTGTGTCTCTCCGTGTCCTTCACTCTCTTTAGAAGCCAGTCGTTGGATTTAGGGCCCACCCTGATCCAGTGTGACTTCATCTTAATGAATTACATCTGCAAAGACCCTAATTCCAGATAAGATCACATCCCGAGGTTCTGGATGGACGTGAGTTTTGCGGGGGACACTCTTCAACCCACTGCCCGTTGTCCTCATCGGTGTGGTTGACCAGCAGCTCTTGGGTCACCCGCACTGACTCCAGCTAATCCTGCAAGCGGGTGTGCTGTTCCTAGTTCCCTGAGAACATTCTCATCTCAATACTTCTTCTAAACCCACCCTCTTTCTTCACAAGCCGCCTTTTCTCCTGCATTCCCTAGGTTGGCGCATAGCGCAGCCATATATCCAGATGTGACTCATGCCAAGAACTTGGAGGTCAGTCTCAACAGCTCATACCCCTCACTTCCTCTGCCTCCAAACCTAAAAGCCACACAATCTCCTATGTGTTTATTCGCACACCTCTCACCTCCTCTCCACGCGTCTCATTTCTGCTTTCTGTCGTCATCACCTTTCACCTGGACCCTACGAACTTTTCCCACCCCCATCCACCCTGCACTGGAATCAGCTAAAACATAAAACTGGCCGGGGTGTTCCCAACACCCCTTTGAAAATCCCTTGAAAGTGATGGACCCTCAGCTTCGCAAAAAATGCACATAGGCGTGTATCACACAACTTCACACGGAATTTCAAGGGCCTCACAAGATCCCATTACCCACAGGGCAAAGCTTCTCAAACCTTACATCACCTGGGGATCTGGTGAAAACGCTGGTTCCATCTGCATGCAACTGGGCAGGCCCAAGAATCTGCATTTCTCCCAGCTCCCCGCTGAGGCAGGTGTTGGTGGTTCTTGGACCACAATTTGAATGGGTGCATGATCACCATAGTGACCAGTTAATGTATCATCTTTAATCCCTCCAGCAACGCTCTACGGGTGGCATTATTAGGTTAAAAAACTGAGTTTTACAAACTTATGGTTACCAAAGGGGAAAGGGTCTGGGGCATAAATTAGGAGTATGGGATTAACAGATCCACGCTACTATATACTAAAATAGAATAGATAAACAATGAAGATTTACTGTAGAGCACAGGGAACTATATTCAATAACTTGTAATAACTTATAACGGAAAAGAATCTGAAAAAATATATGTTTATATAACTGAATCACTTTGCGGTACACTTGAAACGAACACAAAATTGTAAATCAGCTATGCTTAAATTAAAAAAAACCTCAGAACAAAACTGAGTTTTAGCCAGAGTAAGAAAGCTGCCTGAGATCGTACCACCACCACAGTCGAGATCTGAGCCCAGATCTGTCCATCTCTAGGTTCTCTGCCTTTAACCCCGCACGAAAATGCCCCACAAAACTTTCCCGTCTCTTGTCACCAAGGCAGATGGACTGTCCTCTCCTTGGGTGCCTCTGGGCCAAGAACTTCCTTAAAGGCACCTGTAAGGTTTTCATCGTGATGATCTGTTTACACGTCTGTCTTCTGTGGCTTTGAACTCCAGCCCTTGACTGGGGCTCCACAAAGCTTTGAGTGACTGCGTGGGTCTTGCCCCCCCTGACCCAACCCCTGGCTGGGCTACCCTCTGGAAACTCAGCTTGAGACTGGTTTTACCTTCTTGTTAGGTCAGCGGGCATGCCCTGGCTGCAGGAGCCCGGAGAGGAGGGCCGGGCGCACTCCGTCCCGCCAGAGGTAACTGTGTCTCTCGGCCGAGAGCCGGACCTCTGCTCCTTGCCAACCATTCACGGGGGAGAAATGATGGAAAAGCTGGAGACACTGACTCGTGAGGAAATAAGAAAAACGCGCAACAGTCCCCAACTGTGTTTAGCTTGGCTCGCACACAAAGCGGGAATGCGATAAGGGCTCCAAGTCACAGGGGCGGCTACATAGGAGAATCGTGAGAGTGTGGCTGGGAGGGACCCCGTGTGGGGGGCGGGAAGCGGTACGGAGGGGACCAAGCTCGGGATCCGAGCTCCAGGGGACCAGAGCCTATGGCTCCCACACGCCCCTCCATGCTTCCTGCACAGGGGTTCTGGCCAGGAGAGTAAGCGTCTTCCCCCCAGCAAACTCTCCAGTGCCCACCCTGGACCCGGCACCCCCACCAGGCTGGAGGGGCAGCCGGTGAGGAAGCCAGGGCCCGCTCTCAGGCAGCTTCTAGTCCACCAGCAAGAAGCGGTTCCTGAGACCTCTGTGCTGGCGGTTCCCTCTTTCTAGAATGTTCTTCCCCAGATATCCAGATGGTCAACTCACCACCGTCGTGTTGGGATGACGCCGACTTTATAACCGACCCCCTTTTTAACGTGGTCAACCGCACAAAGTCCCCCCCGACCGCGGCCCCCCAAATCCCACTCTTCCGTTCTGCCCACGGGCTCTGCGCTCCGGAGCGCTTGGCACTTTCTAACTCATGTGTAGTTCTTGTTTATTTTGTCTATTGTGTGTTTCCTGACTCGTCCCCCTGGGAAGGACCGGGACCCTCTCACTGTCCCCTGAGGCTGGGGGTCTGTGGAGCCCTCAAGGCGACAGGACCACACAGACCAAGGCTGGGTTCGTCCTCTGGCTCGGGGGCCCCTCTGGGGGTCCAAACACCCCTTCGCATCTCTTCCATCCTGAGTCATCTCCTCTGAGCCTCCTTTCCTCCAGCTGCCCGTCAGGCGGGCTGGGTTGCCCACAACTGTAAAGAAAGAATTAGAAATCATCCGGCTACTGGGGATGAGATGACTGCGGGGACTCCCCGCCACGTGACCAGCCGCCCACACTGAGTTATCGTGGGAATGACGCAAACACCAGTCTCTCCCCCAAGCAGGAACACTTGTCCGTCGTGTAATAGCTGCTGCAAATGCCCCGTCGGGGGTTTCACACTCTACCAAGAGCAGAGGGGGCCCAAGAGGCTCAGGCTTCACCCGGAGTGAGTGGTGTTTTAAAAAGGAGCAATAAGGGCTTCCCTGGTGGCGCAGTGGTTGAGAGTCCGCCTGCCGATGCAGGGGACACGGGTTCATGCCCCGGTCCGGGAAGATCCCACATGCCGCGGAGCGGCTGGGCCCGTGAGCCATGGCCGCTGAGCCTGCGCGGTCGGAGCCTGTGCTCCGCAACGGGAGAGGCCACAGCAGTGAGAGGCCCGCGTACCGCAAAAAAAGGAAAAAAAAAAAAAAAAAGGATCAATGAAACCAATTAAATAAGCCCGAATCACCAGCAGGGGGTCAATGTGAGTTCTAGGGGCAAAAACTCAGGAGGCCAAATCCCAACAGCCTCTCAGTTCTCTGTGACCTCAGCTGAGTTGTTTAAAGACGCTGAGCCTCCATTTTCTCATCTGAAAATGAGTTCATGACAGGACCGTCCTCACTGGCCAGCGTGAAGCTCAGAAACGAGTGTCAAGTGCTGAGCACAAAGCAGGAGTCGGGAGCGCAGTTGCACGGAGCGTCATGAAGAAGAGGAAGGTGGGAACGACAGGCCCTGCTGCCGGGGCTCAGTGAGTGGTTGGGAAGACGAGGCAGGGCCCAGGGGCTTCGGGGGATGCTGCCCCCCGCGCCAGGGTACCCACGTCCTGATTTGGTCTTTGAGTCAGTCAGGGCCTTCTCCAGCCCACTGAGAAGAGTCCCCCCACCTCCTCCCTGCTTCACCGCGTCTAGACCGCCTTTCTCTTCCTCTGGGGCAGGGACCTTGTCTTATTCACGTCCTCCAGACCCTGATCCAAAACCAGCGCTGTGCCCAACAAGCATCCAATGCGTGTTTGTTAATGTAAAATGAGACCCATGTAGACAGCTCGTACGTACCACCTAAGCTGAGTTCTTCATTATAGACGGAGGTCAGCTGAGGCCCCTGCAGGTTACGGGCCCAGCCCAGGACCACCCACCCATTCATCAGCAGAGCCAGCCTTGGCATGAGCCCCCAGACGCCTGGCTGCAGCCTCACCCACCAGCTTTTGAGGTCCCCACTGGTAGGGTTTTGCTGGCCGTATGCCCCGGCACCCAGAAACCCAAGAATGGTGGGTTGTCAGGCGGACGGAAGGATGGGGTTTACTGTGAAGGAGACAAGAGCTCAGTGGGAAAAGATCTACTGTCCTCTGAGCAAGAGAAACAGAAGAGAGAATTCTAGAGAACCCAGAAGTTCAGAACAAGAATGAAGCGTTCGAATCTTGGTAAATGCTACGAGTCGCCATCCGGGCCAGGACTTTTGAGGCCTCAGGGGTTTTCCAGGGGCAGGTGGGGGGTGGGGACAGGAGTGTGTGTGAAGGAGGGGGTCCCGGCAGGGAGGCCTCCAGGCTCCCTCCACCCCTGCGCTAGCTTTAATCTGAGGGCTCTGCCTTTATCGGTTTTATTTGTGTATATTTCTGGGTACAATTTCCTTTGAACAAAGGGATCTGTGACTCAAAGAATGTTTGAAAACCACTTACTATTTCCAGTACAAGATCAAGGCAAAGAGCAATCGGGAATGGCTGGGAAGGCCGGGGCAGGCTTCCAGGAGGGAGAGCTGGAATTCGGACAAGGAGAGGGGCCCTGGGTCAGGCCGATGACGATAGGATGGGGTGTGGGGACCAGCCAGGTGACCGTGGGATAGCCAGGGGTCTTTTCGGATAAGAGCAAGAGTCGTGTTGATAAACGGTGAAGTGGGGAGGGTTAGAGGGGCTGGGGTGAGGGCTGCCCCGCTCTCTCTTTTGTTAGGTTCCCCGAGTAGCAGGCCCAAGTTTTAAGGTTTAGGACAGCAATTCCCGAAACCTGGTTCTAGAATGTTCTAGGCATCTCCCACCACCTTCATGAAGTCTACAGCACATGGTGTCATTGGAGATGTTCCAGCAGAGCCCAGTGCTCAGAAGTACCCTCCCTCTCCTGCCGTGTCTGAGCCCCTTGCTCCTGGGTTTCACAGCCTCTGGTTTCAAAGGCGTTGATCCATGTTCACATACAAACATCCAACCCAGCAGCGGTACCCTTGGGTATTCAACCCAGAGACGTCAGACTCATGTTCACCCAAAAACCTGCACCCAGAAGTCCCTAGCAGATGTGTTTGTAACAATGCAAAACTGGAAACCACCCAAATGTCCTTCAGTGGGTGAGCTGTGGTACATCCATCCCCTGGAATACAACTCGGTGATAAAAAGGAATGAATAATTGACGTGCAGACATCTTGGATGGATCTCTCGGGAATTATGCTGAATAGAAAACCCCCAGTTTTAATAGGTTACATACTGTGATTCTATTTACATGACAATCTTGATATAACAAAGTTACAGAGATGGGGAACAGATCACTGGTTGACAGGAGTTAGGTACGGGGAAGAGGGTGAGCCTGGCTATAAAGGGGTCGGGGGAACACCAGAAAGCCTTGTGCTCCAACAGGAGCAGTCCTGTGTCTTGATGGAGCTGGTGGCTATACCAACCTACACATGTGATAAAAGTGCATAGAACTACACATGCACAAAATGAATGCATGTAAAACTGGCAAAATCTGAATAAGCTTTATGAATTGTACCAACGTCACTTTTCTCATTTTGATATTGCACTATAGTTATCCAAGATGTGGTCATTGGGGAAAACTGGGTGAAGGGTACATAGGACCTCCTGTGGATTCCTTTCTTTCTTTCTTCTTTCTTTCTTTCTTTTTGCAAGTTCTTCTGGATCTGTAATTATTTCAAAGTAGAAAGTTAAACAAACAAAAACCCCAAATATCACTGGGAGGGGTAACTCTTGAGCTTCAGTTAAGCTGTTGGAAATCGGTCAAATCTTTGACAGCAGAGGAGGTGGCAGGGATGGGAGGGCCGCTGAACCTCAGCCAGCATCTCAACTGTTTGCCCTGGCTCCAAAGCAAGTGTCATGTTGCAAAATTAAAGCCAAACAGAACAACACCAACAGGATGTATTCTTGAAAAAGAAAGGTCCAGTGGTGTGCTGGGGCGGTCTGGTTGTACTTCTCCTCAATTTCATGTTCCTTGAGTCATGTTGTGGCTTTAAATCAGCCATGGTAGGAGTATTTACACCACAGAAATTGGCAAACACTACAAATCAGGTTTGTTTTGCTTTCAATGCAGAAAGCCAGTTGTTAAATATTCACCAGCACCCCACTGAGAATACCTGGCCAGAACCGTCTTAGACATGAAAGGACACTTATCAACATCTACAGAGAGGCCCTAAGGCAGGGTGTCCTGGACTGGTTAGTGTGGTAAGCTGAATAACAGCCCTCTGAATATACTTCCATGTGTGAATGTCGTAGTCATGTGAGCCACGTGAACTGGCACTGGATGCTTAATCCTCTGAACCCCCGTTTCCCTTTCTGGAAATAGGTATATGGTGCTGATGCTGGCTGCCCTGCCTACTGATGGCTTACGGGAATGAGATAAGAGGTGTAGAAATGCAAGCGTTTTGTGAACAGGCAGGCAGTGCTCCAAAATAGGCCATCAGTACCCGATGCTTTGCTGGTCCCACGCAGCTGGTGTGTTTACAAGCGTGTCCCTGGGGATTGAGCGCAGGGGCAGATACTTCCCTCTGATGTTAAAAGCCACCCTCTAGAGATCCTAGGTATAAACTCAACAAAGAGGTCATAATGCAGGTGTAATCTATTTGATCTACATGATGCTGGCAAATCGTTTCCTGTCTCCAGACTCAGTTTCCCCACGTGACAAATAAAGGCGTTAGTTGGCTGATGTACTTCTCAGCTCTGGCTTCTGTGAGTACTGAGAGACACAAACCATGACGTCTACACTCACAGCCCCGTCTGTCTGAGCACCACTGAATTGTCCTGGCGAGCACTGCGCTCTGCCCTTTACCTGCTTCAACTCCAGTGTCCTCACAACAACCCATTTCACAGGTGAGGAATGAGAGGCTCAGAGAAGTTAATGTTCCCAAGGCTGCGGGTCATAGACCACTGGGCCAGGACTTGAACTTGGGCCTACTTGCTCTGACACCTATGTGACTCCCACTTTCCAAACTTGCCATGAGATATTTTCATGTTGTTTTGTAGGGAAACCAGATATATTTTCAAAACACTTGAGAGGGTCAAGACTATGGTCATATAACAGGGTGAAGGGTGAATCCCCCCCGACAAACAACACCCTGTGCATAAACTGCATCTACAATCCAGGCCTTTCCAGGTGGAGGAGGAGGGGCCTCGGGGGGGACGGACAGACACCCAGTGGCGCCTGCCAGGCCAGTGAAAGACAGAGAGGTGTAAGAAGAAAGAGTAGGAAAGAGGTTTCTTCCCCGCTCAAGTTAGAAATTGGGGAGACAGAGTCAGAGCTCGAAAACCACTGAAAGGTCCCTCCTGTCAACCTCTCCCCGTCTTAATTAAGCAGCCAGTGCACACACCCCACCCTCAAAATTGCTTTGCACTCAGCACGAGCCGCTGCCCAGCAGGCTCCAGCTAAGCCTTCAAAGTCCAACTGCCTCAGGAAATGCCAGCAGCCCACAGGTGTGGGCAGGGGGGCCCTTCCCGCCCTCCTGCACCAGGCAGAACAGCTGCGAGGTGGCCCGAGAAGCTGCGAGAACATTCCCCAGACCTTCCCCCACGGGCTGGGACCCCCAACAGCATCCCACCGACTGTGACCACCCCCAGGGGGAAATGCATTGTCCAGGGAAGCCCAGCCTACACCTGCGAGCACCCACATGGGTAAAACTCAAACAAAACCTCCTATACTTAGCACCATGATGTGCAACGCACGCGTGTTTTCTACCCTCATTTTTTTTTTTTTTTTTTCAGTACACGGGCCTCTCACTGTTGTGGCCTCTCCCGTTGCGGAGCACAGGCTCCGGACGTGCAGGCTCAGTGGCCATGGCTCACGGACCCAGCCGCTCCACGGCATGTGGGATCCTCCCAGACCGGGGCACGAACCCGTGGCCCCTGCATCGGCAGGCGGACTCCCAACCACTGCGCCACCAGGGAAGCCCTACCCTCTTTTTTTAATGCTGGTGGCAGCCTTCGACATTCATTTTACTGCTCATGGATGGCTTTTGAGTTTCTTTTTTTTTTGGCTGCATTGGGTCTTCCTTGCAGCACACGGGCTTTCTCTAGTTGAGGTGAGCGGGGGCTACTCTTCGATGTGGTGCGCAGGCTTCTCACTGCGGTGGCTTCTCTTGTTGCGGAGCATGGGCTCTAGGCACGTGGGCTTCAGTAGTTGTGGTGCACGGGCTTAGTTGCTCTGCGACATGTGGGATCTTCCCAGACCAGGGCTTGAACCCGTGTCCCCTGCATTGGCAGGCGGATTCTTAACCACTGCACCACCAGGGAAGCCCCTTGAGTCTCATTTTTGAAAACCCAGCCCACTGGATGGAGGCACCAAGTCCTTTCTTTCTTTTCTTTTTTTTTTTTTTTTTTTTTGGTTAAATATAATTTTTATTTTTATTTTTAAAAAATTCAACAGCTATATTTATTTTAAAATTGCACCTAAGTTTGATTCTAAAAAAATGTTTCAGTTATGTGTACTTCCTTTTAACAAGTCAATCTGTAACTTTTTTTTAAAACTTATGTATACATTCTTTTTTTTTTTTTGCGGTACGCGGGCCTCTCACTGTTGTGGCCTCTCCCGTTGCGGAGCACAGGCTCCAGACGCGCAGGCTCAGCGGCCATGGCTCACGGGCCCAGTCGCTCCGCGGCATGTGGGATCTTCCCGGACCGGGGCACAAACCCGTGTCCCCTGCATCAGCAGGCGGACTCTCAACCACTGCGCCACCAGGGAAGCCTTACATTCTTTTTTATGCATCCTTTTCCTTTATGGTTCATCCCAGGATATTGAATAGAGTTCCCTGTGCTCTACAGTAGGACTTGCTGTTTCTCCATCCTGTATCTAATAGTTTGCATCTGCTCATCCCACCCTCCCACTCCATCCCTCCCCCACCCCCTCCCCCTTGGCAACCACCAGTCTGTTCTCTGTGTCTGTAAGTCTGTTTCTGCTTCATAGACAGGTTCACTTGTGCCATATTTTAGGTTCCACATATAGGAGGTGCCCAGTCCTTTCAAGGAGGCCTGGTCCGGTCCCCAGCCTCACCACTCCATTCCGGGGGCCCCGTGTTCCTGCAAACCCTGGCGGTTCCTGAATGTCTCCAATCCTTCCACACGTCCGGGCCTTTGCCCATGCTCGTTGCTGAGCCTGGATGCCCGTCCTTCTGTCTGCTGATGTGTCCTACAGTTGCGACCACCTTGAAGAAGCCTTTCCTGAAGTCCTCATTTGTGCCACAGGCCGTGTGCAAGCGCCTCTGTTCTCCACTGACCACACAAGGTGTGGTCATCCTATGGGGACCAGGCGTGGGCCCTCTGGGACCTGTTCCTCCTGCCTGGCCAGCGTCCCACAGATCAAAGTTTCTCCATTAACATTTGTGAATGAGAGAGAGCAGCGGGCTGGAGAGGGAGGGCCGGAGGGGTAGGATTCGGACCTCCTCCAACGGCAGGTCCAGCTCCTAAGGAAGGAGAGCAGCATTTATGGGTTTCATCTCTGTGTCACGGACGGCACCCACCTCTGCCTCCAGGTGGGGGCATGAGTCATCCTGCAGGTAAAATGTTTAAGAAAACCCTTAGAGATGCTCTGACAAACCTTCTTAGAAGAGAAAAGCACAACCCCTTGACTTAATCCAGAAAGGCAGGAATGAGGTAGAGATAGGGAGGTTTGGGGTCGGGGGGAGTGGGAGAGAGGAGAGAGGGGGCCCCATTTCTAGAGCAGGGATGCCTGACCTTGAACTTAGAGCCCCTCCCCCATGCCCACCCCGCCGACAGCCCCAGCCCTAAGTGTCAGTGGTCCTTCAGGGGACAGAAGGGAGATGGAAGGGAGACCTTCCCCACTGGCACATGATGATAATAATAGGACCTGTCTCACAGGGTTTTGTGAGGACCCACGCGTTAATAGAAATAAAGCCCTTAGAAAATGGCCTAGCATGGAAAAAGTGTTCCGTTCATTGTATTTCGTCATCACATCAACCCTTCAAAGTGAATATTATTATCCCCAGTTTATAGAGAAGGAAACTAAGGCAGGGAAGGTCTCCAGGAGAATCAGCTCAAGGAGAAATACATCACAGAATCAGCTCAGTGAAGAGTATTTCGTGAGCATCTCTCACCTGAAGGGCCCTGGGAGAGATCCAGGAAGCTAAAGGTCCTCCCTGCCCTGAAGGGCAGAGAAAACCTTGCGGGAGGAAGGGGCTTGTGGCTGTCAGGGAGAGCTTGGCAGGAGGAACCACACCTGGAAAGTTCTAATCAGGGTGTGTGATTAGGTGGAGAGAAAAAACCATCAACAGCTCAGAGGCGGGGAGATGCTTTAGTTGGATTTACCTCCTCCACCCTCCAGCCCTGCAGGAGAAGGTGCTGATTACAGAAAATAAAATTGCTCTGGGTAAGAGCAGGTCAAAGGACTCATTTATCATGGGCCTCAAAGTAGACTTCTGATCTCCAAGTGAGGATGCGTACCCCACCTCACTCCACCAGGGTGGAAAAAAGTATCCACCCTCCATCCTCACCATTAAAGGTAAAGCCCTTCAACCTTGGGGGCACATTAGAATCCCCTGGGGGAGTCCCACCTCCCACCTCAATTAAGTCTGAATCCCCAGGGGTGGTGCCCAGGTATCAGCAGGTTTTAAAGCTCCCCATGACTGCTCCAAAAGCAAGTTTGCAGCTCTGCTTCTTCGGCTTATTATTATTATTAATTATTATTTTTAATGGAAGTGGCCAGAGCCTCTTTCCAAGCGAAGAACAGAAAGCAGGGAAGAACTGGCTTCTCCTTGTGACCTGGGTCCAAACCTCTTTTTCTCTTGCTGAGGGATTCTTCCCAGCAACCTCCAAGCAACCGGCCGAGAGATGCTGCCCTGTGTTTTCGGTCCTCAGCTATAGAACGAAGAACCCTTAGAGGTTTAATCAGAGGCTGCTCAGCACTCTGGCCCCTGGGCTAGTAAGATCTAGAGTGAGAATCCGGGTGGTCCCTTCTAGGACAGAGCAAGCCTCAGGACAGGGCTGGAGGACTGCGAAGGCGGCAGCATCCCTGCCACTACCTGCTGCCCACCTGTCCCAACCTGCAAGGGAAGCCTCAGCAAAACACGGGGCTGCAGGACACAACAGCCTGCAGCTCACGCCTGAGGGAGGGGTGCGCGGTGTTAGGCCCTCAGGCAGCGGGCCACACCCCGAACCCCATCCCTTCCTCCTCTTGAAGGAAACTCACTTGAATTCGACTGGTTGGTGGGAATCTCTGTCAACGGACTATCTCCCAAGCCCCCTGCTCCCCGAGCTTTGTTCCCTGGGGACGTGACTTCAAGCTCGTCTGAAGTGGTCCTGACCCCCCTCGTGCTGGGGGTGGAAGGATAGGCAGTGAGCACTGAAAAGGACTTGGGTCACGTGAAGGAGGCGAGGGGTGGAGGGGACCTTGCGCCCACCTTTTCACTCTCTCCAGGAGATGCTGCGTGGCAGTCAGGACAAAGTGGACCTCTCTGAGCCCCAGCGTGGGACCTGCCAGTCACGCCTTCTCACCCCTGCGGTTTCCACAGTTCACTCTTACCTGGGTCCTCTGCATTTACCTTTGTGCACGTTTGTGTCTCTCCAGGGTCATCCTGCCGGAACCCACGTCTCCTCCCACCTCCCTTGCTCTTTCGGGGTCTTCACCTCCGGCTCCTGCCCAGTCCTTCCGCTGGACTGTCCTGTCGGACGACTTCCCAGACCTAGTCCACTCCTTTTGCCCAATGTGTCATGGCCTTGGGTATTGCTGACCTCACGATGCAGCTGTGGTGGTAGGGTGAAAATGACGACCTTGATAGATGGGTGGACAGATAGATAGATAATTGATAGATAAATAGATGGTAGATAGATAGGTAAATAAATAATAGATGGATAGACAGGTGATAAATAGGCACATAGATAATTGATGGATGGAGAGAGAGATGGTAGATAGATAATAGATGGATAGATAGATAATCGATAGATGGTAGATAGATGATAAATAAATGATAGATAATAGATGGATGGATAGATAGATATAGGTAGATAGATAGATGATAAATGATAGATAGATGATAAATAAATGATTGGTAGAAAGATAGATAATGGATGGATAGATAGATATAGGGAGATAGAAAGATAGATGATAGAGATAGATAGATATAGGTAGATAGATAATAGATGGATGGATAAATAAGTATAGGTAGATAGAAAGATAGATGATAGATATAGATAGATAGATAGATAGATAGATATAGATAGATATAGATATCACCTAGTGCTTAAAGCATGTTTGCTCTTTTTCTGCTATTTCTGCCTCCCCTCTTGAGGGTTTATGGTGCTGAGTTTACCTAGGGGGCTGGTGCTGTGTGGGTCAGCAGTGGCTGGAGGGGGCTACAGGGAGGAAGGTGTCCAGAGACGACAAATCACTGGTCTGAGGCCCCATGGAAGTGACCATCCCCAGCCTTCTGGGGCCGCCATCCCTAGGGTGGAGAGAGTTAGCGAGATGGTCCCTGCCTCACCTTCCCATAGAAGCAGCACGACCAGGAGGTGGGACGCTCTTGCGATGGAAGTGGCTACAGCCCTGGCTTCTCCCCTGGCTGTATAAATAAGGAGGCAATCTTTCTTTTCCTCTGTCCTTTGAAGATTTGGGTCTAATTTGCAAGGGAGCTGCTAGCCTGATTGTTCCATTTTAAGGACGTGTAGCCCTGGAGGAAAACACCAACTAAGAAAACTGATTATCTTAAAGAGGCAGACAAAGGAAAGAGAAGAAGTAGCGAAATTTATAATTTTTTAAAATTTGGTAAGAGAAACAGGAAAAATATTAGTGAATAGTTATGAGGTCAGGTAGGAAAGCATTTCTAAGCACACACATATTAAGAACATATCGGACTTCCCTGGTGGCACAGTGGTTAAGAATCCGTCTGCCAATGCAGGGGCACAGGTTCGAGCCCTGGTCCAGGAAGATCCCACATGCCACGGAGCAGCTAAGCCCGTGTGCCCCAACTACTGAGCCTGCACTCTAGAGCCCATGAGCCACAACTACTGAGCCCACGTACCTAGAGCCCACGAGCCACAACTACTGAGCCCGTGAGCCACAACTACTGAAGCCCGCATGCCTAGAGCCCGTGCTCCGCAACAAGAGAAGCCACCACAATGAGAAGCCCATGCACCACAACGAAGAGTAGCCCCCACTCGCCGCAGCTAGAGAAAGCCTGTGTGCAGCAACGAAGACCCAACGCAGCCGAAAATAAAATAAATAAATAAATATATATATATACATATTAAAAAAAAGAACATATAATGGAAGGAGTGAAAGATTTGAATACTTTTTTTAAATGTACAATTTCTCTATGTGAAACAGAACAATTTCTATAAGTAAAAAGAAAAATGTGTACAATTATAAATTATATAGGTTAACAAACAAAATATTAGAACATATATGACAAAGTAAATGCCCTTCATATATAAAGAGCTCTTAAAAGTGAATAAGAAAAAAATGGAAAATTCCAGTTAAAGAAAAGTTCAATGAACATGTAATTTACAAATGAAGACATACAAGAATACAAAGTATATCCTGTCTAGTAATAAAATAAATACAAACTAAAATAACAGTGAAATTCTATTTTTTTCACTTAAATAAATACTCAGTGTTGCTAAGAGTATGGGAAACAGGAATTCTGATTCAAAGTTACCAAAAATATAAATACATTTCTGGGGGCAGTTTGCTAATATGAATTAAACTCTTCACATCCCTTCGCTTAGTCACTCTCACTTTTAGGAGTGTTTCTTAAGAAAATAAATATGAAGATTTGCATATGAAGATGTTAATCACCGAGTTCTTCATGATGATTTTATTTATTTTTTAAAAATTTGTATTGGAGTAGAGTTGATTTACAACGTTGTGTTGGTTTCAGGTGTGCAGCAAAGTGAATCAGTTATACTTATATGTCCACTCTTTTTTAGATTCTTTTCCCATATAGGCCATTACAGAGTATTGAGTAGAGTTCCCTGTGCTCTACAGTAGGTCCATGAAGATCTTAAAATTAAGAACAACCTAAATGTCTGAAAATAGGAAATTGATTTAATATAGTTTAGCATAAATATATTGGATAAAATACAATACAGCCAACAAAACCCTATTTTCAAAGAATATTTAGGGATACACAAAAATGCTCACAATATAATATTAAATTTTGAAAAAGGCAGGCTACATTGACTTCCCTGGTGTTCCAGTGGTTAAGACTTCACCTTCCAATGCAAGGCGTGAGGGTTTGATCCTTGGTCGGGGAGCTAAGATCCCACATGCCTCGCAGCCAAAAAACTAAAACATAAAACGAAGCAGTATTGTAACAAATTCAATAAAGGCTTTAAAAATGGTCCACATCAAAAAAAACTTAAAAAAAAAAAAACTCAGTTATTATCTATAGACTATCAAAGAACAATTGGAAAGTAACATTTTAAAATGCCATTTATAGGGCTTCCCTGGTGGTGCAGTGGTTGAGAGTCCGCCTGCCGATGCAGGGGACACGGGTTCGTGCACCGGTCCGGGAGGATCCCACGTGCCGCGGAGCAGCTGGGCCCGTGAGCCATGGCCGCTGAGCCTGCGCGTCCGGAACCTGTGCTCCGCAACGGGAGAGGCCACAACAGTGAGAGGCCCACGTACCGCAAAAAAAAAAAAGAGCCATTTATAGTAGCATTAAAAAAAAACCAAGAAATACCTAGGAGTATATTTAACAACATATATCCAAAATATGAAATATGAATGTTTTGAAAACAACAAAACATTACTGAGAAAAATTAAAGATGTAAACAAATGGTAAATTATGCTGTGTTCATGGGTTGGAAGACTCAGAGTTGTTAAGATGTTAGTTTTACCCAAACTGATCTATGGATTCAACTCAGTCCCAATCAAAATCCCAGAGTCTGGTCAGAAATTGACAAGCTGATTATAAAATGTGTATAGAAATGTAAAGGACCTAAACTAGTCAAAAATATTTGAAAGAAGAATAAATTGGGAAGACATACCATCTGATTCCAAGACATTATAAAGCTACAGTAACAAAGACAGTGTGGTACTGGCATTAAAGAAAGACAAATTTATCAATAGAACAGACTAGAGAATCCAAAAATACACCCACAAATCTATGGTCAGTTGATTTTTTAATGAGTATGCTGGAAAAAAGTCAATAGGAAAAGGATAGCTTTGGAAAAACTGGGTATCCACATGAGAAAAAAAGAAATGAAACGTAAATCTAAACTTACACCATAGACAAAAATTAACCCAACATCAATCAGAGAGCTAAACTTTATAAAAGCTAAACCATAAAAATTTTTGGAGGAAAAAGTCTTTTTGACTTTGGCGTAGGCAAAGATTTTTTTAGAAAGAACACAAAAAGCACTATCAAAAAAGAATAAATGGATGTTTGACTTCATCAAAGTAAATACCTGGTCTTCAAAGATATTTCTTGTTTTTCATTAAAGAATTGAAAAAGAAAGCAACAGACCGGTAGAAAATATTTGAAATACAAACATCTGGCAAAGGACTTGTATCCAGAATATACGAAGAACTCTTTTAACTCAATAATAAGAAAACAAATGACCTAATTTTAAAAATAGATAAAAGATGCTATCAGATATTTCCCCAAAGAAGACGTATTAATAACCAATAAGCAGACTAAAAGGTAATCAATGTCATTAGTTGTCAGAGAAATACAAAGGTATCTACTATACAGGCACTAGAAGACTGAGAATTAAAAAGCTTAGGCATTCCAAATGGTAGAGAGGACATGGAACTCTCACACATTTTCATACATTGTTAGTAGAAATATAAAATGACAAGACCACTTTGGAAAACAGTTTGGCCTTTTCTTATATGGTTAAAAACATACTTATATAAACTAACACAACATTTTAAATCAACTATACTCCAATATAAAATAAAATTTTTTAAAAAGGAAAATTTAAAAAAACATATACAACTCAATGATTTCACTCCTTACTTAAGTGAAAACATATGTTCACACAACTTATCAATGGATATTGAAAGGAGACTTATGCATAATGTCCTCACACTGAAAACAACTCAAATGTCCATCAGCAAGTGAATGGACACACAAGTTATGGTACATCCATACAATGGACTAAGACTCAGCAATAAAAAGGAACGAACTAGACACATAACAGGGATAAATCCTCAAAACTACCATGAGCAAAATAAGCAGACACAAAAGAGAACTTACTGGGTGATTCATTTACCTGAAATTCTGGAATTGTCAACTGTGGATGATTTTGCGCTCCCAGGGGACATTTAGAAATATCTGGAAACATTTTTGGTCTGTCACAGGTTGGTGTATGCTACTGGCATCTGGTGAGTAGAGGCTAGGGTGTGCTAAACATCTTAAAATGCAAAGAATTATCTGACCCCAAATGCCCAAAGAAACCCGGGCAATGGGCTTCCCTGGTGGCGCAGTGGTTGAGAGTCCGCCTGCCGATGCAGCGGACACGGGTTCGTGCCCCGGTCCGGGA
Source organism: Hyperoodon ampullatus (assembly GCF_949752795.1). NCBI lineage: Eukaryota > Metazoa > Chordata > Mammalia > Artiodactyla > Ziphiidae > Hyperoodon > Hyperoodon ampullatus. Next base: position 24,696,269 of record NC_136932.1, read on the forward strand.
GGATCCCACATGCCGCCGAGCGGCTGGGCCCCTGAGCCATGGCCGCTGAGCCTGCGCATCCGGAGCCTGTGCTCCGCAACGGGAGAGGCCACAGCAGTGAGAGGCCCGCGTACCGCAAAAAAAAAAAAAAAAAAAAAGATACCCGGGTAAAACCAACCTATAGTGACAGAAAGTGGATTGCTGATTGCTCCTGGCTGGGCAGTGGGAGAGTGAAGATTGACTGCAAAGAGTAAAGAGAATGTTTTACATTTTGACTGCAGTAAACAGAAGCATTTCATTTTATGCAAATTATACCTCAATAAAACTGATTTTAAAAAAACGACCCTGAACACTACCTTGAAATACTTTTCTGTTGTTCTCATGCACCAGGTCACTAAAAATGCATGGTTCTAAGTGTAAAGTACCCTGAGCAATCTCTTAGTTCTGAAGATACCCCTCCCATCCTACAAAACCGAACCTATGTTTCCTAACTAGAATTTGAGGAGGGTGAAACCGGGAGGAGAGCAAGAACAAAGAAGTCTGCAGTCAATCGATAGTATTATAATATTCGAGTATTACACACACACTTATATAAATGTGGATATGGACACATACACACATCCATTTCCACAAGTGCCGTTTGCAGGGTGCCTGACATCAGGAAAATATATAATGTGTTAATAACCTTTGCTGCAACCCCACATTCTTTATGCTTTGATCTCTCCATCCATGGATGTTTTCATAAAGCCAAAAGACGCTTTAACCTTTTGGTGAGGGTGCAGGCTTTGGGAACGGAGGCAGGTGAGGAGAAAGCAGTTCTATGATGATCATCTCAGAAACGATCATTTTGGAGCCCTTTTCCGTGGTGCCCTGGGACCAGCTCACACAGGCTTGTGAAAGCTGACCTCAGGTTTCAGTCTCAAAGCAACAGTGGTGGGAGCATTTACACCATGGAAACTGGTAGATGCTACAAATCAGGGTTTACTCCCCGGAGAGCTGGTTGTTACGCGTCTGCCAGCACGCCACTGCCTCTCACTCAGAAAGAAATGAAATTCATACCAAAAAGAGGATGCCCACGGGGTGTGAACGTGGACATTGCGGTTTGGGATTTTTTGCCTCTTAGGTCATAAAGACAGTTGCAACTGCGCTGAAGATACATCTTCCTGTAAGACAGAGGGTGGGAGTGGGAGGTAGGGAGGAGCCTGGACCACATTCCACGCAGAGGTTTAAGTGAAAATTGTACTTGGTAGCATGGGGGGCTTCGGGTTAAGCAGAACACCGTGTTCATTTTAAAAACCTGTTTTTTGTACTGCACTAAAGCTGGATGCAGCACAGAGTGGGGTGGGATCTTGGCCGTGACCTCAACGCGAGGGCAGAGAAGCCCTCATTTAGGGAGGGTCCCACCGCAGGCTCTGCTCACTGTGTTTTCCGATGGTTCACGATCCTGCAATGAGCCCGAGGAGACAGGACTGCTCGAGGGGCTGCACGGTGAGCCCCAGGCAGAGCTGAGGCATCCTGCGGGGCTTCTGGGGCCTGACTCACTGTCCGCTTTTCCACGCGAGTAAGGCCCGGAAGGAGAGGGCATCCCCAGGGAGCAGCTTCTGGGGAGCTGTGGCTCTGCCCCGTGCTGCCTCTGGCTTTCTGGGTGCCAGCCTGGCCCACGCGGAGAAGTTCATTTCTTCCTGTTGCGGGGAGCAGCGAGATGACCAGACGAGATCCCAAGTCCGTGCAGTCAGTGGCAGCAGAACGGAGGCCTTGGGGGCGGGATCCATGCAGTCCTGTGGCTTGAGGGCCCTCCTAGCATGTATTTAAATCATCTCGAAAACGTGACCTCTATTTTTTTCTCATCAAGGAGCAGTTTGAGGTCCCGGCAAGATACTGGCCCATGTCCCTGGGCCCGGAAATCAGACCTGGAAAGCTGAAGACCTTCCTGCCCTTCTGAGGGCAGATGCCAGTGCCAGGTCCCCTCCGTCATGCTGCGACACAAGGAGGAGCGGAGGGGGGCGGAGACGCCCACCACCAGCAGCCCCGCTGGGCCACCAGAGCTGGGCACAGAGTCTAGGCTGCTCCCCGGCCTCCTAAAGGACCCTCGGCTACTTGGGCTCCCGTGGGACCTGGGATGGGGGGTGGGGAGTCTTCAGCTCCGTCCCCACCCTCCCAGCAGAACAGGACGGCAGGGCAACTTGCTCTCCTGGGTGAAACTGTGGGAGGAGAGCCCCCAACCTCTCTGCCGCTGTCTGCCTCTGATACCGGGATCTTAAAAACTTGATAAAAAAAAGAAAAGAAAAGAAAAGAAAGCAAGCATAAAGGATTGCAGGGGGCCAGGGGAGGCAGTTTGAGGAGTGGGGAGACCCTAGGTAGAAATCAATGAAGCCCTGAAATCTTCTGCACTGAAAAAGCCTGCACTTCTCTGCTGTCTTTGGGAAGCCGCGGAATGGCTGGGAAACTGTTTTTAATAAACAAGAGTTCAAACGCTGAGGCTCCATCACCAACAGTCACGTCTTAAACTCTAAACTTTACATGAAAACTCTCGCAGTCCCTTTGAACTGGCCTCCCCTCTCCGGCAAGCATTCCAGTGTTTATGCATTTTTCGAGATTGCTGGCAGGATCTCGGGCGCTTTGAATACTTTCTCTCTCTTTAGCAATCGCCTGCTTTCAGAACCCATTAACGCTCCACTCAGCAACATCAAGGTATTGCTTTGAAGTCCCTTCTGGCTACAGGCCTCTCACACTCTTTGGTTACTGTGCAATCAAATAATTAAATGGATTCTCAGGGAAAAAAAAAAATCATTCTTTTCCTTGGTAATTAAACACTCCGGGTTGGACAGGAGTGCCGGCTTGCCAAGGAAGTGAGGCTCTGTAAAGACTCGGAGCCCAGCAGTCTTTTCTCGTGGTCCCTGGGGAGAAAAATAATCACAAGCACTCAGCTCGGTTCTCACTTCCCTTCTGCACAAGCAGCTTCCCTGGGCTCCAGGCTCTCGGTCTCAGGACCTCCCTTCCAGGGCTGGGGGCGAGGGGATCCCCGCCGGGAGGGTCCCTTTGGGGGTGGGGGAGGGCCGGGGTTGTGGGAGGGGCATCTAGAGGCCAAAATGGGCCTGTGAGCGACGGTAGGTGCAGGAGGGCAGGGACGGGGCTGCCCGAAACCCCCTGTGAGTACTGGGAGGGGGAGACAGAAAGAGGAAGGGGAGAGGGGAGGGGGAGGGGGAGGGGAGAGGGGAGAGGGGAGGGAGAGGGGAGGCAGGAGAGGGGAGGGGTGGGGGAGGGGAGGGGAGAGGGGAGGGGGAGGGGGAGGGGAGGGGAGAGGGGAGGGGGAGGGGGAGGGGAGAGGGGAGGGAGAGGGGAGGGGAGGGGAGAGGGGATGGGGAGGGGGAGGGGAGGGGAGAGGGGATGGGGAGGGGGAGGGGAGGGGAGAGGGGAGGGGGAGGGGGAGGGGAGAGGGGAGGGAGAGGGGAGGCAGGAGAGGGGAGGGAGAGGGGAGGCAGGAGAGGGGAGGGGTGGGGGAGGGGAGGGGAGAGAAGGGGGAGGGGAAGCAGGGCACAGGGGCAGAAGAAAGCTGCTGCCACTGGTTCTGTGTCTCCATCTTCCGTGTCTCCATCTTCTGTCTCCATCACCTGTCTTCCAGCCTCCACCAGGGTTAGCTTCTCTCATCGACCCCCCACCTTTGATGGGGGTAGAGCCCCAACCTGGAAGACCCTAAGGTCCCCTTCGTCACCTGCTCCACCTCTAGACCCTCCATTCTCACTTCTGTCCCACCTGGCCTTGGCCAAAGTGGTCCCCTCTCCCATGACCACCCTTCCACTCTTTTTTTTTTTTTTTTTTTTTTTTTGCGGTATGCGGGCCTCTCACTGTTGTGGCCTCTCCCGTCGCGGAGCACAGGCTCCGGACGCGCAGGCTCAGCGGCCATGGCTCACGGGCCCAGCCGCCCAACGGCATGTGGGATCCTCCCAGACCGGGGCACGAACCCGTGTCCCCTGCATCGGCAGGCGGACTCTCAACCACTACACCACCAGGGAAGCCCCACCCTCCCACTCTTTTCCTGATCAATTCCTAAGCCCCAGTAAGTCTCAGCCCCAAAGTGACCTTCCTCTGGGGAGGCCAAGCCAAGGTGCCCTCCACTGCGTCTCCAGACAAGCTTCGTTCAGGCGACACCTCACCCTGAATTACATCAGAACCAGGCCATCCTCTAGGGCAGGGACCATGTCTTCACTGTCTGTGTTCCCCCACCCCAGTACATGCACAGAGTGGTTCTCATTAGGTGCTGGTGATGCTGGCGATGAGGAGGTCCAGCAGAGAAGAGCCAGAGTGGGCTAAGGTCCCAAGAGTCACTTTAAAAAAAGGCCATTACATACCCTAAGCCTCTGGTTGCAAGCATCTAAACGTGGCATCCTCTAGAACTTGAACTTGAGATATCTCTTCATCACTCCATCCTGTTTCTCAAAGTGGCAAGTGTCCCCCCCTCCAACCTCTCTCTCCCCATTTCAGACCATGTGGTGTGTGTTCTCGTTCTTGAGAACACATCCGCCCACTCCAGGGACAGGAGCTGTACTATTAGTCAGAAGTCTTCTGGTTGAGTAAAACAAAACCCAAGTCAAATTGAGTTAAGACAGAAAAGGGATGACAGGATTTATTGGCTCACAAGGCCAAGTTTTGGGGCCGTTGAATCTGAGGATCCAAGTGATGTCATGGAAGTTGGTCAGTCTTTCTCTCTGCCCCCCATCCCTTCCTCTGTGGCTCTGAGTTCTTCTTTGTTGGTTTCAACCCTGGGGCTGGGGTTGGGTCACTCTGCACACTGTGGTCTCCAGGAGCTCAAGGATTCTGCGCCCATTGCAGAAGCCCCGGCAGAAGGAGAGCATTCTCTGAATTCCTGGCACGAGCCCCGTGGCTGACTCTCACTGGATCCACATTAGTCACGTGTCCGCCCTCGAACCCGTCATGATAGCCAGAGGGACAGAATGTATTAATTGGCCAGATCCTGTGCCGTTTATATAGCTGAGGGGTGTTCCCCAAAGGAAAAACCAAGGTACTATTATCAGGAGACAAAAACATGGACGCAGAGCCAGCTAAAATAACAGCGGGGACAAATGCAAGATAAACATCTCACCGGTGTCATTTATGGAGATTCTCGCAAGGAAGTGGGGCCCAAAGGGTGGAAATCAGCCGGCATCAGAAACAGACGTCATCAGATGTGGTACAAAGTGGGAGATGCAGAGCAGTGGAACCAGGCAAGCGGCCAACGAATCAAGCAGGTGTGATCCAGAAGAAGGACCTCCCAACAGGTAAGGGGTGAGGCGAGGCAGGCAGGAACCGCAAGCTATTCCTTCCCCATCCAAAAGTGAAGTCCACAATTCCTGGGGAGTCAGGAGCCTCTGCTGGGCTTAGCCTGCCGCCTGCCTCCGAGCAGGAGAGGCTGTGCGATGGGCTCTCGTTGGAAGAGGAGGTACAGGAGGCTGGTCTTCAGAGTGACCAGGGCGGTCCGCAGAATGGCCACAAAGTTTGCTTGCAACAATACAAGACTTCACACATGTGGGCATTTATCCTCAAAAACTGGGAGATGCTCAGAAAACTGAGTAAGAGAGTATGCCATATATTGGAAGGAAATGCACCAAAATATTATCAATTGGTATCTATGGGTAGTGGGATTATAGATGGATTTGGAGGGTCTTTTTTTGTCATTCTATGTATTTTTCAAAATTTCTACCTTGACTATTTATTTCTGTGGTTAGCAAAAAAAAAAAAAAAAAAATTAAAGGAAAAATCTCTAAGTAACTCATATCAAATATTCTATAAGCCAGACTTTTACTATCATAATCTACTCTCCCATTTAATGCATTTTCTCACCATCTCTCTGTCCCTTGCCCTGGGACCAGCTATCCCTCAGTCTGGATAATTAGCCTCTGGCTGACAGGGAAGCAGGTGGCCCAAGCAGCCTTGCCCCCTAAAGCAAGGCTGGGAGGCGTCTCTGCTTCTCCAGGTGGCCTGGCGCTGCCGAGGGGACAGGGCTCAGATGCACAGCAGCTGTGCCCCTCCCCCAGCTCACATCCCTCCCCATTCTCTCACCCCCTGGGCGTTTTCAGGCGGTAGGAATGGACAGCTAAGGCCTGCAGCCGTCTCATGTCTGCCAAGCAGTGGGTGTCATCTGGCGGCCCTTCCGCCCAAACCTTTTATGTTGACAAACCGTGTCCATCAGAGGACTAATTGCTCCTTGCTGTCTCCAGCCCGGCCAAGTGCTCCACGATGATTCACAAACCATCTACACAACTGATGATCGCAAAAGACTTCACCTCCGTGGAAACAGATGCCCGAGCACCCACTGCCTGGTTGAGGATGGGAGCTGAGGCTCGTTTTACCGATGCAGGTCCCTGCCAGGACAGAAACCTTCCCCTAAAAGTCAGTAAGACTCCCCTGCCAACAGCTCTACCTACCCCCATCCCTCCCAGCTGCCCCCCAGCAACCAGGGAGCCGACCGTTTCCCTTGGGAAAAATACAGTCACCCAGGCCTGTGCCAAACTCAGAATCCCAGGGAGGGAGAGACTTGGAAATTCCATCTAGTCTAGGGCGCAGCCTTCGGGCCTAAAGATGACCATTGACTTCGTCTTCTCAACCTGGCAATCTGTGGAGACAGAAATTCCGTAATTTCTCCCAAGGGTTTTATATCCTGGTAGCCAAGATGTTTTTTTGGAAAGATGGTGGCATCCTGCTTTTCATCCTGTTGTGCCTTCCAGGAGAACAGAGGGAAAACGCCCAGATCCTGGCTTCATTTTCAGACGGTCAAAGATTCAGACAACCTGGATTTTCCAGCTTGACCCAGGCTGAGTGGAGATGAAAATCAGAGGTGTGTGTAGTAGTTGGGATAGAGCGTGTGGAAGAAAAGCCGGCAGAGTCTACTGGGATCTGTGACAGCAGGCAGGCTGGGAAGATGCAGTTACCGAGTTGATGGGCGGGCGGGGCGAGCGTGGAGGTCTTTCACGCGGTCAGAGGAAGTTTCTCCTTAAGATGATGCTTCAAGTTTTTCTCTTTGAAAGATATGTGCTTTCCTTTTTCTGTTAGGACAAAATGGTAGGTGTCCGCATTCTATCGGTCAGGGGACAGCCATCACTCTAGGTACTTGTTATGGGTTGAAGTGTGTCCCCCCTACAAAAGTTACAGGGAAGTCCTAATATGCGGTACCTCAGGCTGGCATCTCATTTGGAAATAGGGTCTTTGCAAATGCAGTCAGGTTAAGATTCAGTGATGAAGGTGGGCCCTAACCTAAAATGACTGGTGTCCTTATAAAAAGGGGACATTTGGGCTTAGTCACAGACAAATACAGAGGAAGGGCTGTGTGAAAAGACACAGGGAGATCGCCATGTGAAGACTGGGGTCATGCAACCACCGGTCAGGAGCACCTGGGGCCACCAGAAGCTGGGAGAGGCAATGAAGTCCACTTCCCTCCAGGTTTCAAGGGGAGTCTGGTGCTGCTGCCACCTTGATTTGGGGCTTCCAGCCTCCAGAACTGTGAGAGGATACATTCTGTTGTTCTCCACCACCCAGTTTGTGGTATTTTGTTACTGCACCCCAGACTAATGTAGCGTTTTAACATAAAGTAAACTGATACAGGATAGGAGATACTTAGAAATTTGGTGAGGAAGTCAGCAACAGGCCAGGCTGAGCCTGTGGTCATGACTTCCAAAACTCCGCAGAGCTCACCTGCCCAGGCAGCGTTCCTGGGTCCACTGCTGCGATCCTACACGTCCTACACGTACCACACACCCGTGAGCTGGTGGCCGGGTGCCACCAAGGGGAGTCGGGCATCTCTCCCAGCTCCAAGCCCCTCAGGGACCAGGGAGCTGAGAACGGGCACCCACGAGGCTGCAAAAAGCCCTGTGTCTCCACCACTTGGAAGTCAGTCGAGGAGCCAGAGGGAAGATACCTCTGCCTCCTACTGAGAGAAACGAAGTGGTGGAGCCCACTTCACATCCAGACACAGAGGGGTTGGGAGAATGCGGTGCTCAGCTTTCCAGCCTCTGCCGTACAAGAGAGCACGTTAGCAGCAAAATGGGAGGAAGGCCAGGTGAGAAATTCACAGCACCCATCACAACTGGACTTTCCAGGTTAAACGCCCGACGCCCCGTTACCTTTGAATTTCAGATAAGTTTTTAGTATAAGCATATCCCGACTGTTGTGTGAGATATACTTACACCAAAAAATTATTCATTGTTTATCTGAGATTTAACTGGCGTCCTCTACTTTTATTTGCTAAATCTGGCAACCCCGAACACAACACCGTAGGGAGCTGACCCCCGGCTTCCTCTTTTTGGTAGGATCGCTTGGAGAGGGTAGGAGAGAAAGCCAACCCTCAACCTCCAGACCATCGGACTGTCCTCTGATCCTCTCCGTGCACCACGTCTGACACGTCTGGGGCTCCCGATGACATAATTTGGGCCAAAGCCGAGTTTGGGAAAACAGAGTGAAGTCGGATGTGGGGTTCAGGAGGGTGGTGTGGTCATGGGATATCTGGATGAACTTGACCTCGCACTTTCTCTATCACTCCGGGTGACCTTCTATCTGTAAAGTTCTTGCACGTTGAGTTCTGAGCCACAGGCCTTGCTCTCCAAGTGGCTTATAGCTCAGGGGAGGAAAAAGGAAAAAATAGCCAATGTGAGCACAGGCTGAGCGAGTTCTGGGGTTCTGAGAGGGAAGGCTGGGGAAGCGGGGAGCAACGACAGGGGGACAGGGCTTCATTACAGGTAAAAGAGGAAGAAGGAAGAGGGCTGAGCAGAGTCAGGCCTGAACCCAGACGGCAGGGGACAATAGCGGCTGACGTGTACGAGACCCTTATCATGGGCCAGACTCTCTTTTGAAAACCGTGCACACCTTAGCAACTGTCATCAGCACCCTGAAGGATGTTCATGACGCTCGTTTTACAAAGAGGCAAACCCAAGTAGAGGGAAATTCATTGCTCAAGACTAGCCAGCTCGCAAGCGGAAATCACAGCAGAGAGACAGGCTGGGCTCAGATTAAGGTGAGCCTCGACTATCCAGGCTTGAGAGGGAAATTGAAGCCACAAACCCGGCTTGAGTGTCGCCCGTGAGCCAGTCACTGGGGGGTCACAGTCAAGGATTCACAGACAGGATGTGGCCAAAGTCCTAAAAAGGACCTTTCATCGAGTGATTCTCCACGAAAAACCTTCATCCTAATAATTAAAGACTGTTTAGCTCAGACTACCAATCCACTATGAAGATTTCATTACAATGTGGCTTCTAATTGCATCATTTGGAAACTAGATAAATGTCCAACCACAAGTGATGAGTTAAATAAGGTATAGTTCAGCCATACATTTATGTCATGTTGTAGAAGAATAGAGAAAAATATTTATTGATATGGACATATGCCAAAGATGTTATTGAGTGAAAAATGCAGATTACAAAATTGTATATACTATAATGTCCTATGCTTGTGTGTGTGTGTGTGTGTGTGTGTGTGTGTGTGTGTATTCTAACCTGGAAGGATACTGCAAAGTGTAATAGTGGTTATCTGAATCTTAGGTAGTCCTACTATAGATAATTTTTATTGTCTCCTTTTCCTTCATTGCCTCAAATATTGAGGGCCCGCTAGGTGCTAAGCTCTATGCTGGGATGATTCTGGTAACAGCCAGCATTGACCTAAACGCATTTTTTGTTTGTTTTGGTTTTGGTGGTGGTGGTGGTGGTGGTGTGTGTATATATGTTGTAAACCATATCACTACTACCCACTTCCTGGGACAAATACAGCAGAGGCTCACTCTCATATCAGAGTTTTAGAAAATCTGGTTGATAAAGTGAGACAATTGCTAAGAAAGATGTAAACCACTCTTTTGAAGCTTCTATGTAATTTTGGCAGTTTCTGTACAACCAAATTATTTATTAAAGGTAAAAAAAGAGGAACTTTTTTTTTTCACAAAAGAAAGAAACCACACAAACCAACAACCACAAAAAAAACCAGTTTTACTTGATTATTCAGATACATTGGACTACTTTCTTTGGGGTGATTTCCAATTTCCTTCCTTCTGACAATACGATTACAGTCCCTGAGGTTGGGGGAGAAGAAGACAGGATCCTTTTCCCCAAACCCCACATCTCCACATGAACTGTCCCCTAGGTGAGGGTCCGCACAGATTTTCCAGGTACCGTGTAAGGTCAGACTTGATAAAGAAAAATTTAAAGATGCGCTGGGGCCAAAGCGAGGCTCCGGCTGAAAAGTCTCAGTTTCCGACTCCAGCAGCCTACCAGTGCCTTGCCCCCCAACTTCTAGGTTCTATGCCAGGGCAGGAGAAGCCGGATGCCCGCGCCCAGATGTTGCAGCAGGAAGAGGGGCAGGGCTGGAATTTCCACGCGAGGAGCTAATGATCACCCAGGGAGCGAGGATGGAGCTGTAAAAGCTCCAACAAAGTGGACTCCAACAGAGTGGACTCAGCCCCCTGGTCTGTGCTGCTCCTCTGACGAGCTGGTCAGCAATTAATCAAGAAAATGAGGCCGGAGCGCCTAGGAAATGAAGATGAGGTTGGTGAGCCCGATTTACGGCTGGGGTTTCTAGAGGGAAGGTGGAAGAGGACCGGAGCCGTGAGGCTCCATCGCAGCCAGGCCTCCCCCGGGCGTGGACGGGGGCTGGGGGCGGATCTGGGTGGGGGGGCGGCTGTGTCTCACCAGCTCCCCGCTGAGACCCGAGGGCCTGGAAGAGGGAGGGCTTTCGTTTTAGCTTTTTCTTTCGAATATTCTAGTAAAGCCATAGACCCTCTCGTCAGAGGAAGGCACAGGTGATTCTGCAAACAATGTCAAGCGTTTGGGGATCCCAGAAGCCCATCCCCGCCAGGTGAGGAGCCCCAGACGGTGAAAACAAGAAGCAGAGATACGGGCCCCCTGCGAAGAGGTACAAGCACGAGTGGTCACCTCATCTGGTTTCTGTCCCACAGATGCTGCTGGGAAGGTGCCCACGGTCCCCCAGGAGGTGGTGGCACCGGGACTTGGGTTCAGGTTTGTCTGAAACCCAAGCCCGTGTTCGACTTCATTATTCTCATGGGATGAACCCAAAGGCCTGAACACGAAAAGCCCTAACCCCCCCACACCCCCCAGGCACAAGAGCTTGAGCCTCTTCATCCTTCCGGATTGGAAAGAGCCTTACGATTCTGGGAGTGGGTCTGGGATACCCTGGTATGAGCCCCCATTCCAGCAGGAGGGGAAGGGTGCAGCCACCTGCATCCTGAGGACCAAGATCACCGACTCCTGCAGCCCGGACTCTCTCGGACTCTCGCCAGCTCCCCTGGCAGCCGCCTCATCATACGGCCACGCGAGGCTGCGCAGTGCAAGCCAGCCCCGCCCCCATCCCCGCGCAGCCCCCATCCCCGCGCAGCCCCCATCCCCGCGCAGCCCCCATCCCCTGCCTTCCTCTGCCTCGTCGGCCCTGAACCAGCCTACAGAGGAGCAAAAAGTCAACCAGATCCGCCGCAGATCCCACTCCTGAGAAGTCAAGTCCAACTGCCATCACAGACACTTTTTCTTAAATTTTATTGTAGTTGATTTTCAATGTTGTGTTAATTTCTGCTGTACAGCAAAGTGATTCAGTTATACACATATATACATTCTTTTAATATATTCTTTTCCACTGTGGTTTATCAGAGGATACTGAATATAGTTCCCTGTGCTCTACGGTAGGACCTTGGTGTTCATCCATCTTGTATATGATAGTTTGCATCTGCTAACCCCAAACCTCCCACTCCATCCCTCCCCCACCCCCTCCCCCTTGGCAACTGCAAGTCTGTCCTCTGTGAGTCTGTTTCTGTTTCGTAGATGAGTTGTGTCGTATTTTAGATTCCATATATAAGTGATATCATATGGTATTTGCCTTTCTGAGTTACTTCACTTATGACAATCTCTAGGTCCATCCATGTTGCTGCAAATGGCATTATTTCATTCTTTTTTATGGCTGAGTAGTATTCCATTGTATAGATCTATACCACATCTTTATCCATTCATCTGTTGACGGACATTTAGGTTGTTTCCATGTTTTTGCTATTGTGAGTCATGCTGCTCTGAACATAGGGGTGCATGTATCTTTTTGAATTATAGTTTTGTCCAGGTATATGCCCAGGAGTGGGATTGCTGGATCATATGGCAACTCTATTCTTAGTTTTCTGAGGAACCTCCATACTGTTCTCCATAATGGTTGCACCAATTTACATTCCCACCAACAGTGTAGGAGGGTTCCCTTTTCTCCACACCATCTCCATCATTTATTATTTGTAGACTTTTTTAAATTAAAGATTAGAAATTTTTTTTATTTTGATGTATCATTGATTTACAATGTTGCATTTCAGATGTACAGCAGTGATTATCATATATACTTTTCCAGATTCTTTTACATTACAGGTTATTACAAGATGGTGAGCAGAGTTCCCTGTGCCATACAGTAGGTCCTTGTTGTTTATCTATCTTATATATAGTCGTGTGTATCTGCTAACCCCAAACTCCTAATTTATCCCGCCCTCCCCCACCTTTTCCTCTTTGGACATTTATTTCAAAACGGGCTCATCATAGGTCTCCTTTACATGGACTTGCTCTCTGGGATCTGAAATGCAGCCCAGCCCTGAGTGCTCTGAGCACGGGCACGGGACACATGTTTGTTGGATGAACAATGGTCACACAAAGCAAACTGTCGGTGAACAGTGCACTCTTCTCACTGAACCGTCTGGTCTACCCAGCCATTGGGAGGATGGCCGAGTAGCACCGAGATCAAGGTTCACTGACCCCACTGGGCATTCACGACCTGCACACCATTTTCAGTGGCTTTTCACCCCCGAGACACCTATTAAAACACAAGTACTCCTGGGAGGACCCCATCCCAGCTCATCACCTGTACCTACCTGGCCGGATGGCAGGTATCTGCCTGGGAGGAAGAGGCTGAATCCAGGTGGCAGATGGGCGGAGGACATCAGAGGAGATGCTGTCCACACCTGCTCCACGATGAGAAAATCCTCAGCCAGTCAGCAACCAGGTGATTTTGAAGAAATTGTTTTTCGAAACGCCAGTAGGGTAAGAAGAGCTCCAGGTCAGATAGAAATGGGCTCGAGCAAAGTGGGAAAAATCAAGCGAAGAATGTTCACATACAAAAGGGTGCCTCTAACCCACTTCCACCCCCAGGGGATTCAAAGACGAGGCCGGTAGTTTGAAAAATATAAAATTTTAATAAAGGCTACATCTCTTAATTACAATAATTATTGTACCAAGTAATTTTCCTTAAATGAACTCTTTATAATGCATAATTTACAGTATAAGTAGAACAAAATGCCATGGCAAAAGTCATTGAGTACAAGACTTGTAATAAAAAGGCATAAAATATATTTATACATAAACCCCTTTCAAAAAACAAGGGAAAGCTGGAGCCCTCAATATAGGGCGACACACGGCGCGGACACCGTGCAGGTACAGGTACTGTACTGATTCAAGGTCAAGCACTAGAGATAGTGGATTAATACTCTTTTCCGTACAATATATACAGACCTATGGTACAAGGAACGCTGGCAAACAGAACGCACAGATTAAGTTAATGTAAAAACCCGAACGTCACGATGCAGGTGTCTGGAGGAAAGGTGCTGCTAGGTCTTCCCACAACTGTTCGCTTCTTTGCCGGGTGGGGCGCAAGGGGAGGGGGTAGTTTCCAGAATGGCTGGGGTCCAAAGACTAATTTTAAAAGACTCCCAAGGAGTTGTCATCTCAAGAAAAGCACAAGTCGAACCACATGGTTCCAGAAGGCCTCAGCCGTCGGGTGCTGGGCCCTGGTGGGGAGCTCCCGAAGTCACAGGGTGAACCTGGGGCCCTGGGGAGGCTCCCCCTCTCCTCCACAATGAACCATCCTGTCCGACAGGAGGGCCCCAAAATCAAACCTCAAGACCTTTATGACAAAATAGAGCAGCGCTGGGGAAAAAAGATGCACCAATTTCTGCGTGTGTCAACGGTAGGACACCATTTTTTAGTAAGTCTACGTTCACTTGGAGAAACGCACGGCACAGCTTAAATCCTCTTTCCGTGAAACAGAACCACGAAAACTTCCTCTCTCCCCCTTCCGTGTTTAAAGCAGCATATCCACAAACTGGGGGCGGGGGAGTCGACTGTCCTATAAATAGCGGGAAGGATTCCTGTCCAGATGAGCTACACAGTTTCTCCTAGCTGATGGACGTGGAGCCCTACGAAGTCATAGGTTATGCACGGCGGTCTCTCCAATACCGTCAGCGTCTACAAGAGCCAAGAGCCGTCCTGTCCGAGGCCGGTGGCCTGAGCCAGACGCCGAGGCTCAGTCGATCCTCTCCACTTTCCCCAGGATCCGGCCCTCGTACGTGGGCAGCACCACCTCGTCGTCCCAGACCTCCTCAAACACGGCTCCACACGCGAACTCGTTGCTCGCTTTTTTGAAGTAATACCTTAAAAGGAAAACCCAACACGTGGCTTGGTAAAGCTGCATTTTCTACTCAGTTTGAGAGGAGAGTCTGTTGGCGCTGGGGGCGAAGGGGTCTGAGAATGCCGCTACCGCGGGTGGCAGGGAAGTCTCCGCCCGGGTCTGCTTCGTGCGGCTGGTCGGAGGGCAAAGCCAGGCAGGGACCCCGGAGGCGGCGGTGGCTGGTCACCCCCAGCTGCCAGCAATGCTGAGGCCCAGCACTGTCACCCGATACACACTGTGAGAGGTACCCTTTGCAGAGACGGCTGCTTCCTTCTCCCCACTTTATTTTTTTGGGGGGAGGGGCGGGGGAGCGCAAGGCATGCCTGGAGGGGTGGGTTCCTCAAAGAGACCCCCGACTCAGCCCCCCGACCCGGTAGGAGTCTGCGGAAGGTTGGCACCTCTCAGGCTCCCTGCCCTCCAGCGCCCAAGGGCCAGCCCTCCCGGCTGGTGTCAGCCACAGCTTGGGTTGGGAGGGCCAGGACAGGCTGCTTCCCCTGTGGTCACCGCAGGAGGTGGGCAGCCCACTGCTTCCTGGGGTTGCAGCCACTGAGACCCCCGCTACTCTCCCCTCTGCCCGGCCCCTTCCCTCCCCTCCTCCAGGGCAAACGCTAAAGGCCCCTATTCTGCCCGCTGATTAAAAAAGCTCCTTCGATCCCACCCCGGCTTCTTGCTTGAAGCCTGTTTAGCTGTAAGGACACAAATGACCAGCCTGTCCCAGGAGAGTCATGTCTGAAAACTGCTGTCCCGCTTGGCCAGGCCCACCCGAGCCCCTTCCCAGGACATGAAGCCAAGGCCTATCCCTCCCCGTCCCAGGCCAGGGAGACCCCTCAGCCGCTTTAAACTCGCCCCTGCAAGCTGTCATCTTCAGCCAATAAAGGCCACTCGTGGAGGGGGGGTCACGGTCCCCTGGGGGGAGGGTAATAGCTTCTCAAAAAAAAAAAAAAAAAAGTAATTGCGTCTCAGGGTTCCAGTGGTTTTCTGTTTTTGTCTTTTCTCCTTAAAAAGTTTTTTAAAATTCCCCTTGGTTAGAGCTAAATTTCTTTCCTCTTTAATGAAGGCCAGCCAAGTACTTTCATAGGAGATAAGGCTAAACCCAGTGAAACAGCTGCATTTAGTCAAGGGTCTGGGTTTCTGGCGTTCCCGGCTGGGCTAAGGCATTGGGGTGACCGCCCAGCTCGAGGGGGTCAGCGGCGAAGACACTCTGGCTCGAGGGGGGCAGAGTCCCAGGGGGCCCGATGAAAGCTGGGGGAGGGGCGCTGTGCACAGGAGACCCTGGGCAGGGGGGGCAGTTCTTTCTAAATGAGAGGCTCCAATGCCTACGCCACCCCGGGCAGGCCTCGGGCCCCTCTGAGCAGAGACACGCAGCGAGTGACCTTGTCCCTGACTGTGACCTCCTCCCCGGCCCTCCCCCGCCCCCCGAGACTTCAAAGGCACTGCGCTGCCCTCAGCTTCTCTTCCACTGCGACCTGCTTTGTGTGGCAAACTCTGCTTCCTTCTGCCATCTGGCACGTCTGCAGGGGCTGCTCTGAAGCTCTGCCACGTTGAGATTGCTCAGCGCAGCCCAGGTCCCCGCTCCCCGCCCCATCCTCACTGGGCTTCGGATGGCGGGCGGCAGTGAGGGGTGCGAGGTGAGGGTTGCAGTGCCACCCCGCCGGGAGGACGAGGCGTGGCGCCCGGTGCCCTCCTGACCCAGCGGGCAAAGGGTCCAGCTCCGGCCCGGGGAGCCGGTGGAGCCGCCTAAGGCGGCTGGGAAGGGCCGCAGCCTGATCCAATCAGCAAAGAATCTGCCAGTCACCCATTTGTGTGAGTCTGTGTGCATTAAAGGGGAGGCCAGGGCTTCAAAGCCAGGCTTGCTGAGTGTGCCTTAGAAAAAACTCCGAGCCAGATGGGGCTCGAGTGGCTGCGTGTGGAGCCGTCCCTGCAGCCTCTGCTCAGCGCCCCTCGGCCCTGCGCCCCTGAAGGTCACCTGCGGTTCCACTCAAAGTCCAGCCGAGCCAAAGCTGAGATCAAAATGAATCCCTGGAGGGGCACACTTGTGTAATTAGTTTCACCTTGTGTCTGTTCAAGATAAAAAAAGAAGAAGAAGAAGGAGCCAGGCCCGTTCCCCAGTCCTCTGGTTCATTTCCAGAACTGTCTCTGCCCAGGTGTAAAAGGGAAAGATCTCAGCCCAGCTCCAGGCCCCGCTGTCGGGCACCTGCAGGGTCCCAGCCCTGAGCCACGTCCCTTCCCTGCAAACAGAGTCACTCTGGGCCGCTGCCCAAATCAGCCCCTCTCCCCCCCACCCCCCACCGGCCCCGGTGGAAGTGGCTGCTCTGGAAGGGCTGGGGTCACGGGCCCCGGGGGTGGGCTTGCCAGGGGTCCAGAGCCGGCGCACGCCCAGCAGGTGCTGAAGTGTGTTAGAGCTCTCCGCGCCATCCCTGCTCGGGGCAGCAGCAGGGGGGCACCTGCCGGGCCCCGGCTGTCTCCTCTCTAATCTCCCGCCTCTCCCGTCCCAACCCTGCACAAAGCACCCGGGACACAGTGGGATGGAACCCACGGGTTCCCTCGGGACGAAGGCCGCTGAGAAGGGGCAGGTAGGACTCTGGTCATCACGTGCCCCACGTCGAGGGGAAAGTGACCGAGAGACGCCCAGGGCCAGCCCCCGGCTCTTGAATCCCATCCAGGGTCCGGCAGGCCAGGGTGGGCTTCTGGACTGTGTAGAGGGGAGAGGAAGCCCGGAGGGAGGGCGGGTTCCCGTCCGGAGGCCCCAGCAGGAGGAGTGGCCAGCCCTGACCCCGCCTCCCGTGCCCACCCACAGGTCCTGCCCTTCCTCTGTTACAGGCAACCCTGTCCCACATGACGTGGAACACAGAGGCTGAGGGAAGAGGACGCTGCCACAGTGCAGGTAGTGGTCTCTGCCTGTCCCCGAGCCTTCGGTGAGGACGGCCTCTCCCAGACGTGCCAGGAGGGCAGCCTTTCAGCCTCCTCATCAGGCAGTCTCTCCGTCCGTCTGTTCTCTCCCTAGCTTCCCCCCGCACCCCTCGCCCCTTTCAGGCAGAGCATCCACGAGGCAGCCCCAGCCCAGCTCTCCTTCTGGCAAAGCCAGCCGACCCCTTGCTCCTAACCCTAACCCTCAGTCTCGTCCACCTGGTAAAAAAAAAAAAAAAAGCCCACCCAGGTGCCCACAGAGCCCTCCCTGCCACCGCTGCTGCCATGTCATCTCGGGGAGCGGGGAGGGGACAGCGTCAGTGAGACACAGCAAAGCATCGTGCACCCCCTCCAGCGGCCACTCCAGGTCTGGCCCGGCCAGGAAGCGACCCTGGCTCTTGGCTCTGAGCAGACCAAGTCCGGAGCAGAAAGAAGCCGTGGGACGCTTACCTATAATTTCCCTTTTTGCTGAGCTGCTCTTTAAAGTGGCCCAGGGTCAGGCTCTGAGCCTTCAGCATCCTCCGGTACGGGATTTCCTCCCCGCAGAAAAAGTAGGTGACCACCAGCTCGCTGGCCTGGAGAGCGTGCACCCCTGCCAGCTTCTTTGCCTCTCTGTGACTGAAAATAAGATGGAAAAGCAACAAGTCCCGCATTTGAAGGCAACAAGCACGTGTGCACATACACATCCAGGGGTGCCGTCTTCAGAGATAAAGTCCAGCTGCAACTGTACACCACGAGGGTGCGGGTCCCGTATCACAGAGGCAGCCATCTCCGGTGGACACACGGTCCTCCCTCGGGTCATCTGTGTGGGGCAACCAGGAAGGGACCATCTCCTTCCACCCAATGGGAGGACAGAGTAGTGGCCATCAGGGGGGCACCAATGGGGTGCTTGCCAAGGAAGGTGAGAAAGAAGAAACCCACCCAGAGCCACAGGGACACTCGCTGCAACCAGCGTCTGCTGTAGGGACAAACCCAGGAGTGGCATGAGCCCGGAAAGCCAGAGCCCACTGGCGGGGGATGGGGTCAGCCCTCAGTCATCTCAACTTCTGAGTTTTTGTGGAGTGGCTTAAAAAAAAAAAAAAAAAAAAAAGATGCATGCCCGGACAGCTGGTCAACTTAAGGTCCACCAATTGTTAACAGGGTGGAGGTCTTCTCAGTTCGAACACTGTTCATTGCTCACAATGAAGAAGCTAACAAAAAAAAACTTTAACGATTTACGCCACTTTAGATCTCTGCAACCTAACGCTTTTTCAATGCACCACCCTGGAGTGAAACGAAGCCTGGCTTCCCTGCCCAGTTTACAAGAGTGTATGTTTAGGACAGGAATCGTGGGACCAGTGGGGAAGATGTGCTGCTCCCCCCACAAAACAGCAAAGATGGTCCCCTCTCTGTCCCTGCAACGGTGGAGAAGCACCCTCCCGCTCAGTGTGGCACAAAGATGGTTTTCCAACTCGCTAACTTTCTGGGCTAATGGGGACAACTTTTCCATCTGGGTTTGGGGTCCCTCTACCCATCAGCTAAAGGCTTCCCATCTGAGCTTGAGTCCAGGAACCCTGAGCCATCCACCACTTCAGGAGGGAACACTTGTGTACAAGTCACGATGCATTTCTTGGTGCAGGTGGGGTTTTTCGAGATCCTAATTTACGGCAACATCTGGGTTTACTGTTCCTTGTCGCTAATATAAAAACGAAGGTGATTTTACAGACGACAAAAAAGTTTTCAAAAACCACAGCCCCCGATAGAGAATACCCTGAAAACCAAAGCCTCTGGGCGGATCTCAGCAACACCAGGTAAAGACACTCACTCTTCCGAAGCCAGGCTTGGGCTGGAGAAGGGTGTGGCTCCTGGCTGACCAGTGGCCGAGTGGTGCCTGTCCCTCTGCTGACTGGCCGTGCAGCACCTGAGGACACCAAGGACTTAGACGGAAGCCTGCCGTCCCCGGGGCCAATGGGAAGCAGTCAGAGAAGCGCTCTCCCCGGCCTCCGACTTCCATCCCCGTGGAGACCCAACCAAGGCCTTGTGTTGACAGCAGCCCCTGGAGACCTGGCAGCACTGTGCTAAGCCCCCCAGGAGCCCAGCACTGGACGCTGCAGCCCAGGCAGAGGGCTGAAGGCTCTAGAAGCCCCATCGGTCACGGCTCCTCGTAAGCTCACCTCACCGTCAGGGCCTTCCTAAGGGAACGGGAGCTGTGAGGGCTTCCTCCTCCCATGCCTCGCCAGGTCCCAGTTAGCCCTTCGGCTAGTTCAGGGGAGCCGTTCCTAGAGGCTGGCAAGGGAACCCGCCATCGGCCGCCCCAGCCACTCACCGCTGCTTCGGGGGCTTTGACACCTCCGCCAGCCGGCGGCAGGCCTCCTCCAGCTGCGCCAGGGTGTTGGGTGGGGTCAGGGGAGGCACCGCAGGGTCCTGGGTGAACGGGTGGGCGCGGGGGGCGGCGCGGGGGTGCCCGCTGCTGCCCGCCCACAGGTGGTGACGGCCGGCTGGGGATGCTCGGGCGCACTCCACGGGGTAGGCCCGCTTGGTGCTTTGGGCACTGAACGGGCAAGGGCGAGAGAGAGTCGAGGGGAGACACGGGATTAGGGGGCCGGAAAGCGCGACTTCAAGAGAAATCAGAGGCAACGGGAGAAAAGAAAACGCGACGGTAACGCGGCTGGGCGCGTGGCCCCGGCGCGGCACTCCTGCGGGCCGCCCAGTCGGACGCTCACGACTAGCAGGGCAGGAGCCGCCGGCCGAGGTCGCGCTCGGCGCAGAGGCCCCCCCACCCCCACCCCGCCCCGCCCGGGACGGCGAGCCGGCCGTGTTCACCTGTGCGGCTTGGGCTTTCCCGGCCGCTCGCTCTCCAGCACCCACTGCCATACGTCCTGCGCCCGGTCTCCCTCCTCCCCGGGTGGCTGCAGCGGCCCAGCTCCGCCGGAGGCCCCTCCTTCCCGGGCTGGCCCAGCCGGGCCCGGCTCCGAGCCTCTCCCGCTCCGTCGGGGTGGGACGGCGCCTCGGCCGCGGCCGCTGCCGCTGCGGGGAACGAGGAGCGCATCCATCCCGAGGACCCCGGCCGCCTCTGCCTCCCACTCCGGGGCCCCTCCAAGCCGGCGGGCGAGGGGCACCTGCTGCCCAGCCCCACGCCCCCGCCCGCCCCGCCGCCCTCCCTGCGGCCCAGCGCCCGCGACCCTGACCCTACTACCACGGGACACCTACCCAGCCTGCGCGGCCGCCGCGGGCTCCGGCGCCCCAGGGTGGCTCTTACACTTGGCGCAGCAGGGGTAGTCGGCGCCCCCGGGGATGGGGACGGGGCAGGGGCAGCGCGCGCGCTGGGCGGCCTCAGCCTCCACCTCCTCCCGGGTCCGGGGGCCGGCGTGGTGGTGGATGTAGTGGTGGTGGACGTGCTTCGTCGTCTGCCTGCTCACGAAGCCCCGGGCCCCGAGGAGGGGGCAGCCGGCCGGGGCGGCGGCGGGGGGAAGCAGCGGGCCCCCGGAGGGTGGGGGCGCGCGGTGCTGCAGGAGGTGGTGGCGGCGATGCTGGTCCGGGGAGCGTGCGCGGGGGCTGTAGCGGCCCACGCCCGGGGACTGGCAGCCGGGGGTCTTGAGGACCCTGGACAGGTGGTCGTCCAGGATGGTCTGCGGGTCCTCCTCGTAGCTGCCCGATGGCAGGAGGGAGAGGGGGTGCTGGGCGGGCCCCACCTCCCGGGCGCTCAGCGCCAGCTCGGAGCCCTCCTTCTCCTCGTCCTGGAAGGCAAGGCAGCAGTCGGGGGGCGCCGGGGTCAGCAGGAGGGCCCCCACCCCGACCCCGGGCCGGGGGCGGGGCGGCGCCCACCTCTCGGATCTGCTGCAGGCGCTCCTCCAGGCTGTGTCGCGTCTCCAGCTCCAGCTTCAGCTTCTCCAGCCGGGAGATGAGCTCGGCTGCAAAGGCGGCGGGCTCCACGGGGGTCATCTCCTTGGGCAGGCGGTGGGTTCTCTGCGGGGCGCGGGGAGGACACGGGGCGGACGCAGTCAGGGGGCTGCCAGGGCCTGGGGACGGGCACCGCGGTGCGCCCACGGCCGCGCGGAGAGCGGGCGGCGCGGGGCCCGGGCTGCTCGGGCGCTTTATGCGCCGGGGCCGCGGCCTCACGGAGAGCCATGGTCCTGGCAGCGGACAGCCATGGTCCCGGCAGCGCGCGCCGCGGACAGGAGCAGTTGGTCGCACTGCGAGGGGCCCCGCTTGCTCTCCCTCTGGAGTACAACCAGCCCATCAGACGCTACTGTGAACTAGAAAATCTTCAAAGACTGTTGTCAAACATCAAAAAAAAAAAAAAAAAAAAAGCAGCTCTCTGCGATGGGGAGGGGAGAAAACCCACCTCAAGGAATAAAAAGTAGAGCCTAAACAGAAAGGGAGCTGGAAATGTAAAAAATAAGATTGGAATGGAGGTGGGCGGGGGGAGGAAAAAAGGAAAAAAGGGGGAAGGAGGGAAAAAAGAGGAGTCACAGGGCCCAGATCAGAAGCAGCGATAATGTCTCTCCTGGCTGCACACTGCGCACCTTTGAGGCGGCGTTGTCTACCGCTGCCCCGGACCCCCTCGTGTTCCCCGCCCCTCCTCCCCTCTCTTTGTACAAAAAATGAAGCAAGCTGCTGCTGGCTAATAGCAGAACACTGCTGCGCTCAGCTGCCTGAAGCAGATCTACCGAGGGAAAAGGGCACATCTCCAAACCGGGGATGGAATATAAACAGGCACGAGCACACCGGCCAACAGCGCCAACAGAGAGGACCCCCGCGGCCAGCTTTCTGTCCCCCTCCCGTCGTCTGGTACCCGCAGCCCCCGCCCCTCTGCCCCCTACTCCTCGTTTGCCTCCTGCTTTGGCCCTTTTCTTTGGGAGGGGGCGGGATGGGGGCAGCAGAGAGCCAACCTGCAGAGGCCAGCATCTCCCCACCCGAGCCACAGATGAGAAAATGATCGCACACCCCAGGACAGAATCACCTAATTCACAATCCTGGGGGGCCGTACAGCTTTGCTTAAACACACATACCTCTCCCCAGTGCCCCCACCAAGTCAAATATATATATATATATATATATATATATATATACACACACACATATATGTATACATCATCGATACTGCTGTACGGGTGGGGGGGATGTTACTGAGGAGGGGATGCTGGAGGTCCCCAGAAAAGCAAACTTAGTAGGCTAATTTTACAAATTTAAGTCTGCCCTGGACTGTCCGAGGGGCTTCAGAGAGAAGTCCAACAGTCCGCACACTAATGCAACGTGGGATTAGCAACTCGATGTGTCCACTTCCGACATGTGACATCACTGACGGACAAATCGGATTCTCTGAAGCTGGCAGGAAGGACTCTAAGCAGAGATGCTGCTCTAAGCTGGGCACTCTCTTCCCCTCCCTAAGGAGCAGCTGGACCTCCGGGTACCGCAAGAAGCACAGCTCCTGAGATGCAGATGGGGCAGCTCTCTATGTGCGGCGGCCATGGGCTGGCTGCCCCCCGGGACTTGGAAATCGTAGGGGAGAACCCGGAAAAGGCCTCCACGCCACACTGGCCTCTCATCTCAATCGCAGGAAGGAGCTGCTCATGGGATGCTCAGACACTTACTGGGGGCAGATTCAACAAGCAGGCACTAAGCCACGGGCTGGGGTTGGAAACAGACAAGAGGAGGGACAGCCGACCTCCAGGGTTTCGGAGGAGACATGGCCGAGCACAGAGACGAACGGTGACTGAAACGACGCAGCCACGCGGGCAACGCAAGGAGAACTTCCCAGGACACGACCCTCACTCAGGAGGCAGACCCCTCCAGCCTCATCCTCTCTCTCTTTCCTTCATTCAGTCGACCAGCAAGTGTTCAGTGAGCACCCACTACGTGCCGGGCACTGTTCTCGCCTCCGTGGTGGGATGGACTTAACGGGATAGCCCAACGCAAAGCGCCGGTCCCCTCCCACCCTCCCACCCTTCGCTGCTTTGCTTCTTTCTCATGGAGTTTTCTTTTTTGAATCGAGGAAACGGAAAAGGCCGACTAGGGCATCGTGGGCGCCCCTGCTCCGGGTTACACCCCAGTGAACCGCAGATCGCCCCTTGCGTGGCCCTCCCCTGCCCTCCCTCCCCCGCAGGTCCCAGGCGCACAGACCCCCAACCCCCCACTCTTCCTCCCAGAAAAGAGCTGCCGACCGACCGTACTCACCGGGAAATGAGGTAGGCACACCTGGCCGTTGGCCTTCACGCTGCGATGCATTTCTCTCTGGAGCTGTTTCTTACTCCCCCCGAGGTAAGGAGGAATTCCATCTCTAGGGGAAAGGAAAGGGCAGAACCCACCGGCTCACGAGGAGACCTTAGTGCACGGGCCGACTCACACGCGCCCGCCCGAGACCCCGCGACAGACGGGACCGCGCGCCTCCTGGAGCTGGGAGCGCCCCCAGTCCCCAGGCGCCGTGGCCATCCTTGCAGGGAAAGTCAGCCCAAGGCCCAACCGCCACATGTCCTGCCCCTCAAGCCTCTCTGGAAACGGCTCCCGCTCGGATGCAGGAGTATCAACCTGGGAAGAGCTCGTGTCTCAGCTCTTGTCTTAGAACTGGGCCCACCGCAGAGTGAAGGTTCCCCTATGTTACAGGTACCCCAAGCAGGAGACTAAGACACCTTCGGTCCCTCCGACGGGCTGTTACCACGGCAATCAGGGACCAGACGCACAGAAGACTTAAGCCAGGCGCTGGTGGAGGCGTGCGTTACCCTCCAACAGTCAACCTCCCAGCCGTTCCCAAATGTCTCCTTTTTATCAGTCACCGGCGGGCATCTTTGGGCTCCTTCCTTCCCTCAGCTCCAAACCCTACTACCCCAACCAATGGATTCTCAGATCCGTGATCAATGTGGGCATAAAGAGAAAGCCCCTACTCCGCGGTATTCTGTGCAACTCATCCAAATATTTGAGTACCTACTATGTGCCAGACCTTGCTCTAGGCTCCGGGCAAGAGAGCAGCGAAGGAAGGAGATAAAAATGCAGACGACTGCCCTGAGGAAGCTTGTGTTCTAACGGAGCGGAACAGGTGATAGGCAAAAATTAAAAAGCAAGATCTATGGTAAGTTAGAAGGTGGTAAGCACTATGATGAAACACACGGCAGGAAACGGGGAGTGAGGACGGCTGGGGCGTGGAGCTGCGTTTTAAACAGGAGGCGGTGGTCACTGAAATCCTCTCCGTGAAGGTGATTTCTGAGCAAAGACCAGAGGGCAGAAGGGCCCCGTACGTTCTTCTTCATCACTATATTTTTAAAAAGCAAATGGAAGAAGTTTAAAAACAACTCTACCACCACCACCTCCACTCCAGCTAGTCTGCACTAAAAACAGGACCTGGAGTTGCTATGATTTTTTTTTAAACTTTTGTTCTTGAAAGCAGTCGGACGGTCAAGGTGTGATTATTTTCCCATTGCTGTTCCTTCCAGAAGCCACTTATTTACAAAAGCCTCAGGGTTCAAACATTTCCATACTGAATCATCCTTCGGGGCTATAAATGTTGAAATTAGCTGTTTGGCTATTTCCCTTTCCATGGTGTTTTGTTCATCAACGGGTGGCTGGCTCATCAGCAGTGGGTGACAATCAGCTGTGCCTAAAAATGCCAGGAGCAGCCTGGGCCAACTGGTCGACCTCCAGCTCCTCTGTATGGCTGCGGATTCCGGAAGGCTGCTGACCTGGGTGGGAGAAAAGGGCTGCTGCCTCAGGGATGCAATACAGATACAGATGAACTGACCTGTGAACCAAACCTTGGAAAAGAAGCACTTTATAAAGTCCGATCGTACTGAGGGTACAGGCGGAGAAGACAGATCAACATAAATCAAGGGCTTACTCACGCATGTGAGTCCTGTCCCAGGGAAAGGCTGAGGGGGGTCAGACAGCAAGCACTGTGGAAATGGTCAGCCTGTTGACCAGTGAGGTCAAGTCTCCTAGGCAGCCTCCTACTCACTAAGGCCTGGGACGGGATTGGGCCCATGAAGGTCAAGTAGGAGAAAAGGTTCTGAGTCCAGAAACTTCCTGAACCACGTGGAGCTTCGTTACAACTTTTCACCCCAGGATCACTCACAAGACGTGGGCCAGTCGCAAGCAGGACTGGCTTGACCAGCAACTAAGGACCATGCCCGCCGACTCCAACCCAAGGCTGCCGGCCCCCCCATGGACTGAGTGATGTATAATCCAACTGCACCCTCACAAAACCCCTAAATCACCACATTTTATAGACGACCAGAGATGCTCCAAAGCTCTCCTGGAATCAGTCGGTAGGTCAGATCCAAGCTTCTAATCCAAGCCACTGGTGGACTCCAGAACAGGCATCCTTAACTCAAACACGTACAGTCCAGGTCCAGCTGGAGAAGCCAAGCTTCACAATGGTCTCAATGCGGGGGGGGGGGGGCACCATTTCCTACGCCCCACGGGGTCACCTGGCATTCTGAAGGGGTGAATGGGGGGTTTGGGGAACATCCTGGAAAGTCCTCCTGACCACTCAGTGCTCGCTGGCTATGGGGCATGCTGGCCCCCCATCTCTCGCCTAAAATCCCTTGTGGGGTTGGGTAACGGCAGGTGACCAACAGACTGGGTCTCACGATGGTCTGAGCAACAACTTCTGCTGCCCCAGGGCTGCAAGACAAGGTCCATGTCCCAACCAGCAACTCTTCCGGGGCCGTAATGAGAGGATGGCTCTGCTCCAAGCCTCTTCCAGGCAATCCTGGGGGTGGGAGGCAAGCACCCCATGGATCCCACCGTGACACACCCGGGGCTGCTCGAGTCCCAGGAGGCCCCCGCCCGTCCCCTCCAAGACTCTGACCTTGAGTGTCCCCCAGAAGCCTTTGCTCCTGCCCCTCGCCTCCCAAGATGAAACGAGCGGTAAGGCTTTCATTTCACACCTCTCTCTCTTTCTCTGCATAAAGCAGGAGAAAGAAAAGTGAACTGGGGGAGGCAGAGGCAGCAGGTCCCTGGCCACTTGAAGCAAAAGGAACAAATGCGTTTTTAAACCACTCCTCCAACCAAGACATGCCCACCACAGCCAGGGCAGGTGAAGGGTCCAGCTATAGACAAGGAAACGTGAGACCAGCGCAGAAAAGGGAGACCAACTCGCAAAGGCTCAGAGGCTCAACAGGCACCTTCAAGGAAATGTGCCTTTAATCCCACCCCCACCGGACCCCCCAGCCAAGGATCTTCTTCCAAAACAGCCCCTCATTCCAGAAAGGGGCTCTCTTCTTTTTATCCAGGCTCTGAAAGCCTGTGATCAGTTTCCTGGCTTCTCAGGACCATGAGCTGACCCGTGCCTGCGTCTCGGTCCCTGGACGGCCTCCTTTAATTATAAACATTTTAGCTAACGCACCCGCTGCCGGGCCCAGCTGTTTCTAGGGAGCGCTGGTTTCGAAGTGTGGACTCCACTTAGTTGCCATTTAAGCCGAGCCAATTAGTTTAGCCTTTGGACTCGGCCATGCCCGGCCTAACCTGAATGTTGCTTTCCGGTGGCTTTGAAATAGCGGGCTCACGTACACACACGTCCACTCGCATTTTCGTTTGGCCACCACTCCGAAGGCGGCCTCTGATCACAGCCAACACCAAAAGGCCAGTTTGTAAGATAAGGCACTATTTGAAGTTCACTCAGATGCTTTCCCTGGGGTCCAAAGTAAACTCATAAATAAGATATAAGGAAATAAAAATAAATATTATAAAATAACCTGGGCCACCCTCTGTGTGAAAGGTGACAAGAAGGTCTCAGGCTGATTTTGGGACACCCTGAGCAGAAGCACCCTCCGATCGCGCGGATGCTGACTTCAGAAGCAGCTCTGCGCAGAGAGAGATGTCAGGGAGCCACCTCCATGCTGTCCTCCTAGCTTTCACTTCCTAACAGAGGCCACACCTGGGCGCCAGGAACCTGCTGCTTCTAGCGTGCCCCCCGCTCCTGCCACTGCAATCCTCCTACAGCCCCCCGCAGTCCTTCTGCCCAAGGGCTGGGGTTGAGGACTTGGCTGGGAGTCTAACTTTCCAAAAAAAAAAAAACTAAAAAAGCCATTTCTTCTGAGAATGTAGTGGTTTCAGAGCAACGGGCTCATAAGAGGGCCTGCTCAGAGGCCTTGTACGAAGACTCAACTCCCCAGCCATCTGAGACGGGGCTTCCTGCGTAGCGGGGAACCAGAAGTCGGCAGCAAGCCCTGGACTCGCCAAGGGCAAGGCTCCCCGGCCCAGCTTCTCCCGGGCCTCGGGCAAAGGCCCTGGGACTTAACTGCTTCCCTGGCAAGTGAGACGACTGCTTGTGTCCGATGAACTCCACCTTCTGGAGTCTACTGAAGGCGGCCCGTGACCCCCGCGCCTCCCGCCCCCCGCCCAGCTGTGCCCCTTCTCCAGCCCCCAGCAGGGCAGCCAGCCCCGGCCTCCGTGCCCATGAGAAACGGCCAGGGCTCCTTTCATGCCTCACGGGGCGCTCCTGCTCACTAGCGTGAGGAGGTTTCAAAGGGGCCGCTGCCCCCTCATCCCGCTAAGCTTCCCCGAAGGACGCGACTCGGTTCCGCTTCGCGTCCCCCTCGCACTCTGTCGCTCGCTCGGGCTCTGCTCTGTGCCGGGCCCCAAACTGGCCGAGCCGAAGAGGGCTCTAATCCCGGCCCAGGACCCCGGGGGACCTGCCCGACGGGCCAGCCGGCCAGAAAGCACCTCGCCCGGCCTGGGCTTTCAGTGCCTGCCAAGCCCGCGGGCCCGCCTGCGCCCCGTCGGAGTGGCTCTTGTGCCGAGACCCCTTTCCACGCTGATGGTAAACGCGGGCCCGGCGGCACCAACATGCCCACGTGGGGTCTGGCTATGCTGGCTGCATCCAATAAGCTGCCCTAGAGGTTGGGAGGAGGGCCAGAGGCCCCCCCAGCGCTGACGTCAGAAGACGGGCTCCAGCACACAAGCCCCAGGTCCCCAGGGACCCTCCCCCGCCCCTTGGGGTCCTGGTTTCCTCATCCCCAGCCCGAGGCAGCTGCGCCCAGGGAAGGGCTGGCCACGCCCTGAGCTTCTGCCACGTGGGACCCAGGTGCCCCGGAGAAAAAGCTGCCAAATGAGGGATTTGCCCTCTGTCTCGATTACCAATACGGACCTTCCTGGCCCACACGCTGACCCTTGCCGCCCAGGACAGCTGACTTCTCTGATACCGGAACGCGGCCTCCCCAGGCAGTGAGGGCCTTAAGCCCACGAACGCTGTAGCTAAAGGCGGGAAGGGCGGGCAAGGGCTCTAAAGTCATCGCTCAATAGAACTGGGGGTTTTTCTTCTGGGCATAAAAGGGGGTAAAAAAAAAAAAGAGGGGAGAAGGCAGAACTTACTCCTCCCTTCCCCTCCCCCTAAAAAAAGAAAGTTGTGTGGTCACTAATAAATAAAAATAAAAGAGACTCAAGGTAGCTCAAAGGTCTCATTATCAACTACGGGGCCTCACATTCACGCGGGGCCGGTGGGAGCAGGCCAAGGGCAGGGGCCTGTCTGGCCCGGATCTGAGTTCTGTCTGTGACAGGAGTAGTTATGGGAGCACTGGGCATTCCTCCCTCATCTGAAAAGTCACAAGCGTCGGCCAACCTTTCTGACTGGGTCCTGTGAGGCTCAACCGGGTATGGGGACTACACCCAAGTTATCTCATCCTGAACCCAGAATCACACGTCCGTGACGGGGAGTCGGAGGCCAGCCAAAAACAACCTCGCAGAAAACTAAACAGAAGCCTCCTAGTCTAAAGGAAACTACATTTGGCTAAGGAGAGTCGCTCGATGCCCTCGTTCAAGTCCAACTCACTCTTATTTTACACATAACGCTGACCACCACATCATCCAAACACTAGTTAAAAGCTAGAGGAATGCTGCTCCTGGAAACAAGTGCACACGAGCAAAAAAACGACAGTAGGCAGAATGACAGAGAGAAGAAAGAAAAACTATCTTAAAAAGGGGGGTGAGACACCAGTATCTCTAGGGGCAGAAAGCCTTATACAGTCTTGAATTCTGTGAGATGATATTACAATGTAGAAGGAAAACAGACCTTGGGATTAATTATTTGAATCAAGAAACAAATTATGCCTTGCCTGATACTATTGAATAAACACAGAGCAAAAACACATTGTTTTAAGGAATACGTCCACCAAAGGATAATATTTTTCAAGTACAGTAACTTAAAGAGTTCAGTCGATATGGAAAACTTACCTCTGTGGAAGCCCTCATTTCTTCACTTTGGATGAAAGATGTGTTTGTTCCCTCCCTCCATTTTCACTCATGCCAAAGTGCTATTCTTTTATTAAACTGGAACTTTTCACCTTAAACATCTCCCTCCTTTTACTAACAGGGGAATCTGAGGTAACACAATAAAAGCCACCAGGAAAATCAACAGTCGAGTCCCAAACCAACCCGTCAACTTTCCTTTCAACTGGTTCCACACCGCAGGCCAAGCAACAGATCACTGGCCAATGGAAACCAGATCATTTCAAACAAACTGGAAGAAGAGCCGGTCCCGTTTTGGGAAGCAAGCTAGAAGGAACAAACTCGACACAAGTGTGCCAGAACTTACAATGGCTCGACCGGCCTGCCTTGCAAAACGGTTCCCTTAGCAGAAGATCCTCCTCCAAAATGTTTGTAGAAAAGCCTCCAAAGACCACTTTTAGAACGGTGGTTCTCAACTGGGTGCTGGGAGACGTGCCCTGGGGAGTCTCGCCCAAGCCCAGGCCCCACCTCCTCCGAGCCTCCTGAATCAGAATCTCCAAAGTTGGCAGGAGACGGGGACGCCTGGTCCACCTCCCCACTCCACTCCCACCCACCTGAGACTCACAGAAGATCACTGTTCTCCATCTACAGAGGTCACCACTGCATGACCTCAAATGACCTCCAACTCAAAGCATGACCCTGCCCCATGGCCTGCTGACCGCATCAGACCACCCTGATGGCTTGGACTGCATCCAGAAATGCCAGCCGTCCATCTGCAAAAGAGCTGAGGTCAGAAACTGCTTTGGAGAAAACCCCCAGTTAGGGGCAGAGCCCCGGCTGCAGATGGAAGACGCCCGTCGACACCTGATGAGCTGAGTGACAGCCGCTTGAGCACATCCGTGAGCGAGCCTGGCACGCGGTGTCCTGGACGGAACCCTGGCTTTCTGACCCCACCTTCACTGAGCCCCCAGACACATACCCTTCCCAGGCTACCCCACCTCCCCACCTGCTGGCTCTGCAGAGGGACACCTGGATTCAAGACCCTCTTCTGCCCACCGGGAAGGCAGGCGAAATGATAACCGGAAGAGGGGATTTTAAACTCAGGGAATCTGTGGATATTCACCTTAACCTCCTACCTTAGTTTGGCTTTCTTCTGTGAAGGTACCATTCAACCCCCTTCCAAGGCTCTAAGCTTCACTCCACCCAGGCGACCGCGGGAGCCTCCTGAGCCAGACCAGGCCCACCCCTGGGGCCCACTCCCCTCCCATCCAACAAACATCCACGCGGACACAGCTGGGACTGGCAGAGCCGGATGAGGACCCTGCCCCATGGCCTGGCGGGTCACACCGCCAGCCGCGTACGTGGTGGGGAAACCAGAATATACTTACACGCTACTGTCTGTCATGGACATGGAATCGTCGGTCAGCGCATCACTGGATATCTCGCTGTCGTTGGCGCTGGTGGCTGGCGCGAAGACGCAGCCGGACCCCACATGGTACGGATTCACCGGATCGCTCCTCCTGGAGGACCACAGCACTGCGTCACCGACTCCCACCCCAAACCCAGGGAACCGGGGGACCCCAGGACAATCCCACAATGTGCTCCAGGCCAGCCTGCTGCCCAGGGCTGGGTGCTCCTCTGGGCAGAAAGCAGGGGCCACAAAGGGGCCTGCTGAGCCGCAGCTCTGCCAGGGGACAGGGACCCCAGGGGATCTTAGAGTTCTCGAGAGACACCTGGAGGGAGGACCCTGCTCTTGGAGGGGAGGCTAGGGAAGGACGGACGGGATGGAGTGTCCTCCCCCCCGCACCCACCCCCAGGCCTGTACGGGGAAGAAGACAAGAGGACATCGAAACTTCCACACTCCCATCCCGGGCTCTGTGAGCGGAGATCTGAGAGGCAAACAACTAGCAGCTGGGCCTGGCGAGTGGACAGACGGACAGACAGGAAAGTTCATGACGAGGTCCGGGGCTTCCGTCCTGCCCCGAGCTGGGCCTCGGCCCACAGCCAGGCTGCCCCCGAGCAGGGCCGCCGAGGGCCTCCGGAGGGAGAGGAGCAGCACAGCTGTTTCCAAGGAAGGTCCAGGCCCTGCTCTGGTGCCTCTGCCCCATCCTGCCCCCCGACCTCCTCCCAGAAACGCCAGTGTGCCGGCCCAGCTGGGCTGTGTTCCTCTTGTGTCACCTGCTGTGTCACCGCGAGGGCCTCAGTGCGGGAGGGAAGGGAGAGGGAGGACCCGCCATGGTCGGTGGGCTGCAGGAAGGGCCCTCGTCTGCAAAGACGAGGCCCCGCAGCCGCCTGATGGTCTGTAAAGATGGCCTTGGGGTTGGCAGAGGAAAGGGGCCCCTGAAAGGTGCCGGCACCTCCTGCCCGCGCTCACCGAGCCCCAACCCTCTCGTGAGGTGCCCAGCCCCGGTCTCCGGTCTCCTGGCACCCGTGGCTTGGCAGGCAGGTCCCCGTAACGGGGGCTGGGCAGGGGTACCAGGCAGACACGGAGCACAGGCCCGCGAAGAGGCGCCCCTTACACACGTCATCTCATCCAGTGCTCGCAGCCCCCTGGGGAAGAGCGCATGTGCCCATTTGACAGATGTGCCCCGGGTGGCCCCGCAAGCACAGCATTCCTGGATGTGAGAGCTGGAAGCGGCGGGCGTGGGATGGATTCGTGCGGTTCCCATTCAGCCTCTCTCTCTGCCCCTGTTCAGAGACCAGCTTCGACGTTTCAAAACGCTCTCGCATAAGAGGCAGCATGAGTGACGTGGAAGAGGAAGTCCTGGCCCTGCAGTGTCGGAGGGGGCGGGCCGGGTGGCCGCGTGGCTCCCCGGGACAGGTGGGAGCAGATGTGAGGACCAGGGATGGGAGAAGCGGTGAACAGTCCTCTCCAGCCTGGGGCAGGAGGGCGTCAAGCTGGCTGGGTGAGGGGGGGCCTGAGGCTTCCCCAGCAGCACGAGGGGTCCGGGGGGGCCACCAGGCTGCACTCAAGTGGCCGTGAGGTGGGCAGGGAGCCGCTGCACAGTTTGGCAGGAGGGAGGGCAGCGGGGCTGGAAAAGGTGGGAGAACGGCTCGGTTGCTGTCCTCAGGGGGCCTGCCCTCTAGCTGCAGTGACAAAACAAACAAGAGTGACACTCAGAGGTGGAGCTGCAGCCGCAGCCCGAGGCGCACCAGCGACTTAGGGCTCGCTGTGGGCGGGGCCTGGTTTGCTCCCTGCTGCACCCTCGCCCGGCCCACAGCAGGGGCTCGAGGACTGTCTGCTGCCCGATCGTCTTCACGACCCCCCAGGGAGGTAACGGGCCCCAGGAGGGGGCCAAAAGCCTTGTCGGAGGCCACCCGCTGGAGGCCCGGCGCGTGGAACCCACCTCAGGTCACCTGGAGGAGGTGACGGCAGCGGGGACCCCGAGCCTGTTGGTCTGACTAGGCTGGAACGTCAAGCCAGATCCCAGGAATGTGGCGTGGTGGAGAAGTGACCAGAAAGTGCAAACGAGGAACACGGCGCTTGAACCCATTGACCACCACGGCCCAGCGACCTTGACCTTGTCACCTGGACACTCTGGCCATTGAATACCACAGCCCAGCGACCTTGATCTGTCACCTGGACACACTGGCTATTGACCACCACGGCCCAGCGACCTTGACCTGTCACCTGGACACTCTGGCAACTGATCACCACGGCCCAGCGACCTTGACCTGTCACCTGGACACTCTGGCCATTGAATACCATGGGCCAGAGAACTCAACCTGTCACCTGGACACTCTGGCCATTGACCACCACGGCCCAGCGACCTTGACCTGTCACCTGGACACTCTGGCAACTGATCACCACGGCCCAGCGACCTTGACCTGTCACCTGGACACTCTGGCCATTGACCACCATGGGCCAGCGACCTTGACCTTGTCACCTGGACACTCTGGCCATTGAATACCACAGCCCAGCGACCTTGATCTGTCACCTGGACACACTGGCCATTGACCACCACGGCCCAGCGACCTTGACCTGTCACCTGGACACTCTGGCCATTGAATATCATGGCCCAGCGACCTTGACCTGTCACCTGGACACTCTGGCCGTTGAATATCACGGCCCAGCGACCTTGACCTGTCACCTGGACACTCTGGCCGTTGAATATCACGGCCCAGCGACCTTGACCTGTCACCTGGACACTGGCCATTGACCACCATGGGCCAGCGACCTTGACCTTGTCACCTGGACACTCTGGCCATTGAATACCACAGCCCAGCGACCTTGACCTGTCACCTGGACACTCTGGCCATTGAATACCACAGCCCAGCGACCTTGACCTGTCACCTGGACACTCTGGCCGTTGAATATCACGGCCCAGCGACCTTGACCTGTCACCTGGACACTCTGGCCGTTGAATACCGCGGCCCAGCGACCTTGACCTGTCACCTGGACACTCTGGCCGTTGAATACCACGGCCCAGCGACCTTGACCTGTCACCTGGACACTCTGGCCGTTGAATACCGCGGCCCAGCGACCTTGACCTGTCACCTGGACACTCTGGCCATTGACCACCACGGCCCAGCGATGTTGATCTGTCGCCTGGACACTCTGGCCCCCCTGCTCCACCCCCAGGATTTTCTACGATGATGCAATGAGGCTGGTGAGATCTTCCATGACGTAGAACTGGTCCCCACGTCCTCAGTGTGGCATTTCCAGACACCAGGGCAAGAGAGAGAGGACGGTGGTGAGAACCAAGGAGAGGCAGTTGGTCTTTCTGGAGAAGAGACGAGATGAGGGATGATTTAGTGAAAACAGTCTCCTAGCCGATCAGGAGGAGTGTGGCTCTGGGTGGTACTGCCACGGAAGGTAGAACAAGAGGAAACAGCGTACAAGCCAGAAAGAAGAAATCACTTCTCCATGGCCAGGGCAGACCCAAGGAGCAGGCAAGGGCAGGTCACGGGGTCGCCCAAGGCTTTAAAATGGCCCAAAGGCCACAGCTGCCTAAATGGGCTGCTGCCTCAAAGCAGGATGGAGAAGCTGATGGACTTCAGGAATCAAGTAACACAGAAATCAAGAGGCCAAGGGCTGGTGCCGGCTTGGCTCCTGGCCAGCTGGGTGACCCCAGGTGTCACAGACTCCGTGGACACAGGGCTCCACTAAAAAAACGTGCAGTTCAAACACGGCCACCTGCACGGGGTCCATATGTTCTCCGAGAGGCCCAACAAGGGCACTGTTTATGGGGGTGGCATAGGAACGCTCCAAAAAACCACCTGCCAACAAAAACAAGACTTCTTGGGCGGCATTGATCATGCAATTACATATCGTCAGTGCGTTTCCATGGTGAAGGCCTGTCCCGAGTACGAGACGACAAGTTCCACGAGGGCAGGGACAGGTCTGTCTTCCCCATCTGAGTCTCCCCAGCTGCAGGTAGCGTGGAGCTCGTGGCAGAAGCTCAAAGCTTTGTCCACTCTCCTTCTTTAAGGACCTAGGACCAAGTGAGTTGCTGAGGGGTGTTTTCGCCTAAGAGGCGTGGCATGGAGATCAAAAGAGCCAAAATGGCCTTAAACAGCCTTCACACACTCTTTCCATCCCTTCAGTGTTGCTATCTTCGTGGTATTAACACATTAACAGTGCCCCAAGTGTGAGGGTTGTAACTCAGCCTCTACAGGGAGAAAATGACTCAACAGAAACCCCTCCCTCCCCAACAGAAAAAGGCACCTCGCTCAAATCCCGAGTGTGGACAGAGTTCTGTGCTCCCAGTCAGACACACGGGTCCCAAAATAAACTCGTCTCCCTCCCTTCCAAAATAGAGGGCTACTGTGTGACCGGTAATTAAAAATGGAATATATTGCTCTTAGCTCAGTTGCCTGCAATAAAGTATTGGGATTTTCCTACCATCATAACAAGACAAGGCAGAGGAAGGTGGCAGGCCTGTGGGGAGAGATAGAGACTCAATTTTTTAAGAACTCAGAACTTTGTCAAAATCATCACGTAATTTCAAGAAAATGAATTAGGGCTGCTTTCTTGTGATCGCTTTAAAAAAAAAAAAAAAAAAAGAAGGGAAGAAACTCAACCACACTACAGTAATTGTACCCAGATGCTTTGAGTATTTCTTCAGGACTGTTGTGCTCCCAGTTGCTGCAAGGGTTTTAAATTCCTCTGGAGAGTAAAGGCCTATGTACAGATTTTGCACCGGGCATCCATCCACAGACCTGGTTTGCAATTTCAATATGCAAAGGGCTTTCAGCTGTCAGGTAGCAGAGGCTCCTGGGACCTTAAGGGAAGGGAAATGTGGGCTCCTCCTCTGCCCCCCACCACCATTCTTATCTCTTATCTCAGTGAGATGCTGCAGACTCCCGCCTGCTCCCCAGACACCAGGGCAAAGCCCATACAGAGAGCACAACAGACATGACCTTTGGGACCCCTTTCTGGGTCCCCTCTCACAACAATGCAACTTAAAAAGTATTGGCTTCTAAGGCTGTGTGCTCTTCTTTTCAAAAGCCCTCTGACAGGGGCTTCTCTGGTGGCGCAGTGGTTGAGAGTCTGCCTGTCGATGCAGGGGACGTGGGTTCGTGCCCCGGTCTGGGAAGATCCCACATGCCGCAGAGCGGCTGGGCCCGTGAGCCATGGCTGCTGAGCCTGCGCATCCAGAGCCTGTGCTCCGCAACGGGAGAGGCCACAGCAGTGAGAGGCCCATGTACCACAAAAAAAAAAAAAAAAAAAAAAAAAAAAAAAAAACCCCTCTGCCTGGAGCGAGAGAGGCCAGGCACGCAGATGGCATCAGGTAACACCCTTCTGAGAGCAGGCAAACTTCGACAAGCGACAAGCGTGTCCTAGCAAAGCGCCCTCCTCAGAGCCTGCATCCGCTCGCTGTGGCCCGCTGCTTCCAGCACAGCTTTCCTCTTGCGTCATTTTCTTTGATGATGGAGGCCAAGCTCGATTCCAGTGGCTTCGCATAAACCAGCCCCATCAGCGAGCGCTCTGGGGGGACAGGAAGCGCTGGGAGCCGGCAGAGGGCCACCTGCTGGGCCCCCTGACTTTACGTGAGGCCAGAGCAGAGGGTCCAGTGAGAGCCAGGTGAGACCGCCCAGGGCAGGACAAGGAGAGCATCCCGACCCCGGCTCCGAACTCCACAGCCCCTCTGCACGCGCCTCCACGCTCCAGGTGTTGTGTGTGTCTGTGTGTAGTCTGTGTATGTGTGTGCAGTCTGTGTCTGTAGTCTCTGTGTGTGTGTGTAGTTTGTATGTACGTGTGTGTGTGTAGTCTGTGTATGTGTGTCTATGCCTGTGTGTGTGTGCCTGTGTGTCTTGTGTAGTCTGTGTGTGTGTAGCCTGTGTCTGTGTATAGTCTCTGTGTGTGTGTAGCCTGTGTCTGTGTGTCTGTGTGTATAGTCTGTGTGTGTGAAGTCTGCGTCTATAGTCTCTGTGTATTTTGTATGTACGTGTGTAGTCTGTGTGTCTATGCCTGTATGTGTGCCTGTGTGTAGTCTGTGTGTATAGTCTGTGTGTGTGTCTGTGTAGTCTGTGTCTGTGTGTAATTTGTCTGTGTGTCTGTGTCTGTAGTCTCTGTGTGTGTGTGTGTGTGTGTGTGTAGCCTGTGTGTAGTCTGTGTCTGTGTAGTCTGTGTCTGTGTCTGTGTGTCGTCTGTGTGTGTGTCTGTAGTCTCTGTGTGTGTAGCCTGTGTGTCGTCTGTGTGTGTAGTCTGTGTCTGTGTGTAGCCTGTCTGTAGTCTGTGTGTGTAGCCTGTGTGTCTGTGTGTAGTCTGTGTGTATAGTCTGTGTGTGTGTCCGTGTGTAGCCTGTGTGTGTCTCTGTTGTCTTGTGTGTCTGTGTGTAGTCTGTGTGTGTAGTCTGTGTGTATAGTCTGCATGTAGTCTCTGTGTGTGTGTGGCCTGTGCATGTGTGTAGTCTGTGTGTATCCGTGTGTAGCCTGTATGTGGTCTGTGTGTGTGTCCGTGTGTAGCCTGTGTGTGTCTGGGTGTAGTCTGTGTGTGTAGTCTGTGTGTGTCTGTGTCTGTAGTCCCTGTGTGTGTGTAGTCTGTGTGTGTCTGTGTCTGTGTCTGTAGTGTGTGTGTGTGTGTGTGTGTGTCTGTGTGTAGTCTGTGTGTCTTGCCCTGGCTGTGGGTTATTTACAGGGACCATCAAAAGCCCAGGCCTCCTACTGGACCACTCGCCAACCAGAGCCCCTCCCTCTGAGGACCATGCCTGCTCTTAGGCTCCAACTCTTTACATGAAACCTGACACCACGTCAGTAAGGACACAAACAAGTCATTAAAAACGAGGCTGCTCTAAGCACTCAAGGAAATCAAAGGGCTTAAAGACCAGCCATGCCCTTGGCATCCAGCTGCCCAGACTGCTGCTGCTCAACAGCTGGTGAAAGGGACCGACCCCTGGGCAGGACTCTGGGTTCCTGGTTCATCCACTGGACTGACTTATCAGGCCGTCCACAGGCCGGGCACCTGGCCTGACAAGTGGCGGGGAGGCAGGCTTGCCTTAGGGACGATCCCACATCCCAGAACCAGCTGCGAACGCAGGCTCAAGATCAGCAAGCAGGGGAAGCTGAGGCGTGGGGAGGGGACGTGCTGAAACTTCACAGTGAACACGTGCTCGAACCCGAGGCTCGCTCTCTGAAAGTGGGACCCGAACCCGGCTGGCCCTTCTCACACAGCCGGTGATGAGCACTGTTAAGTCAAGCCAATTATAATGCTTTACGTCTGTTCAGACATTTCCCTTCACAACAGGCTTTCCTGTTGATTATTTTGGTCCTAACATTATAGCAACCTGTGACATAAACTGAAGGGAGGGTTGTCCACTCACTTTACAGAGAACACACGGGCTTCAGAAAGACTTCAACCCGGGCGGTAAGAGGCCGTCCGGGCTGCAACTCAGGCCTCTGAGTAACTCGGGGCAGCTCCTAATAACACACCTCAGGCACCCATGAATACCTTGCATGTTAAAAAAAATATCGGGGTGTGTCTTAATTTCTGATGATGCCCAGGTAAGATACATCATCTCATCCCAGCAGTGGGAGAAAACACACACACGAATCTGGTACGGAAACCCCAGAGGCCAGCGAAAGGTGTCATTTGTATATGAACACCCACGGGTCCCAACCAAAAGGCAAGCGCTGACACACAAAGCACCCCAGGCCCTGCATCCAGGGTCTCCGACGCTCCCGAGGGCCCTCCCCATAAAGCTGGACCCTAGTAACAGCCCAGCTGGGGGCTGTGGAAGGGGGAGGGGCTCGCCAAGGCTGGGTCCTCCTGCCCACCCACGCAGGGGAGGGGTCACAGCAGGGTCCCACCTGGGGAGCCTGTCTCGCTCCAAAACCACACAGGGCGCTGTTTACAAAGGTGGTGCTCTGGGCCCTGACACTGGGGGACACAGAAGCCCCGCTGTCTGAAGGCTCCCGGAGAAGCTGCCTGACCACAGGCCTTAAGTAGCCTTGGCGACCGCTGCCAACCTGGAGGGCATGGAGGCCAGCGGGGTTTACCCAAACGTGCACCCAACAGAACAGGGCAGGGGTGGCAGGTGGCCCGTGACTGCCAGCCACAGAAGCCAGAGCCAGTATCTTCCTCCAAAACAGCCTGAAGCCATAAGCTTAAAGATGCTGAAACAACTCCGATCACGTGATCCTTGGCTCCCTCGCAAAAACCAATCCGTTCCCACTTAAGGTGTAGACCAGATGTCTGCGCGCAGACGACCGGCTGCACGCGCGCCCCCTGGTGGACCCAACACAATCCTTCCCTCCCTGCAGGGCCACCCCGACATCACAGGCTTCCAGGCTCAGACCCCGCTCCTCTGCCCCTCCTCCTGCCTCGGACCCTACAGAGGGAGGGGAACCTCCGGAGAGACAGCCGCCAGATCGCGTCTGCCTTTCCGAACCCACGGAGCCGGACACAATGGCCAGCGAGATAAGCTGCTCCTGGCCAGCCCCTCCCCTGCACGCTGTCCGCAACAACCTGCGATTGAGAGGCTCATTCTCTTTTTGGATATTTGGAAAGGGAGAGCGAGAAAGAGACAGAAAAACTCATTCTAACAGGAGGTCTGAAGTTGCCTCCAAAGGTCAAGAATCTTGAGACTTGGCCATTCTATAAAGAACTATTTGTCTTTGAAGCCTCGAAAGAGAAGGTACTCTTCCCTTCTCCAGTCTTCTCCGGCCAAGACCTCTTCTCCTTCAGCACCAAGCAACGCAATAATCAACTGGGGTCTGATCCTCGGGCCGCAAGCATTGAAAACCCAGAATAATGTATCAGCAGACTCCAAAGCTAAGGGTCCTGCATTCGGGAAAGTCACCGGGCCTCCCCTCCTTAGGAGGGTTTCTTGCAGGGTTAACATCTCATTCCACAAAGAGAACCCGCAAGCTCAGCTGTTAAGCCCATTGCTGGCTCTTATCTGAACTTAAAGCTCAAGAGATCCCACTTATCCCCACGGTCAGTGGGCACGCACGTTGCACGTTATTTCCTGGGGCTCTGCCACAACCCAGGTGCCTCCCTGGCCACGTTCATCCTACTCCCTATTGCTTAGCTGTGAACAACCCCTTCCCAAACCGGTGCCTGGTAGCTGGTGAGTCATCGGCGTGAAAAGCTGCCGTCCTCTCTCCAATCCCCCCCCACCAAGACTGGCCCAGGACAGTAAGTAACCCCCATTAACGCACACTGCCTGCCACTGTGTGAATTCAGCACTGGAAGACTACAGGTATTTAGCTGTGTGTGCATCGCTTTCCCACCCCTTTCAACAGCAAAACGCAAGATCGAAGGGTTCATGGCCAGCGGTCCGAGCTCAAGACAGGCCTTTGTCAGCCTCAGCAGCACATGCATCCATCCATGCACCCTACTTAACTCAAAACATCTGCAAAGGCCATCTCATCCTCCAAGCTCCCCCAGCCCCTCACCCTCCACCAAAGGCTCACCTGTATCCATTCTCGACAGTTTCTGTGGACCTCACACTGACTGTAGCCCTCAGAGTTTTGCTGGACAAGCCAACCACGGTGGGGGAGAGTTTGCACTTGAAGTCGGCGCAAGTCCACTCCTCTTCCTCATTCAGCGTGGGGAGGTAGCCACACACGAGCTTCAGGCTCCCCAGCCCCCCGCTGCTCACGCAGGCTGGGTTTTCACCCCCACTCCTCACGTATTCGAGGTATATATCAGAAGTCAGAAACATCTGGTAGGCATTGTCCTCCATCACCGCCTGGATCTCAGTCTGCGCCTGGTCAAACATGACAGAATCGATCTGCTGCTTCTTGATGCCATCTCTGATGTAGGTCTTGGTGGCAGGTTTCAGCTGCTTGGAGACAATGCTGTTGTTCTCGATGTACCTCTTGTAGATCGCTTTGGCTACTCGTAAAGTTTTGGCATCCTTCAGGTTCATCTGCCTGAATCCATTGCAGGCAAACCAGAAGTCTAAGGTATCCACGCATTTCTCCCTCTCCAGGAAAGTCCGGAAGAGATAAGCACCGTCTTGGTCACCCAGCAAGGAGTGCAGGGACTTGGTCCACCTGGTCAGAGGGGAATCCGGAGACGCCCGCCCCTCCGGCTCCCCCAGCCCGTCCTCATTCCGCCTGGCATTTGAGGAGACAGGCAGGGGTTTGGCGACCGGGCCCTTTCCCACCCCGGGCTGGCACGGTGGGGTCTCCCCTTCTTCGCCCGGCACTGGGGGCCGCGGGGCATCCTCGCGGAAGCTGCTGCTGGGGTCTGGGAGGCGAGGCACCAACACAGCGCTGCTCATGGCCAGTGAGTTCTTCTCGCTGAGTTGAGGAATTTTTTTTTCTCCTCGCAGTTCCTCTCAGCAATCAGCGTGGTCTCTCTTTCTCTCTCAAGTCAGCAGGGACTCATCTGAGCCTCCTTTCTGGGAAGAAAAGGAAGGGGGGGGGGGAGGTAGAGGGAGAGAAAAGGGTATTGATATAATCAAAACCAGATCTACCCAACATCAAAGCAAGAAAGTAAACAGGCTTTTCAACTCCTCAAATTCAAATCAAGCAACCCAGCTATCTGCGAGGTGCTCATCTAAAGTATCAGACGCAGCTTTTTCAAAGGCGAAATCTGAGCTCCCTGCACGCTTGGGGGGGAGGGGGAGGGGGAAGGGGCGGGGAAGGGGCGCGGGGAGGGGGAGAGGTGGGGCGGAGGGCTCGGGAGGTGGAAGACACCAGCTTCCAAAAACCCACCGGCCCGGGCGCACGCAGGACGGCCCTCCCCTCCCCTGCCCTCCCCTCGCCCCGACAGCATCCACTCCAAAGACGCGCACCCCGCGCCGCTGGGCTGTGTGCAGGTGAAACCAATTTCGGTAAATTTCCCCACTCGGCTCTCCGCACAGATAACTCGAGCTCCAAACGCGCCCGTCCCCGGCATCTGGTTCCCATTCCCCCCACCCACCCCTTCCCCCTGCGCCCCCCGCTTCCCACTCCTTAAAAATTCAGAAGAGCCTCGACCGAAGAGGAAAGCCCGCCCAGCACAGGGCGGAACGGGCGCCCGGACTCCCGGCTGCAGCCCCCGCCCCGCAACCCAGATGGAAGCGTTCGCTGCGCCCCCGCCTCCCGCCAAGAATCCGGCTCAGTCTACACCTCGGTCTTCCGGGCTCCCCCAAACCAGAAAACCACTCACTCAGACAAGGCTTTGATCTTCCAACTTTGCCAGGGAGCAGAGAAGCCTCACGACCCGTCGCCCCCGCGCCCCCCGCCTCCTGGAGCCGCAAACCCTACAAAACCGGATCAGAAACCGTCTCACGCTAACACTGCCTGTGCCAGGAATCCAGACTCGGCTGACCTCAAGCCTCTTTTTCCCCAAAGCAAAAAGTCTTATCTAACCAGTAAACCAGCCGCTTTCCCCAGCAAGGGGAGGATCAAACTCGGGAGAGGGCAGGGGCGGGGGGCGCGACCCCGAACCGGGGGCGGGAACCCTGGGCTCCGGGTGGGCGCGCGTGGCCCCCGTGCGGGGCCTCAGGCCGCCGGTAGCGCCGCGTTCCCCGGGCGGAGGGGAGGTGGGGCGGCCCCGTTACCTGGAAGACCAAGGCGGCCCGAGGCCCGGCTCTCATCTCCGCCGAGCCCCCCCGGCCCGCTCCCCGGCCCCAATCCACCCCGACGCGTCCAGAGCCCCGGTGGGCGCTCGCAGCCCCCGAGCCCGGGTCGGAGGCGCCCGCAGGAGAAGCGCGGAAAGCGGCAGCCGGTCCAGCAATGGCGACGCGCGGAGGCTCGGCCTCTCCGCACGAGGGGCCGGGGCGGCCGGGGGCGCGGGGCCGGGCGGCAGGAGAGACGCGGCGGACGCGGGCGCCCCAGGCTCGGGCCGCTCGGGCGCGCAGACTGAGCCTCGGCGGGCGCTCGGGGCCCCTCTGCGCGGACCGGGGCTGGGAGGGGAGGACGGGAGGGGAGGAGAGAGAGGCGGGAGGGGGCGGGGGGAGGGGAGGGGGCGGGGGGCGCCGCCACCCTTTCATCCCACCTCCCAAAGGCACTCCGGCGCACACTCGCACCCAGACTCCCATCCAGCACCGCCCCGGCGCGGCGCCCCCGGGGGAGGGGATCTGCCCCCGCTCCGCCCCCGCCGCGGCCGCCACTCGCACAAGTCTCTGCGCCGGGCCCCCGCCACCCCGGCCGAGCCCCCCGGAGCGCCGGGCGCCGCGCCCGCCGCCCCTCTCCGCGCCCGCCCGGAGCGCGCCCCGAAATAGCCGGCCTGCCCACTTCAAAGGGCCGCCCGGCACATCAAAGCGCGCGGGCCGCCCGCCGCCTCGGCCTCGCACTCACCAGGGGTCCGCGCGCGCGCTCCGCGCCCAGACCTCGCGGGCGCCCCGGGCAGGGCCTCGGCCCCGGCCCCCGGATCGGCTCGCCGCCGCGGCCCCGGGCCCCCCCGGGCCGGTCCCGGCGTCGGGGAACATGGGGGAGTCGCGCGGCCGGGGAGGGAGTGCGGGGAACCCGGCGGCAAGGGAGGGGGCAGAGGCGCGCCCCGCCGCC
This sequence comes from Hyperoodon ampullatus, assembly GCF_949752795.1. Classification (NCBI taxonomy): domain Eukaryota; kingdom Metazoa; phylum Chordata; class Mammalia; order Artiodactyla; family Ziphiidae; genus Hyperoodon; species Hyperoodon ampullatus. The sequence goes on from NC_136932.1 coordinate 24,739,622, forward strand.
CCTCTTTCTGCGGAAGATCCGAGTGGGCCTCGCCCCCGCCGCGGCCGCCCTCGGCCCCTCCGGCCCCCGCCCGGTCCGGCTTTCGACACGGGCCCCGCTTCCAGCAACCACTCCGGGCACCCAACGTCCTCCGGGCGCTTCCAACAAAAACTGCGCCGTGGATTTCACTGTGCACTTCAAAGGCGCGTGCCGGCGCACGGTCCTGAAAGGGAGGTACGCGCCCGCCGCGCTCCGGGCCGCCCCCGCCGCCCCCGCCGCCTCTCTCCGGGGCCGTCCGGCTCGCGGCCGCCCTCCCGGCCGCCTCTCGGCCGGGCCGGACCCTCTCCCGCGCCCTGCGCCCGCGACGCGGCTGGGCGCGACCTCGCCCCCGGCCCGGGGGGGGGCCCGGCTCAGAAGCGGCTCGGCCGGGGCCGCGCCTCCGCCCCCACCTTTTACAGCACAGCTTTCGCCGGGGGAGACGGGCGCCTCGGACGCCCGGCGGCCCGGCGATCCATGACTGCGAGGGGTTATTTTTATTTCCCGGCGCTCGGCTGGTTACCGAGTTGCCAGGACCTTATCAAAGCGTAGCCGGCTCCAGCCGACTCCCCCGGGCCGGGCCCGGGCCGCCAGTGATCCCGCCGCGCCAATCACCGCCGCGCTCGGCCGGCCCGCGCCTCCCGCCTTAAAGGGACAGCGCCCCGCGCCCGCCCCGGCCCGGCCCAGCCCGCCCCCGCCCCCCGCCAGGCCCCCGAGGCCACCCGGGCGCTCCCGGCCCGAGTTCTGATTCCGCCTTTCAAGTGCTCTGGCCTTTTTGCTCTGGCTTCCTCCCCCGGCCTGCTCCGTCCTCCCCAGCTCGGGAAAGCAACAGTTTATTGTGGCATCCTGGCCATGGCAAGAACTGCAAGCAGGCGGGTTTTTTTGTTTGTTTTTTTGTTTTGTTTTTTTCTATCATCGAACACTTTTCTACCTCTGTTCAAGTTTCCCTGGGAATTTGGGCTTGGAGGAGCTTGTCAGAGGAGTGGCGAGTCCCGGGATGGGATGGCCAAGTGTCACAGGAGGGACGCGGACCTGGACGCAGAAGGCGCGGGCGTGCTTGTGCGCTCCTGCCTCCCAGTGTGAGTTAGGGTCAAGGTGCGTAGTTTGTGGATGTGTGAAGATGGGGGTGTGACTCTGCCAGCAGAGGCCTGAGTGCTGGAGAGGGGCCCTGTCACCTCGCTGGGAAGCAAGCCTCAATGTCCTTGAAGATTTAACCCCAAATTCCCAACCTGGCCATCAGGACTCTCCCAGCACGTACATCGACCGTCTTTCTGTATCAACTGCGTAGGCAACACTGTCTTGGAAGCATCCCCCCATCCTCCCATATGTTACATAGTAAACAGACATGGGATGTCTTTTTTCTCCGTCGACTCTCAGTTTTCATGTATTGAAAACTCACCCCATTGTCACCTTTGAATCCTTCCCAGCATCCATCCAATAACGTTTAGGAGGTACAATCTTCTCACTTAAAGTAATAAGAAAACATACCACAAATCCAGAACATTATTTGCTTGTCTGTTGCTATAGAATGATCTCTCATATGATGAGCTAATAATTGATTTTTCCTCCTCTTAAAAAACATAAAGGTGGGCTTCCCTGGTGGCGCAGTGGTTGAGAGTCCGCCCGCCGATGCAGGGGACACGGGTTCGTGCCCCGGTCCGGGAAGATCCCACATGCCGCGGAGCGGCTGGGCCCGTGAGCCATGGCCGCTGAGCCTGTGCGTCTGGAGCCTGTGCTCCGCAACGGGATAAGCCACAACAGTGAGAGGCCCGCGTACTGCAAAAAAAAAAAAAAAAAAAAAAAAACCCATAAAGGTGGAGCCCAAATTTGTCCCAGAGGTGAGAGGAAGAGCTTGGCATCCTCAGAGCTGTGGCTTTCAACTCTATTCACTTTTTCTTTATTTACTTCCTTAGTGAACTGAATGGACGACAAACCCTTTTCAATGCAGAGGTGCCTCGAACCTTCATTACGCCTTTAGGACTTTAAAACGTAAGAAGTGTGTTTCTCTGTCTGTTTAGGTTTCCGTAGGAAAAGAGGAAGAGGATGCACCACCCCGTGACCTGCTGGAACATGACAAGCAGCAGGGAAGATGCTCTCCCGGCTATGACACGGGACCAGAGCTCTGGAAAGCCACGCTGCCAGACTTGTCAGCTCCTGGGCACCGTGGGGGAGTGGCATCTCCCTCCCCAAGACCTGCCTCTCTGTGTCCATGCTCTGCTCCTTGGCTCACCTTCCCAGGTGGCCAGGCTGGCATTAAGCCAGTGGTCCAGGCTATGAAACACATGGCCACCTTGGGGCACACCAGGAAGGCCAGTGAGCGGGTGTGGCCAGATGACTCAGCCCTGCCTTGGGACAGCTGCTGGGTGCAAGGAAACTGGAAGCCAGTCCACTTGAGGTCAGCTCCCTCCACCAGCCCGGCCTTTCAGAGTGCTGCACACCCACCCCGTTGGGTGACCCGGAGAGCCAGGAGCAAAGCTGTCCCTGTGGTTCCCAGGAGTCTTTCAGCCACAGAGGGTGTGATCCTAGGGCCAAAAGTGTATACAGAAGGGGATGAATTGCCATAAAAGCGTCTGCAATATAAACAACAACAGCATGTGTGTGTGTATGTGTGTGCGCACGCGCACACACACACACGCGCACACGCAATGTGAGGGAGGGGAGGTTGCAAACTCCAAACATCCAAACATCCAAAATCAAAATAAACAATGATCAGAAAGAGGAGGCTTTCAAAGAGGAAGTGGAAAGCTGGTCTTCATGGGTGGTTTTCCTCCCCTCCACTGCCTCCCCGCCAGCCCTAACCATCACAGGCTCGGCTTTAGCCCAAGGGCTCGCCTTCTGCTCCCTCGTTAGCTCAGGGCTGTAGCGACAAGAAGGGCGGATGGAGATAGCGCCACAGGAGCAAGGCTGAGTTCAGTTTGGTCCTCTCAGTAATAACCCTTCGGAGAGCTTGGTTTCCAGAACAGGTGCTCGGTCACCTTGGGCCAGTGACTCTCCTCCCCCCAGTTTACCCCTCGCCTGTCCCCTGGTGGTACATTTCCCACCCAGCAGTGGGGCTGGGCTGGGGACCCAGAAGCCAGGAGCCCTCTCAAGCCTCCAGGTCTCCGACTACTTGTTGATAACATTTCTGAAGGGGAATCCAAAGTCCTTTGCTTATACCCGGCCCCTTTCTCAAGATAGCACAGTTTTCCATTTTCCCCTTCTTCCTGGCAGCCGCAAGGTCACGTGACTTGTTGTAATCCTGCGCGGTTGCCTGGAAACTGGAAAGCAAGGTGATGGATTTCTGCACATGCTCGCTCCCCCCTCCTTTAAAGACAAACCCTACCGAGGATCAACAGCCCACTTGGCCTAAGTGCAGACAAGTTTAATAAAGCAGAGAGTAATTCTTTTCTGCAATTATGTACTGGGCTGAAATCCTAGAATCCCAGAAAACTCTGGGCTCCCTGAGAGGCATCTGGCCAGATCTCCAATCTTTAGTCAGCCTGACAAAAACCCCTCTGGAGGGGAAGTCACACCAGCTGCGACTTCAGAGGAGCTCGGACCCAGGACATCACTCTTTAAGACTCCATGACTTTGTCTTTTATTTCTTTGGAAAAGTGGCACCTTAGACAATGTAGCTTTGTTTGGGGAGGGGGGGCGGTGGAGAGACACTCAGGTAACCTTTCTAGAGACTGCAAGTCACCTAACCGCTCTGAGGCCCTGCCCCGTGTGTTTACCTGTGAAGTGCAGGGCACACCCCTCAAAAGGCTGCTGTGAGGTAAACACCCAGCACCATGCTTCACACATCGCAGGTGCTCAGAAAATGGCAGTGATTTCTGTGCAGTCACCCCATTTCCTCAATAGCCTGTTAGCTGTTCTGGGAAGAAGCTCCCATCTCCGCAGCAAAGATGCCCTCCAGTTAGGAGTCACACTCTGGGCTGCAGGCCTGGAAGCTGAGCAGGGAGGTCCTGCAGAGGTGACGCCCCCTGCCCCCCGCTGACCTCCCAGGGGAGAGGAGCTGAGCTGGGTGGCACAGGGGGCTGTGCTGTCTGCCGGCTCTCCAAGGCATCCTATCCAGCACTCCCCAAAATATGAGCATCTTCTAGCCAGGGGAGCCCTTAAAATGTCATCTAACCCAACCCATCATTTAAGAGATGAGGAAAATTAAGCAAAGAGGAGGGGAGGAGATTTTCCCAAGATTTCTTGGCCCATTTCCCAGCTGAGCTAGAAGCTCCGAGGGTCCGGACACCTGCTCCATCCTCTTTCCCCCCATAGTATGGTGAGGAGACCCAAGGCAGGGCTGTCTAAGAGGGGGTCCTGAGCATCTTGAGTCTTGGGCTTCCATGGCGGGGCTGATAAATAGAATTTAGCTAACACAACCTTGTAAATCAACTATACGCCAATAAAATTTTAAAAAATAAATCACCAAGTTAAATGATCACAAAAAAAGGCGAAAAAAGTCATCAGCCATCTTAATTATTACAATGATGAAGGTAATCAAATATTCTCAAGTGAGTTAAATAAAGGAAGGTTGCTACTTTAAAGAATAATAATAATAACTTGGGATGCTTTTCTAAAAGCATCATCACAGGGCCTGAGCTGGAAATTCTACAGAAGCATATGTCATTCAGCTCGTACCAATGAACAGCCTGGACCCCCGGAAGTGGGCTCCCTTCAGCCGGCTCCGGGGGGTTCCACCAAGTCTTTAATGGGGACAGATGTTTCCACGTGCATCTCAGTGGGGTTGGTGCACCTAAGGGAGAAATGGCTGTTACAGGGTCTGGGAGGAGGAAAAGAACAGGAAAAGACGGGTTCAGCTTCCTGCCACGCTCTCCCTACTTCCTCCCATTTGGAGAGGGGTGGGGGAGGAGTGGGCATGTCAAGGTGGAGATTTTGAAGCCACAATCGAAAAAGTGAGGTTTCCTTAGGAAATCCCATCCCTAGCAGCACTGGGTGGGGGGGAAGCATATTTTTAATAAAAATGATCATCTTCGGTCTGTTCAATTTAAAACACAGTTAAGCAAAACGATCATTTAAAACTTCCTAATCTGATTTACCTTCAAGTGCCTTTAATATTTATTATAAATGGAGCTACAAACTGCTGGCATCGCTGGTGTCCTACCAGGATTCATTGTGGAGTTTGACTTTCAGGGGTTGGTCTGCACGTGGAACAAGAAGAGTCCATCAATATTCAAACAAATCCAGAAAGAGGTTCTGATTTTTGAACTTATCTTCTCTAAAGTGTCAAGCACATGCACACACACACAAAGGTTATTTTCAGAAAAGGAAGTAAAAGATAGATAGGAAAAAAATCCCTGAAGTCAGCACTCCAACTGGCAACATGTGAAACTTTGCAAATAAATAGGTCTGTGTTCTTAAGCTCTCTCCACAGACATTTTTGTTTTCTGCTCCTGAGGTTTCATCCTGCTCATTTTAAACAACTTCTGGAAAGTGAAGTTGTGCCAGGCTTGAAATCAGTTCCTTTATTCTTTCATATCAGTGTTTCTTGACTTGCTCTCAGCATCTCTGCCAGCTACGGAGTGCCTCCCCGGCTCAAAGGATGGGCCAAGGTGGCCCAGGATGCTTGGCAGGGTCCCAGGCTGCCCCAGAACACCTGGCGAGGGTCTGGACTTCGCTCCCTGTGGAATCTTCCCTCCATCAGGTCTGCGCTGATGCTCTAGCGAGGTCCTCATCCACTGCCCCCCTGGCATTAAAGCACTGGGAGTAGAAGGTGGCTGACGGACATCTTTCAAGAGGCGTCTACACTTGCGTCTACACTTCCTCCCCCTCACGGTCTCCTCCACCCGCGAAAACCCTTGGCAGCCAGGTAAAAGGTGTCCCACGTGAAGTCACTTGGGCCCATCTGGATCTGTGTATGTGGCTTGGCTTGCCTGCAGCTCCCCTAGTTCGCAAGTCCCTCACGCTTTTCGGCAGGACCCTCTACCAAGGACCGACTCCCTCTCCTGCCTCTCTGGGTCCTGCCACCTACAGTGTTTTCTGGGCCAGTCTTCTGTCCCCATCCACGGCTTCCAGGCCCGCTCTCCTGAGACCCGGACCTCCCAGCCCTCTAGCCCCACCTCTTTCATGAGCCTCCTTCATCCTGCCCACTGTGGACTGCTGGCCACAGGTTCTCGAATCTAAGGCTCTTGAAACAAACGGAACTTCCTTTGCGCCTCGTGGAAGCCAGGCGTCCTCCGACAGGCAGTGCCCCAGCATCCCCGCTGCCTCAGCGAGCAGCCCAGGCTGCGTCCAGACTCCTTGTCCCTCATGCACCCCCATCCAGGGGTGCATGAAAAGACTAGGACTTCTGTCTCGGGTATTTTTTTAGGATTATAAGGCAGCCCTGTGGAGTGGAGAGGCCCATGTGGAGAGAGACGAGGCCTGCTACCTACCAACCTAGTGATCTTGGAAGAGGATTCCTACCCAGTCAAGCCTGGAGATGCCTGGAAGCCCAATTGGTAGCTGGCCCGTAACTCCATGGGACACCTTGAGCCAGAGGCAGCCAGCCAAGCCATGCCCAGATTCTGGACCCACAGACTGAGATGCGTCCTTTGCGAAGGGGAATGGCAAAAACAGACCCGCTGATAAGACTTTTGCCCTGTCAGTCAACATTGCTGACGCTAAGAGCCAAGCTGCAAGACACACAGGTGACGGGAAGCTTTTTTACACCTTATTACATAACAGCACATTGATGGGGGGCGGTGACCAGCATGGATTGGCCATAATTATAACATGTTTGAAGTTCTTCAAAGGTCACTGGAAGTTTCTATAAGAAATATATCAAATTGCTCCAAGCAGTTTATGAAATGAACACCAAAATCATTTTGAGATTCTAGTGGGTTATGGGATAGTGACATTTGATCACACTCAGAAACATTTACTTTGCCGTCACATTTCCCCAAGAATGTTCTCCCCTAAATGGAGGTGCAGAACTTATTGGTCTAGAAGGTAAATAGGAATGTTACTGGTTAGTTATCACATTCGAATTTAGAAAAGGGAAATGAATCTTCCCTCTGGAGTGATGGGAACCGCAAAAAGAGATGCTAATGAGAATATCTCTGGGATTAAAAACGGTGCCAGGGCTTCCCTGGTGGCGCAGTGGTTGAGAGTCCGCCCGCCGATGCAGGGGACACGGGTTCGTGCCCCGGTCCAGGAGGATCCCACATGCCGCGGAGCGGCTGGGCCCGTGAGCCATGGCCACTGAGCCTGCGCGTCCGGAGCCTGTGCTCCGCAAAGGGAGAGGCCACAACAGTGAGAGGCCCGCATACCGAAAAAAAAAAAAAAATTAAACAAAACAAAACAACAACAAAAAAAACGGTGCCAAAAGTAGCAGGGACTTGGGGCTAATTCTTTGAATGATGACGATCTTTACAGAGTAATTCTCAGAATTCCTGTCGATGAACTTAGATGGGAGTGAGGGGCAATTCCTGAATGGCATGGCCCAGAACTACTTTGGAAAACTCTTTTTTTGTTCTTTGATGATCATCTTAATGATGGGGTACCCTGAAGAGTAGGTACCCTGAACAGACAAGGAGAAATCATCTGCATATTAGATATGGCTTCTTAGCAAAAACATTAGTATCCCAAACATAAATTAAAATGTGTGAATTGAACTTCACTCCTGTTACTAACGTTCTCTTGATAACCATTTTCGCCAATAACTTGAGCACAGAACAGATACAGTAATGACTGAAACTAGGCAATCCGTCTTGATAATCTCGAGGAATCACCCCAACACTTAGAAAATGTTAGGGAAAAATAAAGTGGAATATTCGATCTTCTTGAAAAAAAAAATTCAATTCTGCAAAAAAGAAATACTCAGTCCAGGGGGAGGGGACTAGATATTATCAACTACAAGACTGGTCTCCGGGCCTCAGGCTTCTGTTGAAGTTGGTGGAATCTTGCACCCAATCTTCCTTGTCTGAAGAGTTGGGTCAGAACGGAATTTATTTTTTCAAGAAGAGCAAAACTTTTCACGTGTATCCATTAATTCACAAATCAGAAAATGATCACGACCTCTTACAGAAGAATCCATTTAAAATGATCATTTGTGAGACCAAAATATCAATTAAACGTTTCAAGAATCTAAAACAACCAAAAAGAAAACGATCAAAACCTGGTTGCTTGATTTGGGGGCCAGAAAATATGGTCACCGATAGGGCGTGAGTGAGGGGCTCCGTCCCCTCCCCCCATCTCTATTCCAAGCTCAGAGAAGACCTGAGAACAGTGGGCCAGGTGTTCGGGCAGGTGTGAGACGGCTGCCTGCTGAGTGGAGATGGGGGAGGGACGGGAGGGGGGTGTCAGGGTCTTCCTGGTGGATGCTCGGCCCCCGGGGAGCCCCCAGCTTCAGGAAGGCTTCCAGAGGTCAAGACCGTGAAACTGACGAGGGCGGGCTCTGCCACCAGGGCGGGCAGCGCGAGGGGTGGCCGCGGGGACTTTGTGCACTTGGGCTTTTCCTAGGCAGCCAGCGGCTTCGTGTAGGTCGGGCAGCTGCTTCACCCAAACTTGGCTTTTCTGCGACCGACCCGGCCCTCCCCAGCCCCCCACCCTGAGCTCTGACCCTTGCGGCCCGACCTGGGCCTCGCCCCTCCCCCGCTCCAGCCCGCCCCAGGGCGTCCGGACTCTGGATTTCCCTGTGAAAAGGTGTCAACCTTAAACTCTACAAAACAATGGAGGTCCTGCGTGCCCTTGGGCCGCCCCAGAAGCCGGGCCTGCTCTCTGGATCCAGGACGGGAAGAGGAAGGCGGGCGTCCACCCCTGGGCACCGAGGCCCCCGAGTGGAAGGGTGGCCGTGGTGCCCGCCCTGAGCTGCCTGTCTGGGGGCGTTAGGGAAGAGGGAGACTTCATAACCCGACAGCTGGGTCGATATTTTTTGTGCAGGCGCCAGGCAGGAGAAACCAGGGACACAAGATGGGGCTCTGATCGCCCTGGGAGGCGAAGCCGGGGTGGGGGGGGCGGGGAGGTGGAGGAAGAGCGGGGACCCCAGAATCTTCCCCGGAGTCGGTGAACTGCAGCCCAGGGGTGGCTGGAGCTGGGACAGCTGGAGCGGGACCCGCACAGACCCCAGGCAGGAGGATGCTGCCCTTTTCTGGAAACCCGTAGAAAGCAAGAGCAAGGTGGGCAGACTGGCCTCGTGGGCCCCGGGGAGGGGGCTTTTCTTTAATCCTGAAGTGTCACTATGGGCCAGGAGAGTGTGGCTCACAGGTCAACACGGAGGCTCTGAAAGTCCTCAGCTCCCCGCCACCCCACCGGAGAGCTGTCGCTTCCCTGTGCCTCAGTTTCCCCAAGCATGGAATGAGAGGAACAGAAGTCCCAGTCATGAGGATTAAGTGACGTGATACAGGGAAGTGGTGAGAACCCCGGTCGGGGACACTGAACCCTGGCTGAGAATCGTCCCGTGGGGGCCTGGGGAGGGCAGCCGGGGCTGGGCCCGCTCCCCGACGAAGACTGCCTACAAGTCTTTGGGGCTGTTTGAGATTCTCTTCCCTTAACTGTAAAATGGGAATAAAATCCTGGCACAGCTAAGGTGGCGTTTGCGCAGACACATTCTAGCTGGTGAGTGTAGCTTCTGAAAGATGTATGTGCTCCGCTTCCTGGCGCAGAGGGTTTCCCAAGGCGGACACATCCCTCTTCCCGAGGATGCGGCTCGGGGCTGCAGCCAGCTGACTTCTTACTGCGGCAACCGTGTGATTTCCTGGCACTTGAAAACGGCGCATCATTCTTTGTACAGCCTTGCACGGCATCAGTGCCCACGGCTCTGCTGTGTGTTGACGAGGTATATGATTCTTGCTGTTCCTCCCAAGAGCAGGAAGATGGGCCCCAAGGGGTGAGGTCAGGGGAGCCCGGGGACTGTCTTCAAGCAGCGCCTTCCGCAGAGCTTCGCATAATTGGCAGCAGGTACCCACCTCAGCCTGCTGGTTCTCTTCGTTTTAACAATTTTTTTAATGATCGAGGTTAAAATCCTGTGGGATGCTGTGTGTCATGGAACCTTTTCGGTGGAGATTCCAGCCTCCTTCATTTTCTGCACCGGAAAAAAGGCCTGTCTCACGAGAATCCTTGGGTGAGTGTCTCGGTGGCCACCAACGTGTCACGTCTTCCTGCCGGGGTGCACATCCTGCTGCTGGTGCAGCTGGTGGGATGCGGGCGGGTCTCACCCACCCAAGGCCTCGAGTGCCTCTGGGGCTCCTCTCCGGCCCTCTGTGCTCTCCTCCTGCTACAGATGCCTGTCTACGCGTCCTGGCCCTTGGTTTCCCAGAGGCCTCTGGGCAGAGCCTCGTCCACAGACACCAAAGCGGGTACGCAAGCCCACCTGCCATCTCCCTCCGTCTTTGAAGCCAGCCCAGTGCCCTGCATGGCGGGCGTTTACTGCTGTCCCCTGGAGGGAAGGGAGGTGGGAGGGCGGCCCTGAAGGGATGTCTGGCTGCCCTGCGGTGACCACCGGCCAGCACTTGTCAGATTTCAGTTCCCTCTCTAGGGAGAGGGGCTGGGTGGCCTTACCGGGTGCAGTGGGCCCAGCGCGGGGATTCCCTGTTTTCCTGACTCTGGAGGGACGTGCAGGGGCGGGGGAGGACAAGGGGGACAGTTTTGGGTCTTCCGTGCATGGCCTTGCCCACTTCTGTGAACAGAGCTCAAAGACTTCGGGACGGAGGCGCTGGGAGGTCTCCTCGCTGACCACGTCTTCCAGCCGCCCTTGTGGACACAGGCGAGCTCCGTCCTCTGCTGGTCAGCTGGGGGGCTGCGTCCTGGCCGTACGCCCTGCAGGGGGGCATGCTTGCCTTGCTTATTCCTCTAGTTTCCACGTGGGGGGCCCTGGTCCCAGAAGATGATGGGGCTCTCCGGCTCTGCCCCTCCCTCTTCGGGGTGGACCTGCAGAGTGCCCCCGTCACCCCGTTTCCCCTAGAACAGGCCCGACGGGAAGGTTCGAGGTTGTCTCTCCATCCCAGTGTCAAGCAGCGAGCATGACTGATGGGGACCTGGCCCTGGGGAGCCCTGTTGCTGGTCCCTGCTGGGCACTTGCTGACGCTTCCCCTCCATCCGCCTGACCCTTGTGTCTGCTCTCCCTCCGCTGTGCCCTGGGGCAGGGGAAAGGGGTGCTATTTCTTAGCCCCCCCTAAAATTCCAACACCCAGTTTAGAAGGTGTTTCCCCTATAAATATACTCTTTGAGGTGGGCCTTACCCAGGGGCACCCAAGGCTGGGAAGAGATGGGGACAAAGGAGGACACACGGAGGCAAGAAGCCACGGTCACCCCATCACAGAAGTATTTTTTCCCACACTTCACCACGCGGCCTGTGCTGGGCTGTTGTCTCACATAGACAAAGTGCTAGATCTGTCCGGGGTGCTCGTCAGGACAGCCTGACCGACACGGAGCTCCCAAAGCTGCCAGGACCAAGCGTTCCATTTCTCCCGAGTCCAACAGAGTGGAATGAAGGAAGGACAAGGAGAATTAAGGAACAGCACATTTTGGACTCAGGAGTCAGGAAGATAAATCAAGTTTCAAATCCTGACCCCACCCCATCGAGGTGTGACCTTGAATAAGCCCTATCTATCTATCATCTAACATCTATCTATCTATCTATCATCTATCTATCATCTAACATCTATCTATCTATCTATCATCTATCATCTATGTATCTATCATCTATCTATCTATCTATCATCTATCTATCTACCTACCTACCTATTTATATATCTTTTTGAGGCCTTCATTTTCCCATCCATAAAATGGAGCTAAGGACAAATAACTACTTGGTAAGGGTCTAATTTTCAAGCTGTCCTTTTTGGTTTCTTTGCCACTTTTCCGTGCTGGCACCTGATAGACCCAGGATGTTATGAGGATCGAGAGAATACGCCCAAAGCGCCTGCCACAGTCGCAGGCGCGGAGACGGCAGAGTGACGCTAGTGCTGGGATGTTACTTTCCTGCTCGGGGGTACGTGAGGCCCAGGAAGCCGGCCCTGGAGACGTGGGCAGGGTGACCACCCTCAGTCCAGCAAGTGCTGCCACGGGGCCTCGCCAGGCGTCGCCACAGCCAGACCCTGCTCGGCCCCAGGGAATCCAAGGCTGTCCCTGTCCCTGTCCCCTGAGGGAAGGTGGGGACGCTCCCTCCTTGGCGCCATCTTCCCCCACAAAGAGCGGCACCATCTGAACCCTTGGGGCTGGGGCAGTAAAAGGGCCATAAAGAGAGCCAGCGGCCATAAACCAGAGACAGAGTCGTTAGCAGTTTCCTTTCTGATAAGGGCTTCAAGGGCTCCGAGGAGACGGCTGTGAATGCCACGTCTGGGTCCCTGTGCCCTAGATATTTGAACCCTTGGTTCGGAGTCCGCGAGATAGAGATCAAGGAGGGGACGCCCTCCGAGGGCACCGGAAAGAACGGGAGGAAGCATCCCGCCCAGGGCAAGCGGCAGGTGACACCAGCAAAAGGTGGCAGCGGTGAAGCGGCACCTCCTGGCGGCCAGGCCCCCTGCGAGCGGCTCCCCTCACTCACCCCTCACCTGACCTCCACCATTTTCAGCCTATTTCACAGAAGAGGATGTAGCGGGACCTGCCACAGTAAAAAACACAACTTCAGTCCCTGTCCAACCGTTATTAGGAATTTCAAGATGGCGACAGTAGACATTAAACCCAGCAGGGGCCCTCCCATCACGGGGCCGCGGGGCTGCCCAGATCACAGACTGAGACGCCGTCCTGTGCAGAGGGCTCCGGACTCCTCACGAAGGTCACCCGTTCAGTGGTGAGCGGCGGGGCCTGGGTGGGAACACAGCGTATGGGAAAGACCAGCCTCTGCGTCGGTCTCTCCATCCCCCCAGCCCTTCTGCAAGGCGCACAGGGCTGCCGCCAGCCCAGCAAAGCTGAAAGCTCAGAGGGGCTAGGTCAACAGTTCAAAGTCGCCCAGCTCCCTGAGAGGTGGGCTCTGCTGATGAGGCAGGGACTTCGGGGGGGCCCGCGGTCTGGGAAGATGCAGCCCCACTCGTTTAGGTGCCCTTCTGGGGCAGTGGCAGCGCCCTGGCTGGAAGCAGCCGCTGTGTGAACCTCCCTCCAGGACGGTGTGGGGGCCTGCCAGCTGTGGCCAGCCCCCTTGAGCAGAGGGGCGTTTTCGTAAAAACCCTGGTCCAGCGTCAGCTTCCCGTCCTCTGAGTGAAAGGAGCCAGGGCTCATGAGCCTAAATATCCGAAGGCATCTACCCTGCGCTGCCATTTTAAGGATGGGATTCACCAAACTGAGAGGACTTTTATTCCTTGTCCAGTTGGCTACGTGTTCTCACCCACTGAACGTATGATTGGGGAGGGTGAGGGAATTCCCTGGCGCCCACCACTAACCCTCCCTAACTTTATTTTTTTTAATATTTTTGGCCATGCTGCGTGGCTTGCGGGATCCTAGTTCCCAGACCAGGGATCAAACCCACGCCCCCTGCAGTGGAAGCGCGGAGCCCTAACCGCTGGACCGCCAGGGAAGTCCCGACCCTGCCATTTTGAAATGCCTTTTTCTACCCGGACAATATTTTAAATAAGCTTGGTCTTGCCCCATTTTTCCAGGGTTTCAGAAGAGCTGCAGTTCAAGGCCATTTGGAGGCCCAAGCAACCCAGGATCTCCATTTGTCGGGGACAACCTGACAGGCCAACAGGCCCTCTCAGAAATGGCATCTTTGAAAGACAGCTCAGCATCCTCTGTCCCATGTTGCTCGCATGCTCAGACTGCATACGGGTCTCTGTACTGCCTGACGCAGACGCCCACACTCACACACACACAAACCAGAAGACGAACGGCTTGGAAATACCAGATGAGAAAATGGAGGAAAATACGTAATTAGTTTTATAGAATTTGAAGTCCATTTCCTCAGCGAGGGGACTCGTGTTGGTGAATCTGAACAGATAAGAGTGCGATGTTTCCCGGCCCTATGATCCCTTCAGCATCTCTATTCGCCACACAGGCTTCTCCCTTGAAAGTTTTGTTCTCCACACTTCCTGCCATCTCAGACTCTTGGCCAGGTCTGCAGACATGAAAGGGCCCCAGGGTGGCTGCGAATGTCCTCTCCCCCTGGACAGAACGCACACAACCGCGCTCGCCTGTTAGCTTTGGTGAACTTGCTTCCTACCCGGTTGAAATGCGGATCTGCTGGGCAGAAAGGGCCCAGGGTGGGCGAAGTGGGGGAAGAGGAGGAGGGAGGGGTCCATGGGCCCTTCTAGGGCAACCAGGCGGGCTGAATGGTATCGCACTCACACCCGCACCCCAGGCTGCTGGGAAGAGGACGGGTGTGATGCAGCCAGAGGAAGACTGCAGCCTGGGCTCACGCCCCAGTGGCACCACTGAAAAGCCGTGTGAGCTTGGGCACAGACTTTGGCCTTTCTGAGCCTCCATTTTCTCAACTGTGAAGTGGGAATAAACCACCTTGTTACAGGGAGGGTGAAACAAGAAGGTGGACATGAAAGTCCGTGTATACAGTAGGGGCCCTGTAGATGTTCACCTCCATCTTAGAGAACCAGGCTGTGCTGCAGCCCCCCGCCCCGGCCTCCCCGTAGGAAAATGTCTAAGATGCTCTGGTGAGCCTGGTGCAGCTGGGCCTGCTGGGCTCAGGGCAGTCTCCCAGGCCAGGTGGGCAGCCCCCTTCCAGGCTCTTCCACGAGCTGACTCGCTCCCTTTGCAGACTGTGTCAACAGGCGATGCCGCCCCAGCCCAGGGAAGGTTGAGGGGCTGCATCCAGGTTTGGAAACACATGTCAAACCCAATTCCAACCAGATGAGGCTGGCCTGCTTCCAACGGCGCCTGCCATCCGAGGCCACGCCAGGGGGAGGCCTGTCCAGCTGCCATGCCCAGGCAGCCAGGCCTGTTTGTTCCCTGGAGTCCTTGGGTCCAGACTGACATGCTCACCTCTCTGTTCCGGCGGCTCTGTTCAGAAGGGCTAAGCCATGAGTCGAGGAGCTCAAGGACGCAGCCACCTCAGGGAGAACCCACCTGCCCATCCCCTAGCTGCATAGGCAGGGGAGGGAGCTGGGCCAAAGAAGAGGCCAGGAGATGCTGGGCAACCACCATGACGAGGGGGTGGATGCACCCTGGCCTCCCCACCCCCGCCCAAGTGAAGCATCCCCTAAGTAACAGATGGGCCCGAGGCAATGGGCCAGGCAGCCACTCTTTGCCGGTTTAAAAATGGTGGCTGAAAAAAACCCAGGCCACCACCACCCAAAAAACCAACCCAGCAGAGAATGCGGCATTCCAGCAAGAGTCAAGAAGGAAAGGAAATCCAAATGTTTCGAGTTTAGCTATTAAGCATAGTTTCCAGCGAGTGTACTCATGTCTTGAAATGAAACAGATGAAAGCAACATGTGTCAATGGTTGTAGGAAGACAATAATGTCATCAACAGGAAATAAAGAAATTGAACACTGAAGCCTCAGCCCAGAACTTAACTCTTCCCCTGCCCCCGTGCCCAGAGCTTTCTGCGGGGAAGGCTGAAGATGTTTCCACACGGCTGGGGCTGGGTCTCTGCCCCCGTGGGCCCTGGCGGAGCCCCCTGCAAGGATCTTGGGCACCGGAGAAGGACTTGCTTTGTTTCTTAAGGGCTGATGGCCTTGGGTGGGGGGAGGCCCACGGGCCCTGGATCAGCTGAAGGGGAAGCTACACAGCCTCGCCCTCCATGAGGGGCTACAAAGCCTTGGCTGTGGGATCACCCTTACGAGTTCCTGGCAAGGGCAGTGACCGCTGCTGGCAGCAAAGCCCCGGCCAACATGCTGGCACTGCAGGAGGGGGGCAACCCCTGGAGTCCCGCAGGCCAGGAGGCAAGGGCTGCCCGGTGGCCAGGGGTGCAGATGGAGCAGGCGGGGTCTGGGAGACCCCTTCTCAACCAATCCCCTGACTCAAGACAGAGTAAGAAAGTGCACACCACCCCTCTGGCCGGCCCTCAGAGAACTGGGAAAAAAAGGTGACTTTGAGCCTAGGAAGGTGAAGCTCATGTCCACGCGCCTTGAGAGTGGTCAGAATGCGTCCTCCTCCAGGCTGGCCTCCCTGCCTTCATCTCTGATGGATCCACACTGTTTGGCTTTGGGGATACCTGCCTCCCTGCTGACCTCGTATATCACATGCAAATAATACAAAAAATTTAAAAGTAGAACAGGAAAGGGGGGTAAAATAGATAAGGTGGGATCATGGAGTGAGAGCATTTGGAGAGTCTGGGCTTAGACCTGCCTTAGTTCCCTGACCGGGTGGTGCCAGACAGAGCTGCAGGCTGCACCTGTCACAGTGTCAGAATTCTGCACGGAGGCCCAGAGCTCTGCTCTGGAGACTCAGGAGGCCAGGTTTTGGGCTTGGTGAGCTAGTCCACTGATTTTCAGACAAGCCTGGACCAAGATGCCCTAAAACAAATGGGTGGTAGCATTGTCATCATATGCAGATAAAATTAATGGACAGAAATGCCTTAATTTTTTCTCGTATCATTAAAAAAAAAATTCTAGCAGGTCTTAATGCTGGATTCCAGTGCAGGTGCTTTTGTACTCACTCAGAAATGTATATATTTGGGTTGACTCTGCCAGGGGTATTAGTTTACTCTGGTTATCGTAACAAAATTCCATAGACTGAGTGGCTTAAACAACAGATATTTATCTTCTCACAGGTCTGGAGGCTAGAAGTCCAAGATCAAGGTGCCGGCCAGGTTGGTTCCTGGTGAGAGCTTTCTTACTTGGCTTATGGATGACCAACTTCTCACTGTGTCCTCACATGGCAGAGGGAGAGGGAGTTCCGTCCTCTTCCTCTTATAGGGGCACTAATCCCATTATGGGGTCCCACCCTCATGCCCTCATTTAACCCTCATTGCCTCCCAAAGGCCCCGCCTCCAAACTCCATCACATTGGGGGTTAGGGGGTTAACGTATGAACTTGAGAGGAGACACAATTCAGTTCAGAGCACCGAGTTTCAAAAAGCGTCGCCAGGTCAGCCTGACCCACATCTGCAGGTGACTGCCCCGGGCCATGCACTGTCCTAGGCTCAGGGACAGTGTCGGTGACAGTGTCAGACACAGGCTCTGTCCTCCTGGAGCCCTCAGTGTGTGAGAGACAAACCCAGAAGCGGACGGTGTGACAACAGCAGGGTAAGGGCCACAGTGGGGATGCCCGTGGGGTAGGGGTGGGGGTGTGGTGGTGAGAGAGGGCGCTGAGCCCACCCAGGATGAGATGACATAGGGGCAGCCCTGGAAGGTGGACCAGCAGCATCAAAGGCTTGGAAGCGAGACACAGCCTGGGGAGGGGCTGGCTCCCCACAGGATCTTATCATAGGAGCTCAGAACGCGTGAGGCATGCGGGTATCCAGAGGGGAGTTGGCGTGGCTGGATTGAGGGGAAACCTGATCCTCTGGCCTTGACTTCATAGAGAAACACATCATCAGCTAGTGGGGAAGCTGTGTAATTGAGCCGCGTTTTAGGAAGTGCCTTCTGTGGACTGTCAGGGGCCGGATTCCATGAGGAGTGGGATTCCAGATGCAGAGACCCCGATGGGAGAGCGTTACAATCTAAGAGTCCTTGTCCTTGGTTAGATATTCACACTGGACTTCAGCAACCGTCTTAGGTCGGGTTTCCCACAAGCAGACCCTGAGATGGGAGTTCATGTGAATTAGGAAATAGTCTCAGGGAAAACCCGTAGGGGAGCGGGTAGGTGGCCCATGATGTCCAGTGGTGTCTCATGGAGGGGAACTTAGGTTCAATCCACAGGCCGATCTGGAGGCCAGCCCTCGCGGTCATCCTGGCTTGGGGAGGAGGGAGCTGGGGTATTTACGCCCCAGCATGCGCTGGTCACTGGTTAAGGGCTGGGGTGGGGGGTAGGACAGGGGACACAGACAAGCTCTCCAACCAAGCTTGTGGGCAAAGTGGCTTCGAGCAGCTTCCACCAGAGATGCAGGTGGGAAAGCTGAGGGTGAAAGCAGGAAGAAGCCGGTGCCTGAGGGAGGTGAGGCCTCGGAGAGCAGACACTGGGTGACAGTCACCTGCTCCAGTTAGGACACTGCCCAAGGACTCCCCGTGCAAACCACAGGCACCGGGCTCAGTCAGGCCCAGCTGGGAACTCGTGCTTGGGAGGAACTTATGGGGTTCAAATCAAGGAGGTCAAGGACAGTGCAAAATCCATTTCCAGGATTACGGGGAACTGTGGCTGTAAAAGAGTCCTGCCGGCTGCGGAAGGGCAGAGGCCGTGGTGGAGAAAAGAACGCTGGGCCCACGCCGAGCTCAGGGCTAACAATGAACCACATCGGTGGCTACAACGGGCTTCACAGCAAGAATCGGAGCTGAGCTTCCGCCGCCGGAGCCCGTCCACGGGCTGCGCTGCTTGTCCGAATGTGGGGCAAGAGCGGGTCCCCCCCCATCGGTGACTCAGTGCCATTTAGCCCCATAACCAGGATGGCCCTACCTGCCCTGCCCATCTGTAAGACCGTTATAGAGATAAAAACGGGAATCCAGTCTGGGAAAGTTCTCCAGGAATGTTCAAGCATATTCCACTTCCGAAATGGTGAGTAACGTCAGACTCAGGCAGGCAGGGAGGAAAGTGACATTTACTCAGCATCCCCTCCAGGCCACCAGCTGCCTTTGCAGCCTTCATGCAAATGATGAGAAGGTGCACGGGGTAGAACTTTGACCCTCAGGCGGGATACTGACAGAGACCTTGGTCTGTCCCTACAAGCCGCAGATACCGTGAAGTCACGTGATCTCCACCCAGATGCAATTAATCAGTGAGCATATGAGTTACCTCTTCGGCTGGAAGATAAGAGATCAAAGTCGGCTGGTCAATAAGACTTTGATAAGCCTTCAACCAAGCCCCAAGCCAGCTCCTCACCCTTCCTCCCAGCCAGCCAGACACACGCTGCTCACCCCCCCATCCCGCCCCGGGGCCAGGCTAGACTTCCACAGGGCTCTAGAGCCATTCAGCCCCGAATCAACCTCTCCCCGTTAGAATGGGCGGGGGGGAGCCACTGCCCCTCTCTTGGAAACTCAGCACTGGGGTGATGTGCTTAGGGGAGCCCCTTCTCCCCCTGCCCCTTAGCAGACCATCTGCACTCTCTCCCTGGCCGACTCACAGGCAGAAAGACTCCGTCTAAAGCATCAAAATCCGTGCTCCAGGCCCATTTACTACTTGTCTTGGACTCTTACAGCTGCAAGAAAAAAAGTCAAAACAGATTGTGACATCCGAACCGTCTGGGGCACCAGTGGAGCCTCGGAGAACCTCTCCCTCCGGCAGAGTTCGTGCCCCATCTCGCTGTGGGTTCTTCAGCAGGGCCAGGCCCTCCTGGGACCCCTGTGTCTACATCCAAGGCCCGTCCCACTGGGCGGTAAGGGGGCCTCTCCCCGGAGATCTGGGCCCTAAGCTCTTTAAGGGCAAGGACAAGATTCAGTCATTTTTATCTGCCCAGAGCCGCACACAGCACAGGCGCCTGCCTCACAGGGGACTGCTTCGTCCCACGCCACTGGAGAGATGGAGGATCCAAGCCCTCCAGGACTTGTCCCTGCCAAGCTGGGCAGTAAATGGCCGAGTCTGGACCTGAACACACGGCTGTCTGCCTAACAAGTTTGGGTTCATAAAACACACCACACGTGTGTCTAAATGGAGACATCTGGGTTCCAACGTCACAAAAATCAAACGTGGGCGATACATTCCCAGCATCCAGTTTCACGCGTGGACTCGTTCTGTCTCAGGGCCAAGGCCTGTGACTGTGACCGCAGGCACATCTTTGCTGACCAGGGGTTCTGGGCGAGAGAGTGCGAAGCTGTCCACGCAGCTCCTGGGGTGGGAAGGTGGGGCTGCGTGGAGGATGTTCCTCTTTGCTGTGGGAGCACGTAGGCTGCAGTGTATAATATCTAAATGAGCAGATGATTTTTAAAAAAAATGTTGGATTGGATTCTGGAAGAAATAATATATATAATTTTGCACTACCAGGCTACACTGAAAATTCATCACAATTTTCCAAGAACCAAGCAAATGCAAAGAACGGATGGAGCATCCCCACTGGCATAATTCAGAGGGTGTGTGACCAAGCAGACGCTACTGGGGACCAGGTGACGAGAGATCACAGGTGTTAAAAGATGCTAAACCCAAGGGGCCACAGCTGGCTCCCGTCCCTGCTCCCACTCGCCACCCCATCTCCCAAGGCAGGCGTCCTGCAAGGGGTGGGCAGCTGCCTGCACATCGGCCGCTGCACAAGGGCCCCCGGCTCGCTTCAGCCCCCGCCCCCAATTCTTCCACCGGAGGCCCAAGTATGCAATTCCACTGCAGGACTTTGGGCCGCAGCTTGAGATGCTGCCAAAGTCCCTTTTGCTAGGGTAGCAGTCGTTTACACTTCTTGAGAGAAGGCTTTTGCAAGGATTGGAGTGAGGGCTGCAGATGGACAGGCTGTGGTTGGTGGTCCTTTTGGGCCGACTGGGGAGCAGGGAAGGTGTTCTAGTAGCACCCCCCCAGCCCCCAGCCTCGCCCCCCCACCCCCAGCCCCCAGCCTCGGCCCCAGGAATGTGGTTCAAGAGCCCTGCCCCTGGGTCAGCAGAGAGAGGCTATCGCTGCTGCCCGGGCAGCTGTGCAAGTGTCGATCCATTTCAAAGGCCTTTTGTTAAACTTCTAACGGCCAAGAGGGCAGCCTGAAGCCACGCAATTCCAGTGACCTGGAAGGTTATCAAGGCCCCTCCAACCCTGGGGGTTACGGGTGGGAGCTGGGCGATCAGCCTAATGAACCAGGGCCGGACTGAAGGGGCCACAGTGACCGAGAAGAGGCCCCTCTCACCTTTGGGGTTTACTGAAGGGGCAACACACAGTGTGCAGGGCTGGAGGGCGGCCTGGAGGAGGCTCCAGAGAGATGCTAGCAAGGCAGGCTCCAAGGGCCCAGGCTACACATCAGGTCTCCCTTGGGCAGTTTTCTAGTTTACTTTCCCCGGGTCTGGCCTGCGCCGTTTACTGTGTGGGTCGGAGCTCTGCTGCCGGTGAGCTGGAGATTGCGGGGCAGCTCACCTCCCTTTTCAAAACGCTATCTTCTCACGTGCCTAAATAGATGGCCCCGGGTCCACGGGCCTGACTCTCTCCATGGGTGCGGGATGGGGGTGGGTATCTCAGGGTTGGCAAGGAGTCGAGACGGACGCCCCTGAGGGTGAAGGAAGCTGTCCCCCAACCCCTGCCTGCTCCCGGGGAAGCGGGATCCCCAGCCTCGGCAAACCCCGCCCCAGAGCAGCGGACGAGGGTTCCCAGCCCTTGGACAGCCCGTGTGCTTTTCTGTGTCTTCGCGTGACTTGGACTCTCGATTTTGCCATCCTGAGGAGGGGGCCCCGTGGGATCTTTGATGTCCTCTCGCCTCCCCCCGACCCGGCCCCGGGGGCGCTGGGTGTGCAGTTTGGCTAAGAAGCTTGGGTTAGCAGCCATCGCCGCAGTCCTGTGAGCACAGCCGCAGGCCCCGACGGATGTCAGGTTCCCGGCCGGCTGGCCGGGTGGGGTGTTACCTGGAGCTTTGAAGCTCGGAATGGCTCCAGACCGTCTTCTCAAGTCCTCGGCTACAAATGTTAATAAAATTAAAGCCACCTGAGAGTTCAGCTTGGCGATCCTTTGAACGCAAGTCTGTGACGGGTTATTACCCTCAATTATCTCGTTGTCCACTCTCTTAGCTTGGGGTTAAACTCTTAACTCTTCCCTTTGAAGTCATTATCCTTTTATCTATGACTGGACCAAGGAATTTCAGGACAATAATCAATGGAAACTTCATGAGAATAGAGAAGCCGGGAGGGGAAAGGTGTGAATATCCCTTTAACTGTGGGCCTGCTAGGGGGGAGGGTAGGAGAAGGGACTGAGTCCCCAACTTGCAGGAGAAAAAGGAAAGGAGGGGAAAAGCCCCATAACAACATCCCAGGGAGCGATTTTCAGATCCTCTGAAAAATAAAGAAAAAGGGATAATTTGGGGGTGATCAGAGAGGTGCAGCCCTCATCAAAGGGGAAGAGAAAGTAATGAAGCAAAAAGACACAATTAAAGAATGGGTTTAATTAGGGCTTTGATGTCTGTCGTGGTGCGTGACACTGGGGGAAGGGGACTGAGGATAGTGCACCAGGAAGTGTCCCCCCAAGAGGCTGTAGGAGGGCGGGACTTTCATCCCAGCTTCTCCCACCAAAGAGGAAAGTCAGGCTCACCCAGACCCTCACCATCAGGCGGAAAAAAATCACAACTCTTTCTTTTCTTTCTTTTTTTTTTTTTGTGCAAAAGTCTTCCTGGGCTGTCTGGGCAAAAGCTCTTTCAGGATCATTATGTGCCCTGTGTATCCCTGTTTAGAGAGGAGCGGGGGAGAGAAAGAGAGAGAGAGAGAGAGAGAGAGAGAGAGAGAGGAAGAGAGAGAAAGAGACAGGGAAAGAGGGAGAGAGAGAGAGGGAGACAGAAAGATGGGGGAGAGAACGAGAGAGGGAGAGAGAGAAACAGAGAGAGAGAGAGGGAGAGAGAGAAACAGAGAGAGAGAGAGGGAAAGAGGGAGAGAGAGAGAGAGAGAGAGAGAGAAAGAGGGAAAGAGGGAGAGAGAGAGAAAGAGAGAGAGAGAAAGAGAGAAAGAGACGGAAAGAGGGAGAGAGGGAGACAGAAAGAGGGTGGGAGAGAGAGAGGGAGAGAGAGAAAGAGAGAGAGAGAGACAGGGAAAGAGGGAGAGAGAGAGAGGGAGACAGAAAGATGGGGGAGAGAACGAGAGAGGGAGAGAGAGAAAGAGAGAGACAGGGAAAGAGGGAGAGAGAGAGGGAGAGAGACTGGGAGAGAGAGAGGGAGAGAGAGAAAGAGAGAGAGAGACAGGGAAAGAGGGAGAGAGAGAGAGGGAGACAGAAAGAGGGGGAGAGAAAGAGAGAGGGAGAGAGAGAAAGAGAGAGACAGGGAAAGAGGGAGAGAGAGAGGGAGACAGAAAGATGGGGGGAGAGAGGGAGAGAGGGAGAGAGAGAAATAGAGAGAGAGAGAGAGACAGGGAAAGAGGGAGGGGGGACAGAAAGAGGGGGGAGAGAACAAGAGAGGGAGAGACAGAAAGAGAAAGAGAGAGAGAAAGAGGGAGAGAGGGAGAAAGAGAGGGAGAGAGGAAGAGGGAGAGAGAGAAAGAGGGAGAGAGAGAGGGAGAGAAAGGGGGGGAGAGAAAGAGACAGGGAAAGAGGGAGAGAGAGAAAGAGAGGGGGAGAGAGAAAGATGGGGGAGAGAAAGAGAGGGGGGAGAGAGAAAGGGAGGGGGGAGAGAGAAAGGGAGGGGGGAGAGAGAGGGGGGAGAGAGAAAGGGAGGGGGGAGAGAGAGGGGGGAGAGAGAGGGGGGGAGGGGGGAGAGAGAGGGGGGAGAGAGAAAGGGAGGGGGGAGAGAGAGGGGGGAGAGAGAAAGGGAGGGGGGAGAGAGAGGGGGGAGAGAGAAAGGGAGGGGGGAGAGAGAAAGAGAGGGGGGAGAGAGAAAGGGAGGGGGGAGAGAAAGAGAGGGGGGAGAGAGAAAGGGAGGGGGGAGAGAAAGAGAGGGGGGAGAGAGAAAGGGAGGGGGGAGAGAAAGAGAGGGGGGAGAGAGAAAGGGAGGGGGGAGAGAAAGAGAGGGGGGAGAGAGAAAGGGAGGGGGGAGAGAGAAAGGGAGGGGGGAGAGAGAGGGGGGAGAGAAAGAGACAGGGAGAGAGGGAGAGAGATAGAGAGAGAGATACAGGGAAAGAGAGATGCAGAGAGAAAAGAAAAAAGAAAGAAGAAAACAGGGGTGGGTGCTAAGTAACGTTGGCAATGTTTCATTTTTCTTTTTCACTGAATCCCATTTGGAACTCTTGTCTACCCAGAAAGGATGAAAACACACAGGGGAAGAGGCCATTTCTGCAGATTCCCAGTTGCTCTGGACCAAGGAGCCGCCTCCTGCAAGGAGAAGCAGCCCTGCCCTGTCTCTGATGCGACATTTCCAGAGTCGCCCCTCTGCCGGGCAGCCTGACACACACACGAACACACGCGCACGCACATGCCCCACCAATGGAGCACTTGAAAGCTCACATTTTGCCCCTGTTATGACGCCCCGTCTCCTCACTAGAAAAGAAATAATAAAACGAAAACCCGCCCTGCTGTGTCCAGCATCTGGAAAGCTCCCTTCTCCCTGTGTCGGGCCCTGATGGTGATCTCAGCATCAGAGCCAAGCCCGGCCCTGGAAAGTGTCCCTGGGCTGGGGGCGGGCGGCCCGGGGGGCTCAGACACACAGGCCTGCCCTTGGCCTGCCCGGCGTCAGGCCTCTCTGCACCCAGGGCCAGAGCTGGGGCCACGGTGCTGGAGTTTCAGGGAGGTGGTTGGTGGCCCCCGAGTGAGAGTCGGGGAGCAAAGGCTGCACTCCTGTCCCAGGCCAGAGCCCAGGTTGGGTCCTGCTGCCAGGGCCGGGGCCCACCACACTGCTGTGAGACCCGAACATTTATGCTTATGATTCCATGTGAAATGAACCTGTCTGGGGTTTTCGTTTCTTCCATCTTATTTATACACAGATTCAGCAAGCACTCTGGGGAAAAAAAAAAAAAGCAGCAGGTTTTGAAAAGTAGAGTGGTTTATGTGAAAAGATCAAAATGTTTCTCATACTTTCTCCAAAGGCCTAGGGCTCTTCTCTCCCAGGGACTGAACTTTTTCTCCGAGAGAGTAAATCCTTTAAAGCTTCAGCCCTCATTTCTTTTAGGTCACTCTTCCCTTTCTTGGATTTAAAGGAACCAGAGGGGTCACAAATGTGGGCACGTCACTCAGAAGGAAGCAAGGGCCTTGGGCCACCCTGCTTTGGGGCAGGAGGGTGGGGAATGTGCTTAAAGGCGGCCCAGGTGAGGGGGCGGATCCCCCGGGCCCAGCCGGTGAGAAGGTGCAGATATTCGGGGTCGATTAGGGGGTGGCAGATGTCCCCGGCCGTGATCATCTCTGACGGGCTATGTCTATGTCAACACGTACGTGTACGTCTACGTGAGCAGAACGGTGCTGCGCGGCCTGGGATGCGGCGGCACAGCTGCTCCCAATTAGCATGGAGGCTAAAGTTAGCTTAACAGAAAACAAACTCCTTCAAATCAAGTGTAATTATTCTAGATACATAAAAGCTGCTTTCTAATATGATTTGTACAGACCCTGGAGGAACTTCTACTTGAATTGGAGGGTTTCATTTGCATTTTTGCCAGAACTACAACTGCTCAGACATTTCTACTGTGAAGAAATAAAAGGCTGAAAAAGCCCTGGAAGCCCACATTGGCCCACGTTAGGGATCATCGCAATCGCTCCTCCTCACGGCAGGATTTTCCATTTCCTAGTGGTTTTCTAATCTTTGCACATTGGAAAGTAAAGATGCTTGGGGTTGTTTATAATAAGAGGGGAAAAAAAATTTATGGCAGGCATGGATTTTTTTTTTAAGCTTTTAAATGCCCTGGGTTGTTCTAAAATACTTTTGAAAACATTTCTTTCAGTGTTCTCTCCTCACAAAAGGAAGATTTGATAGGAAGTTTATTTTATTTTTTTTTATTATTATTTTTTTTTGGCGGTACACGGGCCTCTCACTGTTGTGGCCTCTCCCGTTGCGGAGCACAGGCTCCGGACGCGCAGGCTCAGCGGCCATGGCTCACAGGCCCAGCCACTCAGCGGCATGTGGGATCTTCCCGGACCGGGACACGAACCCGTGTCCCCTGCATCGGCAGGCGGACTCTCAACCACTGCGCCACCAGGGAAGCCCCGGAAGTTTATTTTTAATTATTGGTTTTGAGAAAGCCTAATCCTGGCTTCTGATATGTAAATCTGTGGGGCGGGGCTGGGCAGGAAGGGGTTTGGGGGGGGCCGTGGGTGGGCACAGAGGTCCTAGGAGTCCAGCGTGGTGAGCAGGACGCTCTAGGGGAGCTGGGGTCCGGGGATCGGCTGGATCCTTCAGCATCCTTCATCCATCTTTCCCTTTGGGGTATGCCAATATTCCCCCTTTGTACCTTGCTATTTTTCTTTTTTTAATGTGACAAACATTTCTGCAGCAGGAGAAAAATGGATGTTCATTACCAAGTGAAGCTAACCCTGAATTCACCCAGAGGGTTCTCCAAAAGATGCTGCAGGCCCAGTGTTACTTTAGGAACTGAGTAAAAGGCCTTCCTTTCAAGTGGCTTTCAGAGAGGAGGGCTGAGCGTGTGACGAGAGGACATGTCAGGGACAGGCCCTATTACAGGTGGCTTTGCTGGAGGCATGAGAGGGCCCAGAGCCAGGGACATTCTTTTTAATAAGCTTCCACCCGGCTCTGGCCTGAAAGCAGGAACGGGCCTCAGGTCAGCACTCAGAGGAGGCACAGCCTCCCTTCCCTGGCCCAGCTGCCCACTGGAGGGGGCGGTGTGTGCGTGCAGAGGGCCCGCCCCGGGATGCCTTTCACCTTGGGGGAAGTAAGGAATGCCCTTAAGATCTGCAGGCATCACTGGAAGTCACACCCACTGTCCCGTGTTATCCACCATCTAGCCTGAGTCTACAGCTCGCGCTACCGGCCGAGGACAACTTTCCCAACCGCTCTGTGCCTCGACTTCCTCGTCTGCAAGGTGGGCAGGGCGGGGCGGGACCCTGTCTCAGAACCACCGTGATCATCAGAGGCAGTGCGGTGTCTCTGGCTCACTGTCGCAGGCACTCGGTAATCAGTATTCCTCCAGGCGTCGTCGTTCTGTATGCACAGACCCAGGAAAGATGGTGCATTTCGTGGAGCTTCTTGAGAGTGGGGACTGCGCCTCCCTCTGCACCCCCAGGTCCTGGCACGCTGCCTGGAACAGACGGGCAGCGCCGAGGGGTCGTGGTTGCCGCTCGGACCACTGCAGACTTGCTTGGTCGGAAGGGGCGGCAGGACGAAGAGAGCCACAGTGGCCCTTGCTTTACACAAGCGCCATCTTGCCGGGTTGCCCAGACCGGAGGCGCACTGGGTTTGCTCCAGCACGGGGCAAACTTTCAGGCCCAGGGTGAAGCCCATCGCGTGTTAAACAGGGACACCTACTGGTCAAGCCTGGAAGCGCAACCCGATTCTATTAGACACTGTGGGCAATCAGCCCAAGGACCAGGAGGAGGAGGTTCTGAGTCGGGGATCCTTGGCCCCTTGAGCAGCGGTCCCCGACCTTTCTGGCACCAGGGACCGGTTTCGTGGAAGACAGTTTTTCCACGGACGGGGGCGGGGGGGATAGTTTCGGGATGATGCGAGTGCGCTACATTTACTGTGCACTTTCTTTCTTTCTTTTCTTTTTCTTTTTTTTTTTTTTTTGCTGTACGCGGGCCTCGGAGCACAGGCTCCGGACGCTCAGGCTCAGCGGCCATGGCTCACGGGCCCAGCCGCTCTGCGGTATGTGGGATCTTCCAGGACCAGGGCACGAACCCGTGTCCCCTGCATCGGCAGGCGGACTCTCAACCACTGCGCCACCAGGGAAGCCCTGTGCACTTTATTTCTATTATTATTACATTGTAACATATAATGAAATAATTATACCCCTCACCATAACGCAGACAGGAGGTGGAGCTCAGGCGGTAATGCGAGCGATGGGGAGCGGCTGTAAATACAGACAAAGCTTCACTCACTCGCCCGCCTCTCACCTCCTGCTGTACGGCCCAGGTCCTAACAGGCCACGGACCGGTACCACCGCCCGGGGAGTTGGGACTCCGGACCCAGAAGCTACAGAAGAGGAGATGAAGGTGAAGGAGGCATTCTTAACCTGGGAAGAGTCGAATGCTACCAAGTTCTCAAACTACTGGCGATAGGCCACAGCATCCCTCCCCAGCGGACTGTGACCCTACGACTGGCTCTGCTCGCCCAGCACTGTGACGAATCGGTGTCCATCCACCCTCGTTATCTTGTCTGGGCTCCGTGGCCCACCACAAACGTACGGCTGACCAGGGCCAGATCGCTAATGCCGGCACGAGGAAATAGGACGGGGCTAGAGGAGATCAAAGCCACGTCCTTGATGTTTGATCAGCCAGAGAGGTTCCCATCCCCACCAGGACGACAGCAGAAGAAGTCAATGGGAAAACGGATTCAGTTTACGGTGATCTTTGCCAGAACCCACTGTTTCATGCCCCTGCCTCGACCTTTGCTCTCGGAAGGAGTCATGCGCAGGTGACCTAATGAGGCTGTGCACGTACGTGTTTCTACGACCACTCACTGAGCACCTACTGTGTGTGATGGGCGCTGTGCTGAGACTGAAGTCCTACTAGACAAGAGTGAAGAGAGGACCGGAGTCCTTGAGCGCCGGTGGGGGATCGGTTCCAGGACCCCATGTGTACACCAACATCCCAGGGTGCTCAAATCCCTCTTTTTTTTTTTTTTTTTTGCAGTACGCGGGCCTCACTGCTGTGGCCTCTCCCGTTGTGGAGCACAGGCTCTGGACGCACAGGCTCAGCGGCCATGGCTCACGGGCCCAGCCGCTCCGCGGCATGTGGGATCTTCCTGGACCGGGGCACGAACCCGTGTCCCCTGCATCGGCAGGCGGACTCTCAACCACTGTGCCACCAGGGAAGCCCGTCAAGACCCTCACTTTTAATGGCAGAGTACAGGCGGGCCTCCGTATTCTCGGGTTCCGTATTTGCAGGTTCGAAGCCTCAGTCTGTTGACTCCGTGGATGTGGAACCTGAGCATACGGAGGCCCGCCTGCGCTTGCATGTATTCTAGGGCTCACCTTGTGTCAGGGCCATCTGAGCAGTTCAGTCATACTCATCACTGGTTAGCCCTGTGGCCTTGGCCAAGCCACTGAAATTCTTAGTTTCTTCTTCCATAAAGTGAGCGGTTGGACTAGATCCTCTCCAAGGTCTCTTTCAGCAAAAACGTTGTAAGCATCACGCTGCACGTGGAAAAGAACAGGTAACTGCCATCACTCTGGGTAAGCACAGTGCTGCTCCACAGCAGTCACAGCTGACCTCGCTGCCTGTCCTGGTCATGTCCTGCCACATCACCTGCCTTTCACACACAGATGTTCCCCCACCCCGTTATCAAAGGCCCGCTCCCCACTTCCGAGAGCTTCGCCGGGTTGGTGCCGCCCATTTCCGGCAGGCTGCCTGTCAGAACCGCCTGGATGCCATGCCTGTCCCAGACGCCAAGGAGACAAGTCGGGGACATGACAGCACTTCCTCGCTGCTCTGAGTAGCCCCCAGAGGGCAGGAGGAAGGCAGGCTGTTTGAGGCGGAAGAATAAAGAGAGGCAGAGGGCTCTTTCTAGAACAGTCATTGATGGCATGGTGGCCACTCCCCCCTGAAGTTCCGATAAGTCACCCTAATGCCAGCTGCACATCTGGGGAGATTTGTGGGCCCAGCAGAACCGAAGCCGTTTCCAGATCTTTTGAGAAGACAATCAGGCACGAGCCTTAGTGTCTTAACATTTTTGTAATTATTATTTCTCCATTGAAATGGAAATGTCTTTCCTCCTACCCTGATTTACTGGTAGGTCTTCTGTTGTTTAAAAAAAAAAAACAGGAGAGAGACTGTTTGGAACAGTTTGAAATATCTTTAAAGGCAGACTCATATCATCCATTCAACTAAATAGGAGTCAGCTCCCCTACAAATAACTTATAAAAACTTCTTTGGAGTATGACATTTTCAAAGCAAAATTCTTTTCTTTTTTCAAAAATACCACAAGCAATGCGTTGAGTTCAGGGAATACTGCCTGCCAAACTGCAATTTTTAGATTTAACCTTTCTTCTTCTTTTTTAACGGCTTGCAAAAACATGCTTGAGACTCTTCAAAAACCTTTTCGGCTTGAAAGTTTGGGAAAGAGTCTTAACTGATGAAACCCTCAGTTCTTAGCTTCCCTGTGTTTTCCCTTCCCCCTTTCCTGATTCAGGAGAGGAAAGATCACTGCCTGTTCACCGAACAAGGTAAACTCTAACCAGGTTGGGAAGGGCCAGGCACCCGGTGCCAGCTGCCCCCTTAATAGTGACCGCACTACTTAAGTGACTGTAATTAACTCACAGGTTCTTGGGCCATTAAAAGTGAGAACCCCTCAAATTGTGCTTGTGTAGAAAGATGATATCAAATGTACCCCCTTACCCTTGCCTCAGGGCAAATCAGCATTGTATAGTCAATTCTGCCAAAGAAATTGAAAATATATCTATAAAGTGGAACTAGTGGCTCGTCAGTATGAGAACTGAACTTTTAAAAAGGTGTTGATAAAATACTTGTTAGAACAGGAAAATTGGATTAGTGGTGGTGTTCTGGGCATGACGTCCTTTGGGCCGAAAAAAAAAAATCATCTTGTTCTGTTTTTCCTGGAGCCCAGAAAAGCACTCTCAGCCCAAACATCAGCCCTTAATCTTATTTTCTTTTTCACTAGCATGTATTTTATTAACCCATTTTCTCATTTACCCACTTTGAATAGCTCAGTGGGTAGCATCCTTCTTAGAAAGTGAAAGCCTCCTTGGAGATGCTGTGCCGGAGCAGAAATGCACACCCACTCCCAGGCCCGGTGCAGTGAAGAAAAGCCCCTCTGTAATCCTGTCTGGTGAATCCACACAGTGAATTCCAGCCTGCCAGGAGTGCTTGGGCCTTATTAAAACATGCGCCGTCAAGGAATGCAGCTGGGAACAGGCTGGCAGTCTGCGGCGTGATTAATATCTAGGTGGGGATGAGAAGCAAGTCTTTCCAATCCAGGGCCGAGGCCAAGGCAGCTGCTCCCCACGCATCTGCCCCCTGGCAAAGGGCTACCGTCCCCAACACAGCAGTATCAGAGTGCGCGGTGTCTTGGGGGCATCAGGTGCAGCTTGCCTTAGGCTCTGTGTCTCAGGAGACCAGCCTGGGGTTTAGGTTCAGCCAGGTGACCTGAGTTCTCACCTTAGCCGTGCTACTGTCTTGAGATGATGAACTTGGACACCACTTTCCTTCTCATGGCTGACTTACAGGGCTAGAGTCCTGAGTGATCTCACTGTACAGGGAAGTCGTGAAGAATCGTAGGACAACGCCCAATTCTAGGTCCCTTGGAAGAAAGATGCAGACACATTGTCCCTATTTTAAAGGCAGAGCCTTAAGGCAGGGGATACTTTTATTTCCCTCCAATTTCCCATTCTGACTCCTGAAAAAGTCTGCTCTACGGTCTCTCTGTGAAGCTGAGACAGGGTGGAGGTTGGTGAAGAGGTGCCACAATTCTATCCAGCCAGCACGAGGACCTGCTCTATGCCTCAGTCCGTGCTGAGTGCTGGGGTGACTAACAGGTATAGCATAATCACTCACCAGCGGGACGCAAATTACCAGTAAAACCACAAGAGCTAACCCCACACAGCCCCCAGAATGGCTTAAATTTCAAAAACTGACAATATGTGTGCTTGCAGGCACATGAAGCACCGAGAACTCCTGTACATTTTGATAGGAGTGTAAATTGGTTCAACCATTTTGGAAAATCATTTAGCAATATCTACCGAAGCTAAGCCTATGTCTGTCCTATGTCCCAGTAATTCAACTTCTGGTACACGTCTAGGGGAAGTGATTTCACACATCCACCAAAAGGCATGTACGATAATGTCCATAGTAGTTACATTCATAATCGCTCCAAACTGGAACCCAAATATCCATCAAAAGGTGAAAGGATAAATAAATTGGGGGGTATTTATACAATGGAATACTCACAGCAAG
Organism: Hyperoodon ampullatus; assembly: GCF_949752795.1. Taxonomy (NCBI): domain Eukaryota; kingdom Metazoa; phylum Chordata; class Mammalia; order Artiodactyla; family Ziphiidae; genus Hyperoodon; species Hyperoodon ampullatus. The sequence goes on from NC_136932.1 coordinate 24,771,131, forward strand.
AAAAAGGAATTAAGTACTAGTACAAACAGTCACATAGCTAAAACTCACAGATGTTTTGTTGAATAACAGAACCCAGGCACAAGAGGGCATGCTATATTCCATTTATATGAAGTATAAAACAGCCAAATTAACTTTGGTGATAGAAGTCAGACTAGTGATTACCTCTGCTGCTGGGTACTGACTGGCAAGGGGCATGAGAGTACCTTCTGAGGTGATGGATTTGTTTTACATCTTCGTCTGGGGTGATGATTACATGTATAAAAATTAATCTAGCTGTACACTTAAAGTTTGTGTTCTTTACTGTATGCAAATTATACCACAATAAAAAGCTAAATAAAACCAACCAAGAACATTCCCTAAACATATATTTTAACTTTTCTTATATGTTTCCTTGGTCTTCTTAATCAGACTATAAATATCTGTTAGGAAAAAAAAAAACCCAACAAAATGAAACAAAATAGGCACAGATGTGACAACATTGCGTAGAACTAACCACACACATCCAGTGCTCCCAAGCCACACTGTGGAAGTGGCCAGGCAGATAGGGAGGCGCAATCTGAAAGGATGCTCACATTTTTTCTTTTCAGCACTTCAGAGATGATCCCTTGTCTTCTGGACCCCCGAGTTTCTGATGAGAAGCTAGCTTTCATTCATAACATCATTTCCCAGTTATAATGTCTTTTTTCTTCGGTGGCTTTCAAGATTTTTTCTTTATATCTGGTTTTCAATAGTCTATGATGTACCTAGGTATGGTTTCTTTGTACTGTTTATTCTGCTTGGGATTTGCTGAATTTCTTTGATCCGTAACTTAATGGCTTTCACCATATTTACCAAATTTTCAGCCATGATTTCTTCGATATTTTTTCTTCCTTATTCTCTCTCTCCTGTGCTTCTAATTACACATATCTTCTAACCCACATTATTGTTCCAGAAGTCACAGAAGCTTTACTCATTTTTTGCAATATACTTTTTGTTTTCTTCAAATTACATGCTATTGATCTAATTTTAAGTTTATTGACCTTTCTTCACTCTCTCCAAATCTGTCATCAAGCTCATCTAGTACAATTTTCATTTCAGATACACTTTTCAGTTCTAGAATTTCTGATTAAAAAATTTTTTTTCTACTTCTCCTCTCAGATTCTCCATTTTTAAATTCATTGTGACTATCTTTTCCTTTAAGTCCTTGAACAATATTATAAAAGTTGCGTTAAAGTCGTTCTTTACTAATCCCAACATCTGAGTCATTTTGGGGTCAATGGATTTTGACTGTTTTTTCTTTTGACTAAGATAATATTTTCTGTTTCTTTTCACATCCTGAAATTTTTAAATTGGATACTAGACATTGCGCTTTAAACACTATAGAGCTTGGATTTTATCTTCCTTTGATGATCACAGCTTTTTTTCTTTCAAGCAGGCAGCTAACTTGATGGGACTCAAACCCTAACCTGTATCTCTCCTGTGGTAGTTGTGCTGAGACACTTGCTCTGCACTTGCATTTTCCAGCAGTTGCTTTCTGTGCTCCTTGCTGTCTCTCCACACACTGACAGTTCAGGGATCAGTCAAGAATTGGAGATAAGTTCATTTGCAGATTTTGAGGTTCCCCATCTGTGGCTCCCTCTTTTCCTAGATTTCTCCTCACTTTCTGGCCACCCTGGCAGCCCCACTTGTGTCTTCTGATACCTCAAAGAAATAAGAGTATGGGCTTTTGCTTGAGTTCTTGTCTGCCCAGGTCCTGTAGACTGGAAATTGCCCTCAGGGGGAAAACAATGAAACTGTGGCTCCCCGTTCTGCTTCCTTCTTTCAGAGGTTGACTACCTCCAGATTATTCCTGATTTTGGCCACTCTCCAGTCTCTCCAAATATTATAGTTTGTGTTTTTTGTTGTTGTTGTTGTTGTTTTGGGCTGTGCTGTGTGGCTTGCAAGATCTTAGTTCCCTGACTAGGGATCAAACTTGGGGCCTCGGCAGTGAGAGCACAGGGTGCTAACCACTGGACCTCCAGGGAATTCCAAAAATACTTGTTGTTTTCTTTTTTTAATGATTTTGTCAAGAGTTTTTCATTGATCTCTTCCAGAGAGTTAGTTCAATACAAGCTGCTCCACCATTATGAGAACTGGAACACAACACACTCTTTATGCTTTTATCCCCTAATCTTTATACAATGAACATCCTCCTTTGTCCAAAGGAATAAGAAAAACTGTGGTGTAAAGAAGACTCTGATGTGTAGGAACACCTAGGGTATGTGTACGTTTCTGTGTGGGGAGTACAGAGGAACCAAGGAGGACAGCATCTAGGCAGATGGCCAGGGCCACTCCTATCTGGAAACTTCCTAAGCATCTGGAGGGGCAGGGAATTGAGGTAAACAGCAGGGACCCTTCAGGACAGAGACCACATCGTCCATACTTCTGTGAGGCACCAGGGCCAACAAAGCACCTTGCACAAAATCAAAGGTCAACAGATGTTGACCTGAACTGAATTCCTGCTCTCAAAGAACTTAACATGCCCTTAAAACAACAATAAAAAACCCCTTTTCACCCAGAAACACAGCAACCTATGGAAAATGATTCATCCCCATTTGGAAGTAGCTGCGTGGTAGGGAGTAGATTAAAAACTTTACATCTAATCTGAAGTCTATCCCTAACAGGCTGTGTGATATTGGGTAAGTTCCTCCCACAATTTGGTCTCCGTTTCCTTATCTTCAAATACATAAGGGCCCTGCCCTGGTCATGAGCTCCAGCTCTGGGAGGAACTTTTTTTAATTACAAAAAATTTTTTGGCTGCATTGGGTCCTTGTTGCTGTGTGCGGCCTTTCTCTAGTTGTGGCGAGCAGGGGCTACTTTTCATTGTGGAGCACAGGCTCTAGAGTGCAGGCTCAGTAGTTGTGGCTTGCAGGCTTAGTTGCTCCGCGGCATGTGGGATCTTCCCGGACCAGGGCTCGAACCCATGTCCCCTGTGTTCTCCCATCTCATGTAAGGGCAACTGCATGCTTCTCGCTGTTCAGGCCAAACATTTTGGAGCCATCCTGCATTTTCTCCCTCATACCTCACACCTTCTCCATCAACAAATCCCTGCCCATCTGAGCTGGTCTCCAGGGCCTGTGCCTGGTCTGCACTTCCAGGGCCTAAGTCGGCCTTCTATAACAATAGCAGTTTGTTAATTTCCCTTTGTAAAAAAAAAATTTATTCTATTTCTTTATTTATTTTTGGCTGCGTCGGGTCTTAGTTTCACATGGGCTTCTCTCTATTTGTGGCAGCGGGTTTCTCTCTCTCCAGTTGTGGTGTGCAGGCTCCAGGGTGCGTGGGCTCTGTAGTTGCAGCACACGGGCTCTCTCGTTGAGGCGCGCAAGCTCAGTAGTCGTGGCGTTCAGGCTTACTTGCCCCGCAGCATGTGGGATCTTAGTTCCCGACCAGGGATAGAACCCATGTTCCCCGCACTGGAAGGCGGATTCTTTACCACTGGACCACCAGGGAAGTCCCAATTTCCCTTTGTTTTTTTAACAAATGAAAGGAAAAGGCACTTCAGCTGCCCGCTAATTCAACTGACCAGGTGAATCCTCAAGGTCACGGCTTCAGGTCAGACCAGGTCCAGCTCTGCAATTTTCTGGTTTTGTGAACTTGGGCAAATTCTTCCTTCATAAAGTCCAACATGGCAGCCCTACCCCATCCATCCCAACTGGCTTAGGCCTGAGGATCTCCCAAGATGCCTCCAGCCCTGCGTCTTCTGTCTGCAAATCTCTGCTTCCCCACAGAAACACAAGGGCCTGGGATGCTTGTCATTTTGTGGTCCCTCGGAATGGAATTCCTTGAACTCTGTGTCCATGGGATCCGTGGGCAGTGTCTCTTCATTCCCCGAGGAACAAGACAGCGGGGCTTAAATCTCACGTAAGTGGGCTGGAGGGTCAGCCTCTCCTCTCCTCCGCCACGCCGGCCAACTCCGTGAAGACAAGGGCCACTTACTGTTACCGGGAAGCCACCACAACTCAGGTCACCCAGGAGAGATGATGCCTCTGAAGATAATGCATCTGAATCACCCACATATGTTGCAGATTTAATGCAACATTTGCTGCTTTTTCAAAACAAAACTTTGAAATGAAGTTTGAAAAGTCCAATTGATGTTGAAGTGGAAAAGTTTCATCTCGACCTCTTGTCTCTTTGGTCATTAGGAAGACACAGTGAATCAGCACGCTATAATGGGATCCTTATTTGAGTGAATTGGTTTATAAAACGCTCCCGAGGATCTGGAAACAGCTGGTGATGGACCCTCAAGTGCTTTACATTTGGAAAGAGGATGTGCACTGGAGTGGCGGAGAGGACAAGCTGAGGTTGGAGGGGGCGCTCTGAAGGGGAAGGAAGTGGGGGGACTGCCTGCAGGACTCAATTTTAGGGGTTTTGATAAAAGGCTTCACCAACCTGCCTGCCCCTGCCTTCTGCTCAGCCTGGGACTCGAGACTTAAGTGCTTCATCTGGGTTGCGGCACCGCATTGCCTTGGAGGGGTGACACATCAGGGCGATGGGGTGGGGCTGGGCTCGGCACCACCCTGTGCCAGGTAGGCGCTCTGGCCCCGTCACACGGGAGACTGGATGAAACCCACATGCCCAAGTCGGCTCTCAAGGTGGCCGAGCGAGGAGAGGTGGGACCAGGATCTGAGGCCCTCTCAGGCTTCAGGCTTCCTTCCCTTCCTCAAGCTCTTCCCGGGCCAGGTGGGCTGTTAGGAAGAGCAGATTCCTCGGCCCCTATTGTCCCCTGCCTGGGAATGAACCAACCTAGATGAGCTGTGAGTGAAGGGGGTGATCAGGAAAAGTCTGGCTGCAGGATGCTCTCGACAGGCAGTGGGCATGTCCCTTTCCGTGCACTCAGTGCTTTTGCATGTTTTCCTAAGAAACGGCATCCAGACACTGGGGTGGATGAGGGGCCAGGACACCAGGAAAGTAAATGTCTCTTCCTCCTCATCACGGGGGCCTCCATCACAGTTTATGGGGTGCAAGGCCCCAGATGGGCTCGGTATTTGTGTTCCTGCCTTTAATCCTGTAGCTACCCTGAGGCAGGTTTCCACACTTAACCCCTAGCCCTAAGCTAACCCCAAGTGAGGCTCTGCAGGGGAGAGGGCAGGGACTCTGAGGACAGTGCCTTTGCCGCCCTGCTGGCACCAGGGCTGGCAGAGGTGCTGCATGCGGCCTGGTGATGGGGGGCCTCTGGGGAAGCCTCAGGCTGCAAGAAGCAGACCCGTGGGTACATGTGATTCGTTCCCAGTGCAAGGGCTCATGGGTGACATAAAGGCATCTGCAGGGAGGATGACACTGCCTGGCAGCCCACGGAATCCCCTGGTTGGCACTGGCTTTGAAGCAGTGAGTGGGCAGCCAGATGCACAAGCTCACAGGCCCCACCTCCCCACACTGATTCCCCACGAGCAGGCGCCGGCACAGCGGTGCGTCGCCTCCACGTTCATCGGGAACCTCACCCCATTTCCATCCCACAGACAGCGCTTCAAAGCCCAACAGCACCCTCATCTAGCGGTCCGCCCTGGCACATGGCGGGGGGGCCCCTCCTCCCAGGGGCTTCTCGTCTCTTTCAGGTCTGGGATTGGGAGGTCCTCCAGCAGTGGTTCGTGTCCGGGCCGTGTGTTAGAATAATCCAGGCCAGTCTTCCTGCTTTCATTCGCAGGCTCCAGACCCGGCCTGAGCATTATATCTAATTGGTCTGGGTGGGCAACGGGCCTGGGTGTGTCTTAAAAGCTTCTCAGACGATCCTAATGTGAGGACCACTGACCACTCTCTCCGGGTTAGAGGAAAGGTCCTCACCAGACAGGCCTGGGTTGGAGTCCCTGTTCTACCACCAGGATCGTTTCTTCTTGGCAAACAGCATGGCAGCCTCATTTCTCCATCTGTAAAGAAGAGCCGGTGACATCTCAGCTCACAGAAGGGTTGTAAGCATTCAGGGAGAAACGCCTGTCGAAGTGGCTTGCCCTCAGAACACAGATGATTTCCCATTAGCATTGATCTGTGCATGAACATTTTCAGCTCACAGCTGGCATGTTTTAGGCTGGTTCAGAGTAAACACAGCCAGCGCTCTCGAGCCCCCTTTTTTCAACCTATGTGCAAACTACGGAAGAGATGAGGGCTTCTGGCTTATTCTGAAGTAACCCTGCCTCCTGATGAGTCCTGAGGGGTCCGGAAGCTGCTGGCCCCTGAGATATGATTTGCATATTATGCTATCTTGGAGCATTTTATTTCAAGCAAAAAGTGAGATGTGACATTTTGAATCCATCTTCAGTGACAGGGAGACCCAAACTTGGAAAACAGGGGGTTCTGCTTCTTTCTTTCTCGAGGGATCTCTCGGGCTGCCCTGGAACCAGCAACACTCCATTTACAGCGCTCAGCTGCGCGTCCATCCTCTCCAAATGGAAACCCAGAGACTCCAGCAACGGGAAAGCCAGACCCTTATGCATCAGAGTCTTTCTGAAGGCATCCAGTTTTCATCCCGTCCCCACGTGAGGCACCCTGGCTGGACATCAAGGGTCTGTCTGGTCGCTTCCCACTTTTCCCTCCACTTGCCCAAGTATAGCTGCTTATCTGCATCCTGAGATTTTGTCACAGCATCTTGCAGTTACAAAGGACCCGAGAGATACCAACCATAGGCTTGCACTATGCAAACTCTCATTCTCCCTCCTGCTTCCCTGACACCACTGCTCAAAGACTTGCAGGAATGAGGACCTGCTAGCTCCACAGGGATGGGAAAGTTGACCTCAGATGGCTCCTCTATCCATGCAAATGACGGGAAGGAAACGAAATTCCAGAGAGAAAGGATTTCCTTCTTTGATTTTAGCAAGAGCTGAGGTTGGAAGGCGGCAGCTTCCTCACGGACCCTTTGCCCACCGCCCAGAAGACCGTCTCCCTAGAGAAGAGAGAGGAGACCGAGGGCCCAGGTATGGACGGGGGCAGCTTGAGACCAGGGAGCATCTGCAGCAATGCCAGGCAACCCCTCTCCCAGCTCCCTCGCCATTTTTCACACTCTTGCCCAAGAGCAGGCTCTTGTACGTAGCGCTCTTGGGCAAGCGTTGTTCTCCTATAAAATGTCTTATCAGATGGTTTATGAAATGAAGCTTTGATGCCTTATAGCACATTTTTAAACAGACACTGTTCCCAGGACGAATAAGGGCTAGACTTTTTAGCCTTTCTCGATCACGAGACACGCAAAGTACTGAAGAAACTAGTAAATGGACATTGGCCAAGCGCAACCATTGTGAAAAAGAAAAAGGCTTGTTTCATCTCAGCACGAAGTTAAATTAGTGTTTCTAATGCTCCCAGTGTGCTGTGGATGGGAGGGGGAGAACAAGCAAGAGGGGGCAAAGGGTGGGCTTTGAAACCAAAAACTGGGGTTCTGGACCTAATCTGGTCACTTGGTAGCTGATTTTGGTCTCAGAACAATCACTTTTGATCTCAGAAAAAATCAATCAAATTGAACACTAAATCATAAATGTTCCTTTTTGAAGGCTTTTCTTTAAAGGAATTTTTTTTCTTTTTTTAAAAAATTTAATTAATTAATTAATTTGTTCTTGGCTGCGTTGGGTCTTCGTAGCTGCACATGGGCTTTCTCTAGTTGCGTTGAGCGGGGGCTGCTCTTTGCTGCGGTATGCGGACTTCTCGTTGCGGTGGCTTCTCTTGTTGCAGAGCATGGGCTCTAGGCACGCGGGCTTCAGTAGTTGTAGCACACGGGCTCAGTAGTTGTGGCTCGCAGGCTCTAAAGTGCAGGCTCAGTAGCTGTGGCGCACAGGCTTAGTTGCTCCGCGGCATGTAGGATCTTCCCGGACCAGGGCTGGAACCCGTGTCCTCTGCATTGGTAGGCGTATTCTCAACCACTGCACCACCAGGGAAGCCCTGAAGACTTTTCTTCATGGGCAGAGTTGGATGGGTTTTCTTAAAATATAAGTCCAATGATGCTGGACAGAAAAAAGGCATCTTTGTGTCAACATTTTTCATTGCTCCAAGGGCCTTGGAACTGTGTTCAAAATTTGGGTCGTCTCTAGAGAATAGTAACTGTGGGTGTAAAATCCATTAATGGGTAACTGCTGGGGGAGAGCGGACTCTGTTGCTCCCTTTCACGAACTTCTCTGTGTAATTCTTTGACGCTCCTGAATAGGTTCTTAAAGCGTTCTCCTGTACTTTGACATCAAACCAAGTTCATTTCCAGAAGTGATGAACCCTGCTTTGGTGGTGCTGAAAAGGCCTTCCTATTCTTATGTGTTTAGGAGGCAAGTGGTTCTTTTACCCAAATTACTGCTTGATTCGGAGGCATATGGATTCATTGCCTCTGATGAGGTCATCACATTTCTTCCTGCTTTACAAATGAGCCTATCACATTCTTTTATAACCGAGGAATTGGCTCTATACATACCTCAAATATTTTTTGTGTTCTTCAAAATTGTGCTTACAATTAAATAGGATGTCTTCCTTTTGCTGAAATGCTTTATTTCTAAAACTATGGCCTTTCTTTCCTTTTGTCCATTCCAGAATCCGCCCATCACATTTGCTTTCTTAGAAACACTGAAGCATGGAAACATTTTAGTACTTGATGAATTTTTTAAAATGAAGTCTTGCAAAAAAGATCTATTTTTTCTAAGTTGCAAATAGGAGTCAGAGGAATCACTAGCCACCTTGACCTTGAATGGGTAGACCGTACATCCAGCTGAGTTAGGCTGCGTTTTGAAGGTTAGTGGTCTTAACCAGGTTAAGAGAAGATGATAAAGCAGGGCTGGTAGCCAGACAGGCTGTTGAATGTGAAGGGTTGTTTACAGCAGCTGCAGGTGGCATTTCTCTTTCAAGACGGCCTAAGTGATTTCTGCATTGTGACTTCTATTATATATCTTAATTGCACCACTAATTTGATAATCCTATAGTCATTTTTTCTTGTCTATTTATCTTGATGGTGAAACGAAGGCACACAGCGTTTAAGTGGCTAGCCTAAAGGCCATTTTAATCAGTGTTAGAAATTGAATTTGTCTATCAATACAAGCTCTTATAAAGTATTGTGAATGATAGTTGCAGCAATAAAATAGTTAATAACTGGTCTGAAGACACAGTAGAATTATACTTTCTCTTCTCTGTGGTCAGAAGGTATAATGTAAAATTCAACTACCCTTAGAGGCATAATCACAGGTAAAACCATTACCACCAAGTAGGCATTACAGTATAAAATCTAACTGCATAAAATGGAATTATTTAGATGGTATTACAGTGAAGCTAATCTGAAATCAGACTCTACTTATTTTTGGTCCAAAGACTCCTTTCAGAGGAAGATAAATGCTACTCCCAGTTTTACATACATTTCTGGGAACAAAGCGCATCCTATCCAGCAGGAGAATGATAAGTATTTGAAAATCAAGCTCCTGATAACTCGCGGCATTTCTCAGTTTGCTTTTAGCTGGTGCCATCTGGCAGAAGGGTGGCATCACTTCTAAGATACCAGCAGCAGGAAAACCCCGAGTCGCTGTCTACAAGCCTCCCTCTCCCTGTCTACACAGCTGATCTCTGCAACGGACCAGCCAAGTACTGACATGCTTAAAAGTTGTGACTGGGTCCCAGCAGCTGGGAGGGGCATATTCTATTACTGAAAGAGAGACCCAGAGCTGGATTGGCGGAGGCACATTTAGGTATGTAGGCATCTCCAGACGTTCCCGGGGGGGACCCCAACCTCTGCACATGGGAGGGGGGACAACAGCCTGGCCAACTTGAGTCGACTGAATTCTCCCAACAGCTCGAGGGCACTGGGCAGACTCGGGTTCCCTTTGTCACTTCTTGGGAGGACAGTCAGCAAATCTAAAGCATTTACACCCTCCAAGACCCCCTAGAAATTATAAAGTGACCAAATGTCCTGTTCTCCATTTTCCTTAGTAGAAAAAAGCCCCTGCTCTCCTTCCCTCTAAGACGAGACCATAATCTATTTTGACAGAATTATAATGTCTTGCCTCTTTCTAAGTCCCTATTTATAATTTTCGGTGTTGGCATGAAGGAAATTTTGGTACCAACATACAAAAAAAAAATAATAAGGAAAGGAAGGCATTTATGGTTTCTAGACATTGCTCTAAACACATTTACAAAATTTATTAAAGAAATTTTAATAAGTTTAAAACAACTTTCTAAAAAGTTGTTTCATCTCCTGGGGTTCAGTACCACAGCCTGTACATTGTCCTCACTTCACTCTGTTTTTAATGCAGCCTCCTTTACCTTCCCTGCCGCCAATGTATTCATAATCATTCGCCTGGTTTTCTTAGCTATTGTTTGTTTGGGTGGGGTGGCTGGACATTAAAAAATGTAATTTTGTGATCGAGTATACCAGTCAAGGTTAAGTTCTGCCTAAGTCTCAAGTTCAAGTTGAGTTTTTGTTTGTTGTTCTCGTAAAAATAAAAATGCCTAAAAACCGACGATAATTCATATAAGTGAGGATCAGAAACAAAACTGTTTGAAAGTAGAGGAATGTTCCTTGAGGGTGATCAATTTTATTATTATGATTTATCTTAAGGGTTAGTTTGCAAAATGGCTAACTTCATTTACTGACTCGGCAAAATTTACGAATTGGTGCAGGTTGTATAATGAGAGAAGAGCTGAACTTTCACAAATATTACTCTAAACTTTCATAGACAATCCAGGCACCTATCTGCACGGCCAGGCCTGCACCTGTGCAGTGCTTCTGTGGGGTTTGTGTCCGGTGGAACCCCCGCCAACTGCAAACTCACCTAGAATCTGAAAAGGAAAAGATGCCTCCGTCCCTGGGCCTCCACCGCGTGTCTCAGGACCGTAGTGCCCGGCAGCCACAATGCCTGTCAGTTTGGACCCTCAAGGCATTTAGGTCGGTGCACTACTTCGTGGTACCTCCTGACTTCTTCCTCAAGAGCAAACTCGGTGGGTTTTCTTAGTCCTCCCAGCAGCCCCCTGTGCCTCACTGTGCAACCAGCCCTCTCCTTCCTCCTACTTCTCCTTTATGGACCTTTTCTTCAGCTTCCAGAACGGTGCACCCCCTGGGCCCCTCCCGTCCCTCTCCCCCTCCTTGCCGTTTCTCCAGCCTTTCCCCAGCGGCTCTCTCAGCATCGATTCTCACCCACGTGACGCTGCTGGACAAGCCTCTGGGCGCCGACCCGCACTTCCAGTTACCTGGGGAAGCTCCGTCTGTCTAAACCCAAGCCCATCATTCTTCCTCCCCACACCCCAAACCTCTGCCCCGCGTCGTCTGAGGCTAGCAACCCTGGCCCCGTTTGTGCTTCTTTCTCTTTCACAATCATTCATGCAGGTGCCACGGTAGCTACTGAATCTTTGACTTACTTTCCATTCACAGAGAGAAGCTTCTCTTGCTGGGGATTTGGTGCAGCGGGTGGTCTGCGTTCACCTGCGGACTTCTCTCTGCTTCCAGCCTCTTGTCTCCTCTGAATTACCCCCCTCATGCTGTTGCTGGACAAATGATCATCCAGCAATTGCTGCCGGGGTCACCCCCTGCTCACGAGCTTTCACTGTTCCCAAACCTCGCCTCTTCCACGGAGGAAATGCCATATAGTACAAGAAGCCAAATAAAAGTAGAAGAAGCAACAATGAGCGAATCAGAGAGACATGAGTTCCAGTTCTGCTCTCATCGCAAATTAGAAAAGTGGCTCTGGTCAAATGTCCAAACTTCTCTTTCCTTCAGTTTCCTCAAGTATAAATAATACTTAGCTCATGAAATTATGGAAGACTGTCAGAAAATAAGAAGAGCCTTCATTTACGGAACGTCTATTGCATGCTAGACTTTTTAAAAAAATTAATTAATTTATTTATTTTTGGCTGTGTTGGGTCTTCGTTGCTGTGTGTGGGCTTTCTCTTGTTGGGGTGAGCGGGGGCTGCTCTTCGTTGTGTTGCGCGGGCTTCTCATTGCGGTGGCTTCTCTTGTTGCAGAGCATGGGCTCTAGGCACGTGGGCTTCAGTAGTTGTGGCTCGCGGGCTCAGTAGTTGTGGCACACGGGCTCTAGAGCACAGGCTCAGTAGTTGTGGCGCACGGGCTTAGCTGCTCCGTGGCATGTGGGATCTTCCCGGACCAGGGCTTGACCCCGTGTCCCCTACACTGGTAGGCGGATTCTTAACCACTGGCCACTAGGGAAGCCCCCATGTTAGACTTTTAAAATGCATTATCTCCTTTAATTTTCACAACCATGTTCTACCATGTCCTCCATGTTTTTGGCCTTGCCCTGCGGCACGCGGAACTTCCCCACCTGGGGATCGAACCCATGCCCCCTGCACTGGGAGTGCATAGCCTGCTCCGCTGGACCAGCAGAGAAGTCCTCCTCCATTTTTTAAGATAAAGAAACAGACTCAGAGAGGCTAAGCAACTTGCCCAATTCCAGATCCTCTGACTCCGAAGCCCTTAAGCACATGTGCTGAGGCCTGGCCAGCACTGGGGGTGGTCAGCTCCCTCTGACATCTGTAATCTGATTCCAACACACCTGTTAAACAATCTCTGACAGTACTTTTCTCCCAGGTTGCTGGGATCTGGATCATCCGAGTGACTCCATCTGGACCATCCTTCCCCACATCTCTACCGACTGAAATCTGACTCTTATTCCAATGTCCAGCTTAAATGTCACCTTCTCCTATGGGACTGGATTTCAAAATGTTACTACTTCCTTGGGATTCCCATAATATTTGGCACTTCCCTTATACAAAGATCATGTTCTCTTTTGTATTATCTTCTTTTTTTCTACACACGTCTCATCATCCCTTGTGGATGACAAGCTCGTCATAGGCCGTGGGCAGGTCCCGTTCATCTTTGTACGTCGCAGAGTCCTGGCTCAGCCCCTGAGACAGAGGAGGGACTCAGCAAGGGATCTGCAGGAGATTTAAGTTTGGAGCAAATGGGAGAGCTGAGCTCACTTTACAGTTTGCAGGAAGTGAAAATGCTCCTCGTATGTCAGATGTGATGTCGCAGAGAGAAGGGTAATTACAATGTAAGATGGGGCCTATTCACCTTTCTCCTCCACCCAGAAAAAGGCGGAGAGAGTGAACTTTACATGGTTTTAGGCAAAATACCTAACAGCAGGGACAGTAGGAGGTCTATGTAGGTTTGTTATCTTAATTAGCTGATTAAAAAATTCTGCAAGAAAATACTACAGAAAAGAATCTGAAAAAGAATATATATATGTATAACTGAATCTCTTTGCTGCACACCTGAACCATTGTAAATCAACTGTACTTCAATGAAAGAAAGAAAATAAAAAAGTATAAAAAAAAGAAAAATACTACAAGAAAAAAATGCATGGATAGGCCTTTGAAAGTATTTGGATTTACCACTACACACACACACACACACACACACACTCCAAATAAGATTGTAGAAAGCATTAAAAAAAAAAAATTCCCTTAACCCAATTTGTATTCTAGCAGTTTCCAGATTCACATGCCGAGCTGCGTCAATAAAAAAACTGAAGAAAATCAGATAACATAAGCAGGAACTCGGTCAGAGAAAGTTTCCCTGATGTTGGAAGAAATATCACCCCAGGTAGAAGACTGCTACCAGATCCTTAGCTCCAAGGAGAAGCAGGTGGGTCCAGGAGGAAGCCACCCACCCAGGCTTCACGCGGGAACCCTGAGCCTGGCTTGGATAAATATTTTTATTACAAACACGGTGACATGTCATGGGCCAAGTGATCAGTTCTGTAAAAGGATTTCACACGGGATTGTGACATGGCAGCAGCCGGGAAACACGAAAGTAAGTGTTCAAGGGAACCCGGACTGGAGCAGAGTTGACACAAAACGTGAAGAGCAACCTCAGGATCAACGCTGAGTAAATGCCAGCCCCAGCCAGCTTGCGTGAAGCCAAGCTGGGAAACACAAGCTGGCTTTCGAGAAATCTCAGTTGATGTCAAGATATTTCTGCAAAAGATGCAAGATTCTCAGGGCCCTCTGCTAGCCTGTTAGGAAAATACTTCCTCTTCCAAAAGAAACGATGTTTCTTTTCTGTTTTCCTTTTCCGCCTTCAACTTTCAGGCCCTGCTTGCGGAACAGGGCCAAGCGCCATTCATACCAACCGTTTAGATTTCTTTCAGAACACATGCTGGTCACCAGGGTGGCTGGACTGTCCAGTGACCTGCGGCAGTCGGTGAGATTCGGAGGGTCAGACAGCAGGACGGCGGCCTCGCTCTTGTCCTTGGGCGCTTGGCCGCACTCCCGTGTTTACGGCCCCTCACTCTCGTGTTTACGGCCCCTCACTCCCGTGTTTACGGCCCCTCACTTAGGGTCAGGCTGGGAAGAACGAAGCAGAGGGGCTAGAATGGGCGGGATGAATAGAGATCTCCTAGCAGGGGCGAGAACGCTCACGGGCAACTAGGAGGCTGATTCACTTGTTTACCCGGATGGTTTCGCTGTGCTTAGAGGAGCAGTTTGTCAGTGTCCTGTGGCTCAGGAAATGTTCCTTCTCAGCCTCATCAAGTCCACATCCTTCCATATTTCCACGAAGGAAGGAAAAACCAGGCTAAGCACAGGGTATGTGTTTTGGTGGAGCTTTATAATAACACGCTAGCCGAGATAATTACAAAAGACCAGGCGTACCAAGCCTCAAACAGAGAAGAACGGGAAGAATCATTCAACTCTGGTTACTACCATCTTCCTAAAGAAGCACAGAGGAAGATATGGCTTCCCTGAATACTCCTAACCCAAGCAGCGTTTCCAAATCCCTCATTTAACCTGTGGTTGTACAGATACAACACTGATTAACAGAAGTTTTGAACAGGAAGGAACTTTTAAGCCATCACCTAGATCTGGACTTTTCTAATCAGTATCTCACGGAACTTTAAACAATAAAATATGTGGACCACAGGAAAACGATTCCATGGATCAAATCATTTTAGGAGATTCCAGAGGAAAGAATTAGATAGGTTTCTTTAACAAAGAGATGGTCACAGAATCTCAGATGTTGCTGGGGTCTCTGTCTTCTACCCTTGGCTCCAGGGGGCCTCTGCCTTTGATAGAATTCGGCAGAAGTGATACTGGGCTGTCTCTGGGCCCAGGCCTCATGTGGCTGGTGGCTGCTACGGCTGGTCTCCAGGTGAGCTTGCTCTTGAGGAGCAAGAGCACGTGAGTGGACCCTCGCGGGCCTAGGCAGCCCACACCTGACTGCACCTGCATGAGGCCCACGTGAGAACAGCCTACCTGAGCCTGGTCAACCCGTAGCAACCAGAGAGATGATAATAAATCACTGTTTTCAGCCGCTGGGTCCGGGTGGTTCGTGTGCTGTCTGGCACGTAGCAGGCATCGATAGCTATTTATTAAATGGATGAGTGAATGGCCGGGCCAGCGATGTAATGTGAACCTTGCAGAGGGGGGCTCTAGTGGCATGACGTTTCCTAAACGTGACTATCTGAATGCCTGAAGACGAGTCATACACAGAACAGGGCTTGATGGAATGCTAGTTTGAGAAACACTGAATTAGAGGCCTGAAATGGTACAGATGAGGAAGTACTGGTCTAGCTGTACCCTTGATGTTACAGATTAGAACAGTGAGGCTCAAGTCGCTGAAGAGAATTGCCTAAGGAAACCAGGCTAATCTGTAGACTCTGCCTATGAACTAGTTTCCCTTTGTAGCTGAAGTGAAGGAGTTTCACTCACGTAAGCCCGTTTTTTAGCTAATTACGTCTACCAGGCTTCTCACTTGGTAGCCCTCTTGTTTCGCTCTGTGATAAAGTCTTCGTGGGCAACTAGCTGTTTTCCATAAGACCTCTCTCAGACAGGAGACTCCCAAAGAGGATATAAGAGTATTTATCAGCCTCAGGTCTAGACTAAGCTCAGTTCTAAAAACAGCAGAATCTATAGGAACATCTTGGGCCTTTGGTTTTAAACCATTTGCTTGGTGGAAATCCTTGCTTAAAACTGAAATAACTGAAGTGCCTAGAAGCACGGATCTTCAGCTGCCTTAGATACTGGTGAGGGATCCAGATTTCAAAATTCCTTCAGTCTTATGTTTCAAGTTGCATTTTTCTTCCCCCATTGAGAGGTAAATAATATGATCTGAGGTTTGACTCAGTTCTTAAAACTATAGGGAAGAACGTTAATACAGGTCAAAATCTGGGCTCTTCGATTTTTACTTTTCAAATATAGCCTAGGCCACTACTCCCAAATCAAGTTTCCAAATCCAAGAACCACTTCAATAGTTGAAAAAAAGTTTTATCTAATTATCTTCTTTTCCTACTTTGAATTGACCAACCATGTATCTTTTCCTGGTTTTATCAAAGGGGCTGCCAGGGCAAAAGCACATCCAATTCTAAGTAAGCTTTAGTTAGCAGACTTAAAATCGATCATGCATTTTAGTTTCAGTAACTTGCAATTTCTACACCCTTTGATAATCCACTTTAAAGAGCAAACCGTCTCTAATGACAAGGCTTAAAAGAGACGACCTTTCTGAACAAAATATGAAAGCTGAGAAGAGAGTTTTTTTTTAAGGAAACTATGAATTAAAATGACCTTGTGTTCTGAAACTTTCCTCCCACCATTTTTGATGTTTTACCTTTCCTTTTTACTCTTAGAAAGAAAGCAAAGACACCCCTGCCTTCTGCAGATGGGTAGGCACTTCAATAAGAAAGCTGTTAATTGTTCAAACTCACAGTTTCTTTCTGCACTTTCTCTGCCAATGCCTTTAATGAGGTTGCTCGCCATAGAGCCACGTGCCTGTTTCCGAGGAAGTCGCTGCTTGTCTGTGACATTACAGGATAAGGCTCGAATCGGAGCTATTTCCCTCGAGTCTCAGTCAACTCTTTTGTACAAACTAGGAAGCAAGTCCGCCCCTTCTCCATTCCCTCCCTCCCTGTCCTCTTTTTTCTCCACTGTGCCCCTGGGTGGCTGCCCTCGGAGGAGAGCTGATTGTTGAGCGGGGATGTGGCCAAACCAGAGGTCAGACCCCTGAAATGGTTCACTCTTGGGTGACGCAGAAACGGTGGATCAAACGAAACCCTGACGCGTGCCAATAACCGGCGCCAGCGTTCCTGTTACCGCTCTCCTGCTGACCCCTCACCGGGCAGACGTGCACACTGAGGGCACCATGACCCCACACCTTTCCTCTTGCTCAGCTCTGCCAGCCACTACCTGTCGACCGTGGCATGTTGAGATGGAATAAGCACAGGTGCTTGACTCAGGTGTAGTGCCCATAACTGCTGGCAATGTAACTAAATTAGGTACTTGTGATGGGCAATTGATCTTCCACCAGATAAAAGAGAGGATGACATCTTAGATGATTCTATAATAAGGCACACTGTTTATAATTTATTCCTAAGCACTTGCTTTCTCTCCCGGTACCCACTTTTTTTTTTTTTTTTTGCGGTACGCGGGCCTCTCACTGTTGTGGCCTCTCTTGTTGCGGAGCACAGGCTCTGGATGCGCAGGCTCAGCGGCCATGGCTCACGGGCCCAGCCGCTCCGCGGCACACGGGATCCTCCCGGACCGGGGCACGAACCCGTGTCCCCTGCATCGGCAGGTGGACTCTCAACCACTGTGCCACCAGGGAAGCCCCCGGTAGCCACTTTTAAACTGAGTACTCAACTCAGTAAGGAATTTTCAACATGCCAAGTGCAATCTTTCTTTCTCTTCCTTATCAGAGAACATTTACAAAAACACTAGTGTCAGCCACCTAACCCCTACCACACACAATCCAACTGACCTATACGACACGCTTCAGAAGGGAAACCGGATCTGGGTGATGCACAAGGTCCACCCATGTTTGTAATTTCATAACCCTTGAAATAAGGAAAAGAAAGAATAGCAGGCAACTTTCCAAAACACCTATTTACCCAATGGCAGCACACGACGCAACTCACAAGGTATTTTCACTTCAAGCCGCTAAATAACCTTCCTAATGAAGTCTGCTGACCGTCAACCCGTTTGCCACAGTCTGTACAGAAGGACTTAAAATTAATCACGGTGTTGCAATCATTCCCTACCGAGTGCGAAATCACAGTCTGAGTACCAACTGTCTTTCCTTGTTAGGGAGTTTTAATAGCATCTGATACAATTTTGCTTTTTCTCCGAATAGTCTTTAAGCCAGTACTATCATTTATTTCACATGCAAGAAAAACCCGATCTTTCAGAGGACAGAGACTTACATTCCTGGAGGAGGTGTCGGGTGAACCTTAGCAGGCAGCGTGGTGACCAGGCCGAGATGATCCAGGGCAAGACTCTGAGGCCTCTCACTGATGACCAGGCGGTGTTCTTGCTGACCCTGGCCTGGCTGTGGAAGTGGCTGGAAACCCTGCTACTTCCTTATCATCCCATGTCTCAGTTACAGTACAAAAAAGGGTAATTAATCCTTGGGCAGCAAACAACAAAGATGGGCGTGGGAAAGGGAAAAGAATTTGAAAAACGAAATAAACTTTCTGCCCTGTCCTTTCACAGCAAACCGGATGATTACAGCCCTGCGCACGCTCCAGATCTTCCAAGAGCCTCCAAGGGCCCGCGGCGTGTACCACAGCACAGCCAAAAGAACGCGACCATCCGCTGCGGTTCAAAGTTCCCTTGGCAAATCAGCGTTGACCAACCAGCACAGAACAATTTGCTGGCATTCGGGTGGGGGCTTAAACACCCAGCCTTGGGAGCCAACACCAAATTCTCTCCACAAGGAAAACAGGACCCAGCAAAGCTCATTCTGTCATCACTTGCTGGTGTGCTGAGTTATCCTCCCAACACATCTTGACATTTTCAGGCTTCCTTAAGGAGCGTCAATTGATATCATAATTAAACCACAACCATAAAATCAGAGATCAAGCAAGTAACAATAAAACCAGAGCTGCTACATAAAATTCGTACCCTATCCTGCCTCTGGTCCCAGATGAGACTGACAACCAACATGACAAATACTTGGACTGATGTCAGATGACTCAGTGACTTTTATTCTAAATAAATGAACTACTTATGGATTTGATTTCTGACATGACAGAGGTATTTTTTCCTGTAGCACAATTTGAGATGGTCAGTATATTCTAGGGAAAAAACTGCCATGTCATATTTATTTTAGCAAATGAGGTGCAATTAAAAAGTAGAAATAAAACTGATAAGTACAAAGTAATATTTTAATAATATATGAACATGAACACGAAAGCAATATAAACGTTAAAATTTTTGATGTGATACTACAAACGTGCTTTTGATCAGCCACAACTGGTAAAATTCTATGTAAAGGCATTAACAAGGCATCGCAAGAAATCATTTCTTTTCCCAATATAAGCAGTTCTCAGTACACACTCAAACGCACACAGATATGGAAATCAGAAATAAAGGAATGTTAAAAAAATAACGTAGGCAGACACAAATAAAACCACCCCGTTAGTGTATGAGTGATGCATGTTTTTATGATCTTAATTACATTTAAGTATTAAAAAATGCCATTGATCTCACAGTTTACTTTCCAACATCCAAATCTTCAAACCTGTGAGAAGAAATCCAAAGCTCTGTCCAGACGGTTAGATCCATCCTACTCTCCTGGGTTACTCAGGTATGTCGTCATGTGGTTACCTGAAGATCAAAAACCCCAAAGTTACAACTTTCTCTAGGTTTAACGGGCATGTCTATAATAAAATATGTTCTAACTCAGGAGGAGCTGGAGAGAGGCTAAAAGGTATATTTGATCTCAAAATTTCATCATTTACACCCATAAGGGATCGAATCCTATCTATACCAAGAATCTTTTGAAAAGTGAATGAGTCACAAAGTTTTTACTTTTTTAAAGCTGAAGTATAGTTGATTTACAATATTGTGTTAGTTTCAGGTGTACAGCAAAGTGATTCAAATATATCTACGTACATATTTTTTCTATTCTTTTCCGTTGTAGATTATTACAAGATATTGAATACAGTCCCCTGCGCTATAGTCCCCTGTGGTCCTTGTTGTTTATTTTATACATGGTCCTGTGTATCCAAAGTTTTTACTTTTAATTCAGTGCCAGCTAAATGGTTTGGCCTTTCACTGTACTAAGAGAGGGTTGTCAGAGCAGGTAAATGTGATCTATGTCAGTGACGTCTCTGGGAACCTTTGACTGGAAGGGTCTCCTGTGTCCCCGAGATGTGCGCTCTGGGGGCACAGTGTTTGGACACCACGGAGCCATTTATCTATTGATATCTGGGGCTGGTAAACATCTGCTACAGAGCCAAGCGTCTGGGGATGCGGGGCTCTGGAGAGGCAGGTGACCACACTGAGGACCACGCCATCTCACTCTCTTAAGAGGAAGACAGTGTCTCCTTAACCCTGCGACTGGGCTTCAAGACAACATCCTGTCGTGACTCTGCAGGTGAGCCCGGCCTTGTCAGGCACTGGCTGACCCTCATCTCGTTTGGATGGTACTGTTGAAGCACAGTGATGACAGGAGGGGGACTTCTCCAAGACAGGCTCTTTATGAAAAATAAGTCTTTTTTTTCAAAACTGGTATGTTTACGCATTTTTTTAAAAATTAATTAATTAATTAATTAATTTTTGGGTGTGTTGGGTCTTCGTTTCTATGCGAGGGCTTTCTCTAGTTGCGGCGAGCCGGGGCCACTCTTCATCGTGGTGCGTGGGCCTCTCACTGTCGTGGCCTCTCTTGTTGCGGAGCACAGGCTCAAGACGCGCAGGCTCAGTAGTTGTGGCTCACGGGCCTAGTTGCTCCGCGGCATGTGGGATCTTCCCAGACCAGGGCTCGAACCCGTGTCCCCTGCATTGGCAGGCAGATTCTCAACCACTGCGCTATCAGGGAAGCCCCAACGCATTTTTAATGAAGATTTTAACACCCAACCAGGAGACCCACAGGTGCAGACAGTACAAACTACTCAGGAGACATTCTGGCCACAACTGTACCTTCTGCACTGGTAGGTCATCAGCTCCTCTTGAAGGATGGATGCCCTCTTTTGCAGAAAGTTAACCTAGAAAAGAGACCTCATGTGAGAAGAGGTGAAGGTGGCTTACAGGGCGACACTGTGCAGATACACAGTGTCTGGTCGCATTTTATTTAAATTCAGACAACTCTCTAGATAAAATGCAGAGGATCTGTTGAATGCTAATGCTGTGGTTTTGTATTTGATCACATCCCATCCCCACTGGCACTCCATCAGAGGCTACAGAACCGAGTTCAAACCCCGCACTGCAGAGCTGTTTGGACCTGGCCCTGGCCCACCTGGGCGCTTCATCTCCTCTCTTCCAGCATCACCACCTTCCACCTCGCATCCCTCCTACTCTGTGGCCCTTTGACACAGGCCATCTGCCATCGTCTGCTTTGGAATGCTTGGCTAACTACCTCCTATTCACCGTCCACTGTTGGGTTCAAGGTCACCTCTGCTCCTGAATTCTTCTGCCCACCCCACCCCCAGCCCTGCCCCTCATCACCTCCTGCCCCAGGCAGCCAGTGGCCCCCTCCTCTGTATTCTCCTGTTCTGTTATTAGCACTTTTCCAACTGCCTTCTGGTGATTTGTCTTCACGTCTCTCCCTCACACCCGAGAGCTCTCCTGGGACAGGGATAATGTTGGAGCATCTCTGTAACCCCAGTTTCTTTTTCAGGGCTGGACATGTAGCTGGCATTCCCTAGCTGTTTCAGGAATGAATGAGTGAGTGGAAACAAAATTACTGCCTACTAGAAACCTTAATCTATCCTGGGGATTTCCTGAGGTTGGAGAGGTAGTATTTTGTCGTGGAAAGAGCCTGCGCTTTGTCTGGAGTTAGGCCAGCTCGCGTTCAGCTCCTGACTTGGCCTCCATAGCTCTAGGAAAGTTCCTTCTTCTCTTGATGCCTCATCTGTGAAATGGGGTGAATGACAGCCAGTTCCCAAGGTCATGAGGATGACAGGAAGTGACTAACAGGAACTGCCCAGTCCAGAGATCCTGGCAGGTACCACCCTGTGGCCCCTGCCCCTGAGGGGCTAGGGATGGGGGAAACTGGGCTGTCAAGTATAGTCTCTTCAGTCAGACCTTCACAGCATGGTTGGATTATCCTGAAGCATACATTTCTATACTATTAAAAATACTTGTATTAGGCATAAATTCAAAAGCACTTTACACGACCTACTAGAAGTGGTTTCCGGATAACTTACACTATGGCTTAACGTGATCAGGAGTCAGTGGCATTTGATCACTTTGGAGCTTTACTCTTGTCTCTTTGGTCTGAACTGAAACCATGGCAACAGTCGATTCTGAAGCATGGTTATGCAAGACAGGACAGCTGGCAGAGTAGAAACTGTGCTTGGAGAGAGGGAGCATGGCTTTTCTTTTTTTTTTTTTTTAACATCTTTATTGGAGTCTAACTGCTTTACAATGGTGTGTTAGTTTCTGCTGTATAACAAAGTGAATCAGCTATACGTATACATACATCCCCATATCCCCTCCCTCTTGCGTCTTCCTCTCACCCTCCCTTATCCCACCCCTCTAGGTGGTCACAAAGCACCGAGCTGATCTCCCTGAGCATGGCTTTTCTAAATGGGTACATATCAAAGTGGTCCCGCTGCTTTTCTGACTCGTCACATCACCCTGGTCTGAATTTTATCCAATTAATCCAGTGACCCACGGGACCACTGATAACTTTGACAGATGCAAGGACTACACTGATCCCACTTCCCTGCCTCCACCATGCTTTGCCACTGGAATTCCAACAATTTTCAAAAAACACAGGCACCTGTGCTCTCAAACGAAATCTGCTCGCTCTGTGGTCTGCACCTCCTCCGCACAGCTGCCGATTCTGAGGCCCTCACGCAGCTGGCAGAGCTCTCTTTCTGGGTCAACATCCAGTTTTAGGAGGCTGAGTGGCTTTTATTACAGTGAAATGATATGAATGATAACAGAAGCCCTGCAGGTGGATATCAGATTTCTCTTTCTTTTCTTTCTTTTTTTCTTAAAAATACCTCCTCTGAAGGTGCTGGGTCCTACACAGCTGACCCTAAGGAAGCCCTCCTACAAAGTGAATGGGTAAGCCACATCTCGAGGAGAGCCTTCCACGTAAATAAAGACGACCTAATCCTTTGTAAGTTAACACTCTCCTGTCATACTTATTTTTATAGGTAGGAGTGAGCACAGCCAAACTTCTTAGCCTACAGAGGCGACAGCTAACAGTAGCATAAGGGTTGATGTAATGAACTTTTCATTTTCAGATAAGAGATTTTTGCTGAGGGGAACAGAAAAGGCACGGCTAACATCTGCTCCACGTATCTGTCCTGTACATTATAAATAGCTAACGTGAATTTCATCAAACTACAGCATTTGTTTCATTCGTAAATAAATTTATTGAGCACCTACTCTGTGACAGGCATTGTTCTTGGCACAAAGAGAAAAGAAATCTTTGCCTCGCAGAGTTTTTCCAGGAAAAAAGTATGTTTTAAATTTCTAAGTGTATTACAAATGGGAATATGTGAACTTCTCATGTTGAGTTAAAACATTCGTTTTTTAAAAAACCAAGAATCTATAAAACTAATGCTGTATAAAATATTTACAGCGATATATAAAACTGTTTTAGAGAAAACTTATGTAGGAAGTTTTTAATTAATATCTAAATTGAAGTCAATTTTATCTCTTATAAACTACTGTACCAAGAACTACACGTTTCATCAGAAATATCAATATTTAACCGAATTGTTTGAATACCATGTCATTATCCGGCCTCGATCCTAAAATGCATCTTGTTATCTCTGACAATCATATAAAATACACCAGAATAAAAATGCTTCTAACTTAGCCATGTTTTTTATTTCTCTGCACTTTCACATGATAAGGAGTTAGCAATGTGCTAACTGATGGCATTTTGGGCCTGGAACCAAGAATAAAAGGGTGAGTCTGTGTTGGAATGCAGACTGTAAATAAAAGTAACCATAACTGAGCTTTTCAATTTCAAGGACGCTTTTAAGAAAATCTTATCGAGACAAAGAGTTCTTAAACTAGTAAGAAAAAATGCTAAAAAACCCCACAAAACAAAAAACAATTCATCCTGGGCACTCGGTTATTCTGTGACATCACATGGATTTCTGGCATCAGTTCAGAAACAAACATTAATTAAGATATGCACATCATCTAAACCAGGGGTCCCCAGCCCCCCGGGTTGTGGACCGGTACTGGTCCACTGCCTGTTAGGAAATGGGCTGCACAGGAGGAGGTGAGTGGTGGGCAAGCGGGCGAAGCTTCCTCTGCCAATTCCCATCGCTCACATTATCACCTGAACCATCCTCCCGCCCGCCCCGCCCCGGCCCCCCGTCCGTGGAAAAACTGTCTTCCATGAAACCGGTCCCTGGTACCAAAAAGGTTGGGGACCGCTGATCTAAACCCTTGGAAAATTCCTTGATTCTAGAAATTACCTGTGACTTTAGTGAGGAGATAGTGTCTTCAAGTTCTTGTCTTAGAGATGCTGGCATCAACCCTTTAAGTTTTGTTTCGTATTCTTGTCGTATGTAAGTTATCTAAAGTGAAAAAAAAAAGCGTATCTTTTTTACCACAGAAATGATTGTTTTGAATTTAAGAAATCCCAGAATAATGTCCATTCATTACAAAGGTAAGTTTGTTACATGTGGTCAGAAACCAGACAACTGAGATGAAATAAGGGGAAACACAAACTGAAAAAGGTACTCTGTCCTTGTCAATCTGGGAGAGAGAGTCCCTATAACAGCACTTTATTTCTTTAAAATCCTCGTTGACACAGTTTTTGGCATTGGATAAGGAAAATACCTGTCCTCTCTTCTCCACTCATGTTGTACACATGATGCTAATCCTACATCCTCTTCTTGATCAGGGTGTGGATTGTGATCATACTAAGCTGTGTGTGAGGACAATTCATGGTGTGTCATCTGTTTGGCTAAGACACTCCCCCTAACTGTCTAGGTACCTGGGTGCTTGATATCATCATGTGATTATGAAGATGCGAGTGAAGGAAAATCTGCAGAGCTGTGTCTCCAAGCCTCCCCATACAGGTAAGCAGAGGGCCCTTGTCATCATGAGCATCTCTGATTCATGAGTTTCCCTCTGCCTCTGGAATACAGCCAGGTCTTGCTCAACTAACTGATGGTCACTGGGCTGGTCAAGGAAAAGTTGGTGGCTCATCAAACTACAAACAGGTAAGGAAGGTGGAAGAAAAGTCTTTGGAAGAATATGCTTCAGCAGGATGAAGAGGTGTGTTTTAGGGTGTGCATGAATGTGGGTGTGTCTGTCTTGGGGCCTTTCTCCAGCTCTGTTTCTTTATTTCTCCTTCTCCTAAACTGAGATGCTATGGAATTCAAAACTGTGTTGCATGTGCTGTGTGGGACTTAACTAAATATTAAAGCTGAATTGCAGTGTATCCCACAAATGATTCATTGGACACACCTGGAAATAAGGTAATAGACTATGAAAATATGTGCAACTGAGTTCAGTTAGACAAGTCTATGGATTTACTGAGGATAATTTAAAATTACTAGCCTTTAATTCCCAAATTTTCTTATACTAAACTAAATTAAGGGAGAAATGTGCTCTAATAGTTTATTTTATTACCTACTAAAATCCCATGGCAAATGTTCTAGAACACAATTTTTAAATTTTTGGCAAAGTATTTTTTTGAGGTATGTTACAATCTTGTGATTTATACTTAAAGGGTAAACAAAAATGATGAAAAATGATCTCTCCCACTGATGAAATATTTGATTTTTCCCATTTTATCTTCTTGGATGTAAGTCCAATAGTAACATTTGTCAGTTGACTCAAATGAAATGCAAACACAAAGTAAAACACATGATTTATAAATCAGACTTTAGGGGCAATGTTTATCAAGGGCTCACAGGCTACTATATATTGACTATTTTTTTTCTATCACTCATCCCTGGCTCTGAAATTTAGAGCTACTACTCTTAAGAAGGACTCATGTTTGTTCTATTTTTTGTATCCCTGTTTGTTTAGAATGTCTGTCCTCTGCCTGTCCATTTGAAATATAACTTGTCTGGGTATAAAAATGCTTCTGTCCCATGTTCTTTCTCTCAGAACTTTGGAGATGTTTCCTCAATGTCTTCTGGCATTGCTATGGTGAAGTCTGAAGTTAGGCTAATTTTTTTCCATGTTGAATGTGACTTTCTTTCTCTGCTTGGATGTCCATATGATTTTATTTTTCCCTGGATTAGGTAATTTCACTGGGATATGTTTTGGTATTAATGATTCTATATCAATTTTCCTGAGACAATGTGTGTGCTCTTTCTATCTTTTTAAAAAAATATTTATTTATTTATTTATTTGGTTGCGCTGGGTCTTAGTTGCGGCAAGGAGGGCTCCTTAGTTGTGGCAGGTGGGCTCCTTAGTTGCGGCATGCAAGTGGGATCTAGTTCCCTGACCAGGGATCGAACCCAGGCCCCCTGCATTGGGAGCGTGGAGTCTTAACCACTGTGCTACCAGGGAAGTCCCTCTTTCTATCTTTACATTCAATTCTTTGAAGAAAAGCTTCTTCTGTTAGAATTGTTTTCTATTATATCAATAGTTACATATATTCATGTTGTATATGATTTTTTTTCTATTTGTTCTCTTCTTCAGGAACAGAGATTTTGCATGTGTTGGCTCTTCTTTGACAATCTTCCATATTTACAATTTTCTCTATTATTTTACTTTCTTATCAATTTATATCTGTTTTCTATTTTCATTTTATTTTGTGTGATCACCGTATTTCCTTAGATGTTTTCAGTTACGATTTTCCCATTTTTGTTTCTTCTAATATGGTTTCAATCTCTGTAATCTCTTAATTTTGACTACCTTTTTTCCTAAATTCTGAGAAATCACTTCTCATCTTTGTTGAATTATATCATCTTTAAACACATCTCTTTTCTTCTTCTTCTCTCTCTCCCCACCTTTTTCCTTGACAGAGAGATATGTCAATGTGTTTTGTAAATGCTTTGACATTATGAAGAACTGTTTTGGTTTCAAAGAACTGTAATTTGTCTGAACCTTCTCCTTACTTCTTGGGTAATTTCCCATTAGATCTATGTTCTAATTTGCTTTTTGCTTCCACTCCTTCTTTCTTTCTCTCTTAATCTAGCAAGGCTCTTAACCTAGTTTCTTTCTCTTAAAAAAAATTAACATTTCATTTTTGAATGGAACCAGCAATTTTCTGAATGCTGAGGTAGGGAGTAAGCTGGGGCAGGCCACAGCTATGGTTCAGTTTTGTTGTCATCAACACCCTTTTTTTTTTTTTGCTGTACGCGGGCCTCTCGCTGTTGTGGCCTCTCCCATTGTGGAGCACAGGGTCCGGATGCCTAGGCTCAGCGGCCATGGCTCACGGACCCAGCCACTCCGCGGCATGTGGGATCCTCCCAGACCGGGGCACGAACCCACGTCCCCAGCATCAGCAGGAGGACTCTCAACCACTGTGCCACCAGGGAAGCCCCATCAACACCCTTTGACCAAACCTATTATTTCATTTCTTCTTGGGGCCCACCTGCTCTTAGTTTTCAGCTACTTTGGAGGTCAGGGCCAAGTACTGAAGCCCTTTAGTTAATGCTCATAGCTTCTCTGGACTCTCTTTTTTTCCCACTTCACTTTTCACACCTGATAGTCTCCCTCTACTGGAGGTGAGTCGTAGACAGCAGAAAATTGTGCGTGAGCAAGGTCGTTGGTTGATCACCACTATTCCTTCCACCACTTTTAAAATTAAGTACGCTATATTCCCCAACTTTTATTGAGGATCTTGCCATTTCTACTTTCTGTCTATCCCTTTCTTCTTTGTTTTTATGATTTTGATGAATCTGAGTGAACTTAAAATGGGCCCTTGGAAAATCTGACATTACCTCTCCTGTGGATGAGACTATTGCTCAGGAAAATATTACTAACCTGAATCCTTAAACCCAAATCCTGAATTTAATCATTATACCAAGCAGATGCCTATGACTTTAATAAAGTCATGGAAAACTTTAACCAATCCATTTTACTCTACTTATGAGGTTAATGACATTTATTGAGTACTTTCTATGTGCCGGTTACAGTTCTGCATATTTTAAGAAGTGTTTAATCCCTCTGACAACCCAATGAGGTAAGCACAAATTTGGACTCAAGCAGTCTGACCCTCCAGCACATATTCTTAGCCACTGTGCTCTGCAGTTTCTCACACAATCTTCCCACATGCTGATGGGTTTCCTTCACAGACACCACCAGCTAGAGCAGTTTCATCCACTGCACAGTTGTGCTCTCCCTAGCACAACAGGGGCCAGGGGACATCCTTCCAGACATCCAGCTGGTCTTTGCTCTATTTTTTTTTTTTTTTGTAATGACAACAATAACAACAGTGCCAACAACAATTGGTTCCAATACAGTATGGTTTCTCTATATTTTCCCATTGGTTTAAAATTTTAATTTACCAAGCATTTATGATAAGACTCATTTTTAAACATCTGTACAAATGCAGTACACATACTGACCTAAAACAAAAGTTCCGCAAATCCCCCACATGAGCACACATTTTAAAGTCCGACCAGTGAAGGATATATCTAAGTTTGTTCCACAGCAAAAGGAGAAAGAGGAGGAAAGAATTAGCTTATAGTCCTGTATAGCACTTTTTTTTTTTCTGTATATCACCTTTGACTCCTGCTACTATTTTTCTGTCCCCACCTCTGTCCCAGGATGTTTGAGGGGAAATAATGAGGGAATGATGACATTTGTCTACAGACTAAGTGCAGACTATTAACTGCTAACTGCTAACCATGCCCCTCTCCCTCCTCCCTGCCTTCCCCCTTCTGGCTGTTAACCTGGCAAAAAACAAGGGGAAGTTGAGTTGATCTAAGCAAAGGGTTTGATGGGCATACAAACTAAGGGAGGTCAAAATTGTTTACATGTAAATCTATTTTACTATTAGATTTGAATATTAAATCTTATTCACATACAGTGTCCAACTGTATTAGTGAATGATGTTTATGAAACGCAGAAGAATTCAAAGGTCGTTCTCGCTTGAGTCCTTCTCAGAAGGATTTCCATCCCACCTCACCCTTCCCACTGCCCTCGAGAAGCACCGTGTAGAACTATCTGCTATTCCTCATCCCTCCAGCATCCCACCCAATAGACACAGCTTCCCTCTCTCCACAATGGTTACTTCTCTCTCCATTTCCATCTTCTTTCCTTTAGGAAAGGAAGATTAGGAAACTCAGGACATCATGACAAACAGTGACGCTCCTGTAACGTAAGCCGAGTGGAAACGGTGTATGTATAACCTGGTACCTGCGTGAACAGGGAGGGCTGTGCTTGGCTTCTTGGCCACAGACTGCCCACCTTTCCCTCGAAGGCACAGCACTGACAGTATTTCCTTTGACTTTAAAAATAGACTATGAAGGGCTTCCCTGGTGGCACAGCGGTTGAGAGTCCGCCTGCCGATGCAGGGGACACGGGTTCGTGCCCCGGTCCGGGAAGACCCCACATGCCGCGGAGTGGCTGGGCCCGTGAGCCATGGCCGCTGAGCCTGCGCATCCGGAGCCTGTGCTCTGCAACGGGAGAGGCCACGACAGTGAGAGGCCTGCGTACCAAAAAAAAAAAAAAAAAAAAAAAAGACTATGAAGACCAAGAACCTCAGACCTGGAGTTCAGCATCACAATGGAGTAAAGCTCACATCCTGTGTAATCAGACAAATACTCATGGGCATAAATAAGAAGTGTATGAAGTGGACTTGAGCCAAGAGGGTGTCTGCAGAGAAAAATTCAAAGTGATGTTGAAAAAAAGACTGAAACTTGGAACTCTATAATTTCATTAAAAATATGGAAGGGAGAAGTAACACATGTCTCGTGGCACTATATCAACTAGTCATGTCAGGACGTCCAAACTACAGCAAATACATCAACCTCCTATCGTAAAAACAACAAGACGGAAGTGAGTAGCTCTGTACAAATAACGTAAGGACGGGGTCTCAAACACACAATATTTTATCACAGATGCCAATGCAGCCAATACCAGACTCACCTTCCAAGAGCTGAGCTGCGGGGAGGCCAGTTGCTCAGTTGCCACTGGGAAATCCTGCGGGTTTTCACGCGTCTCGGCAGGGTCAGCAGAGTGACTGTGCCTAGTGTTACTTTACAAAGCGTGTTCCAACCAAGCCCCGTGGGGTCAGTTCGGCAGAGCGCCAAGGAACTGTAAGGACTCTTAGAGTTGATGTCACCCCCTAGCTGCCTCTCCACTGGCCCATCCCTGTCCACAGTGCCTCAGTTTGCCCCCAACTACTGCAATGCCCATATGTTGGTTTTGCTTTTCAAGTCAAATTTGCTCAGTCTTTAAAGTGAAAATCAAAATCCTTTATGTGGCCAACGAGGTCCTGCCCAGTTGGCCCTTAAATGTCTCTCACCCTGCGGCCTCCACAGAGAGTCTCCCCACGTCTGCAACATCAGACAGCTCAGCCTGCTTTGAGTTTATTCACCAAGTGCCCGGATGCCTGTTCTCGCCAGGGCCTTTCTCGTGTTTCTCTGATTGTTCCTTCTTGTCCCATGGGGGGTCGGGCCACTGCCTCCACCTGGACTCTGGATGCTGGCGGGTCCTGCTCTATGGTGCTCTCAGGGCTGCTGTAGGTCCAGGCACCCAGCTGGGGCAGCTTCCCAAGACTGTGATGTGGCTATGCCTGGGCCGCTGCCTTCCAGTCTTGGAGAAGCCACGGCCCTGGTTACAGGCAGGTAACGGAGGTCCACAGTCCCCACACCAGGGCTGGCTTTCCAGCTGCGACCCAGTCTCTTGTCACTCACCCAGCAAGAGCCCTTTCTGCATCTCTGTCCCCAGGCCTTTCCTCCCAGCTGCCTCTGCCTGCTGTTGGGCTTGGGATCCCATCCTTGAGGCTTCACCCACCACTCTGGGGTTCTGATCCACTTCTAGCCACACAGATGCTCATCATGCTTTTGATACCAAATACATCTTTTACTTTATTTGTATTTTACCGATCACCACTGAGTGTTTGAAGCACAGGGGTGCCCCATAACATGACCCAGTAGAGCCTTCCTGTACAAGGGCAGACTGGTTGCAACCCGCCTTTAACTCAGTACAGTAAAGCATAGGGGTTAAGAGCCCAGACTCTGGAAGAGAAACGTCGGGGGCTGAATCTGGGCTGTGCCTCTAAACTGTGTGACCTGGGAAGGTTAACTTCTCTGTGCTTCTGTTTCCTTAACAGGAAAATGGGAATTAAAACTTCTCAAGGCTATTATGAGGACTAGATGACTTAATACATGTATAATTTTTACAGGAATGGCACTTAGTCAATGTTCAATAAACATTACTACAGCATATAATGGAGATTATACATATGTAACGTATTTCATTATATTATTATGTATATATGTCATGAATTAAATTTAAGTATATATTTCATTTAGCCAATCTTTTAGACTTTTTGCTAATTATTTGCATGTATTCGTGATTAGCCTGAGGATTCCATTTAAACCTCTTTTTATATTTTTTAGTATCTACTGACTGAGAAAGGACATCATGACAAAAAGCTTCTATAGATTCAGAATCGATTGCAAATGAATCTTCATTGTATAATCGAAATGATCTACATACATTTGGAAACACTACTTATCTGCTTTTCAGCCATATTATTTAGCCAAGCCACCAACAGTGACTGGTGTGTCCACGGGTTTTCTCAGACCCTTGCTGCAGGTGGGGAGCCAGTGCTCCCTGATCAGTGATTTCAGGGAGGGATCCCAGCTCAAGACCACCCACCCAGCCTGGATCCTTCCCAAGCAGAAATCTGTGGGAGGGTTAAGGGACATCACCAGATGCTCCTATTCACTGTGGGTTAGTTTATTCAGAACCCCGTCCTTCTATGGCTGAGTTGAAGGCCAGAAAGAAAACTGAGTTTGACTGGTGGGGAGGGCGAAATAACAAGAGAGAATTTTGGAGCCCAGTCCACACTCTGAAGGAGGGTGAGCGGGGGTCAGTAGAGAGCATCACAAAGACACTGGGCTTCTGAAGGGTCGGAAGGGGTCAGAAGGGGTCGGAAAGCCTAGGAGGAGGTGGGCGGAGGCGAGGTCTAGGGAGAGTGGCGCTGGGGGTACGGAATGCAGTGCCAACAGTGCATTGCATTCCCCGCTGGACTTCACCGGGGGATGTCACTCGGGTGTGACAAGCCATCTTGCTGCCCAGGAGCTAGAGGTGACAGAGTGGAGCCAGCCCAGAGGAGGAAGAGCTGAGACCTGGAGAGACTGAAACCGGCCCTTGATCAGGAGTCAGCCTATCCTTGGACTCTTCTGCCTGGGCTGCCTTTTCTGTCACCTGCAACCAAAACATTCCTATTGAAACAAGGCAGAACATGCAAAATATTAACCTGCATTTATGTGTCGCATCTGCTCAACCAGGGGTCAGCAAATTTTGGATTGCAGATCAAATCCGGCCCACCACCTATTTTTGGTGAATGAAGTTTTACTGGAACACAGCCATGCGCATTTGTTTACGTATTATCGATGGCTACTTTGCCATGACCTCGCTGAGGGCTCTTCACAGAGACCCTATGGCCCACAAAGCCTGAAATCTTTTCTGTCTAGCTTTTTTTCAGAAAGCAGGCCGACCCCTGCCCTAGACTGTGACACTGCAGGTCGGGGATGGTGTCTATCTGGCTGACTTCTTCAGCTCGGGCGTTCAGCTCACTGCCTGGCCTATGGCAGCGCCTCCTTAATATTTGCTGAGTGAATGAATGAATCAAAACCTCAGTACACACAACTGTGGGTGTTAAGTCAGTCTTTGTCTTAAGATGACAGGACCTTCAGAAGGTCCAGAGTACCTACGGGGCTGCCAAGATCAGAAGTGATCTCAGAGATTCACCCGAAGGCAGGGAGCCTGTTTCACCCGTGCCCGGTCTCTCCTCTCCGTTTCTTCCCCTTACTCACTACCAGTTTTTTTTTACAGGGTTGGGATGTGAAATGACGCATGCTTCTCTCCTTTTTTTTTTCTCCTGAAATTAAATGGCAGCTCCTCTCTCACTGGAATGTATCTTTTGGCTTCTACGTCTAATGTTTTCCTTCGTAATACTTTTCTTTACTTCACTTGGGTTGATATAGACCATGAACACTCCCTGACTTCCAAGAAAGGCAAATGGATAGAAGACTTAAAAGGTTATGATCTGAGCAGACGTCCCCAAGGCAGGGCAGGAGCAGGGCTGACTGGGCAGTCCGTGCGGCGAGGCGCGTGGGCACGAGGAGGGCAAGTTCACACGCGTCAGAGGACAGCAGACTGTCCACTTTACGTCAAAAGGTACGTCCCTGAAAGGGTCTGGAGAAAACGCCCACGGGAAGACACACAGTTTTCCCTTTTGTTTACAGTCTGGATTTCCTCCCAGAGGGAGAGTCGATCAGCCCTTCCTGAAAAGGGGGTGTCCATCGACAGAGGAGCAGAACCCCAGCCAAGGGCAGGGGGAGACACCCGAGATGCGTAACCGACTTCATGAATGAAAGGCCAGGAAGACCTATGCAGCGAGACTGGTATTCAGTAAGGCGGACGTGGGGTCTGGGGTCCGTTGCATGTTTCCTCTTTGTACCTTGAAGTGAGGTTGGAACACTCGGTACATGGTAGGTGCTCAGTAATACTGTCTGAACGAAGATACGTTTGAATAGGGAGCTGGGACCTTGAAATCACGGCGGGCAGTAAAAGTCATGCTGTCAAGTTTAGATTTAATGGCGTAGAAAGTACAGAAAGTACAAGAGAAAGCAGCACTTACGAACATCTGACAGACACAAGGCGCTGTACTAAGGAGCTGACAGATAACCTTGCACACGTCGTGAACGTTTTATGTAACCCTTACATAAACTTTGGGAGAGAGATATTATCCTACCCACTTCACAGATGCAGATGCAGGCCCCCAGCGAGAACCAGGATGGAAACTGCCATCTCCTCATTTCTGGGAGAAGGTTAGGGAGGAGGAATTATCTGGAAATATTGTAAAGAAACTCAGGAGGGGAGGTGGCCTGGGACTCAGGGGACAGCTCTGGTGCAGAGATCAGAAGTTCTTGTTGTCGGGTGACGGCCATGGGGACTTCGTATCACAGAAGCTGACAACTGAGTGGCTTGTGAAAAATAAAAGCAAGAGGTGAGGGCTTCCCTGGTGGCGCAGTGCTTGAGAATCTGCCTGCTAATGCAGGAGACACGGGTTCGAGCCCTGGTCTGGGAAGATTCCACATGCTCCGGAGCAACTAGGCCCGTGAGCCACAACTACTGAGCCTGCGCGTCTGGAGCCTGTGCTCTGCAACAAGAGAGGCCGTGATAGTGAGAGGCCCGCGCACCGTGATGAAGAGTGGCCCCCGCTTGCCGCAACTAGAAACAGCCCTCGCACAGAAATGAAGACCCAACA
Source organism: Hyperoodon ampullatus (assembly GCF_949752795.1). Lineage (NCBI taxonomy): Eukaryota > Metazoa > Chordata > Mammalia > Artiodactyla > Ziphiidae > Hyperoodon > Hyperoodon ampullatus. The sequence goes on from NC_136932.1 coordinate 24,805,365, forward strand.
CAGCCATAAATAAATAAATAAATAAATAAATAAATAAATAAATAAATAAATAAAAAGCATTTTAAAAAAAAAAAAAGCAAGAGGTGAGCCGAATGAGAATTCACATCTCAGCCATGTGCCAAGAAGAATGAGGTGACCGTGGAGGCAGAATGGGGGGAAGAGCAGGCTTGGTTTGGCTTTGCATTTGCTGCGTTTCAGGTACCCGGGAGATAGGCACAAGCACAGCTGATGAGGAAGCCGGGCCCGGACGCCTGAGGACCACGAGCCAGAGGAGGACGCAGAAGCCGGGGAAAGGGGGCTCCTTGCAGGGGGAGAGACAGACCAGGAATCTCCCGGGAGCCAAGACTTATGCATAGGAGGCACCAACATTTAGGACCAGGATGGCCAGAGAGGTGGGTGCAAGTGCGGAGGGAGAACAGTCAGCTGTCAGATGCTGCCGCGAGGCCAAGGCCACCTCTGTCATCTGCCTGGCACGCCGTCACCTTGCACGAAACGGGGCCGTCCAGCTAGCCTGTCAGTTACCAGAGATGTTGGTGAGCAGTCATGCTACAAACAGAGTTCAAGAGGCAATTCGTGCTAAACACGTTGTTTCCTATTTTTAAAGCAAAAGTTACACTAGAAGTGCCCAGATCTAACCTTCAGTCAGATATCGTGCAAAATACCTGATTTAGTCAGAGGTTTTTGAACTGGTTTGAGGGCATCTTTCAAAACAGGCAAGCCATGACTGCTCTTTCTTTTCTGCATTTTTAAACTCTTGACAATTATAAATAAGTTAAATCTCTCCCTCAGAGCACCAATTACCTCCTATGTTTAAGGAGGCCTGTCCTGCCAGATACGGCGTTCTACACAAAACGCAAAGTAGGAACACAAAGGTGGTCACTGTCCCACGGCGCGCCCGGGATGCACGCAGGCGGCTCCAGTGAGCAGAATGCGGATTTTGTGCACGAGTCCCCTCACCTCCCAGCTGGTGGGAACCCAGACCCCACAGCCTCAGAGCAGAAAGCTTCAAAACACCATGTAAACGGTCACCGACTAAACTCCCGAGCGTTCACCTTCACACGGCAGAGGTACGAGGACGTTTCATTCAGTTAAAAGTTAGGGAATGTGGAGTCATCAAGACGTCGCACGGGCTTTCTGAGCGATGACGGTCAGGGTGTGTGTCCAGCCAGCGTGACGGCTGGCGACCCGGCACAGCTCTGCGTGGGGAGCAGAGTGAGTGTGAGACGGGTTTTGTCCCCTGGAAGCTTACGCTGTCCCCAAGAGACGTGTAGAAAGGGCACAACTGGAGTGTGACAGGCCCCGGACAGGAGCAGGGCAGGCTGATCACCTCCAAGGGGGGAACGGAAGTCTCTACAGAGGTGATGGGATCTGACCCGGATGCTTTCCAGGTGGACGAAAGGGGCGGGAGTTGCTGGCGGAGGGGAGAGTGGGAAGCACAGAGGTGACACGTGCGGCACTTAGGGACCACCGGCGAAGGCTGGTGTCTGCTGTGGATGGAGGTCGTGCAGGGGCAGCGGCTGAGGGAGCCACGTGGAGGCGGTGCAGTCAGGATCCATGCGGTAGACGATGGGAAAGCTCCACGTCTCTGACTGGAGACGACTGCATCTTGACTTCTACTGCAGGACAGGGAGCCTACTGCAGCTGCCTTGCTTCCGGATTTCCCTTCAGCGGACTCTCTGCACCGCCGGCCCGTTTCCCTGAAAGGCGGACCTGACCGCCCAGCCCTCTCTCCCCCATAATAAAAGTACTTCCATGATTTTTTCAGCTGTAGCTGAAGGACAATGTCCCCAGCACGGGGCATCCAAGGACCTTCTCAAGCGGACCTGGGCCTGACTTCCCAGGACATCGGTGCTCCAGTAGCGACCTGCGTCTCTCCCCAGAACCCCAGCCACTCTGCGCCTCGTGCCTTTCTTTGCACACGCTGTCCTGGGCCCCATCTGCTCCCCGATGCTCTCACACGGAACCTGCTCCATGGCCCCCGTTCTCAGCCTTGCAGTCAAAGTAACCATTCCCTCCTCTACGATGCCTCAAACCTTGTGCATCTATAACAGCTGTGACTGTCGTCATCGCCATCACCGTCAATGACTGACCTTTACCAAGTGTGTTCTATGCATCAGGTGCCGTCTTGTGCTCTTCTGCATAGTGTATCGTATTTTATTTATGGCTTTTTATGTATGGAGAAATAGGCCTAGAGAGGTTCCTATTCTACCCACAGTCACACAGCTAATTAATTAGTAGCTGAGCTGACACCCATAGCGAGGTCTTCCTTACCCCAGCGCCTCTGCTTTTACTTCATTATCACATAAATTGTAATTATTGATTACATACTGCTTTTTCCCATAGGCTGTGGGTTCCCTGAGGGTAGGTGCTATGTTTTACTAGAGATTATAAAAATAAGATTACATTATTTATCTGAAGTTTGAAAATATTATATGGATTTTTTTTTGCCAACATAAAGGCATCTTTGTGAGCCTCTTATGCAGGCTGGAGTCCGCAGGAAGCAGAACATACCCAAAGACATATGTCTGGGCTCACATGACCAGCACCACACCTGTGCTAGGTGAGATGGGGAAATGGTGGGCCGGAGAGCGGTCCACTTTCAGGCTTTCAGGAGAGGCTGGCGTTTCGGGGACTTCCCTGGAGGTCCAGTGGTTAGGACGCAGCTCTTTCACTGCTGAGGGCACAGGTTCAATCCCTGCTTGGGGGACTAAGATCCCGCATGCCATGCCGTGTGGCCAAAAAAAGAAAAAGAGGCTGGGGTTTCTATTTTTACAAATCAGATAAATCAGTAATGAATATTAACTTGGCTTGGTTCACTTGGACAGATGTGAAAGTAAAATTTCTGTTAGAAACAGTCCCATTAAAGTATCTTTAAAAAACTTCAGTGCGTTGCTCCTGACTCAGACAAAACCACCACGGCCTTAAGAGACCGTGTGGGGAGAGCAACAGTGCATCAGGCTGAGCAAGAAGCTTCCTCTCCTAGTCTTTTTCATCATTATTTTCTGTGTGCTTTTCCAGGCATGTCTCTGGGCGTGCTTTGTAAAACTGTTGCCCAGATCTTTTTTAAAACACATCAAACCAACAAAGGTCAAATCAAGAGCAGGAAGATTTTGTTCTTTCAGTCAGAAGACATTGCTTTCATATTAAAAATGTACTGAAATCTAGAAACATACTCTGATGATGTCTGAGAAGAATTCATGGCAGAGCGTAAAAAAGACAAAGAAGAAAGCTCTCCACCGTCACTGGTGGCAGAGGGCTGTGCGATCCTCCGTGGGACAGCTTTTTTCTTGACTTCAATGACAGAGAAAAATCACTCTCTAAAATTAGAAAGACCCTGAACATTGTGCTCTGATATTACGACTAATGATGACTAACACTGCCATTCTTTGTGTTTATTGGCCCTCAAGGTTAAACATACTACGGTGAAAATTTTAACTACCTTATTTATACGTGAAAACAAACAGAAAGGGTCTTTTCTTACTCGGATAGAATTCTTGAAGGTTTGTGCTTGCTTTATTTCCAACCATTGGAGGCTGCTATCAGAAGGATCTGTCTGTGCAGCTTGAGTGCCAAGTGGTAACTGAGGGCTCCGTAGCAATTCCATCCCCTCTCTTTATCTCCCACGTGGATTTAACACCGATGTTGGCAGCTGCAAGTCTAAGATTTGGGGTAAGGATACTATTTTATCTTGCATTATGTGAACGATTTTTTTGCAACTTTGAGAAAATCTTTTCCTCAGAGATTTTCTTTGAGAAAATTAATCTCGCTTCCTTTGGCCTGACGAAGATTTTAAATACTCAGACAGATGAGCCCAAGTCCCTGTCCTAACAGTAGCCTTGTGAGACCTTGGTCCAGTGATCTTGGAAATAGAAGGGTTGTTGTGAATTTAGGCTAATATATGCTTTAAACGTCCCTTAAGGCAATCAAATGTTTGATGGAATGGGAACTTTTGGAAGATTCGTCTGGAATTTTAAATTTAATCTATTCATGGTGTAGCTCGACTGTGTTTCTGGATCGCAGGTGGTGACTGTCCCTAAGAAGCTGGGAGAGGTGGAGGCCAGCACGCTGTCTAGGGACTGGGAACAGGATATCAAAGGGTGGCTGGTGGTAGGCGTGGAGGCCATGGATCCGCCATCTCAGGGTCCCTGGAGCAATCTGCTCTTAATGTAAAGGGTTCCAGGCCAGCGGGATGGTAGAGCCTGGTGGGCGGTTAGGTGGGAGCCTCCTAGGACGGGTGGGGCTGCTTCAAGGAAGACCAGCCTATGGCGTGCCCAGGACTGGACACACACCTTGAGCCAGTGGGTCCCTCTTTACCTATCCTGTCCTGTCCAGTGTTGAGTGCCTAGCAGGTCACCAGCGCTAGTCTGTGCTCTGTGTATGTGGCGGGGGGACAAGGAAGAATTAAACGCTGTCTTCAGAGAGTTTACCATTTCCTTGGAAACAAAATTAGCCCACAAACAGCTATGGGGAAACTAAATATAACAGAAATTGGGGTCAAGAAGCAGCTCTTTGTGGTGTGGCACTGTTTGTGAAAGACTGAGGGAGAAGGTGAGCACCCAAAGGTGAACTGCAGTTGGATGGGCAAAAGTTCGGTGAAAGGAAATTCCAGGCAAAAGGGAAAGAAAGCACAAGCCAAGGGAAAAATGAGTGTGGCAGGTGTGGATGCCCAGAGCCCACCCAGCCGAGGGCCCGACTGGAGATGTCAAGGAATGCTTAGAAGAAACATTAGACAGTCAATTAACCCAGACTACAGAGACCTACAGACGTCTGGCAGAGAAGTCCGCTCAGCGAGTGGGAGCCAGGCATATATTTTCAAGCAGGGAAAGCATGATGACAGCAGCATTTAAGGAAATTACTCAGAGGGGAGAGGCAGGGAGGCCAAGGAGGGAGAGGCTGTTTCACCTGAACACAAGGTGATGAGGGTTCCAACAAAGGTGACAGTGCAGAGGACAGAGACGTGAGGCGGATGGAAAAGATGCACAGAACCGAGGCGACTTTTGGGAGGTGAAATAACATGACTTGTGGTGAAATGGTTATAAAGTGTGACTGATGGAGAGTTCCAGCAGAGCCTTCCTCTCAGCCCCGCTGATGTTGTCAGGGCTCAGCGTCCACACAGAGGAGCCGTCCTGATACCCTTGGCTTCTTGGTTCCCACCTGTCTTAGCTCAGGCTGTTGCAACAAAATCCTCGAGACCGGGCGGCTTAAACAATGGGCCTTTCTTTCTCACAGCTCTGGAGGCCGGAAAGTCCAAGATCAGGGTGCCAGCAGGGTCGGGTTCCGCGAGGGCTGTCCTCACGACCTACAGACAGCCACCTTCTTGCCGGTCCTCACAAGGTGGAGAGAGAACGCCATTTCTCACATCCCTTCTTCCAAGGGCACTAATCCCATCCAGAGGGCTCCACCCATGACCTAATCACCTCCCAACATCTCCATCTCCAGGTCCTATCACACTGGGGCTTAGGGATTCAACATATGAATTCTGGGCGGATATGATAACCAGTCCATGATACCACCTCGATTTTAACAGCTTCTGTTTCCACACTATGGGCGTTTCCACCCCCACCTGCTGTGTCACTTGGTCTTTTATTCACTGGCAAGCCCAGACCTCGCAAGCTGCTCAGACAATGCAGGTAAGGACAGGAGGCTCCTTAGTGGCCGAGGCCCAGCACCTGGAAATGGCTGGATTTCTCTTACTTGTGCAGCCCCAGGACTAGGGCCCTCGGGCCCCAGGCGATGCTTGGCTTCACTAACCCAGTTCCCAGGCATGAGCTGCCTTTCCCCTGCCAACTGTGCCAGGTCCCTACTAGGACTGGAGTTCAGGCCAGTGACAAAGGAGCTGCTATGAAAGGAACTTTCTCTTCTGTGATTTGAGCCTGGACCAGGAACTAGCAGTCCTCTCGCAACCACGAGGAAGAAAACTTGCCGAGGCTGGAGCCGACGATAAGGAAACGCAGCTTGAAAACGGAGCGAGAGCAACCGGCTTCTGGTCATATAACTTGAGTAACTGGGTTAAGCCTCCACTGCTTCTCAGTTACATGAAGCAAAAAGTTCTTATTGTTTAAACCAGTGTGAGTTCCCACCAGCTATTTCTTTTTTTTGTTTGTTGTTTTTTGTTTTATTAAGCAGAGGTCTCCTTAGAAGCCCCTATGATTTAAATTTATTTATTTATTTATTTATTTATTTATGGCTGTGTTGGGTCTTCGTTTCTGTCTGAGGGCTTTCTCTAGTTGTGGCGAGTGGGGGCCACTCTTCATCGCGGTGCGCGGGCCTCTCACTGTCGCAGCCTCTCTTGTTGCGGAGCATGGGCTTTAGAGCGCAGGCTCAGTAGTTGTGGCTCACAGGCCCCGTTGCTCCGCGGCATGTGGGATCTTCCCGGACCAGGGCTCGAAACTGTGTCGCCTGCATTAGCAGGCGGATTCTCAACCACTGCGCCACCAGGGTAGCCCCCACCAGCTATATCTAATGGAGTTCTTGGCCGGAGCCGAGATTCTCTGCCAGGGGCCTTGACTCTGCACCTGACAACCAGGGTCCTGACCAGGCAGCCCGTGAGTTAGCGACGTCAGGGGGAAACTGCCACGCCGGCCGCGAGCTGGACGGCACCGACCAGCCAAACCTCCCTCCGCATCTCCAGCCAGCTCACCTCCTCTTCACCCTATCACGATTCTGCCACCCACAGTCTGCCTGCTCCCCAGTTAAGTGGTCAGCTCTCTCCTGAACTCTCCTGCTGACCTAACCTAGACCTGATACACTGACATCTGGTACCGCTGGGTCCTCTGGGCCAGATCCCAGCTCTGGAGGCTCCCTGACACCTGCTTTCTTCATCCTGGGGCCACAGAGAGCAAACAACAACAATAACACACACACACTGTCTTGACAGGGTCAACTATAAATTCACGCTATCTAACCTCGGTGGCCCTTCTCCGCTGCCAGCCTCTGTGTTACGTTGTATGGGCCTTTCCCACACAACTGCTATCTGACAAGGGACCTACATACCAAGTAGCCAAGACGGCCGATGATCTGCCAGCGACTGGCCCCGGAATTCAGGGCCCAGTGGCACCTGTGCCTGGTGAAGCTTTTGGCAATAGGTCGGGAGCGCCACAGAAAATAACTTTATTCAAAGTCAAGAGTTTAGTTCTCTGCTGTGTCTTAATTGATGCAGCCCATCAAAGCAGGCACTGCGGCAAGCAAGGTATAAATCAATAACACAAGTAAATGGAAGTGCTTAAAAGACAGAGCCACCTGAAAGCAAGTGTTGCCCAGTCTCCCAAAAAACATAACCAAACAGCTTTGCGAGAGAAGTTACAATGGTCTGCCTTTGTTTTTACTAAAAAGCATTAATAACAAATACTGGGAAATTCAATTGATAATTAAAGAAAAAGAACACTTCTGAGCTTTCATAAGTGAGGCAATGCTCTTTTCAAATGATTATAGTCTGGCAAGGCAGAGAGTCAAGGTACTTTGGTTTCTTTGTACTTTTCTCCCCTTTATTTCAGATTTTCTACGAATGAAACACGATGAGTAATTCCTTCTCTTTGGATCCTTCAGGATATTATTTAAACACTGGCATCTGGTCTAAGGGAAATTTAATGCTAAGTCAGAGGAGTATTTGAAAAATAGTTTACATCTGCTTTTGTACCACCCACCCCTGAAGTACACAGAGCTAGTGGACAAAATGAGCCCACGGCTGGTTCTCGGGGTCCTGGTGCTGGCGGGGCTGGTGCCTTTGGTGTAACGCACACCCCGGCATTCCCTTTCATAAAGTGAGGGATTGGAGCCACCTTCTTTGTAGAGAAGTCGTGACCTCTATAACACTTCTTAAACTGAGGACAATGATGGTCTCACTGAGCCTTAACACATGATTTCAATCTGATCTGACAGTACTTAAACCCAGAAGTCCAGGAGGCGAATGGTTGAGCAAGCTTGGGAAAATGTCCAGGGAACCAAGTGGAGAAGCCCAGTGAATTACGGAGAGTAATCACAACTTCAGGGCAATGGGGTGGGGGAATAAAATGATATTTTCTGAGTTGGTATCTGTTATTGGATTGACTAAAACTGTGGGCCCACTCAGATGTACTAGAAAGCGAAAACCAAGACCAAAACCAAACCAAACCCCCCAAAACAGAAACCCCCAACCAAACAACTAGAACAACAAAATACCCCCAATAAACCCCTTAAACTCCCAAATCCTATATTCTTTTCTTTTATCCCTCTATAATTTAGTATATTAAGGATATGCATTTTAAAAACATTCCTACACACACACACACACGCACACACACACACACACACACACATAAGCGCCTTTTGAAAACGATCCAAGAGCGGCAAAAAATTAGCAGTGGGAATTAGGGCGGTAATTAATTTTAGGAACAAGTATATTTTAAATTTCATACATTTAGACAAAATGGAAAAAGGATTAAGATCAGTTTGTAATATTTGTATACCGAGGATAAACCTGCAGAACCTCGAAGAACGAAATGCACAAGAATGCAGCTGTCACAGAAGCCATGACAGGCGAGCAGTCACTTTTTTCCAGGGTCTCCCATTGCCTGGGAAGGTTTGTCCCAGCCTCTACCCCTACCCTTCAGACTGGGGCCCGATGCCTGGGACACTTCTGAGGGAGGTCACCGCATTTTGATAAACTAAAATTTGGTGATGAGGCCATTTAAAAAAAGTTTTAATGTTTGGCTTGTAAACGATTCACACATCAAAACCATCTAGGCTTTGTTCTTTGACGCATCCCCGGGGCCCTCCAGGTATGCTGAGCTGTTCAGTATACACAGTAAGCCTTCGGCTCTAAGTCAAGAACTTTCTACCCACATCCAAGAGACCTTATTACCCCAGTGACTTGTATTTCAGCAATTTTCTTTCCATAACTCCGATCCCCCACCTGGAAAATCCTCTGTTTGTAGTTAAGCACTAAAAGTCTATATAATTCAAAACCACAAGGGCAGAGAAAACCCTAAAACCACCCGACTGCACGCGGCTTTTGGGGAGCAGCGTTCCTGGGATTACAGGCTGAAAAGGAATCAAAGTGCCTTCTGACAACAACACAAAGTCAGACCTACGGCTCCTCCTTTCCTGGGATGGAACAGAAGGGTTTCCTTTCCGCTCTAGTTTTGCTAAAATTTCAGTGGTTTCTCTTCTCCCAGTTCAGCACTACTGATTCACGGTAAGAGCTGGTGCCACCATCTCAGCCGAGGACAGGCTTGTGCCACGCAGAACCCTCGAGGGACACTTCCCCCTGGTCTCTCCTTTCTCCATCCTCCCCACCATGCGGAATCCCGCCTCCCCCTCCCCCCCACCCCCGCACCGTTCCGGTGTCCAGTACTGTCACGTGTTCTCACCACTCTCCCAGCACAACTGTCCTTGGGTAAAGATGCTCTGACGGGTGACCACTTTGAGTCTCTAGTGGAAAAATATAGTTCTGGTCCCTGATACCTGAAATCCTGCCCCGGTGATTTCAGTTTTCAGTGTGTGAGTAGGGGAGACATTTTGGGAGAGAGGCAACTGACCCTTCTCTCTTCACTGAAATCACACCACCGGTTTGACTTTGGCTGGTACTAGGACTAACTGTATTATCATTGCCTATTATGATTGACTCCTCTCTCTCTCCTTTCCAAGATGTTATGCCATTGAGCCCCAACTGTTAGATCAACTGTAAAACCTAGATTTAGCATCAGGGAGTGTTTTTTCTCAATACTTTGTTTTTAGGTTTGAGAGGCTATCATGCCACATTGAGGCGCATGTGTCACCACATAGATATAAAGGCAGGACCTGAGTTTGAGAAAGAGGAGCGTCCTCGGAATAGAAATTTGGAAATCACCGCAGAAATGACTGCGGAGGTGCTTGGGGATAGATGGTATCACTGAAGAAAAGAGAAAGGATAGCTGGAAGAAGTAAGAAATAGAGACCAGAAGACAGCTCACCTGTGATAAGGGGAAAGGCCAAAGCCCGGGAGTCAACAGAAGAGATTGTAAAGGGGGGTCTAAAATGGAGCAGAAAAATAGGATAATGCAGATCAACAATCCAATGAAAGTTAACTTTAAGAATCTCTGCTACTTGGATCTGAGCTCTTCCAGGGAAAGATTCTCTCACTCATGCTATGCTCCAGGGCTAATGGTGTCTGGCACATAGTAGGTGCTCTATACATGTTGGCTGAATGAATAAGAGCCTTCTCCTATTAAAAAATAACTTGCTTCTGAGGAATTATTTACAATTGCCAAGATATGGAAGTAACCTAAGTGTCTGTCAACAGATGAATGGATGAAGAAGATGTGGTTCATATACACAATGGAATACTACTCAGCCATAGAAAAGAAGAAGAATTTGCCATTGCAGGAACATGAATGGACTGGGGACTTGGAGGGCGTTATGCTAAGTGAAATAAATCAGACAGAGAAAGACAAATACTGTATGATCTCACTTATATGTGGAATATAAAAAATACAACAAACTAGTGAAAATAACAAAAAAGAAGCAGACCCACAGATGCAGAGAACAAACTAGGGGGTACCAGTGGGGAGAGGGAAGGGGGAGGGCCAGGGTAGGGGGAGGGAATTAATATAGCCAAGATTTTATAATAACTATAAATGGACTATAACCTTTAAAAATTGTACAAAAATTTTTTAAAATTAAGAAAAATAACTTGTTTCTCTCTTCAGTGAGGCATGTCTTCTTTGAGGTTTATTGATTTTTGAAATATCCTCTAACCACACTCTAATATGGTTGTGTACGTATCTTAGCTAGACTTTCCTCCCGGGCGGGTCAACTCACTGTTCGGGTCCCTTCACTTTCTGTATATTGCTATAACTCAGTCGGAATTTTAAAAACCTCATAATTTAAAATCTCAGGACGTCTTCTGTTTGCTGGCAACACTTTGTACCCACGAATGCAAACACTTTTATCATTCTTTGTCACCTGTACCAAAACCCAAATACCAACAAGTGCCACCTTTAAAACACATCATGCATTCTTTAAACTTCCACCTGACGTCGCCTCCCCCCAGACTTAGATGCTCCTAAATGCCACGGATCACAAAGAAGTGGAACCGGCAGCGATTCAGTAACATGATTTCTGTGTGTGCTACAATCAATTTTTGGCAAGATTCACTGAAAAGGTCAGTGTATGCATAAGCAAAAATCTAGCAGTTTTAAAGATTGATGAAAACGAAGTAGACATCAGTTCAGAATAATAAATCTAATTGTTAACCAACTTAATCCAAAAATGAATGGACTGTACAACTCATGTATTCACTGATGAAGCAGCAAGTGCCCACCCTGTGCGAAGCACCGTGTGGATGCTAGGGCTGGGGGCACGGGGCTGGAGGTACCAAGATTCAGCTTCATGGAAATGACTGAGGAACCAACTCACGTTACCGTCCTCAAGAGAAGAACTCACTCTTATAAAGAAACAAAGCAGTGACTTCCCTGGGGCTCCAGTGGGTGAGACTCCACAATCCCACTGCAGGGGGCCTGGGTTCGATCCCTCGCTGGGGAACCAGATCCGGCACACGCGCCGGGACTAAGAAGTCTGCATGCCACAGCTAAAGATCCCGTGTGCCTCGACTAAGACCCAGCACAGCCAAGATAAATAAATATTTAAATAAATAAGTAAATGATTTTAGAAAAGAAATAAAGAATACATGCATAATAGATATAACAGATTAACATGTAAGTACATAAAGCATTGTTTACTACTATTTCCAAAGGAAAATGCATTTCCAGATGCCTTTTGAGGTGGCTTGGCTGTGCAGAGCGTGAGTAAAACAAACAGCATGCAGCTGGGCGAAAAGGGACATTTTCTAAGCAGGTTGCCAAAGGGAAAGCGGTGGTCAGTGAGCCAGGAATCTGAAGGTCAGACCACAGGGTGACATCATAGAAAAGAGCCCCCTTGACGGTGGTCAAAGAGCTCCAGGAGGGGAAACTGGGAGGGAGGGAGAGTGTGCAGGAAGGGGAGATTTCAAATAAATGGCGGAAGACTATCTCAGTCAGTAAGTGGTACCAATAACTGGGTATATGTTTAGAAATAAAATTAGGTAAGATCCCTGTATAAGCTTCTATTGTTGCTGTAACCAATTACCGTAAATGTAGCAGCTTGGAAGGACACAAATCCATCATCTCCTCGTTCTGTAAGAAGTCTGAGCGGGCTTCAGGCTGCGGGCCCCGCTGTTTCTCTGCTCTGGTCTCACAGGCCAAAGTCCAGGTGTGGGCTAGCCCAGACTCTTACCTGGAGGCGCCGAGGGAGCATCTGTTTCCAAGCTCCTTCGGGCTGTGGACAGAATTCAGCTCCCTGCAGCTGCAGAGCCGACGTCCCCCCTGCCTTGCTGGTTGCCAGCTGGGAGCCTCTCTTACCCCTGAAGGCCCCCTGCAATCCTCCTCATGTGCCCCCCACCCTGGGGCACTGAACCCTTCTCACACCAAGAAGCTCTCTGGCCTCCCCTTCGGCTACCTGTCTTCTGCCTTCAACCAGAGAAAGTTCTCTGCCCTTAAAGCGGCCACGTGTTTAGACTGGGCTCACCACTTGCATAATCTGGGATAACTTCCCTGTTTTAAGGTCACTGATTCTTAACTTTAGTTACATCTGCAAAGTCTCTTTTACCACATAATGTATATATGCACAAATTCCAGGGACAAGAGAATGAACCTCCTTGGGGAACATTCAGTTGCAATCCTTATACCACATGGTATACAGCAATAAATTTGAGGTGGATTAAAGAGTTAAATGTACAAAACAAAACTCTTAAAAGTAATGAAAGAAAATAAAAGAGAACATATTTTATAATCTTGGGTAGGGAGGACCTTCCTAAGCAAGCTTAGAAATCATAAAGAAAAACATGGACGATAATGTTCTCAAAAATTAAAACACTGAATAAAAAGAGTAAAGATAAGCAACTGGGAGAAAGTATTTGCAACTTATTTAACAAATCATTAATATACCGAATTTGTAAGAAAATGAATTTCTATAGATCCAATTAGAAAAACAAATCAGAGATTAGCAACGAATGTGATCAAGTATTTCACAGAAATGTAAATACAGATGGTCCCTGACTTATGATGGATCAACTTATGATTTTTGGATTTTATGATGGTGTGAAAGTGATACACATTCAGTAGAAACCATACTTTGAATTTTGATCTTTTCCTGGGCTAACGATACAATCTTCTCTCGCGATGCAGGGCAGGGTCTCCCAGTCATGTGATCACGAGGGTAAACAACCAACATACTTACAACCATTGTGTCCCCAGACAAACCATTCTGAAAAAATTTCACTTTCAGGACGGTATTCAATAAACTGCATGAGATATTCAACACTATTATAAAATAGGCTTTGTGTTACATGATTTTTCCCAACTGTAGGCTAATGTAAGTGTTCTGGGCACATTTAAGGGCGGCTGGGCTAAGCTCTGATGTTGGGTGGGTGAGGTGTATTAAATGAATTTACAACTTGCAGTACTGTCAACTTAGGATGGGTTTATTACGATGGGTTTATCAGGATGTAACCCCATTGTAAGTCAAGGGAGATCTGTAGTGGATTTCCACTTCTGGTAATGGAAGCCTACATAATTGCCTCCCAAGTCTGCTTCAGGGTATTAGGGAACTAAGAAGGCAGGGAAGAATTATGGGGCCAATCCTGGAGATGGGAGAAATCAGGAGAACTTGTAAGTCTGGCATTTGGGGACATTTTAACACAGTGGCCTTTGCCACTTCTAGATTGGTTGGCGAGAGGTTGAGAAGCTGAACAGATCTTCTAACAGCCTCACAAAAGAAGTCAGGGGGACACAAACTGCAGTCCAGGAGTTCCCGATAAAATCCCATGCTTTTGGGTGTAGCTCAAAGGGCTACACCCTAGGAGTAGGAGTGAATTGGAAACAGACCAGCCCTCTCCAAAACTGAAACCTAGCTTCAAACAATCTCAGTCCCTGAAAATGGATTAAGGTTATTCAAGGCGGCAAGTGCCGCTACCTGCTTACCTAGAAACAAATGTAAATTCTCTTTGGAGACAATTATCATCATCCCAGGTCCCAAATTATTTCTATGAAGTTCTATATAAAATATCTGGCACACAATCAAAAATAGCCAGGCTCACAAGAAAGCAAGACTATATGACCAAAAGCCAAGAGAAACAAATACAATGAAATGAGAACCATGTGAATTCCAGATAATGGTTATCAGACCTAGACTTTACAAGAACCAAGATAAATGTTCAACAAAATAAGAAAAATAGTTGTGAACTTCAGCATAGAACAGGAAACTAAAAAAAGAACCAAGTAGAAATTCTCCCTCTGGAAAATACAGTCACCAAAATTAAGAATGGGTGTAACAGCAGGTTAGACACAGCTGAGGAGAGACTCAGTGAAACAGAAGCTAGATTTAAAAATATCCAGAATCAATACAAAACACAGGAAATATAGTTAGAAGATCAGATATATGTATATATACTTATAGTCTCAAAAAGAAGAGAGAATTTGGCAGAAGTTAAAATAGGAAATCTGATACTATAACCACTAAAGAAAGTATATCCATAATTAACTGAAAATATTCCAACAAAGAAAACTTCAGCCCAGATAGTTTAATCTACCAAACATTTTAAGGAGGAAATAATTATCAACATTGTACAAACTCTTCCAGAAAATAAAGAGGGAACACTCCATTTTGTTTTATGAGACCATCAAAATTTGATACCAAAATCTAGTAATATCATCACAATAAAAGAAAATAGTAGGCTAATCTCATTAATAAGCATAGATGTAAAAATCCTAAACAAAATATTAGTGAACCAAAATCCAGCAAAAGGTAAAAAGGGATAAGTCACCATGATCAAGTGGGGCTTATTCTAGAAATGCAACCTTGATTTAACATTAGAAAATCAGTCTATGAAGATCACTGCATTAGCAGAATAAAGGACAAGATTTATATAATTATCTCAAAAGATGGAAAAAAGGCATGTAAGAAACATCCATTTATGATTTTAAAAAGGAAAAAAGACTCTTGGTAAGAAGAGAAAGAAACTTACTAAATGTGATAAAGGGAATCTATACAAAAGTCAACTGTATTTCTAAGTACTGCAACAAACTGTGAGAAAATGAAATTTAAAAATAATGTCATTTAAAATAGCATCATAATTGTCAAATACACAGGAATAAATCTAACATAAAATGTGCAAGATATCTTTATATAAAATGATAAAAATATAACAAAAAAATTAAAGAATGCTTAAATAAAGCAGAGGGATATTCTATGTTCATGGACTGGAAGATTTACTAGAAATTGACAAGTCCAGTCTAAAATTTATATAGAAATGCAAAAGGCTATGAAGAACCTATCGTTAAAATGTAAGCTTCACAAGAACAAGGATTTTTGTTTGGTTTGTTCGCCGACGTATATCAGGGCCAGTAAAGGGCATGATCTATCACAGGCGCTCAGTAAATATTTGTTGAATTGAATTGAAATGTCGAAAGTATGTATCACTTGGGAGTTTAGAAAAAGAATTCACTCTGAGCTGTCATTTAGTTACCGTGGCACACACTGATTTACCATCTCATTTACCTTCCTCTGTTTATCAAGTCAAGCAAAACCTCAAAATCTTATGTGCTGAATGAAGCATTTGGGATCATTCAGTCCAGTTTTCCAATTTTCTCCCATTCTTTCTGCAGGGACATTCAGTCAAATAAAATCTTAAAGCTGAAGGGCAGAAATATAAGAGAGACAGTGGCTCTGGTTCCATAGGGGGTGCCCGACCTGACACTCCACCCTTCAGACCACTGCCATCTTTCTGCTGCTGCCCCTGTGAGACCCAGCACAGCGTCCGAGCCTGGCGCCTGTGCCCTCTCTTGCCCACACTAGGAGCAGGGAAGAGCCCCCCGCGAGTTTGTCAGGGCCCACAGCAACGGGCTGCGAATTCCTCTCTTTTTTTTTTTTTTTTTTTTTTTTTTTTTTTTTTGCGGTATGCGGGCCTCTCACTGCTGTGGCCTCTCCCGTTGCGGAGCACAGGCTCCGGACGCACAGGCTCAGCAGCCATGGCTCACGGGCTCAGCCGCTCCGCGGCATGTGGG
Organism: Hyperoodon ampullatus; assembly: GCF_949752795.1. Lineage (NCBI taxonomy): Eukaryota > Metazoa > Chordata > Mammalia > Artiodactyla > Ziphiidae > Hyperoodon > Hyperoodon ampullatus. The sequence goes on from NC_136932.1 coordinate 24,821,420, forward strand.
ATCTTCCCGGACCGGGGCACGAACCTGCGTCCCCTGCATCGGCAGGCGGACTCCCAACCACTGCGCCACCAGGGAAGCCCCCCTCCTCTCTTGCTTCTTAATCAAAAATGAGACAATCTCCTGTCAGAGTCTCCCCACTGCTTCTCCTCATCCCTTCTGAATAAACCTGAGTGTAAATCTCACATACGAAACCAAGAATGGATCTTTAAACAATGCTTTCTTTTATTATAATAATAGAAGCTCCTAGAAGACACCAAGTTTTCCATGTAGATTCAGTGTGCTGAGAGCTGAGTAAGTAGGTACTAGGTTGTCTGATTCACAATCGGCCTTTTATTTCACAAAACTTTAATAATGCCAATAATGCTATATTCTTCACTAGTTCTACATTTTCCATTTGATTCAATAAATCATTCTTTTCCTTGAAGGTTTTATAATACTCTTTTTCAAATTGGAACTATGTCCTCTAATTCTGTGTAGAAATCCAAAAGGTGATTTACATGGAAAGTATATTCAAATGGCCTTTTAAACTTCTGAATTTTCCTTTGTATTAAAAAAAATCACCTTTCTTTCCTTATTTCTAATTCAAATTGATATACATCTGATGCATCTAAAATGTCTCTGCTCTGTCATTTGTTTGACAATAAACAATTTCAATTGTTTCTACCTCAAAATAGTCCTTCCTCAACAGGAAAAGGAGGTCTTTTCTGGCTGGACTATGGTAGAAAAGGAATTGCATGTAAGTGGCACCGTAGACTATCTGATACTCTTTCCTGAACGTGACAAGCACAGTAAATAGTCATCGGACATCTCTCCCTCTAACCATGCTGACTCTCCCACCCTCTTTACCATCTCTTTGTTTATCTTTTCTTTTACTTCCTCTTTCCAGCTGTTCACTCAATTCCATGAATTCAGTGCTTAGTAGCTGCCAGAAAAGTGAGCCCTAAAGACACGGCTCAGGGATACAGTCTCCCTTTTTATCTTCCTGGGAGACGATATCTGATTACCCAGGTTAATCCCTGATAATTTTCCTTGTCCTCCAATTTTAAAAGGTGGGGTAGGACTCAACTTGGTTTTAAGCTTTTGTTCCCGCTTTTTCTTTAAGGGCCTCCATAATTTACTGATTTGGAGTAAATCATTTGGATTAAATCATTTTTGGATTTTAAAAATTAATTTAAAAAAAGACTAAACTTAAAACCAAAACTGCCTCAAAAAAAGGAACAAACCGAAAGAAGTGAGAATGCATGAGCGCATCACTTCACCCTGGGCAGGCACAGCCCGGCTCTGAACCTGGCAGCCCCAGGTCAGAGGTCAGATCCCAGCACGGCCAGCCCGGCAGCCTCCACCCCTGCTTCATCGTCCCCCCACTCCCACCCGTGTTCACTAACGTGCATGGACCAAGAGCCACGCAGAAAATGCTTTCTGGAAAAACAGCTGCAATGATGCAGTGGGTGCTTTGTTGACACTTGGCTTTGATACGTCAGCAAAGCACAGGATTAAAACCACGTGGCGGGCGCCTCAGGGACCCGCCTGCTCTCTCCTCCAGCGAAGTTCAAAACAAAGGGAATCTCAAGAAAGCAACGATGGAACACAGAACCCATTCACCCAACAGGAGCTGCTGCAAATTATCCATTAAAAATGGCTCTGTGATCATCATGTATAGTTTTTAGCAATGGTTTTGGGTACAAGTGTTTGACTTGCTTTGCCACTAAAATCTATCAGAATAACTGATTTACAAGGAATGGTTTGAAGAGATGTATGCTTCAAGTGTTTTTCAGAAAACCGGGGCAAGTATTCAAACTCTCATTGAGAATAAGATGTGGCCAAAATTGAATGTGGTTCTATCCCTTATAACAACTCAAATTTTAGAATGATGCATTCATACCAGCTGTCTGGGAACAAAAAAATCAGTCTGAATTTGTAAATAAACTGTGGTTATAAAAGTTACTTGCAACAAGCCAGAATAATAACCACTAAACATGAAAAGTCAGTAAAAGTCTTTGAATTATATTTCTGTTGCAAGTATTATTCCTGTTTTCATAATGTGCTTAGGGATAAAACATAGTTTTGAGCTGTTAGTACTTTTAAGTAAATTTCACTGCAGATGAGTTAGCCCACAGCAGCTAAGACTGTGAAGTTTTAAAATCCATTATGGAAAATGGAAAATAGAGGCTTGGAAATCTGTAAAAGACGAATTCTTCCTTTTAACAATTGTCATGATTGCTGCTTAATTGATTTTCTGTCTGCATTGCATCTTCCTCCGTAAGCCTGCCTGTGACTGTAGATTTGTTGGTTACCCTTGATGCTGACCGAGGTGTTTTAAAGATAAGCGGTGCTACCCAATGAAAGCTTTACATATATTGATGTTGGTTCTCCTGATGTTCATGTTTCTCCCCGACAGATCACTGGGCTTGGTGGGAGGCCAATACATTCTTTGGGAAAATACAAATGATAATGTAACAGTACAGCAGGCGGAAGGAGCTGAGATGTTAACATTATCCCAAAGCTACTGATACCAAAGGAACATGGGAAGGAAGCAGCAGAAAGCTAAATTTCTCAGTAGAGAAAATCAAGGGCTCCATTTGTATTCATCCTGCTTTGGCCTTCTGAGGGCATCCCATGGAAGAGATCTGCAAGGAAGGTCTGCCCTACTTCAGGGAAGAATAGAACGGCCGGCACTTGTGACAACATGGATGAACCTGGAGGCCATTATGCTAAGGGAAATAAACCAGGCACAGAAAGAAGAGCTCACTCATCTATGGAATGAAAAAGAAAAAAAAAAAAAAAAAAAGAAAAAAGTTGAATTCATAGAAACAGAGAAGAATGGTGATTGCCAGGGGCTGGAAGGTGGGGGAAGCTTCTGGTCAAAGGGTGCAAACCTCCAGACATCAGATAGTTCTGGGGTCTAAATGCACAGCCTGATGACTATAGTTAAAGATACCGTATTGGGTACCGGAAATTGGCTAAGAGAGGACACTTTTTTTTTTTTGGCATATTATGCTTTATTATTTCAAGAAAGGTAAAAATGCAACTGAAACACACAAAAAAGATTTGTGCAGTGTTTCATGATTCAGTCTTGGTAGGTTGTATGTCTAGAAATTTGTCTGTTTCTTCTAGATTGTCCAATTTTTTGGTTTATAATTGCTTGTAATAATATCTTATAATATTTTTTATTTGTGAGAATAATTATAATATCTTCTCTTTTTTCTTTTCAAAAGGATTACATATCCTTTCAGTATAATTGATGATCTAAGAGAGGACACTTTAAATGCTCTCACCACGCACAAAAGTAACCGTGGGAGGTGATGGACGTGCCAATGAGCTTCACCGCGGCAATCACTTCACAAGGCATGTCAAGTCATCACGCTGTACATTTTAAATACATACAATTTTACTTATCAATTATATCTCAGTAAGGCTGGAAAAACAAAGACTGAGGACACAAAGAGGAAAGGTGGGCCATGTGGCAGAGGGTGCTGGCATCCTGCTCCGTCTTGGTTTTCCCTGGACCACGGACCCTTTGGTGCCTGAGGCCTGGGGAAGAGCTGAGGGACACAGATGAGCCAAGAGAAGTCTTGATAATCCTATTCACCCCAGACGAAAATTATGGAAAAAATCTGTAATCTTTATTACAACAAAAGTCTAGACAAGAATATGTGTAGAGAAAGTCCATCTAGACTGCGTGCAGGATGAGCGTTACAAAGTCTCTGTCATCACTGCTCAGGCGTGGTGGCCTTTGAACCCTCCACCCTCAAACTCCCTACACCATGAGATGCTCCTAATCCTCCCTCCATTCCTCCTCCATTCCTTCCTTTCTTCCATGGATTCACTGAGTACCACATGGGCCAGGCGCTGGGCTAAATGCTGAGTGTACGGATGAAGAGGACACAGTCCCAGCTCAGGGACCCTCCCTCAAAGAGCATAGTCTCCCGAGGGAGTCTGACAGGAAAACCTTTAATGGAGCTTCACAGAAAGTATGACCAGAGCACAGAGCAAAGGGGGACAGGGCAAGACTGTCCTGAGGATAAGACTCAGAAGAGCAGAGGCTCCATGAGCAATTCAGTTCAACAACAAGGGCTGGGGATGCCGTGAAGATGACAGTTGGGTCCTTACCCTCAAGGGGCTTAATGTTTAGTAGGAAACTATCTCTGGTTTTCATGACATTAAATTCTTCTGGCTCTGCTCTCATCTTTCTCACCATTCATCCCTTCTAAATCCTCTCTGGATCTTCCCCTACTTTCTCTGGCCCCTGGAACGTGGTCCAGCCCATGGTTCTGCTCACGGCCCTCTTCCCTCTCTGCTTTTCCTTGTCAATATCATCCGTCAAGATAATTCAGAAACGTTCACGCTTCTTTCTTAAGTTCTAGATCCAGATTTTCAACCTGGGCTCTTTCTTATATTCTAGATTCAGACTTTCTTTCTGGGTTCTAGATCAGATTTTTAGCTACCTGTCTCCAAAGGAATGTTCGGCTGCCAGCATCTCAGACGCTGCCTCTAGAAAATGATGCTGTTGTCCACTTGGTATTATTTTTGACATATTCCTTTCTTTTACTCTCTAAATCTGTGTTCTATGAATTTTAAGTGAGTCTTCACATCTACTCTTTTCCTCTTCTACTACCTTTGACAATATCCAGTTCAAGCCCTTTTGATTTCTCTTGCGACTAGTGATGTGAATTTAGTGTGATCACGTATGAATTCATCTCTTTTCGTCTCTTTTTCCTTTTATCCTCTGCTGCTGGATTAATCTTTCTAAAGTAAAGACGCAATCATCTAACACTACCCAGTTAAAGAAAAAAATACTCAGTGGCTGAAAACTGCTTTCTGACCAATGACTGAAGTCCCCGGCATTGTATCCAAGCTTGTTGGGTGCACAGTGCAGGGTAAGGAGTAGACAGTAACAAAGATTTGATGCTGTCGCTATTTTGAGTGGATGAAACGAAGGTAGCTAACTTCTTGGGTCCTTGCCCCACTGACACCCCCTCTGGCCAGGACGCCCCCGAGCCTGCTCCACCCCTGAACCCCTCATCCTAGCCCAGTGTCCCCTCTCTGCTGGTGACCAGCTCATGGGGCCTTCTCCTCTGTGAAGAATTATAGCCACACACATTGCACCCGCGTTATGTTCTCTAGTTTCGGAAGGTTTCACATGCATCTTGTTTTGGTGTTCACGTGAACCCCGTGGGAGGTGTTATTATTGACATCTTAGGAGCCTGATTTGCCCAAGTGACTTGCCCAAGACCACACGACCGCTGGTGGCAGAGGCGGACTTCTACCTGCAGTGCTTCCCTGCTGGGTCCTACTCGTCCTTGAAGCCTCTCCTGTTTCCCCTCCCTGTGTCTCACTAGGAGTCTCAGGACAACCTCTGTTCCCTCCCCAAACACAGGGAATTACCAGAATCACCTCTGCTGAAGCATCTGCTGTGTCTAGGCCTTAACTAGATATAAAGCGCCTACTGCAAGGCTGTGACTGGAATATATTTTAAGACACTTTAGGGTGACCTGTGCCTGCACAGCCCAGACCTGAATGCCTGGACACACCAGATGAGAACTAAACCAGCCAGTGGCTGAAACACGCCAGCCAGGAAACCCGAGAGGCCCCGGCTGCAGGTGCTGGAAACACTGCCTGCCTGTCAGCAAGCACCAGGCCCTGCCTTGGGTGGTGGACCTTTTCCCGCAGGGTCAGGAAGACGGCGGGCAGTACCAGGGCTGCATTCTTCCCGCATCATGTGAGCTGAGCCTCTAAGCCTTTGGAAGAAAAGTAACATCTTCTAAATGCCATGACTGCAGTCTACACTTTACACCCATCTCTGCTCTGCTAGACTGTAAACTCCTTGCGGGCTGGAAGGAGAACTCATCCGTGTTTCTTCTCAGTACCTGTCATGGGCCTGCACAATACGCCTGTCAAAGGCATGCAGTGTGGGGTAATTGTATGACACTGCTGTGAAATGCACGACATTGCATTCTATTTATTAGGTCTCAAAGTATTAGTTCTTCTCACTAATTTATGTAAAAGAATCTTCTGGGAAACTGAGTGATCCATGTAATCAAAGCTAATCATACGTTCGAAACTGAAAAACCCCAGTTCAAAGTAGGGGTTTTGTTACATGTATATTAATATTTATATTATGTATTATATTAGGTTCAAGTCTGACATTGTTTAGTGCCTGTGTGATAAATATATACTTGCTTTGCACAGTGTTAAGAGCGCCAAGTAAAATTTTAGACTGTTTCTTTTCTTCCCTCTCTTTTCTATAATTTATCAGACCGAATTATTTTGGCAAGGGCTAGCAAATCACCTAGTCTCCCTGTGGATAATGAAACATTGTTTGTTCCCGAATAGGAGATTTATCTTTACCCACAACCTGAACCCGAGTGATACGCGCCATAGATGCATTTCACACTGTGGTCAATACAATGGGAAATCATATCCCGGGGTGGGCGGTCTGCATCCTCCCACGCCCCCCCACCCAGGTTCTGCCATTGCCATGGTAGGGAAGTTGTGGCCTTTTCCAATGACTCAGTTTCCTTACATAACAAGGAAGTCTGATCAGAGCTCTGATCTCCCCTCCTTTGCTGCAACTATGGGATTCTTGCTTGGATCTTATCGAGAATTAGAAATTATTAACTCCTGGTATGGAGAAAAAGAATGATAGCTTTTAATTACTTTCCTATTTATGGATTACAGGGAAGATATGTTTCTATAAGGCTGACTTAGAAGGAAGTTGGTCTTTTCTAATTTTATTGGTGTTATCTTGACGCTTCACAAGGGGCAAATTAACCCTTTGTAACCACGGATGAACCAGCCTTCCCTGGGCACCCTGGTGACAGACCTGCCAAGGGTGTGGACTTAGAGGAGAGGGTTGATGCCACTGAGGCAAGTGGTGGGCAGCTAGGGTACCACCCATCAAGACCTGATGAGAAGCAGCTTTTTGTGTTTAATTAAAAACACAACTTTCAGAATGCCTCATTCATTTTTTTGTTTTTATAAAATCAATACACAGGAATTTTTCTTAAATGAAAAACAGGGACAGTTTCAACTTTTGTTTTTAAGCAAGCAAGTTAAAAAAAGAAGCCCAGGAAATTGTCCTTTGTAATTCTGCCAGTTTCAATTTTGATTCTTTATGCAACTAGTATCAGGATAATAATATTTGGTTGAAACGAAAGAGAAGAAAAGTTCCAAGAAGCTGTTCTGAACACAGTTTGGTTGTTTGATTGGCTGATGTCAGGCTAGCTACTGTTATTTTGCAATTGCTTTGACAGACGCAAAAAAGAAAATAACAATTTCAACATTTTAAAAACCCTCGGTAAGCATATATATTATCAGACCCTAAAAATTGTACATGACGATACTTCTATACTTCTAATTATTTTTGACTACCTCTATTAGTGTCACAAATGGAAAGGTCAGATTTAGATAAAAGTTAAATCAAATTAAATATAGATGAATAGTATTTATGAAGTGCCCATGATTTGTTCTTCAGCTTTACTGAAACAATTGGCATTTTTGCTTAGCTACATCCTAGGATCTCGTGGAAAGAACCAAACATTTCATGGTTGCAAAGATTATGAAATATTCAGCTTTACCCATGGGTATTTCCTGACATTTCTTTGGTGAACTGGAGGCTAATATAAGATATCAGGAATTAGTGTAAGAAATAGTCTAGAAAGCTATTGTCACTACAAAGATGAAAGCAACTTTGATGATCAAAAAGAAGTCAATAAAATAAGACTGAAGTGGTTCCTGAATCCTTCCCTATTGTTCATTTGGGATTTCTTAATTTCCCTACTCTCAATATATTATGGAATCTTCTGTGTGAAGTTCTGCCATGAATTAGAGTGATGTCAACGAAGTTTTACCTTAAGTCATATTTTATCACAAACTGGAGAAGCCCAGTCCTCCAGGGAGACCTGTTTCCTGCTTTTAAGAAGCTTGTCTTCTTTTAGTTCCAGGCATCCCAGCCAGCTGGGGGGTTGCAGGGAGGCTCAGATGACCTCAGTGACAATTGAGCCTGTGCCAGTCCCACCTGAAGGCCACACAGCCACCCAAGGAGGTATTTTCACCTGTGGCCAAATCGGCTCTGCTTCTGTCTGCTTTGCTCTTTGCTGCTCTCTGCCCACAGAGAGTTAATGGCGTTGCCCGCCATACCAGGTGTCTGGGGTGGTATTTTTTTCCCTGCCATCCTTAATAAACTCACTTTCCCTATCACTGCTAGGCAGCTTTTTAAACTAGAAATGCTGTAACTTAAAAACTGTCATGAAAGGAGCAAAGATTTGGAATTCAGCTAAATCAGGGTGTGAATCCACCTGTACTGGTTACCAGCTGTGTGACCTTGGATGTGTCACTTAACCTCTCTGGGTTTTAGTGTGCCAACTGGGAAATGGGAGGGTAATACTGGCCTTACATGGTTATTATCAGGATAAATGAACTAACATGTGTAATGTTTCTTGTACAGTGTCTCTCATCTTGTGGGCCTTCAATAAATATAGTTATTATTAGTTTTTCATCCTAGAATTTCCTATTTTGTGATCCTGTCGTGGACTGTCCGACATAGACCCTGTACAAGCCATATCATATATAGACATGATATATACATACATGACACAAACATGACATGTATATGATGCAGGGCATACATTAGACAGTAGGAAGGAATTATAGGAGGTCAAGTCCATTCAGTAAGTATTATTACTTGGCATCTATTAGACGCTTACATCTGCCATTTTGTGCAATCCCTACCTTGGGGTCTTGTTTGTAAACAACTCCAGAGATGACAAATTTCCTCTATTCGCCTTACTTCAGGGCTTACTCTTCTGACAAGGTCAAAATGACCTAACCCAATATTCCTGTACTGAATTGACTACGAGACAACCAACGTATAAGCGTCTGCAAACACCTATGGTGGGTTCTGTCCATAAAGATTTGTGGCACTTAGAATAATTTTAGTAATGCTGTACACCATAGCTGAGGACAGTGCGTTTACAGAAGGTTTCATTAAGACTCATGAAGTTTATTAATACACTGTTGACTTTTCAGCTTAAATTTAGTTAAATTTACTTTAAATGTAAAAGAATTGGATGAAAATGATCCTGTGGTTTGAAAATAAAATAGGTCATTAGCTATTGTCAAAGCCAGATTATTCTCGTTATACTAGATTTGTTTCATTAACACACTGGAAAGGAGGAGAAAATTAAAATTCAAAAGAAAACATGATCTATGTCTCTAAGTGCAACGATGTCCCTGTGTTCTGATATGACGACACAGCAGACGTCGTTGGCTGCATCCCCAACACGCTTCCCCTCTCCCTTGTCCGGGCTGTCCTTCCTCTTAGGACTCCCTCGCCGGCAGGCAGACCCTAAGCGGTCCAGCCTAGTTTGGCACCCTCCGTCCTCCCGCCAGGGATTGGACGTGTGACCTGCTCTGAGCATGTGGCCTGCTCTGGCCAATGAGATGAGAAGGGAGCTGCGTATGGGGGTGCTTCTGGGAAAGGTCTCCTGACTTTTCGGAAGGGCACCCCGGAAACGTAAGTCCCTTTCTGCCTTTGGATGCTGCTAGATCTGCGCGGGATGCCTGGAGCTGCTGTGAGCACCGTGGAGCTGGCTTTGGGATGGACCCTACACAGGACGTAGGGCCGCGGGAGCGAGAGAGAGGCGGAGCCAGAGACCCGGAGCTCCCTGCCCAGAGCCCGCCCTACCTACAGGCTTCGTGCGACGGAGGTTAACAGGTTGCGAGGCAACAGATCCCTTTGTTGTTTACGCGCAGCAAGGGGCCGAGGATTCTGTTACTCGTGGCCAAAGCACCCGGTGGAAACGGGACACACGTGAGCTCCCGGACCTAGAGAAAGGGAACGAGCAAACCAGCCGAGTGGGCAGTACCTGCTCCTGTGATTCCAGTTCCTTGTGCTGCAGTTTTTTCTCCAAACATCGTACTTGATCCGAGTGCTTTTCTAGCTCGTCTTGTAAAGCCTGAAACGGTATAAGATAAATACAAAAACATTAAAAATTAGCAGCCTTGGAAAAAAGTTTTACCACCTGAACTGGTATCAAAAAGGCCTCAGCTCTGGTCTATTACTGCTGCTCCCAAACCAGCCTTTCAGCATCAGGCCCAGATGTTTTCTACTTTAGGAATAACTAGTATCAAAAACTCCAAACTCACAAACCAGACACATTAGCAGGTGTCAATTCATCTCATAAAAACATCTCCTGTTCCCAGCATAGACACATAAGCATGCAATAAAGTGTAGAACTATTGCTAATTAAAGTAGCTCTATCAGGACACCTGCGAGGTACACCTACACTCTGAAAAGTGTCCTGATAGCTAGGAATCGTAACACTGGGCCCACATGACATTTTTCAAAATTATACTCTGGCAATTTGAGTATGTTATGGTAACCTTAAAGGCATTTTTTATTAAGCCATTGAGGATGGCATGGAATTTGAGGAAACTGTAAGAAATAGACAGAGATGAACACTTTCAGTTGCCAAGTAGCTGTTGGAAATCAAATTCAGGTTCATCTGGGGGAAGCTGGGAACGGAAAGATCAGTAAATATCATTGTATCAATTACTATTTTAAGTAAAGAGGTGAACTAGAAAAGAAACAGGATCCATTCAAACAATCTGATGTAATTATAGATATAGCACATGGGAAATGACGGTGAACAGAACACACTCTCAAAGAGTGACTGCAAAGATGCTAAATGAGGGCTTCCCTGGTGGCGCAGTGGTTGAGAGTCCGCCTGCCGATGCAGGGGAGATGGGTTCGTGCCCCGGTCTGGGAAGATCCCACATGCCGCGGAGCGGCTGGGCCCGTGAGCCATGGCCGCTGGGCCTGTGTGTCCGGAGCCTGTGCTCCGCAACGGGAGAGGCCACAACAGTGAGAAGCCCACATACCGCAAAAAAAAAAAAAAAAAAAAAAAAAAAAAAAAAAAAAAAGATGCTAAATGAATTCTCAAAATAAAATTCATTCAATTAAGACTTCTGAGTTTCTGCTCTAGGTGAAGGACGGTGATAGGTATTCCAAATAAAGCAGTGAAAGAAAACAGACGAAACAAATTCCCTGCTTTCACGGAGCTTCTGCTGTCCTGGGGCAGACAATAAGCAAACAGTGAGTATAATATACGTCAGTGGTAAGTGCAGAGGGAAAATAATGCAGGGAAGGAGGCTATATTCTGGAGCGTGGTGAGCAGGGGTGTTGCAATTCTAAACAGATGGCCCAAGACAACCTAACTGAGCCAAAACCTGAAGGAGAAGAGCGAGCAGGTCACAGAGACACGTGCAGGAAGAACCTTCCAGGCAGGGACCCCTGCACGTAACGGGGGTCAAGTCACGTCAGGTCCCGTGAAGCCTCAGAGGGCAGTTGAGGACCTCAGGCTTTATTCGAGGTAGACGGGGGCTCCTGGAGGGCTGCGGGAAGGGTTGCTTTGGTTGCCGTGAAGAACAGATTGAAGAGGGACACGGGCAGAGGCAGAGAGGCAGGGTCGAGGCCGTGAAAACACACTGGGAAAGGGTGGTGGAGAACTGGACCAGCCGGGGGAGGCAGTGGCAGATTCCCAATCTATCTGAAGATAGAGATCGCAGCCCCAGGGAAAGGACGCAGAGCATGAAGAGTAAAAAAAGCGAAGACGACTCTGGGATTTTGGCTTGAGCAGGTAGAAGACTGCAGGTGGGGAGGTTCGGGAGGGACAGGTTAGGGGGAGAAGGTCTGGAGCTCAGCCTGGGGTATGTCGAGTGCGGGATGCCTGTTCCACATCCAAGCTGAGATGCTGGGTAGCAGCTGTGGGGAAGAGTCTGGAGTTCAGGCACAATGTCTCAGTTTGTATCCACTAAAAATTCTTTCAATGCAATTCCAGTCTTTTCTCCATGTAGATAGAGTCCGTGGTTCTTAACCTTTTTCTGGTGTTCTAGCTCCACTGGAGCGTCAGGCAAATGCTGTGTAGTCACTGCCCACGTGGCAAACACTGCTTATTATTTTGCCTGTGATTTCAGGGAGTCCAGATGCCTGAAGCCTGTCCATGGATGGACCCCAGACTAAGAACCTCTATTTAAAAGAGTATAGGGCTTCCCTGGTGGCACAGTGGTTGAGAGTCCGCCTGCCGATGCAGGGGACATCGGTTCGTGCCCCGGTCCGGGAAGATCCCACATGCCGTGGAGTGGCTGGGCCCGTGAGCCATGGCCGCTGAGCCTGTGCGTCCGGAGCCTGTGCTCCACAACGGGAGAGGCCACAACAGTGAGAGGCCCGCGTACCGCAAAAAAAAAAAACCAAGCAGAAAAACTCAAAAAAAAAATCAGTTTAAAAAAATGGAGAGTAACCAAGTAATATCCCACTTTCCAAAAAGTTAAAATGTATCAGACTAAAGGAAAAGGACAGCTGTTCCTGGTCTCATATTCTAAAAAGTTATTATGTCATAAGATGTTCATCCTCAGTTTGCCAGAGGCCTGTATGAACACGGCCACAACTACTGAGTGAGCACAAGAAGGACCTTTCTTTTAAGTTGTGGCTTCTTTATTCAAAAACCTTCCAAGTTGACATTTGACACACCCACAAAACAGAACTTTTACTTTATTCCTGAGAAAAGCCCAAGATCATTAAAGAATGGAATGTCCAACACTGGGTCAAAAATCTAAAACAAAATCCAACTTGAACGGCTACGCTGTTTATTCTGCAAAAGTAGGCCCCGCCTCAGCTCTGCTGTGTGAACTTGCATCACTGCTGAAAGACAGTTCTTTTCTCCCAGTTAAACCTGCCTTTAAATGCCATGCAAGTGGGCTTGCTGGGGGTGGCCACCCTCAGCTGGCTCTCAGAGCACTTCGTGGGGACTGTGAGCAAAGAATGACATTTTCCAGAAGAAAAACGTACATGACATAAGCAGCTCTACAAGAACAACGAGGGCAGGCCACACTCTCTAAAAGGGAGCCGGTTATAGGATAATTTGATTTGTTTATTTAAAATATGAAAGCAGTGAGAGCACATTGAAGTGTAAAAGATTTGACAGTTTCATGGACTCTCCAGGGTGAGGAGAAGCCAGGGTAGCTAATGTGCCCCAAGGGGTGCCTGTGATGGTCCCAGAGCTCTGCTGTTCGTCGGAGAAAGAGTATTATAGTCAACGTCATTTCCATAAAACTTATAAACATGGTTCGAGGCCAGCTGCTCAACTTGTAAAGCCACGCATTAAGGACTTCTGTGGTCTTACTAAAAACCAAAGTGTCAGGGCTTCCCTGGTGGCGCAGTGGTTAAGAATCTGCCTGCCAATGCAGGGGATGCGGGTTCGAGCCCTGGTCCTGGAAGATCCCACATGCCACGGAATGACTTAGCCCGTGCGCCACAACTACTGAGCCTGCGCTCTAGAGTCCGCGAGCCACAACTACTGAGTCCACGTGCCTAGAGCCCGTGCTCCACAAGAGAAGTCACTGCCACGGGAAGCCCACGCACTGCAACGAAGAGTAGCCCCTGCTGACCACAACTAGAGAAAGCCCGCGCGCAGCAACAAAGACCCAAGGCAGCCAAAAACAAAAACAACCCCACTAAAGTATCTCTCATAGGTCTGAGTCAATTAAACAAACATGAAATGATGGCAGATACTTGCCTTTTATTTTTTATTTTTATTTTTTTTGCGGTATGTGGGCCTCTCACTGTTGTGGCCTCTCCCGTTGCAGAGCACAGGCTCCGGACGCACAGGCCCAGCGGCCATGGCTCACGGGCCCAGCCGCTCCGCGGCATGTGGGATCTTCCCAGACCAGGGCACAAACCCGTTTCCCCTGCATCGGCAGGCGGACTCTCAACCACTGCGCCACCAGCGAAGCCCGATACTTGCCTTTTAATAATGGACACATGAAATGCAAGTTCGTTTGAATTATAAGTGGTTAAAAAGTTATTTAATAAAGGAAAACTTCATTGGAAAGGAGAAATATTGGGCTGTAATGATACAAAAGATATAGTCAGAGTGTCCCTAGTGTACAAGGCATGACAGAGGCTTTCAGACTTAGGATTTAGCACAAGTTTTTCTAGAGATTTCTGACCTTGTCTTTGGCCAAACTCTCAGCCAGGTCCTCCCCTCATCTGAGGGTGGGATTGGGGGGTGGGCGTCCATCTGGCCGGCCGAGCACACAAACTTGTCTCATAACCCGGGACACTTGCACCACAGGGTCTCACCAGACAGCATGATCTCAAACTCCCCACTTTCCCATCTTTACCAAAAACCTCAGTTGTGAGAAATGTGGAAAAATCCACTTGCAGATCGAAACAGAATCAGTAGTATAGAAGTCACCTTTCTCCTGAATCACACATTCTACAGAACTGTGCCCTCCACTTTTTAGGAGTTTTCAAACCGGTTCTCACTGACTTGAGATTTGGTGTGTCTTCCGTGCATCCTGCCTCATTCTGTGTTGCCAGGTCATGGCTCATGCTTGTGTCTGGCTTTGTCACAAGTCACCACGAGGTCGACGGTACATCTTCTGGGCCAGCCGTACGTATGAGGGCTGAAGCGTAAATGGCTCCTTCCCTGAGTTCTGGCCCATAGAACATGTTCTCCCGGAAGTGGGACCTTGAATGGTACAGTGTTCTTTTATTTAAAGGGACTGGATTAAAGCAGATGTAAGCAAAAAAGATTGCAGATGAAGTTTTGCCCTATATAAATGTAAAATTGGGTTTCTCAAAGTCATTGATTTTGCGTTAAGTCTGTGGTCAGGAATCAAGGGAGCCGACGAGCCTCTGCTGGGTGAGACACAGAAGGGGCCTCACCAGCAGCAACTCCACGTAGCCAAGGAGATGAGCAAGGAAGAAAAGCAGAGTGTCTGTATGAAAGACACTGTCAAGAAGAAGTCAGTCCCGCAAACTGTTAAAAACTGGTGAAGCCGGGTGGTGGGTGGATGGGGATTCTGCATATTATTCTCCCTACTTTTGCGTATGTTTGAAAGTTTCCATAATAAAGAAAAAAAGAATTTTTAAAGCTTTTTCTACTTAAAAAACATGAAGTCACCATATCCTTCCTTTCATGAGGTTTGAATTTACTGTTTTACTTCAGAAAAAACAGATGATTCATTCGTCCTTCAGTGAATAGGCGGGATGTGTAAGGATTTCCCCATGTATATTTTGGAAGCAGGGAGTGGGGTGTTCTTATTTTGACCTAACAAGAAGATAACAGGAAAGGGAAGGCTTACTTATATTTTTATTGAAATACAATTTACTTATGGTAAAACTCTAACATTTCTTTAAAAAATGGTGATGGTCTGTTTTCCATTTAAAACATGTAATATGATTTAAAAGTTTGTGTCATAAAATATCTGTTCAGATAATAAAATCTTGCTATAAACCATCTTCCACTGATTGGTTTATCCATCAAACAGAAATGACACCTGACCTGTGACTACAGTGAAGAGACACAAATTATAAAAGGGAAGTAAGCAGAACTCTCATTTAAACCTTAACTGCCTTTTTAACAATGCCCAAGATTACAAATGGTGCTGACAATATTTCTGATCAGTAGGTTTTCTTTGACAGGTAAATTGACACAGAAACAGCAAATGCTTTTCTTTCTACTACTGCTAACCGAAAGGTAAGGGAAAATTAAATAAAACAATAAAATCTCATTACTTTTTTTTTTAAAAATCACATCTTAAACAATTGGGATCCAGCAAAAAGCCCAATCCCTGTGCCCCGGATGAGGAGATACAAATCTGGGGTTAGGGGAGATGACACAAGAGCAGAGAGTGACGTTTTGACTGGGTGGCCTTGCTGGCTGCTTACACAGGCCCCTGTGGCTCCTTTTTTAATTTAATTTTATTTTTAAGTAGGCTAAACCTACTAACAAAAGCAACAAGTCTTCTTCAGCTGAAATGCCAGTCAAGGTTTCTTTTAAAGTGATTTCTTCAGACCTACCCAGAATGAATAACAAACTGTAAAAAAGTTTTATTAGTGATTCTGTAGAACGGAGAACAGGTTTGTACTCTAGATGTAAAGTTACTGAACTAGAACCACAGTTACTGCCGAGGCCACTAACACATTCAAAACGCAATAGTATAATTTTTTTCCTTTAAGGCTTCCATTCAGGCTTTTAATTTTTTCACACTCCATGCAAGTACCTTTTTTTTTTCTTTTTTTAACCCTCGTAAGTCAGCCTCTTGTGGTACTGGTATGAAGAAAAGGGGTTTTAATACATATGATACTCTTCACATGAGGCAAAATTCCTTTCCGGTGAAAACTTTTTAGTTGTTGCAACAAACCGCAGGAATGAGAAATTGCACTTTGATACGAGCTATTGTTATAGTATTTATTAGGCTACTGATTCATCAGAAAAGGCAAAAGTATTGCAGCCAATATAAAAAACAAGAGTAGCACTTTCACGAAAGAATACGAAAGTTTTCACTTTCCCTCTCTTTTCTTCTCTCTCTCACCTACTTTCAGGCCTTTAAAATTTCCTAAAAACCCTCCTTTAAAAGTCTTAAAATGGCACTTTTTAAAAAATTAGTGTTTCCCAGTCTTCACAGAGGTTCCAGGAAAAGAAATCACGTTACTCCAAAACTTGGATGATCTAAGGAAGCTGAAGCTCCTAACACACCTCGTTAATGTTCCCCAGTCCCACAGAGACCGTCCTGACGTCACCCACGTCTCCTCTGGAGTGGCCAGTACATCTGTACTCAGGAAATTCAAAGCACGCTTGCCCTACTGTGCCCCTCCAGACAGCTTCACTTGCGAACACATTCTTATCTCGGGTGGTAGGAATCTAGGATCAAGTTCAAGAAGCCTGGCTACGATGTTCCAGGATCTCAGAGGAGTTTCCTCATTCAGCCTGTGTGATAACCACTTGCACTGCTTAGTCAGTCTCTGCAGAACAGAGGTCACCCTCCTCTGTGTGAGCCCAGGGAATGCGGAGCACCCGCAAGTCATTGGTCTAAAGTTTTACTTACTTACATGTCTAATCGTTCACACGTGCAATCCCTTGAGCCTGCAGCATCATTCCAACCCCTGCCAACAAACGTGAATTTCTACCCTGTTAACCCTGAAGTCATATTTCTCACTAAGTCAGTATGTCCCCTATATGATAACATATTTATGAATTGTGAATTCATCTGACTTTCCCCCCGCATCTTAGACTATGAGCTTCACAAGGGTAACGCTCCTGCCCATATATTTAAAGTAATCTCTGAAATGCTTAGCAAAGTGCTGGCACTACAGTAATAGTAGTTACTGGTGACATGAACCATTTATATAAAGAACAAGCTGCTTTTCATTGAAAACAGTTGGGGTGTTCCTGCTAAAATTTCTCCAGATTTCATTTCCCCCCCTCAAATTACATAACTACCTTTCCTTACTGTGTCCCTAGATAAAAATGTCTGAGGTTTACCCAGTCTGCTCCCTCAACTGTCCAAAGGGGTGTCCCTTCTTGTTTCCTCAAGAGAGTGCATCCATCAGTGCCCTCATTTCTCTTTTCAAATTCTAAGGGGTTGGTCACAACTAGTGGACATTTAGTCCTGTCCAAAATGGCCATTGAGACATTGGTCCAGGCCAAAAGGTCCTTGGTGTTTGCTCCTATCAACACGTCCACTGGATTCAAACAGCCCATTACATTTCTTTATACTTTGGTTTATAGAATAAATGTATTAAAGATACTATCATGTTTTATTGGTCCAATAATTGTGCTGTGGCTGCAACTGCCAACGATAACCCCTCCCTCCCACCTCGGTGGCCGGGCACAGGGGTAGGTAGATGGGCTGGGGTCCAACTCCTACAGAATCGCGGGGTTCATATTAAGTTTGTGCACCAAGAAGAGACCTAAAGTTAGAGAAACGCGCAGAGGACGGCAAGTCGGGGCTGGGATCTCACGGCGCGTGGTGTGTTGACATGTCACCGGGCATCTGGTCGTCCAGTAAGGGTGGAGTGTGAAGGGAGGAGCCTGGCCCAGCCTCCATGTGACACGGGCAGTGACAGAGCACTGGCTCTGGAGGAGCAAGGACAGGCGTGCTCTCCTAATACACGGTGGTCGCGTGTGACAGCCGCCACGAGGGGACACCAGGCATCTAATTAACCCTCCCACCGCTGCCCCGTTGCCAGGGGTTAATGGGAGATGTTCTCTTGAATCGGTGTCCTGTAGACGTACCATCCTGGTGGACCACAAGAAGCACCTGCTGCTCTTTGGGGGGGTTTCAGTGGGTGTGACCCCCATACGTACCTGCTGGTCAGCATGGGCCACCGTGCCCTCAGCTGATGCCCACCTACTGGCTGACCCAGCCCAGCCAAACGGGGTGTGGAATCCCTCAGACATTAGTAAGGTTCCCCTACCAGTAAACCAGTGATCACTGGTCAGATGGCTACAAAAGAAAGAAAATAGACCTTCTTCTGTTGCTTGGCAATATAACACCTTTATTTGAAAGTTCTCAGTGGAATATGGCAGCAATAGTATACTCACAAAAAGAAAAGCCAGTGCTACATGATGCTGGCTTTTGTTACCATTTCCACTCTTTTAACAGGAAGAGGAGTAAAAGGCTCTGACACCACTAAAAGAGGGGGCTCTGCAGTGCCTGATGGACGACCAGTCGGGATCTGGGTAACATGATAATCATTCCAGACGGGACCAGAAAGCACCCGCACGAGGTCGACGCTGAAGGGGAGATAAGGAAACCCGGCAGGTTAAAACGACATGCAGAGAAGAATCAAACGCAAAGCCATGGAAGAACTCTCTCCGTGATATTCGTGATGAAGGAGTCCTGATAATGCTGCCAGAAAAAACTCACTGAAGAGGCAAGTCAACCCAATTTCATTGCATGGAATTGAAATTCCAGATGAGTATAAAGTGACCAGATGCAGAAGACCATTTCCTGGGCACGATTCAGGTGCTCAAGACAATGAAAGAATTCTTATGTGCACAGCTTGTGACACTGTTCGCTATTTAGGTGCCAGGCACACTATTCAGTGACAGCACCTTCAAGCGGCACCGACACAGGTCACGCAGGTATGGACTGTGTGAGCTGCTGTGTGACGCTACACTGTGCCTCTGATGGACCCTTTAACCGTGAACAGGCAAAAGTACACTTACGAATACATACATGAGAACACACTTGCATTTGCACAGCGAAGAAGGCTCAGCATTAACCCTTCATCGTGCAGGCAGGTTTCAAGATTGCAACTATGACTGCAATTCAACTACTCAACTCAACGCAGTTGTAAGAGGATGCCTGTTTCACTTTTCACAATCACTGTGGCGAAAAATACCTTCTTTGGGTCTAACATGGGGGTGTATGACAACGGAAAGTAACACCTGGAAACATGCGTGTGTGCTGTTTAAACTTCCGTTTGTGCCTTTGGAAGATGAAAATGACACTTTGGAGTACGCTGTGGAGAAGGAGGAAGAAAAATCAGATGACCAAATAGATCGTGTTGAGGGCGTATGTCCGTGGAAGGACTGGCAGGGCAGAAGACCAGATGCCCCAAGAGTGCAGCAGAAACCTGGAATGTTCACACATCAGTACTAAACAGTGATCACAGGACAGACAGCCCAGTAGAAGCTGGCACAGCACATCTCAGAAGCTGGTGGTAGCGCGTCACCCTTCCATGTGGAGATTTACTGAAGCGCTAACAGACAAATGGCAAGGCCGCGAACAAGCTGTCACCCGGGTTCCCGGTGGTCACACTCAAGTACAGCTCCAACTTCACAACAGCACTGACAAGATCAAATTCACACAACCAAAACTGTACACAGATATTATCTAACACATACAATGCCAATAGTCGGGTCCATACATACTTGAGAGTAATTGCTCATCGGCTTAAGAGTAATCCTGCTGACTTCATGATGAGGAAGAACAAGAATAAATGTAAAATCCAAACTCCACCATGAATGACAGTAAAAATAACGTCAATAAAATTTTAACTAGGTTAAATGTTTGTATTATTTAGTGAATCGTGGACTCAATGGCCGTTCTGGACAGGACCACGTGCCCTGCAAGGCTCGGTCACACTGCTGACCCCTGCCTTTCTGCTGAGCCTCTCTCGGCATCTCGTCTTTTCCCGCTGTCCGCTGGAAACTGGTCCCCTTGCGCACGCTGTTCGGGAGGACGGACATCGGCTCTGGGGAGACACTCTTCAGACCCCTTCAATCCTGATGCTCTTTTTTCCCATGACAGCCACATTTCTCAAGCATTTTACTCCATGACCCAGATTCTCCCCCATCAGCTACCACTTTCGTCACCTGGAGCCTGACTTGGGTCTCCACACCTTATTAAACTTGCTCTCTGCAAGGTCAGCAATGAAGCTTTCTTTGCCAGCCTGAATGCCTTTCTCGCATCTCTGTCTGCCTTGACCTTTCTGCTGCCCTGAGCACTGTGAGAGCCCCTCCTTCCAGAGAGCTGCTCCTCTGAGGCCACGAGGCCCTGGCGACCCTCCTCCTTCTTCCAGAGTTTTGCTCATCCTCCTGTTCTTCCCTTTAAATTGTGGATCTTTCCCGAACAGGTTCTCATCACTCCATTTTCCTCTCTAAAGTCTTCTTTAGACAATCCATTTCATACATTAATAAAAGTATGTCTATGATTTGAACGTATACCAGGCCCCGTGTCAAACGTTACCCTGAAAAAGCACTGGCTCCTATGTATATGACAAATTTATAAAGGAATAGTTACATCATGTAAACAGCACTAAAGAGAGGTCTTGGCAAGCATGGAGGAAGGCCGGACGTGGGGAGGAAGACCATCAGGGAGGTGAGCTGTGGCTGCGGGGGGAGCAGGGAAGGGGTCCGCACAGATTCACTGCAGAGGACAAGGCGTAGCCTCACGGAGGGCAGGCTGCTGGCGGCACAGGGGGCCTGGCACGCGGACGGTGGGCCTGGAACCAACTAGCAGAGGCATCCTGGGCTCCCGTGATGGGCCTCGGGGGCCGAGGGGACTATGGATTCTATCCTGCAGTAAAGGGAACCACCAAAGGGCCCAGGGTGACCAGCTGGACAGATCAGGAAGAACATCCAGGTGACAGTGTGGCAAGTGGTGGCTACGAGGCCCTCTGGAAGTGCTTTCAGAGCCTCGGCCAGACACGTGCGAATCCACGGGGCCAGCGGGGAAACAGCGTGTCTCCGCTCTGCCTGTCAGCGTGGTAGAAAACTGTGCTCGAAGCCTCACGACCGTCTGTGCCAAGGCTGGGCACAGGGATTTTGCCAAGGGTTAGGAATACAGAATGAGGCTGAACAGCAAGTTTCAGGTCAGTGAGAGATGTTGCGGAAACCCTAAAAAAATAAAAAGAAATTTAAAAAGCACAATTTTACAGACTGTCTAGCATAAAATGTGCAGGACCATCTGCCTTAGGAGTTGCCCCTGTCAGAGCCAGGGGACCATCACGAGGCCACCTCGATACCACGAGGGGCGTGGGGCCGGTTTGGATAAGAGTTGGGGAGAAGAGATGGGCCTGGGGCGGGGGGTGGGGGCACGTGGGGATGGGAGAAGAGCCAGAGCCAGAGCCTCGGGGCTTGGTAAGCGCGCGCCGGCGCGGGTATGAGAGAGGAGGGTTAAAGCAGGACCCCAGCATCGGTGGCGAGCAGCCGCCACCCACCAAGGCGGGGAACATGGTAGAAAAAAAATATATGGACAAGAAGAGAGAAAAATAAGTTCCTCGGTGACACACGTTCAGAAGCAACATGACGGCAGGGGCTTGAGCATGAGAACACGGGGCCGAGGAAGGCACAGCTCGGGGGCGGAGCGACCGCACGTGGACACCTGCCCGGTAACAGCGGGTCTACTGGGGCCTTCCTGCCGCCAACCCCCAAGCTCAGCCGTGCTCCCATCACCTCACGAGTCCTCCCTCCACCTGCTTCTCACCCGCGCGCACGGCTGTCAGCAGCGTCACGCCAAACCCACCCACCTCAAGACGCAGCTCAGGACACCCCAGCAGCTTGCCCGGCTGTCCTCTGGTCGGCGACGCAGCCGCCTCCGCACGCCCCGGTTTAACGCGCACAGTCCGCGGTGAGTCCTCCCCTCGCGCCCGCCACCCACCGGGGGCCCAGCCCCGCACCGCCCGGGGCCTTGGCGCTTCTCCCCGCCTCGCCTGCAACGCTCTTCTTCTCCCTGTACGCCCTGCTACCTCCCTTCAGAAGCCTCCAGTGACCTGAAATGACTCGGTTAGGTTGTACTATGTTTAGACTTTAATGTGATCCATTAAAATGTAGGAAAAGCAGGAAGAAAAAGTTCCTAAGTCACACATTCAACAGTAACAATGATGCCAATGGTTTGCCTCTTAGAGTATGATGTCAAAAAAGAAATTACGGGTTGAATTACATCCCTGCCAAAAGATATGTTTAAGTCCTAACCCACAGAACCTCAAAATGTGACCTTATTTGGACACAGGCTTGCTGCAGATGTAATTAGTTAAGATGAAGTCATACTGGAACAGGTGGGCCCTTCATCCAATCTGACAGGTGTTCTTATAAGAAGAGGAGAAACACCCAGGAAGAGGTGGGCCACGTGACAATGGACGTAGAGACTGGAGAGTGAGCCACCTACAAGCTAAGGAACCCCAAAGATCACGGAGGACCTGGGAAGGGAACAGAGGCAAGGCAGGATTCTTCCCCGGAGCCTTCAGAGGGAGCCTGGCCCTGCTTGAGTTCAGACTTCTAGCCTCCAGAACTGTGAGACAACAACTTTCTGTTTTAAGCCCCCCAGTTTTGGGTACTTTGTTATGGCAGCCCTAGGAAACTAATTAATACATAGCAAGAAAATTCCCTTGTTTTACATATTTTCTCTCTGAAACTCTATCCCGCCTCCACTCCTTTCGTACTACCTAGTTCTACACCTCATTTCATCCATGTAAGGACCAAGAGTATTCTCATTATGAAACAATCTGGAAAACTGCATTAGGAGAGTATTACTGCTATTATATGTACTCACTGGTTTTCCTGTAATTTTGTGTACACAGTCCTGTCAGGTTAGGAAGGAGCCCGTTCCAATATCATGTTGGCACATTCCTACACGTGATGGAGAAAATTCCTAAGACGTGAAGGTAGAGATTCTTAGGTGAGCCTTTCCGGCACTCCCATTCAGAGAGGGGATGGAAATTATGTATATGCCAGGTAAAGTGTTTTTCTTCTCTTTTTCTTTTTCACCCTTAGGATACTGCAATATCTGGAGCCAATACTTATGAAGGAGGAAGTTTAAAACCTTCCGTTTAAACCACTTAGAATGAGAGGGTTTGCAAAGACCCTGCTTCATGTTCAGCTGACACACTGTCAGAAACGTTTATCGTGCAGCCTTCTGAAGTTTCTTCCACTTCCTTTTGGTTATTGAAGCTTGGACTGCAGTTAGTTATCAGCAACAAAGCATACGCATGATAGTGTTTTTACAGTCATTCTTTCAGTTTGATTTCTGAACTGCTAAGCAAAATTCAATTCTCTGATCAGAAAAATGATTAGTGACCTAGTTTCATGCTGAATGCACAACACAGCTGATTTCTGAGGTCACTGTTATATGGATCTGGAGACAGTGTAAGGGGCTTAGAGATGTCACTTAAGTGTTTAGCATCTTCGGATATAAAAATGTGCCACTTCCCTGTAGGCTCTAATTCTTTCAGTGCAAATTAGGAAACAGCGACTTACATTATTGAGATTTCTCTGGCAGCTTAATTCCTAATATAAATGTCTTGGCATTGACTATACCTCCAGCTCACATTTGTGCAAGAGGAAGCAAAACTCTTTCTAGATAATTCAACTGAATGATATTTTTAAAAATACATACAATGTGTTAGACATCATGTAGGAAGCAAAATGTGGAATAAGCCACGGTCTCGCCTTTTAAGGCGCTTACACTATCTTAGAAGGTATGTGATAAGGACAGAAAGCAGGCGAGTTCTGTAAGTGTCTTAAGTGTCCAATTGAGAGAACAAAAGGGAAAGGGAAGGACACAGGAAGAAGTTCCACGACACCACAGAGAAGCGAGCAGATCAATGCAGGAGGCGGGACATTCTACAGGCCAGCTGACTGGGCTTCTGCAGGGAGTCACCGGCATGGAACAGAAAGCAAGGAGGGGTCTGCTTTACACTGAAAAAGACACAGGATATGTAACAACCAAACATAATGTTCGGATTTTGTTTGGATCTTGATTCAGACAAATCAACTTAAAATGGCACTTTTGAGGAAAATTGGGGATATCTAGTTATGAAGCAGGTATTAGATGATACTAAAAGATAATTGTTAATTTTCTTAGGTATGACACTGGCACCATGGCTGAGTGACATAGTGTCCACATTTTCCGAGAGGCATTCTGAAATATGTAGGATAAAATGACAGGATGTCTGGAATTTGCTTTAAAATATTTTCACCAAGAAAAAAAGGAGAAAGCGTAAAACAAATATGGCCCAATCTTGATAATTGTTGAAGCTGCATGATGGATACATTGGAGTTCATGCTACTAAACTCTCTACTTTTGGGTATGTTTGCAAACTTTTATAATAAAACTTAAAAAAAAACCCACATACAATTAAATGATCTGGGGGAAAAGCACTAGGTGATTAGGAAAGTCTTCCGGTAGGAAGTGGCATTTGGGAAAAACCTTGAATAACAGCAACAACTCTGACAGGCAGAGGTGGGGAAGGGGGAAAACTGTCTGCTAAAGAAACAGCATTTGCAAAGGTAAATAAGAGGAAATAAACCCACCCATATATGGTCAATTAATCTATGATAAGGAGGCAAGAATATATGATGGAGGAAAAACAGTCTCTTCGGTAAATGGTGCTGGGAAAACTGGACAGCGACATGCACAAGAATGAAACCAGACCACTGTCTTACACCATATACAAAAATAAATTCAAAATAGATTAAAAACATTCTTGAATGTAAGACCTGAAACCGTAAACCTCCTAGAAGAAACCATAGGCAGTAAGCTCTTTGGTATTGGTCTTAGCAATATTTTTTTGGACCTGTCTCCTCAGGCAAGGGCAACAAAAGCAAAAATAAACAAATGGGACTACCTCAAACTAAAAAGCTTTTGCACAAGAAAGGAAACCATCAATAAAATGAAAAAGCAACCATCAATAGAATGAATGGGAGAAGATATGTGCAAATCATATAACCAAAAAGAGGTTAATATCCAAAATATATAAAGAACTTATACAATTGAACATTAAAAAACTCAAACAACCCGATTAAAGAATGGACAGAAGACCTGAAGAGACATTCCTCCAAAGAAGACATACAGGTGGCCAACACACATGAAAAGATGCTCAACATCACTGATCAATACAGAAATGCAAATCAAAACCACAATGAGATATCACCTCACACCTGTCGGAACGGCGATTATCAAAAAGACAAAAAATAACAAATGTTGGCGAGGATGTAGTGAAAAGGGAACCCCCATGTGCTGTGGATGGGAATATGAATTGGTGCAGCCATTATGGAAAAAAGTATAAAGATTCCTCAAAAAATTAAAACTAGAACTACCATACAGTTCAGTAATTCCACTTCTGGGTATGTATCTGAATGAAACGACATAGTAACTCAAAAAGATATGCACTCCAATGTTCACTGAAACATTATTTACAGTAGCCAAGATATGGAAGCAGTCTATGTGCCCATGGATAGATGAATGGATAAAGAAGAATGGAACACTACTCAGCATAAAAAGGAATGAAATAATGCCCTTTGCAGCAACATGGATGGACCTAGAGATGATCATACTAAGTGAAGTAAGTCAGAGAAAGACAAATACCATATGATATCACTTATATGTGAAATCTAAAAAAAATGATACAAGTGAACTTATATACAAAACATAAATAGACCCACCCAGACACAGAAAACAAACTTATGGTCCCCAAAGGGGAAAGTGGGGGGGCAGGGATAAGTTAGGAGTTTGGGATTAGCAGATACACACTACTAAATTGAAAACAGATAAACAACAAGGACCTACGGTATAGCACAGGGAACTATATTCATTATCTTGTAATAGCCTATAAGGGAAAAGAATCTGCAAAAGAATATATATATGTATAACTGAATCACTTTGCTATACACCTGAAACTAACACAACGTTGTAAATCAACTATATTTCAATAAAAAAAATTTTTTTAAAAAGAGAACATGAAGGATTAAAACTTTTTGTGAGTTACTGAATTAACAGTAACTGTTTCCAGGAGTGTAAGTGTTATCCCTCTAATCACTAGGAGCAGTACATGATAAATACAAAGAAAAGCCCTTAATAATGTTTTAACACCTTTCAAACTAACTTGAGTAAAAGACAATAATGTGAGAGACTTTGTGAACTATACAAGAACTAGCTTGAATCAGAAGACCCTGCACACTTAATGTAGGGATGCAAATTGTCAAAAAAATATTTTCAAGCAAAAACCAAAGCTGTTTCTTGGTAGAATGAAGCCAAAATATATTTGTTCAACCTTAACTTCATCAAAGGGTTGCTTTTACTAATGAATTATACCTGTAACTAAAACCGTAAGGCTAGCACAGTCTTTTTGAAATGAATTGCCACAAACCAAACACCTACCTACAGCTTAAGATAAGCGTTGTTTCTCGTCAAAACTGGTAAAACTCATTTTAGTGCATTGCAAGATGTGGCCTAGGAAATCTGACTTTTTAAATAAATTTTTAAAAATTCTATTTCCTCATTGATTCACTGCTAGCATGGCTTGTTGGCCCAACTTCAGAATAGCTAAGGCCTCTCAATCTCCCACTAGTAGTAGATCAATCTCTGTTCTAGCACCTAACATCAATTTAAAAAATTTATGTTTTACTTCTTTTTATGTTTTACTTCTGACTGTAAAATAATACATGCCAGTTGAAGAAAAACAGAAAAGCATAAAGAGGAAAATAAAATTTCCATACTCCCTGCACCCAGATACACCTCTCTGAGCCCAGCGTCTTTTTCCCGTCTTCTCCCCACGCGCATGAGAGCAGCACGGCTCGCTAAGTGTAATCATAAAGCCTCTATCCCTCTGTCTCCCACTGTTCTTTTAATCTTGCTTCATGCACGCAGCTCTTCCACCCCTCGGTGAAAACTCAGAAAGGGACCTTGAATTTCCAGGTCCCTCTAGTCCTACGGCCACTTTAAGTTGCACACGTGGTCTTGATCCACTTGGATCATTCTCAACACATTCAATTTGTTCCTAATTCAATTTAATCTAAGGCAAGACACATTCAAGGGACTCCAGAACATCAGCCCATGATTTGTTATCAAGGCACTTCGACTTCCTGTTTATCTTTGAACAGGGACCTGAGTCAGCAGGGTGGTCCTGGGGGGGCCCCCTGCACCCCAGCATCCCTGATGATGGCTGAGACGGGAGTAGATGTGGGGTGTCTCCTGGCCTCCCCACGCTAGTTCTTCTAAGTTATGCTCCTCTGGGAACACCCCTCCACGTTTGCCTTCCCCCTTGTGTGCTGCTCTCAGCCAGCTGGATGCGGGGGTCATCTTCCCTCCCCATCCCCCCATTCCGCAGAGAGCGGCATGTGGAACAGAAGTCTCACTTTCACCCTGTGCTCATGCAACGGATTTGTATCAAAAGCCCACTGTCCTCAACAGAACAATTCCCGAGATGCTGCAAGTGAGGGAAATTGGGGTGAGGGATGAATGGTTCTTGCCCTTATGGGGTAATTTTAATGTTTTTTCCTATAACTAACGGATAAGACACACAGAAGATGAATAATAGGGCAAAAAATAAACACCTCTTTATCCATTTCTTCTGGGTCTCCGAGGAGACTATTCTGTATTTATATGTCAGGTGGAAAGTAGTCTGGAGAAAACGATGTCTAACATTGCTTATATCCCATGCAGGAATAGTTCCAAAGACTGGAAAATGGTGTATTAAAATGCTTGCGGCCCTGACACGAAGCAGGGCAGGGTTACACACAGCCCCATCCTCCATGTGTAGTGACCGCCCTCTTCCATCTGACCAGCAAAGCCCAGACCAACATATAATTTCTGCTGTGCCATGGGGCTTCAGAAGGGTTTTGAGCAACAAAAAAAGCCTTCTGCTTTCTCCCCAGCAAATGTAAATAGTGACCAAAATAGTACTAGAAAGTAAGCTGGGTTGGAGCTGTCTGGGCCCTGCTCTACTTTTCACTTTTGATGAGGAGATGTGAGTGAGTCTGTCCTCTGTGTAGGCGGGCGCACGGGTGACACTCAGAAGCAAGGACTAGATGGGACTCAGGGCTGTGCACCATGGAACTGTAACAAAACTTCGTTTATGCCAAAAATCACCTGTGCCAGGCTGTACGGGCTAATGCTGGGTCAGGAACGAGGTGAAAACTGGGCATAAAAACTAGGAAAGGCAGGGGCTTCCCTGGTGGCGCAGTGGTTGAGAGTCTGCCTGCCGATGCAGGGGACACGGGTTCATGCCCCGGTCCGGGAAGATCCCACATGCCACGGAGTGGCTAGGCCCGTGAGCCATGGCCGCTGGGCCTGCGCGTCCAGAGCCTGGGCTCCGTAACGGGAGAGGCCACAACAGTGAGAGGCCCGCGTACCACAAAAAAAAACACAAAAAACAAAAACTAGGAAAGGCAGACTCAAGGCACAAAACACATGGGAAGGGACTTCCCTGGTGGTGCAGTGGATAAGAATCTGCCTACCAATGCAGGGGACATGGGTTCGAGCCCTGGTCTGGGAAGATCCCACATGCCGTGGAGCAACTGAGCCCGTGCGCCACAACTACTGAGCCTGAGCTCTAGAGCCCGCGAGCCACAACTACTGAGCTTGTGTGCTGCAACTACTGAAGCCCTTGCACCTACAGCCCGTGCTCCGCAACAAGAGAAGACACTGCAATGAGAAGCCCGCACACTGCAACGAAGAACAGCCCCTGCTCACCACAACTAGAGAAAGACCGCGTATAGCAACAAAGACCCAATGCAGCCAAATAAAAATAAAAATAAAAATCTTAAAAAAAAAAAAACACAAACACATGGGAAACATGTTCGAAGCATTCGCAGCCTAGTACACTGACAACCCAAACCCCACTGCAATCTCCATACATCAGTCATTCTCACTTTTTCTGTGTTTTTTCTGGTTCCTGAACTTTATAGTAAGGTAGGTAGATGACAAATGGCTCCTGAGTATTCTGGTAGCTTACGGAAATGCATAATGTAAGGTGGAAGTAGAGGATGGCTTTTCTAGCAGAGAGTAGTGGTCTAGGGTGTCACCAGGTATGCAGACAATTAGAACCTGCTGATATAATTGAAATTATTACATAGCCTTCTGAAATTGCTGTTTTTATTTTGGGGAACCTCAAGTCCAAATCTGCAAAGGATACAAATTATATTAACTTTAGAAACAAAAACATAAGAAAATCTAAATATAGCCATTTAAGGAAAACCTATACTGTCTAAAGAACAATTTAGAAGTTATTTTAAGAGCCACGCCAAACTGTTGTGCTGCACGTTGGTTCCTAACAAAACAAGTCCAGGTGACAGCGGAATGCAAATATTCCATGAATACCGTCCATTTCTATCCCTCGAATCCTTTGAGAGCTATGATTTCCTGCAGGCCAAGTCAGTTTACTCTCCTTCTTCCGTAGGTTCCCCTCCAAGGAGCTGAAGGGCATGACATGCAAACTGCCTCTTCTCTCTAATTCTGGCCACTCTTCACATGTGCACATGAGCTTCCCAGCCACACTTGTAAAGGAGTCTGAATATCAGTTCTTCAAACCTTGAATATAATCTTCACCTAAGTTATGTAAGCATCTTCTACCTTCTCCTCTCCAAAAAGGATTTGATTTTTCCCAAGTCAATATGTCCCCCTTTGAACTTGTTTTCAAAAGTGAAAATTAGAGCAGGGTCCAGACAGCTCCAACCCAGCTCTAACACCCCCTCCCAGCCCCCGCCCATGTCTCTCTGTGTCCCACACGTTCACATGCATATGTATGTACATATATATAGATACAAAAAAATATATTTTCATTTCCCTCCCCACAGTGTAAATATGTGACATCTTTAGGTAATTCTGTTTGTCACATCTAATTTTCTTTGGGTTGTGATAACCCAACTGATCAAAGTGTAAAAGAGCTAACAAACCAGATATTTTACAATATTCGTTTTGGGGGGGAAGGTCTATGTAGTGTCCAAATTTTCACCACTGACTTGGCAATTACTGGCCACCGATGTGAAGATGAACACTACCTAACAGAATAGGCTTCCGTCGGTTGACTCTTCTCCCTTCACCTCTGGGTTCAGAGCCTGAGTGCGCAGCCCTGGCCGCCTCCCTCCCCGAATCCTACACTAACCAGCCACCTGTGTCCTTAGGCATTGCTCTGAGCTCTTCCCTTCCCTCTCCTCTGAAAACCTTAACTTCGCCTCCACTTTGTGAAATTAAGCAATCCCATATTCTGGCCTAGTGAAAGAGACAATATCATTAAAGATCTATATACACAGAAACAGTTGGTATATTTAGGAAATAAAAATAGTCCCCTCTGGAAGCTTCTGAGTAGGGGAGGGACATGATTCGGTCTGTTTAGACATGGGGCTGATTTATCTGCTCTAGGGACACCCGGAAGAGCTGGACGGCACGGAGCAGGGAGACTCAGGAAGAGTCGGGAGAGAGAGGCAACAGGCGTAAATCGGGTAGAAAGCAAAGGGTGAATGCATGGCGCAGACACAGCAGACTGTGCAGGAGTCAAGGAAGGGACAAGGCAGCCAAGGAGGAGCCAAGTATAACTGGGGTCACGCGCAGGGCGAGCAGGGAGAAAACACACTGAGCTCTGGATTCTGAGAGCTCATCCCCACAGGGGTGTCAACTCAGGGGAAACTAAGGTCAAAGCTGTGATTCTTCTGCAGAGCGATCCGAGGTGAGTTTACTGAGGGAAAAAATAGAGAAAAAAATTATAGAGCATTGGTGCAGAATTTATATTTAGGGCTCCCGAAGAGAAAAGAAGAGCCGGTGAATACGACCACAGAGGACATTTTAAGAGGAGTGTGGAGCAGGTGCTTATCAGTCCACGGCTTCACGACCAGCAGCATCCACCCCATCACCAGCAACATGACCTTGGTCACAAGAACCACCGCCGTCCCCACTCCCACGGCTAATACGGAAAACAAGTGGGCGGAAGTCGATCATTTTTAAGAGTGTGGTTTTATTAGCTGGTAGATGTAAATGCCAAATTCATTTCTTCCTTCAACATACATTGAACGAGTGCTCACTATTTGCCATATACTGAACTGGACGCTGGGAATCAAGCAAAGAACCAGAAAGGAACGCACGGGGAGAAAGCAGAGAACAGCACAGCCCTGCTCTCCAGAGGGTATAAGAGGTCGAGAGGGGAAAGTGGTCCGGGTGGCGGGTGGGAGGAAGGTACTCAGGGTCAAGTCAAAGTTTGTAGCTGGGGGAAGAGCTGAACCTGAAGAAGCTTATTTAACCTGTATGTGTATGAAATATTATATTGTACCATGGTGAGACCCAGTATCTACCACTTATTACAATGTTTCTGTTGGGAAACACGTTTCCGTTTGGGTTGCAAGGGAGACATCTTCCTACAATAGCCTTGGTGGTGTGTGTAATCGATTCAAAATTTGGGGGGTAAGGGTGGGAATGAAGAGTCGGATCATGACACTATGAGAAGAAAAACAATTAGAGAATACGAGGCCACACACGGGCATTTCAGGGGATGACGTGATGCTGAGGGCCTTGCTGGGAACCTGATGGGGCAAGAAAGTTACGGCAAGTGGCAGACTGGGAGTCATGCTGCAATCCCAGGCCTGGATTCTAGAAATGATTAATATTACCATAAACTTTCAGTTAAAAATTGCATTTATACCTACAGAAGCCAGTCTCTAAACAATGGTGCAAATAATTCAAGCCTGAAGACATTCTCATCTGCAATGAAATTTATAGTTACATGTTCCATTTTATTTAATTCCTAGAAAAATGCTAACCTTTATGACTGGGCTCTCATTGGGAAATATAATTTGCTCAGCTAAATAAATATGTATTACTGTAGGACTTCTGACTACACCACACTTAAAAGTCTTTACTATGAATTTTAAACCTTCCTCAGAAATAGCCTTTGAAAGGACGTCATGTACCTCAGGCAAGTGGCCAGATGGGCAGCACACAGCTCACTCTCTCTCTCTAAACTGTAATGATCTCACAGATAGGAAGGCAGGTTAGTCCCAGAAGACAGAGAAAAACTCCAAACTAGGAATAGAACAAAAATAAGGTTTTGAAACTGATCTGATGATTTTCAGAAATGCCATACTATGGACACTGTACACAATTTTTATCTATTCTTTTGATTAGCGCTTTTTCCTCTCTGGCCTTTGAATCCTGGCTCTTCCTCTTGGCTCCAGGGCTTAACCTAAAGGCAGACATTTGGAAGTACATATTCTCATGCAGTATCCCCTAGTGGAGGAGCTATACTTTATAGATGTCATATGATAAATACAAAGCACTGCTTTGAAACATTTGTTTTGGTTAAATCTCTTTTTCCAGACTCTCCCGGCTTTCAAGTTTTAATTTTCCTGCACGCCATTTCTTGGAAAACTAGTAGCTAGAGAATTTGTGCCCGATGAGGCATGGGTGGCTGAAGGTGAAAATGTTTCAAAGGGCCCCTGACTTCCTGGCCAGGAAGAAATACGGGAAATACAAGTAGAGAAGCTGATTGCTCTGTCTTGCCCACTTATGGGCACTTGGCAGGCAGACCTTAGAAGCATCTGAAGCAATCTGACTCTAAAAGCTAAAGGGAACAATAAAAATTTTTTGCCTGTAGATACTTTTTTTCTGACGACTTTTCTCCATTAATGTAAAATGTATCTATCTCAACTCTCAATACTTGACTAAGTGAATGTCCTGGAATGTTAAGGTGATATTTTGCTATATCTTAAGTGGAAGTTGCATTTACCATTTTAATTTCGATCAAATATTTACTATTTTTCTCTAGAATATAATCAATGATTAAATTTTTGCAAAGCGCCTCCTTCAACTCATCCCATTAGGAAGACAGCCTCTTTTCATGGACCCCTTAATTTTAATGTCTATTTCATTAGCAGTTAAACATGTATTTGTATTAAATTCTATTGATTTCATTCTGGGAGGATTTAGCTGAACTTTTGGGGGGGGGCATATTTCTTTATGTTTATTGATAAAACATTAACAAATGTCATGAAACAATCCAGCCTGAACATGCTGAAACAAAAAGTGGGATAAATATCCTAAGGGGAAAGGAAAGGAAATCCAGCTTTTCAGAACTTCTAGATGGTCTAGGGGTTGATAACTGAAAGAGGATAGACCAGAAAATGTTCTTATCTTGGGGTAAAACCTGTAAGTAAGATTGTTTTCGCAGCCCTAAAATTTTGTCAAGTGTTGCTGCATGAAAAATTCAGAGAGATGCTATGAATGATTTGCCCCAGAGAGACGTACAGAAAACAGGAAAGAGGAGGGACTGGGCGGGGTTGTGAGGGTGAGTCTGAGGACGTGCCCCAGACGCGTGGTGGAGAATATAAGGGTTCAGGGATGCTTTGGAAATTAAATCGCTTGCTTTCTCTGCATGCGTGTTGCCAGAAATTTAAAACATTGATATAAATGAAGTTATTTACAAAACAGAAACAGACTCACAGATTCTGGAAACAGACTTACGGTCCCCAAAGGGGGGAACCGTCAGGGGTGGGGAGGGATAAATTAGGAGTCTGGGGTTAATATACACACACTACTATGTATGACACAGATGATCAACAAGGGCCTGCTGTACAGCACAGGGGACTCTACTCAGTATTCTGTAATGACCTGTATGGGAAAAGAATCTGAAAAACAAATTGGTACATGTAGAACTGAATCACTATGCTGTACACCTAAAACCAGTACAACGTTGTAAGTCAGCTATACCCCAACACAATTTTTTAAAAGTTGTTTTTGAAGAAAGGAAAGTGCTTTCTGAGAGGCACTCTGTCTTTACCGATTCATACAGGCCACACACGAGTGGACACTAGGCCTTTATCCGCCAGTGACCATCCTGCGGGCCGACACACGAGCGCTGAGCGACCACGAGGTCTCGGCACCAGACTGGGCTCGGGGCTGCGGTGAGTGGCCCTCGTCCTGCTGGAGCCGAGCGCCCAGCGCAGAGGTGACGGCCGTCACCACGCCCGTGTGCCCACGGCCGGGAGAGAGTCCGAGCCCACAAGGGAGCCGAAAGGGTGGAGCGGAGGCCAGGCCTGGGAGGCGGCCGTGGCCAGCGCAGTACTCCTCGGGGCAGAGGCGTCGACACAAGCCTGTGTCCCAGGCGGGGCGGGGCGGGGCGGGAGCTGAACGAGAGCGCGTCAGGTCGCAGGGGTAGCGGAGGCGCGAGCTTGCCGAGGCAGTGGGTCGCGGAGCCTCGCAAGCCTGGGGGAGCCAGGGGACCCGGGGGAGGAAAGCCGACGCTGGGCGCGCGGGAGTAGCGGCGGGAGGGCGAGCCTGCGGGCGGCGCTGCTCAGCATCAGGACACAGAGGGCACCCCCTGCGCGAGGGGAAGGGCCGAGCGAGGGGAAGGGCCGAGCCAAGGGGACAGGAGGCCGGGTGACAGGCCGCCTGCGGCAACGAGACGAGCGTGGAGCCGGAAGTAGGTCAGGCCGCTACCGGCGTCCGGGAGCGCGCGGAAGGGGCCCGGGCACGCCTCGCAGTCTGCACGCGATGAGTTTCAGGTTCCTGCAGGCTACGTCGAGCTTTGCGTGGAGGACCAGGACACTTCCAGAAAGGTCTGAAATGCAGTGAGGCCGGGGACGTGCGGTAGGGACAGAACGCTGCTGGCTGTCCACGTCCAGGCGGCAGTGGGGGAGGAGGCCGCGTGCGTCCCCCGGCTGAACCAGAAAAGGGGGCCAGAACAGTCCCCGAGGGTCGACGGGATTCGAGGGCAAGAGGGACACAGAGGGCCGAGCAGGGGCCGCCCCCACCGCGTCGGGGGCTGCAGGGGCCGCAGAGTGAGGGTAGGGGTCCGGGGGCTGAGCAACGAGGACGCCGCCAGCGACACAAGGAGCGGTTTCCGTGAGGGACGGGGACCGAAGTCAGACTGTAAAGCGAGAGGAAGCGAGCGGGCACGGAGCACAGACAGTGGCTCGAGGGGTCGGGGTCGAGAGGGGGTTATTCAGTAGGGCTGCATCCGAGCACCCCTCCACTCTTACTGGATCGGGTCTTTAAACTCATGATTGAACAAATACATAAACGTAGGACTTAGTAAGTGAAAGCACTGTTCTAAATGCTGTTTAAGCAGTGATCCAATTCTCACAGCAATTCCTGCACATCTTTTGTAACTTCCATGTTTTGAAATGAGGAGACTAGGGCACAGAGAGCCCAGAGAGTAACGTGTTAGAGGTCCCACGGTTTCTGAACGGTAGAGCAGGATTTGAACCCAGGTAGTCTTGGCTCCAGAATCCACGCTATTA
Source organism: Hyperoodon ampullatus (assembly GCF_949752795.1). Classification (NCBI taxonomy): domain Eukaryota; kingdom Metazoa; phylum Chordata; class Mammalia; order Artiodactyla; family Ziphiidae; genus Hyperoodon; species Hyperoodon ampullatus. The sequence continues at coordinate 24,856,720 of NC_136932.1, forward strand.
AGCCCTGTACGTCTCTGAAATGCAACACAGGCAAGCACATCTAAGAGGATGCTTTGAGCCTCAGAAAAATGAAACAGTGGTAACAAAAAGATGGGGTTTCGGGTAACACTTCACAGTTTGGCAAAGGTTGAAAAAATTACTCCAAGGGACCCCAGAGCCTGCCATTTTCAGTCCACTGTTACTGTCCTTCAAAAAATAGAGAAGGCTGCTGTATTGACTCCTTTTGTTCATTCACTGATCATTGGACATCCTAGAAATAAAGCCATCTGAACGACATGGATTCTCAAAATGATCGGTTTCCTCTTGGAAAACGAATTCTTTGGTCTTCTCACAAACCAATCGTGGCGTGTCTGCCAAAGCTCCACGTCTATGAGGCTGTGAGAGACCGTTATTCAGCAACATTTCCCTCCTTTGAAACGCTCTTTAAATTAGGTGACGTGCTTAGAAAGTTGCTTTTCAAATCATGACCTCTATTCTAAATTGGTCTTAAACATTTTGATTCCAAGGACAGCTAGTGATAATTGTAAAAAATCACAGCAAGCAACAAAGCCAACTACAGAAGGAAACATTTCTTCAACAGTCCAAATAAGCAATGACTTCGCTGAGCCCCCGTCTAAAAGCCAAAGGGAAATTCTACTTGAGTCACAAGGAACCGCATAAGATTGTGAGGAAGATGCTTCATCCATTTTGGCAGCTCACATATATTTTAAAGTAAAATACATTTTACTTTATTTCCATTTTCATGTGTGTTTGAATACATGGAGCATGAGGGCAAGACCAAAGACGTGGAAGCCTTGGGTTCAAGGCTTGAAGTTGCCAACAGCTACGTGAAAAGGACCACGCACGTCCCCTCAGATGGGCTCAGGATTTTTATCTGTGACATGGGATGAGGATGGGAGAATGGGAGGTTGGGGAGCCAGTTCTCTAAGAGTCTTTTCAACTTTAAGATACTATTAATCCATGAGATACAGTGGGACTGCGATCTTAGCTGATATAAAACGCAAGTTTCACAGGAATCCACTATATTTAATACTCTGCTCATCAAACTTTGTTAAGAATAAAGGGAGGATGGATGAGAACAGGAAGATGGTGAACTTGAGTGGAAGACTGCCATCAGAAGAAAAGAAATCGGAATAAAAACTCAGCTAGAGAAAAGGTGACTCAGGATCTGATAGACAAGGTTGTTATTTGAAATGACCAGCGCTCAGGATCAGTGTTAATGAAAAAGCATCAGGCCAAGAAGGGAAGGTGGACTTGTCAGCAAGACTGAGACAGGGCCGCAGCAAATTTGCTCACGTGGCGGAAGACCCACTCTCTAGGCTGGGAGGGACTGCAGGTCAAGTGTACACCTCTGGCCTCTCCAGTTCAGCGTAACTACCTCATAGTTCATCTTAGCTACACGTTGTGTTCAAGGAAGAAGACGTGCCTGGTCAGATGTAGAACACGAACCATCTTGTGAGGTTCATCCTGAACTTGCTCCACATTCTAACAGGAGTCCAAACCGTTTCTGCATCCTTCCCCTGGGAGACATGAACTTACAACAAGGTGCTGTTTATTGAGTATACCAAAGAAAAAATCAGGTCAGACTCAGACTCTGTAAACAAGGATGTGCAGATAACGATTTAAAAATAAAAGGAGGGACTTCCCTGCTGGCTCAGTGGTTGGGAGTCCGCCTGCCAATGCAGGGTTTGAGCCCTGGCCCGGGAAGATCCCATGTACCACGGAGCAACTAAGCCCGTGCACCACAACTACTGAGCCTGCCTGCCTAGAGCCTGTGCTCCGCAACAGGAGAGGCCACCGCAATGAGAAGCCCGCGCACTGCAACGAAGAGTAGCCCCTGCTCGCCCCAACTAGAGAAAGCCCGCGTGCAGCAATGAAGACGCAACGCAGCCAAAAAAATAAATAAAAGATAAAAATAAAATAAAAGGAAACTAGATAAGCCAGATTGGAAGATAGAAAAGTAAGTAAATATATCTCTCTGAGGAATACCGATATTCCTAACCAATATTCCAAATATTGCTAACATTTGAAATAGTTGGCTTTTTAAGCAACAATGAAATACTACTGACAAAAATGATTCACTGCAGGAGAACCAGCAGTGCAACTGAGATCTGGTCTGAGCTTGATAGGAAGACAAGTTCACTGGGAAGAACTTGAGAAGGACCCGGTTCCCTGGATGAGGAAATGCAGGCTAGCAATGCTTTTGAACTTGGAATGAATCTGCCCCAAGGAATGGCAAGAATATAAGATGGAAAAAAAGCAATTGGGAAGAAAAGAAAAAGTAATGCTTGTTTCTAAGAATGCTGCTGCTTTGTTTTATGAACTAGTCTATTTGTTTTGGCTGCAACTAAACTCAAGAATGTTCTCTGCATATTTTACAGCGTAGTTTATACACATCAAAGGAACAATCTCTCCTTTCATCATTATTTACACATAAAAATAATGCAATTTGTGGTGCATGTAAGATGTTACTTCTTAAAAACCTCTCGAGTCTAATTTATTAATTGCTTGAGATTTAAAGTTAAACAAGGGTGAGATGCAAATCATATGTTACTCTGAAATATTTTACCACCAAATCTTGGTTTATTAATGAGATGTTGAGCAGCCATATGAATATTTATTTAGGTGGTTAGAGGGCTTTCTGAAGGATCCTAGAGCAAGTGACAGAAACATAAAAGCAAAAGGGTCTTGCCTCTCAAAAAACATGGGGGCTGTGTCTTTGTTTTTAATTCTACTCTTTCCTCTGTGCTTCCAACATTAAAGCATTCCTGTAACCCACCAACCAACCCAGATCTCTTCGCTCCAAACCTCTAGTTTCAGCTGCTACTACTGCTGCTATGATAGCAAAAGACTCCTATTGACATCCCTGGAAATGACATTTTGGTCTTTTTTGATGGCATGACAGCATCACATGAATTTTTTCCAATTATATGCATTTGGAAAATATAATCTATGTATAAAAACTAGGTTTATCTTCATTAATTTATTGATTTGATTTAGTTCCTTAAAAAGTCTGTGTAGGGGGCTTCCCTGGTGGCGCAGTGGTTGAGAGTCTGCCTGCTAATGCAGGGGACACAGGTTCGAGCCCTGGTCTGGGAGGATCCCACATGCCGCGGAGCAACTGGGCCCGTGAGCCACAACTACTGAGCCTGTGCGTCTGGAGCCTGTGCTCCGCAACGAGAGAGGCCGCGACAGTGAGAGGCCCGTGCACCGCGATGAAGAGTGGCCCCCGCTTGCCACAACTAGAGAAAGCCCTCGCACAGAAACGAAGACCCGGCACAGCCAAAAATAAATAAATTAATTAATAAAACTCCTACCCCCAACATCTAAAAAAAAAAAAAAAAAAAAAAAAAGTCTGTGTAGGGCTTCCCTGGTGGCGCAGTGGTTGAGAGTCCGCCTGCCGATGCAGGTGACATGAGTTCGTGCCCTGGTCCGGGAAGATCCCACATGCCGCGGAGTGGCTGGGCCCGTGAGCCATGGCCGCTGGGCCTGTGCGTCCGGAGCCTGTGCTCCGCAGTGGGAGAAGCCACAACAGTGAGAGGCCCGCGTACCGCAAAAAAAAAAAAAAAAAAAAAAAAAGTCTGTGTAAAGCTATAAGTTAACTCTGTTTTATTTCTTTAATGCAACAAATCCCCTAAAAATAACACTATATAAATGTAAAGCAAAATAAGCAAGGCCTGTCTTAAAATTTTCCCATGATTTACAAGGCATATTTATGCAGAATCAGTTACGATAATACAACTGTGTATTCATAGCTTCACTTTTTTCTAAGAATGTATAACTGTTGGAAAATATATGTGTATGTAGCTATGCACGTATACGCATTCTATCTTTTCTTGAAAAGTATATATACACACACATACACAAATACACACACACATATATATGCACACATTCCATTTCCTTTTTTAAAAGGGTACCTGTATCTCAGCCTGTACGTGTCCGTGTAGTATCATGTAAACCACAGTAACAAATACCTATGAATCACTCCCCCTCTTCCACGGTGGCCCAACCTTGAAGCGTCTATGTCCCCCCTCCCCACTTCCTGCTCTAGATGCTAAGTCCTTCCTGGTCCTTCAAGTGAGATGAGCTCATCTAATTGTTGGGAAGAAAGTCTCTGATGAAACGATTTCACATTACAGCATGAACTTCTTCAAGTGGTTGAATGTGTAAACACGTCAAGGATCTCTGCATCTTCAGAGAGGAGTTTGCTAACCCAAAGGCTTAGGTATTTGATTGCAGACTGTGTGTGTGTGTGTATCCCTACTTCTTTTAACTGCAGGGTTGGTGCTGATGTGCTTAAAGCTGCCTTAAAATACAATAATAGACATAAAATTTAGCATATAATAATTCGAGATTATATTCTTTAAGTCAACTAAGTCTTTATTTTGGGGTGCCCAGTACTGTGGGTGCTATGCAGAAACCAGAAACAAGAAGAGGATCACTAAGCATTAATGACAGAACCTCATGAAAGTATAAGGTTCCCCAGGGACTGGGGCAGTCAGAAAAACTTCCCAGAGGAGGCAGGGAGGACCCTGAGATGGCCTTGGTGACCTCAACAAGGCTGAGGACAGACGAAGAGGCTTCAGTGAGCACGAGTGAAGGCGGGACGCGGCACTGCCGTGAACGTGAGGACAGCGAGAAGTCCAGCTTGGCTAGAACAGAATGTACATGCTGAGGAATACTGAGAAACCTGGATGGGCTTTGAAAGCCGGGCACAAGAGATTGACCTTGTTGTTAAAAGAGATCCTTTAAATTCAGTTTAGTAATATGACATTGTAAGAAATGAAAACATCATCAAAAGACATAAAATGAAAAATAAAAAGTCCTATTTCTCCAAAATAACCAGTTACCCATTTCTGAGATGCATTCAGGCAACTTTAAATGTACATAGCATTCTGCATTCTTTTCACTTACTAATGTCGGCAATCTTGTCTCACTTTCACAGAGAGGTCTACTTCATTCTTTTAAAATGGCCTCATACTATTTCATTGCTTGCGTGTACCATAATTTATTTTTCCCTAGCTTTTTGCTCAAATGGTGCTACAAAGATATTGTACAGCCTGGCAACTATATCCACGGGACACATTCCTATGAGTGGAACCAAAGGTTCAAAGGTTATGTGCACTTGAAATGGCAGTACATTCCTCCACATTGACCTCCAAAGAGGCTGCACTGATTTAAACTTCCAGTAACGCTGCTGCATCACTGGCTATTTTTTGAGGTTCAAAATTTATGCCCATCAAGTGGCAGCCAGGCCCTTCAAAACTTTGCAGTTTCGATTTACATTTTTTAAATTAGGAATGAGAATAAGCACATTTCCCCATATTTACTGGATATTACTTTTTGTCTGTGAGTTCTGTGTTCATATCCTCTGCTCTTTTGGTCCACTGGCTGGTTAGTGTTTTCGTATTGATTTCTAAGCACTCTTTGTAAGGCAGGGAAATCGGTGATTTAAGATTTCTCTGGCAGAGTTCTTCATGCTGGACCGGAGCTGAGAGCTCTTGGCAGGGACACCAGCCGAGGGAGACTGTTTTAAATCAATCGCAAGTTGAGAAGGGCTCTGAACAGGGTCCTATCACAGGAATAAGAAATACATTTTAGGACTCTGGTGATACACTTGAGATAAACGGGGATGAAGGAAAGAAAGGGCAAAGACGAACCCAAAGTTTCTAACAGGAAACAGAAAGACTGGGGGTAACCCTGACAGACTGGAAAGAAGAGCCAGTTTGGAAGGGAAGATGCTAATTGCATGTTGCAATTACTGAGTGTGAAACAGTGGTGCCTTCTCCAAAAGAAGACGATTTACAGGCAGTGGGAGATACGCGGCCCAACCAGGAATCAGGCAAGGGTTCTGGGAAGCATCTCTATAGAAGTGACAGCTCAAGTCACAGGGGAGATGAGCTCACTGCAGGGAAAAGGAGAAGCAAAGCCCAGGACATGGACTTGAGGACACCCACGAGGAGGGAGAGAGACCAGCAGAGGAAACAAGCCAAGAGAAGAGTGAGTTTCTACAGCAGGGGTGAGCAAACAGTGGCCAGTGGGCCGTATCTGCCACCTGGCCTGTCTCACTAAATAAAGTTTTATTGGAACATAGCCTCACCCACTTGTTGACCAACTGTCTAAGGCTGCTTTCACACCGCCAACAGCAAGAGCTGGATAATTGTGACAGAGACCTTATGGCCCCCCAAACCTAGAATATTTACTATCCAGCCCTTTTACAGAAAAAGTTTTCCAAGCCTTGCTCTAGAAGGAAAGTTGTTGGTCAATTCGGTCAAATGCTGCATGGAGTTGGAGGATGATTAGAAGTGGGAAAACACCACCCAATTTAGACAAGAGTTAGCAGGTTACTTCGAAGACTGTGGCATTGGGATTAGAAAAGGGCCTTTAAGGGAACAGTTGGTAGAGTTGACTCATACACATCAGAAAAAGCAGAGCACGAGGTTGGCGGGTAGCTAGAAAGTGTACCAAGAAGGGTGGTGAAACGCAGTCCATCCACCCATCTGTCCTTACACCCCTTGTGTTGGGAAGGCAGACGGTCCTCATGACCAGGGGGACCAGAGCTGGAAGGGAGCTTCATCAGGAAAGCGGGGGGAGGGGACCACGGGCAGCTGAGGGCTGGTGAAAGTTTAATAACGCTGGGAAAAGCTGGCTCTCAAGAAGCATTTGCAGCAGTGTGCCCCGATTTCCACGGCGCACGTGCTCCAGCTGGCGGCACTCCTGATAATGTACCAATAGGCTCCTTCAAGCCAGCACACCAACTGGGTGATGCCGTCGCCAGCGCTGAGGCTGGGGGATGGAGCCTCGGAGGACATGGGCAGGGTGTGGAGTCCTTTCCCAGGAAATCCTGGGAAGCAAGAGGTAATGTCATGGTAGCTGGAAGGAAAAGGCACGAACTTCAATACTGGGAAGTGGTGACAGAGAGGCTGGCTGAGTCACCAGGCACTGGACATAAGCTCAGCTTCTGCCAGAGTGCAACAGCCATTTGTGGTGAGACATTGCCAAATTTTAAAATAAAATTAGCTTAATATATTAAAATCATTATCAAGTCTTCTAATAATTAGGATCCTATGTAACCCAGTGCTTCTGAATATACACATGTATGTAAATATATACAATTACCTGTATAAACACATACGTATACATGGTAATCATTCAGTCATTTGAGTTGTTGCTGCCTACACAATGATGAAATTATATATTTCAGTCCATCATACTGACATTGAAATAGCTCCTGATACAGTTCGGAATTATTAAAGATGAAAATATTTCCAAATAGTTATTTGTTAATTTTTTATACATTAAAAAACCTGAACGATACATCTATATTCCAATGTCTGATGAGCCAAAGCCATTGGTATTTTGGACGGGGAATTAAACCAACCGTGTAGAGTCGCCTAACGACGCTACTCCTGCAGAGTGCCGTCCGCGCCGCCAGGACGGGAAGAACCTGCCTCACCTGCGCTCTTTCAGTCGCTCCCACTCAGTCACGCGCTCAGCCATCCAGCCCTGCTCGATTCCTTAGTATACACAGGCAAGGTCCCAGGGGCTAAAAACATTTTTCATAGTGCTTGAAGGTTTTTTTTCCCACTGAACAAATAATCTTCAACTAGTCTTTAAATAAAACAAAAATCTGCCAGGGAGCAGACCTGGAGGAAAGGCGGGGGCGGAGCACTTGGGGGGACCGTGCATTTCTTCTCCGCCCACGCACTGCCATCGCACCTCGTTGCTGTAGCAGCAGGGGCACAGTTCACTGCCTCACTGTATCCAAGCTCGTCTTCTGCAGTGTCCTTCCTGGACAATGGCACTCATGCTTTATGCTGTTGTGACTGAATGGCTGTCTTCCTTTCTGAGCGAGCAGGCAAGCCTTCTTGGGTGGGATGGAAAATACCTCTCTCTTCTTAGCGTTATTCATTCTGATGCTGCGCCCTCCACGCCCTTAGGACATGCAGGCAGGGGAGACGACAATTAAATAACGAGCGAGCGGGTCCCGAACAAAGCCATGTGATGCTGGGCACCGAGCTTTCTCTGTTTCCCAACGCTCCTGAAACCCCACAGTGAGGTCTGTAATTTTATTCTTTGAGAAATGGATTCCTGTAAGCTTTTAGCACAGTGAGAATTGCCCAATCTTATGAAATGTTCTTTTTTCCCTCCCTCAAGCCCTTCGGGTAACACAGACCAGATTTCTAGATGTCCTACCGGCAGCCGACCTTTTCTCGTGAACTCTAGTCAGTGGCCAAGGGAGAGGAGCGTCCGTGCTTTAGAATCTCTTTTCTGGGCCTGCGAGCAAAAATTTGATGACATTTCTCCTTGATATGAAATCTCTGCTCGGACATCTGGCTTCACAGTGAGGACCTTTCAATACACCAGCTTCAAAGGAAGGGCTTAGCCGTGGTGGGCACGATGCCAGAGGAATGTTCCCCGCTCTTTCCATACAACTATTTCTATCAGTTTCCCCCCCATGAACTTCTGTGAGTTCAGCAGAGAGCGCTCACTGCCGAGCAGATGACTTGGCTTTGGGGTACAGCCTGGTGGGACCTCCCCCTGGAGTGCGGGAGTGCAGAAATTATGTGTAAACAAGGTATAGGGTATTTTATTAGAATCTGCCTATTGGGCAAAATATATCACTGTTACCACAAATCTAGTTATTTTTGCATATCTGCTATAGCATCACAAAATATTTACAAGCTTGTTGCCATCAATTAAATGAGAATAAAGTGACATGATTAGTTTCCAGAGCCTTGATTTATGTGGTAACATCATTCAGTTACTCAGTATATTTCTAGAACTTCCACTAAGCCATGAACTTCAATAAGGGGTTGCTCTCAAGAGGTTTAGAGTCTACTTGGTGATAAAGAGAAGGAATCAAATACAGGTCACAATCTCCTCTTTGCAGTCCCCAAATCCTCTTCAAATCATGAATTGTTTTTGAAAGGCTGCGGTTAACTTGTGAAGCAACAAAACCTGACTGACGCTGTGAGCGTGTTCAGAGTTCCTGTTTGTCCCGTTTGGGGGATTCATATGCATCACTCTGCACATGAGTCTGAGTGTAGCGTGTTGTCCCAGACCCACCTGGAGATAAAGACAAGCACTACACCACCTCCCTAGACCTGCAGATGCTGATTTGCAAAACACATTCTAGGTTTTGGATAAGGGACTGGGGACCACCATTACAGTGCCGCGAAAACTTCAGCAGAGGAAGGAGCAAAGCTGGCATGGGCTTCTCACTCAGACACCTCACAGAAAGATGACACTGAAATCTTAAGGGAAAGGACTCTACATGGAGCTCGTGTGATCACAGAGAGCGTGAAGGTTGAGGGCTGGCTGTTGATACAGTGGAGAGAAGGGCCCCATCTAGACAAGTGGTTCTCAAAGTTTTGGGTCTCTGGACCCCTTTACACTCTTAAAAAATCAAGAACCCCGAAGAGGTTTTGTTTATGTGGGTTATATCTACTGATATTCACTATATTAGAAATTAAAATTAACAACTATTAAAACATTTATTTATTAATTCATTTAAAAATACCAGTAATAAACCCATTATGTATGAACCTAAACATATATTTTTAAAATAAAAGTAACTATTTTTCCAAAGCAAGAAAAAATTAGTGAGGAGTGTGGCTATGTTTTATACTTCTGCAAATCTTTTTAACGCCTGGCTTAGTAGAAGGAGCTAGGTTCTCATCTCTGCTTCTGCATTCAGTCTCTTACGAGATGTTGCTTTGGCTGAAGTATAGGAAGACAGTCTAGTCTCACACGGGTAAGCAGTTGAAAAGGGAGGGGTACTTTCGTGACCTTTCAGATGACTGTGGATATTCCTTGTGACTACATCAAAAATTGACAAGCGGTAGTTTCTTTAAAATGTTAGCTGCCACGTGGAATCTGAAACTCTATCAGTAAACTTTGTGTACCGTTAACATTAAAATCCACTGGTCCACTTTGTTTTTTGAGTGGGTCTTTCACCTATGCGTGATTTTGTAACAACAGTGATTTGGAACACACTGGTTCAGAGAGTTATAAAAATCTTCCAAATGTTGATACACTTCACTAATTCTCCCAGTTTCTTCCCGTACACATCATTAGTTATACCACTGATCTCATCGGAAAAGTCTTCAAGTACTGGGAAGCTGTCAAGCTTGCAGTGATGGTATAAGTTTTCCAAATTCCTAATTTTTTCTTGAAAGCTCAAATGTTATCATTAGCAACAATATAGTCAGTTGCGATCCTTGAAGTGTCAGACTCACTTCTTTCATTTTCAAGAAGACCTCTGCCAGGCAGTCAGAACAGAATATGCGTAGTTTGCCTTTCAATTGTTCTTTCCAAGTGACTAGAGTTCAGCTCACACTCAGACAAATGCAGAACTGCTTCTCCTCAAGACAACCATCCTACTTCAGTATGCAGCAGGAGTGCTTTATGTGTACTTCCTATTAATATTAGAAGCTGTGTTCTCAGGGATTGAGATTTAATAAAATTAATACTATTTATTTCAGTTTTTTTAAAAGCACAAGTATGTGGTGGTGAAGAAAATGACTACTCATACAGTTCACTGTCAATGCCATGTCTCACGATAAAACACCAGCAGTTTTATCCTCCACTGCTTGTATACCATCAGTGCAAATGTGAACACAGTGAAAAAGGCATCTGATGTCTTTGTCCTATTATGAAAGTAGTTTTGACCTTGTGGAGCCCCTGAAAAGATCTCAGGGGCCCACAGGGGTCAGGGGTCTGAGGACAACACCTTGCGAGCCACTGGTTTAGGTGGTGAAGTGTTTCATATGCCATGCTACAAACGTAGACTTCATCCCGTAGGCAATGGAAAGCCACCGACGGATTTTAAGAAGCAAACCACATACTCATATTTGTGTTTTAGAAAGGTCCCTTTATGGGACTTCCCTGGTGGTCCAGTGGGAAGGAATCCATCTTCCAATGCAGGGGACACGGGTTAGATCCCTGGTCAGGGAACTAAGATCCCACATGCCGTGGGGCAACTAAGCCCGTGTGCCACAACTACTGAGCTCGCGCGCCTCAACAAGAGAGCCTGCCTGCTGCAAACTACAGAGCGCGCCTGGAGCCCACGCACCACAACTAGAGAGAAGCTTGCACGCCACAACTAGAGACAAGCCCATGTGCCACAACTAAGAGCCCGCATGCCGCAACTAAGAGCCCACGTGCCACTGCGAAGACCTGATGCAGCAAAAAAATAAAAAATTTTAAAAAGGTCACTTTATCAACAGTTTGAGGGACAGATTTTAGAGGGGCAAGCTATTGGCAGTGCTTCTACAAAAAAGGGATTGTAACAGGCAAAGTCAAAGATATGAAGGTCTAAGAAGGTAGGAGCTAGTGACTGGGGGATGGGGTGTGCATTTGGAAATACGCAGACGTTATTCTAGGAAATGACCTTGGGGAGGGAAGGGAGGCAAAGAATTCATTCAAGGGGGCTTCCAGAATCTGACTTGAGTGACCGAGTGGATGACGGTGGTACTTTAATTCTTATAATCAGTACAAGAAGAGCAGGTTTGGGTGAGAGAAGAGTGGGAGGAAGATAAAGTCAGTTTATGGTGTATCTAGTTTGAACAGCCTGAGGGTCATCCAATGAAACTGTGCAACAGTACTTAAAAATGTGGATTGACCGCCTGCCAGTTCAGGGGACACAGGTTCCCTGGTCTGGGAAGATCCCACATGCCGCAGAGCAACTAAGCCCATGCGCTACAACTACTGAGCCTGTGCTCTAGAGCCGGCGAGCCACAAATACTGAGCCCACGTGCCACAGCTACTGAAGCCCATGTGCCTAGAGCCCATGCTCCGCAACAAGAGAAGCCACTGCAATGAGAAACCCGGGCACCACAACGAAGAGCAGCCCCCGCTCACCGCACCGCAGCTAGAGAAAGCCTGCGTGCAGCAATGAAGGCCCAATGCAGCCATAAATAAATAAATCAAAATAAAATAAAATTTCCATCCTGTTAAAAAAAAATGTGGATTGAGAGCTCAGAAGAAGTCTGGGTGGAGGTGGAGATTCAAAATTCATTTGCGTGGAAATTTACATGAGGGGCTGGGATTGTCCAGGGACAGCACATACAAAGAAAACAGAAGAGGCTTTGCTTAACACCAATATTTGAGTGTCAAAAAGAGGAAGAGGAGACGGGGAATGGGAGAAATGGTTTCAGGATGGTTGATGAACTGGGAAAGCGCTGCCATGGAGCTAAGGCAGTTTTTAGAGCCTGTTTATTGGCATATTAAATCACTGTTCACAGATGCTCATGGTCTCAGACTAGAGAGGGTATATGATTTCCCTGCCCCACTGATGTGGATGGAAATGAAGTTGAGGCTGCAGGGACTTTTTTCCTGCTCATTTTTTGCCCTCCTGTAATCCACCATGAGGAGGACACCCAGGCAGCTAGTAGTCCAAGGAGATTGTACAGACAAGTAGAGCAGGCCTGAGCCCAATCTAAAGCCTGGAGTCAAAGCACACTAATGGTCCATAGATATGTTTTAAGAAAAACAAATGTTTGTTATGACAAGTCACTGAACTTGGGGGATTGTTTGTTACACAGCATTGTGGCAACTGCTGACTAACACAGGTTCCTTGTTAAATGTTATTAAGGAGTCAAACAGGCTTCTAAGATCACACAGGAGACTGAATTTCCCTCTCCCAACACCAAATGAAGTGAGTAAATACAAGTAAAAATGAGCAGAAAAGCACTAAGGCACTGAGATAGGGTAGTAAGGTGGACATAATAGGAAAAGGTGAAGGAAACAAACATGACTCTGGAGACACTACAGTGTTTCAGTGACTTGACTTCAGAATCTGCCCATGTCCCCAAATTGTTACTTTGTTAGGGTTAACAAAGCCCCAGGACTTCCCACTAATACCACCAACTTTGAAGACAAGGACACTGTATGGGTAGCCTCAGCTTTCTCCTCTTCTGGCTGTGGGATGGGTGGGAAAACAGGTAGAAGTCAGGGCTGTCTACCGCTGAGGAAAGTGAAGGTGTCCAGCCTTCAGGACGACACAACAAGTTGGGATAATTCAACCCCCAATGGATTGTATGATGCCCCCCCCACCACTGCTGTTAAGGTAGTGCGAACTCAGCAAGTGAACAGTCAGCCAAACCAGACTGCAGGCATGTCTCTACTCCAGCTCGCCCTTCCCTTCCCTTGGGTTCCAGAAAACGCAGAGACACTTCAAATAAGTGTTACTGGTGCAGGGGAGATGCTCTGTGTTTCAGAACCATTTGATATGGGACGTTGAACGTTTAGAGGGATCCTGGTTAACTGCTGAATGTATCCTGGTTAATCTATTAAACTTACCAGATAAAGAAAGACTGCTCCAGGAATCCCCCAGAAAATGCAAATCATTGACGTGGGGGAAAGCTCAAACCTTGCCCAGCCTTCTCCATAGCAATGTTAACTGCTAGATGAGCAATGTCTAAGTTCTCAGGGGAAAAAATGAAAACGAGTATATTGTGCCATCTAACATGTCATTCAAACATAAAGGTCATCAGCAGACATTCTTAAACGTGGAAAAACTCGGGGAAGGTAGCACCGTGAATCTTGAAGGAACTACTTGACCATGAAATCCAGCCAATTAAGAAACACATCAAAGTAAAAACTTCGGGAATGGAAGTGCAAAAGGCTGGGGTATAAAAGGCCTAGTGGTAAGCACCATGTCATTCGTGTCCTTTAAATATAGCATGGGTATTAAACTAAGGGTTATGGTTAAAGACAAATTGTGAATATCGTAAACCCAGACGCTGTAAAGATACAACACAACCCCAGGCAGGAGGTGGTGAGGAGGGGTGATGGCAACGACTGCGAGTATTCTAATCTACTCAGCTTTCAACCCCCAAATCCAATTCTGCCCAAAAGTTTAACAATTCCTCCTGTTTTAATCTAGCTTCTTTCATCAGCTGAATTTAAGTAAAATTAACTTGAGATTTTTCTAAAACTAAAAAAATACTGGATCTAGAGTATTAACCCATTCTGTACGTCTCTCTGGCTTTCCTTCTCTTTTCTCCTTATATGTAATCGGATATCTGAAATGATGTTCATCTTTTTTTTTTTTTTTGCGTTACGCGGGCCTCTCACTGTCGCAGCCTCTCCCGTTGCGGAGCACAGGCTCTGGACGCGCAGGCTCAGCGGCTATGGCTCACGGGCCCAGCCGTTCCGCGGCATGTGGGATCTTCCTGGACCGGGGCACGAACCCGTGTCCCCTGCATCGGCAGGCGGACTCTCAACCACTGCGCCACCAGGGAAGCCCTGATGTTCATCTTAATGCCAAGATGGCTATTTCTGGGTGATGAAATCTGTGGTGACTTTAAATATTTTTAGTTTTCTGGCTCTCTGCATTTTGAATTATTTACGAGCATATGCCATTATCCATTTTTTACAAAAATAGAGTAGATTTTCTTTAAAAATATGCCCTGATGTTAATGACCAATGTTGATTCTGGGTGGTAGGAATATAGACACAGGTTTTCCCCTGTACTATTTTGTGCAGGTGACGGGTAAGAGGAGATGGAGCTGGACGCTGAGCACAGACCACTGCTGGGGATCTACGTGGCCTCCCAACCTCTTCCCCTCGCCCCTCTGAGAGGTGGTGACCATCTCCCCTCCCCCTGGTTCACGGCTGGCCCTGGGACCTGGCTTGACCAATAGAATGTGGTGGAAGTGCCACTGTGAGTCTCCTACAGTAGCTGTAAGGGAAGCGCAGGTCTGCCTTCACCTACTTGAACCCCACTCTTAGACAGCAGCTTCCACGTACAAGGTCTGACTGCCCAGAGAACGAGGCGACATGGGGGGTCTGGACCCACCCTGGATGCCGCAGCCCCAGCCAACTTCCTGAAGAATATATGTTGACGAGGTCCCCAACCTCCAATGCTACATATTGAGCAGAAGACCCACCCAGCCCAACCCTGCCCACATCTCTGATCCAAAGAATCGTGGGCACATAACAGAGCTGTGGCTTTAAACTACCAAGTTTTTGGGTGATTTGTTCTACAGTAGAGATAGCTCTTTTCAGAAGCTTGACTCTGAAGGTGAGGAGTGGACTAAAGCAGTAAATAAGTGATGAAGATTTTTTTGCTCTCGAGATAGGGTGTGCTACAGCATAAAAGATGCGCTCGTGTGACTGCACTTCTACTGCTCTAACTCCTTCTGTGCTCTAGGAATTCCATCCTGTGAGAGGCCTCGCTTCTTAGCCACAAGGCTCGTGCCTGCTGTGAGTCTCGGCTGCATGATTCCCTTATGACCACTGCGTTCCTCTGGGCTAAGGCTCTTCCTTTTTTACCAAACACTTTTTATTGTCTCTTATTGTAAAACTGTTGTTATAACTTGAAGTATAGAGCTAAGATAAAAGAAGAAAATTACCACAAATCCCACCACTCAGAGATGACCACTAGTAAGATTTTGATGTGTAATTCCAGTCTTTTTTCCCTTTATATGTACTTTTTTTTTGGCAAAGATGACCTCATATGTACCTACTGTTTTGTAAACTGCATTTTCATTGACAACTATCTTGCGAACATCTTCAAGATTCTTAAATATCCTTCTCCAACATTGCTTTCAATAATGCTTAGTTTTCAGCTGATGTGCTACGGTGGAAAAGAAGCAAGGAGACCAAAAATGCCGGTGCTGTGGATGCCTTTCACATGACGGAAGATCAATGAACAGTTATGAGATAAATGAGTGAGTGCTAGAATGAGCATCTTTTTGGCTAGCTAAAGCTCAGTGCAAGTTTTTAATTGCCACGTAGGGCAAATTCTGGAAATGGGTCAAAGCCTAGGCACGTCTCTCGGGCAATGTAATAATGGTAGGTATTGCCAAATTATTCTCCAGAGATGTTTTATCGGGTTACACTACCCCAGGCCGGTGGCCCTTTAATTGGGTTTCAGCGGCCTACTCGATACCTCCGTTTTCTCTGAAGACTGACTTTAATGAAAGGCCTCCTTACCCACGGGAACACTCTGAGGCCCTGGCCAAGTGAGCGCTGGGCCTTCTGTGCACTCCGTTCTCCACCCAGAAAGTGGGGTGAGGCACACTTCATAATGAGTACGCACACTGTTCTTATAGCGAATATTTAAACACAGTAAGACCTAATACTACGAAGTATTAAGTCCATATGAGCTTACTTGAATGTACATGCAGGCAAATGTACTTGGTCTCAGAAAACCAAATACAAGCCTCATGGTGACTCTGTCTCTCTCTGAGTATCTCTATCCCTCCATGTATCTGCCTGTACAAAACACTCAAACACAATTAGGATGTCCAGATCAAACAACTGTTGCAAAAGTGCTGTCATCATTCAGGCAGACAGGGAATCAGAGTGACGACACCCTGACTTGGTTACGCACTTGGTCACTGATTCACTTTCACAGACAATGTAGATGCAGGGGTCTGGTGTAACGGTTAATAGCTGAGGCTGTCAGGTCAGAAGACCGTGACTTGAACCTGGCTCTGACAGTTATCTGGCCATCTGACCTCTGGCTAGTTACTTCACCCCAGAGCCTCAGTTTTCCCATCTGTAAGATGGGGATGATAGAGACACTCTTCCTTGTAAAGATTACTCATAAAGCTTAAATGAGACAATGGAACGTGAGGTGAATGAAAATGTTTGGTAGAGAGCCTGGTACATACTACTTGTTGAAGAAATATCAGCTATTATTCCTATTATTTTTTGTGACATAGCCTAAAAAAAAATCATGCAAGGCAACAAGTGCTAAAACATTAACTATCTGATATAGGTTAGTAAAAGAAAAAGTCATTCGCTATCCATGATCTACGTGAGTGAATCAAAACTCAACTATATCTTATCTACATTGTGATTTTAATTATTTTCAGGTACCTATGTTTTGGTCATTATATGTCATAAATATAATATAAATATATATATGTACATATATATGTACTGCCATCTTTTAACTTCAACTTCAGTCTTTATGATTTGACAGTCTGTTGGAAATTAGGGTCAGAATGTTTTTCTCTTTTAACAGGTGAATGGATTAAAACTGCAAAAAAATTAATTAAAAATAGGCAGTTATACTAATTACATTTCTTTCAAGATGTTCTGATCTTTAAGAAACAGTATTGGAAACTCTGTTGTTATGAAGTAAATGAATGTTCCCCTTTTGCATATATTGGGATTCAATTACTTATTTAAAATGTGGAAGTTACCTACCACTCGGTATCTGGGTATCAAGTGGAAAAGAAACTCACTTAAAGTGAAAATTTTATATAGCAAAAGAATTTAAATAAAGTTGTCAACTCAGTTCATGCAAAGCAAAACGGTTCTACAGATCAATGAGTACTTCTTCTGCATCTATAAATGAAGAGTTTCAGAGATTTGTTAAAATTACCAGAATATGAAAAAGAAACATCTTTTTTTGTCTCATCACATGTAGGGGGAGAAAACACTCATAGATGGAAAAATACAGGGAAAATCTCATTAACGACAAAACAAGTCCTCACCTCTAAAGTGAGGAGGCTGGATATACTCGCCTCTAAGGTTCGGTCCATGTCTTAGGTTTTTCTTCTATTCAGGGCTGTCCAGGCTTAAAGGGTATATACAACAAAGCAACTGACATTAACACTGACTTCTCCCTAAGCTACTCAGATTGCCTACAATAGGCTAGAGAAAAGAAAGATGGAGGGATGAGGCAGAAAAAGGCAGTGACCCAAATGTCTCTTTTATTTTTCTTTGCTTTGTATGATTACATACTTCAAGCATTGTTATAACAAAGTAAAATCACTGAAAAATAATCTTTTGCTGGGAATTCTTTAAAAAATGTTTTGTTCTCTTTTAAATCTTATTTATAAAGGTTTCCAGATGCTTATCCTCACAGATTAAACACAGCATGATGTAGACACTTACAAAAATATTCACTGCTATGAAGCCAAGAAGAAACTACTTTGAGATCTAACTGCCTATCACCTAAAGAATCAGGGTCCAGGGGATTTTCTGTTGCTATTAAAGGTGTGATCCTCTGAAGCCATTTGGAAACAACCTAGGTTCTCAGCAGCAACACAGTACGGTGTCAAAGCACATCAGATGGTTGGCATTCCAAACCTCAAACAGGTTCTTTCTCATTATGCGAATCCATAATGAAAGGATGTGGGCAGAGAAGAGAATGTAAACTGGAAGCTGACTTCTGAATTTATTAGCCAGCAGTACTGGGCTAAAACAGTCATTCTAATTTCAAGAGACAGCTCCAAAGTGGTTCTCAAGAGAAAGGACAGGGTATTTTTCAAATATTTGTTCAATGTGAATGGACTGGGCTTGCCCAAAATGACTTTTTCCGCTGGCATGTGATCTTTTAGAGGGAAGGCAGCCTGAGTCACTGGCTACATCAAAGTTAGAGTCCAGTGAATGGATTACTGCAGGCTGTGTGAGCAAGCCAGATACCTGCATTCATCCGCCCACTGCTGGGGTTTCAGCCCTCCTTTTAATTACATTAAAGCAGCTGGTACCACTGGTTACTGGGGTCTCCAGATTACCTTGATTGCTCGGTCATTATCTCTAATCAGCTGCTTCTTCTCATCTTCAAACTTCTGTACAACGTCCTGGAGCTGCCTTTCTGCAGCGAGCCGCTGCTGGCTGCTCTCCTCTTTCAGAAAGGAGATGTTCGTCTGAAGCCCTGCTATGATCTAAAATGAAAACAGCATGCTGTAGCTTCAAATTCTTCAGTGAGAGGCCTCTAGTTTATATGTATTTATGCTTCACGAAAGAATGAATTTGGCAAAACTCTAGTCCACAAACTAAATATTTTCAATTAATGTATCACACACACTAACGCATGAAATTCCACACAATAAAAGACTCTAATAAAACTGTGAATGGTGAACAACTGCTGAACCAAATATACTTGGAAGCCGTTCCCACTATAACATTCCACAATGTTTACTCATCAGAGGAAAGAACATCTGTGATCTCAAAAATATGAAATGTGTCAGGATTTATTTTACTGAGAAACATACTTGTTAGAGTGAAAAAAAAACTATTTTGCCTTTCATAATACTTTGAACTCTAATAACCAAAGAAAATCATGAACAGAGTTCATGGTTCATAGTTACCTAATTCTACACAATGATTTTTGAGTGTTTACTAACGCTTGTGTACTGTGCTAAGCACTTCAGTTCCTGTGTCAGTTACTACTGTGTGACAAGCACTGTCATTGCCCATCTTTTATAAATGGAGAGACAGAGTCAGAGCAAGAGGTCAACCTGTGACGTTGCTGATGCCATGCGACCAGGAGACAGGCAGGATTTGAACCCTGCAGACAGGTCGACTGCTGTACTAGTTGGTTTCTCTTAACTAGCTACTACTTTGTCTTCCTTTTAAACAAGGTTTTGGTACTGAAGAGAAGTTTATTATGATATAGTTCCAAATAGGTTGCTTTCTTCCTGACTGATATATATCCATGGAAGTTTATTTTTGGTTCAAATGAGTCATTTCAGAGGCTCCCGCAGTATTCTCTACATTTGAGAAGTGGGTGTCTCCATGACTGGGTTCCCTCCATGGTCTCAAAGTAAATCGGATGAGGGACCTTTTCTTTAATAGGTTTACTGAGAGCACTGCTCTTCCTTTGGTTTGGATGTACCCATTTCCTTTCAAATTCAATAGCGATGACCTTTCAAAAGCAGGAAATAGTTGTTTCTTCTAATAAAAGAAGCAACCTTCCTCCTGGGTTAGAACTTTATGCTGTTGGGTCTATAGGAGAAGGGCTGACTGGTGAGAAACACTGGACCAGTTAGTACTATATTTTCCTTGAAGCTCAGTTTTTCAACTATTATTTGATGACAAAACTAGATTACAGTACCATAAGGCAGTAAATAGAAAGTGTCTGGAGTCTCCCAGATGCCAAGGGCTATAGAAGCATTAGTTGTTACTACTGACATAAGTAGCATATTTACCCAAAAAAGGAACACTTAAGCTTTGAGAAGTGAGCAAACTCACTGTAACAAAGGTTAACACTTAGAATTTGTAAATAATCAAATATAAAACAAGTGTGAAATAAATGACAAAATATATTAATATTTTTAAACGCAAACCTGAACCTTCTGCAATGAGGAGAGGGATTCATTTACTGAGAATGAAGATGTTTTCATCTGTTTTCTGAATTTTGATTAAGTGTTTCCATTCTGGCTGCAATTCAGTTAATTCTCATAGCACTTCTATGAAACAGGGAAGGTTAAATTCTTAGAGTAAATGTCAAAAACTGAGGCGCAGAATAACCAGCTCACTCACAGGCACAGAGCAAGGGGAGCTGGAGATACGAAACAGCCAGATTTCCTTGGCCCAGCATGAAACTTAAGAGTGATATTTTATAAGAACATGGGGCCAAATAGTAAAAGTAACTATTTCAATGACTAGTGCAGTGTTTCAAGTTGAGTAAACTGAAACGTGGTAGAAGTGTTGAGTTTAATTCTGTAATGTGTTCAGTGTGTGTGTGTGCGTGCGCGCGCACGTGTGTGTTTAGTTCTGTCACGCAATTTTATCACGTGTAGATTCGTATACCACCGCCACGATTACACAGCGCATTTTTATGGTACAAAGTAATTTCGTGTCTTTAAAAATTAGTAAGATTTAGATTCGCTTCTAACTGATCAAGACTGAAGGTAAAAAATATTTGGGGGCTCTTCAAATGACCACCAGGACATAAGACATGGATCTCTTCTTTTCAGAAGATTTATGACAGCATACATCAAAAATAAATAAATGCAGGTTTTGGAAGGAATGGTGGGTGAAGACCAGGATGTTCTGAGGAGAACACGCTTGCTTTTGTGTAGAAAATGAAACCTTAACGTTCTTTGCGGGAATAAGGAAATTCCTTTGGGGAAATAATGAGATTATCTTTGGCAAGTTATATTTTAAAACTTATGAAGATGATATAGGGAGAGCGTCAAAACACTTCAGGTGAAATACCTCATATAGATAAATGAATTGATAGACTGAGAGACATGATGGATTTAGAGAGGTGGCTGAAATATGGATAATTTTGGAAGCAGATTTGAGGTTTACTCTAAGATTGAGAAATAATCACACTAACTAGATGAATCAGTTCTTGGCTGTAGACCTAGAGTATAAGACAACAGACTATTCTCTCCTTAGCTCAGGGCACACAACTGGCACTCGATAGATATTTAAGTATTGGAACTATAATCATAGTAAATAAGAAAAAATAATTCCCTGGCAAATTATATTGAGATAATTTAGTCTTTTCATAGAGTAATAATGTAAAAAGTTTCTGAGAAAAAGAAAAACTGACCTGTACAATCATAATCAAATGCCACCGGGTTTGACTGAATCATATTAAAAATCATAAGACAAAATGCTACCACTCAACTAAATATCTACCCTGTATTAGCTTCAGAGAAAGAAGTGGATAAGAACATTTCCATATGGATATTAAAAATTCATATTTGGGGAAGCAAAAGGAAAGTTATTTGGGGCTAATACTGTAAGCAACCTAACCAATGAAAGCTGTAATATTTCATCATATTGTTAAGCAATTTCTACTTTGCATAAATGTCAGTGGTCTTATTAGGTCTTAAAAATAACAGGATTCTAAATAGAGGTTAAGATTTTATTTTTAACTCTCTTGTTTTTTAGATCATAGTAGAGTTGGAGATTTTCATAAAACTCTTCTTTAAAATACAGTGGACAAGGCATACATGGCAAGGTTTGGCAAACATTGAAGATCCCTAGAAAGTAAGTGGAAGAGGGGCACCCGTGCCTTCTGGGTGGCCACCCTGAAGAGTGGCAGGGAGGGGGGCATATGGGCACGGGACATGAGCCCAGGCTCTAATCTGCGCCAGTGGGGGCTTGGGGGCTATGCGGGGGGACATCGGTCCCTCGGCGATGGGCAGGCTCTGCTAGCATTTCTCCGCAGCTACCTACATTCCTGCAAAAATGGCAATATTTTTCTTTGAAAAATGGCCACTAGGTAAGTCAGATGAGTGGGGAAAACCACATGAAAGATGAAGAGGCAAGGTTAATATGTAATATGAAGATAAAAAAGAACAAATATGCGATTCTGATGGAAGTTATACTTGGGAGTGTTCTCAGAGATGGTGCCACCGCTGCCATCAGGGTGATCACCGAGCGACCCAGGAGGGGCGCCGTCCTGGGCCTGTGAGCGTTCAGAGTGCATGGTCTACTAGGTCCTAGAGCTTGATAAAAATCTTAGAGGTTAAGTGACTTCCTTTAAGGGAGTAAAATACTTAAAATATTTTCCAAATTTAACCTGATGCTTCCCTAGGTACCAGTGTATTCATTACTAATGCATTCATCTTATTACTTTACTTTTTTTTTGAGAGAGCGATTTAAAAAATCTGATAAACAGTTAAGCAGCTTTGCTTCTGGCATTCTCCTCAGCCGAGTTATGAGTTAGAGATTCCAGCAGACTATCACTGGAAAACAGCAAACATCCATCCACAGTTCTGTTGTATACTGTTTATTTTCAAATTATCTGTTTCTCTGAACTGACTTTATTATAGACAAGTGTTTCTCAAATGCCAGTTCACAGATATAAACATATACATATATTTATATGCGTATAAATATTTATATTATTTAGAGATGGGCAAACAAAATGTTTGTAATGTAAGGTCATCCTACCTCTTATGAGAAGAATGGACTATCTTTTATTATGTTATTCTATCTTTTCTAGGATTTTTCTTTTTGGGTGTTGCACTGCCCTTTCATTTACGAATGGTGGCCACAGCACATGACAGTCGTCACCAGCTGATGTCTGCTCCCTACGTGCTTCATGTCCTTACACGGGGAAATACCCAGCAACCCTTTGCCTCTCCGAATTTTGGAGGGAGATATTATCACTTCTTGAACACCCAGAAATGAATTTAAAATGCGTAATTTCTTGCTCCTTCCATACATGTTTCATTCTTTGCTCCCCCTTTCCTTTCTCCACTGAGATTTCATAGGCTCCTATAAGAACTAATAGCTGTTAAATGCTTTACCGTGTCCTAGGCCCTGTACTGAGCACTTTTCTGGCATTGTGTTACTTAATACTTAAAACTGTCCTATGAGGTAAGTAGACTACTCTCCCATTTTACACATGAGGAAACTGGATTCCAGAGAGAGCAGGTAACTCGCTCAAGGTCACGTAAGTGGTGGGGCTGGTATTCGGACTCAGGTCTGTGGACTCCAAAGCTTAGGCTTTCTTCCCCCCAACTTACGTTTAATTTGCTTTAATATGGACTAATCAGGCTTCTTCACACCTTCCTTTAGGTAAAACTTAAATACTCCTGGTGTTTAAGCATTTCTATCAGCTATTTTGTATCTCACTTTCGGTCTACCTCCGCCATTTAACATAAAGCAAAATAAGCAGGATGTAAGGGTATGCCAGCTGGGTTTTTTTCACATTTTAGTTTAGCTTTTGGAGTAATAAGATTTCTTTTGATTATAAGAATCTTTCTCAGTGGATTAAAAAGGATATTTCCCCATGTTGTTTCCTGGAATAATGGCCATCGAGACATCACCATCATCTTTTAGATAAACACGTTTGTCTTCACTTAGACAAAGACTTTTTGCTTTCCTAATGGGATGTGAATTATATAATATATGCACATTTTAGAAATAACTGTAGAACCTAAGAAATTTCATAATTATCGGCAGAGTTTTGCCATATTAAAAATGTGAGGGGTTGGGCCAGACTGGTGGTGTCAGGTTAAGACCTTCCGTTCCGATGTCGAATACAGGCTGGGTCCTGGCTTAGTCACTTGCTAACCTGCGTGACCTCACCTCTTTGAGTCTCAGTTTTCTCAAACAGAAAAATGGGGCCAGTAATAGTTTCTAATTCCAGAGTTCCTGTGAATGAAACTGAATGAATCAATGTGATTAGTGCCCCATAAAATTCTTAATTTCATCATCGTTTTGTTGTAGTGTTGCTAGTACTACCACTGTGTACATACATTTCAGTTGACTGTCACATCTCACTATACATGGCAAAAATACTAAGAAAAGTTGCTTTTAAAAATCATCAGATATGATGTCCACAAAATGAAATGGCTTAATCTATCCATCTGTAAGATGAAAATCAGCATTTTATTTATTCCACAATGACTCATACAACTAAGGAATGTTTGGAATTCCCTAGATGATGCCAGAGGACATCATTATAACAACTTGTGCAGAAGAAGGACTCCAAGCATCGTAAGTCAAGTAGAGACAAGTGTTCAGTATTTGGCCTTCTACCACAACTACTATAGTAATGGCATCCAGCAAGATGTGAATGTTGGCCCTTGTAATTCTTCTTTTTCCCAAAAGGAGTCAACAGTTGAGCTTCTAATTTAACCCAGTATATTTGCCATTTTGAATCTTGTTGTTAAGCAGTCTTTAGGTGCAGCAAAATGGAATACTGCAAAAAAAGCACAGATGGTATCAAACTGCTTACATCACAAATGTAGGTGTGTATCTCCAGCCCTTGTGAAATATGTTTCAGCCTGGACTTGTTCAAGACACAGGCTGGTTTTACAATATCTGAGTGTGTGTGTGAGTGCGTGTGTGTGTCAGTTCAAATGGTTCAATATGCCTGATTTTAAAAAGTTAAGACTGAAATATTAATAGCATCCACATACTCATCAAAAATATGATACTAATCCATAAAAAACTGAAAAGAATCACATTTAGCTCTAAAGTACAAATGCTTTTATGGTAGGTTTCTTTCTTGTTTGTTTTGGTTTTGCTCTTTTTTTCTTTAAAGTTCTTACCTGTGAGGATTTGGCCAGCTTCTGAGTGTATTCTTTCTCAATCTGCTTCAGCCTGCTGTTGGCCTGAAAAACACATGCAATGAACACACACACAGTGACCTGTGAGGTTGGTATCTCTCGCACACGCCTATCACCAGGCAGCTGGGATGGCTGCCAGCTGCACCGCCCTTCTGGGGCAGCCAGAAAACCACAGGGCTTGCCTTTGATCTAACGCCAACTATTCATCACTTAAAAAGCAAAAAGCAAAAGAGAAAAAAAAAAAAGATCTCTCCTGCCAATTATTAGACAAACACAGACTTCTGTGGGAAGAGAAAGGGAGAAGGAGAGACAGAAATAGACCCAGCAAACGTGTGTGAAGTCGGGGAAGAGAGGAAACAGAGGAGAAGGAAGAGGAAACGAGGGGAGAGGGAATCGGAGGTGGGGGAGGGAAGACGGTAAATTTAACACTCTTTCCCTTAGTTTAAAGAGAAAAGAACTAGACCCTCCTGGTGGAGGCTGATAGGAGATTTTAGACTCACTGAGCCAAGGTCTGAGCCCTACTCTGCCTGACACACAAGAGCTCTTTTTTTGAAGTGACAGATACATCTAAATCAAACAAT
Source organism: Hyperoodon ampullatus (assembly GCF_949752795.1). NCBI lineage: Eukaryota > Metazoa > Chordata > Mammalia > Artiodactyla > Ziphiidae > Hyperoodon > Hyperoodon ampullatus. The sequence goes on from NC_136932.1 coordinate 24,882,041, forward strand.
TTCTATGGCGTGGAAGTAGGGTGGCCTTCCCAGAAGAAGTCTACATTACTTAGAACTCCATGATCTCCTTTGCCACCCGAGTTCCCATCCTTTGTGTGTGACCTGCTTTCCCTCTCCCTGGAAGCCTCAGGATCTTCACTTTATCCTCCGAGTTCGGAAATGTCGCGGTGACTTGCCCTAGCTGGGCCTTTTTTCTCATCCATTGTGCAGGCACTAAACGGGCCCTTTCAATCTGCGCTCGTGTCCTGCATTTCTAGAAAAGGCTTTGGTCATTTCTCTCTTAATTTCCTCTCTTTTTCCCCCTGGTCTCTTTCTCTCTTGTCTCTCTGTCTGCCTGTCTCTGCAGCTCTGAATATTGGACCTCACAGGTTTAGCATCTTTTTCTTGTTGTTTCTATTTTCCATTACTTTGTCTTTTTGACCTTTTGGAGCAACTCTCGACTTTGGATGTTAAACTTTGGATTGGATTTTAAAGACTCCAGCTGTCCTGTTTGTAATTTCCAAGAGTTTCACTGTTGTTCTCTGAACACACCATCACTCCCCATTTTTAACAGACGAGGAAGCTGTGCCACAGAGGGGTTAAGAGAGCTGCTCAGCGTCGCATCTAGGAAGTGATGGAGCCAGGACCCGACCCCACCTGGCAGAGCACAAGTGCTTCACCGGCTAGAACACACGGCACAGGGCGTCCCAGAGAATCCCAGTTCTCCTGAGGTGATTGATTTCATACACACCTGTACAATGTCTACACCTACACACACACATTTAAATTTTCTTTCTGTTCTCTAGAGTGTCTGTATTTTTCTTAGTTCATTTCTTTGCCGTACCAGCCTGTTTTGGTCTCTGTTTTTCACTTTAGAAATGTCCTCAATTTTTGGTGATCTTCGGTGTTCTTTCTTGTTTAAAGTGTGGCCCTCTAAAACAGGCAGGCTTGGGGACAGGTGGAGTCATCACAGGGTATCACTAAGGCTCCTGGACTCTCTCACACCAGTATCTGACTGGACATCCTTCTTGGACCCTTTTGCCCAGAGCTGTGCCCCCCGGATTACCGTCTGGAGGCATACATCGGGCTGCCAGGGTGTTCAGAAGGGTGCCTAGATGTTCAGGATACCGATTCTTGTACAACCCCATTTTTATTTTAACCCTGAGCTATACCTGGGTCCCCTCTCTCATTCCATCTCTCCAGGGAGCAAACCAGGGGTGGACATGGAATAAATTCAAAGGCTGAAGCCCTAATACCAATGTGATGGTATTTGGGGTGAAGCTTCAGGAGGTGATGAGGTTGGGGGGTGGAGCCCTCATGAATGGGATTAGGGCCTTTATAAGAAGAGGCCAGTGAGCTAGTTCTTTCTGCCGTTTGAGGCTACAGTAAGACGATGGCCGTGTGCAACCTGGCAGAGTGCTCTTACTAGAACTGGACTGCACCAGCACCCTGACCTCCAACTTCCAGCTTCCAGAACGATCAGAAATAAATTTCTGTTCTTGATAAGCCACCCAGTTTGTGGTGTTCTGTAATAGAACCCAAGCTGACTAAGACAACAGCCGTGTAATTTATGAACTTAAGTTCACAAGCAGTTCTCTAGAATTTATCCCATAAATTTCTTTGCATCTATAATGGCGCTGAATACACTGGATAGTTTTGTTTTTTCCCAACTAGAGAGGGCTTGTGACTATTGCTGTTTTCTCTACTAAATCACCAGACTCTATTCTGGCTCTATGACTAATAAAGCCACTCTCTACTACAGAATCGAGGCCACACTGAGCCTCATGAGAGTTATTTGTCTTGCTTCACATCCTGCCAATACTTTTTAATCAAAAAATGCTGTTGATAAAGTACTTGTTGCTTATTTAATAAATACTTGTAGAGCTCTTACCCGGTGGCACACACTGTTCTAAAAGCTTTAAAAATGCTTACTAGAAAATATGAAAATTATAGTGTCATAAAGGTTGTTACTTTTCCCCCAAAAAGCTGGAGTCAGAGAGGCTGGTTAGTGTACAACATCCTGTGACACAGATGCAGCTACTCTTCAAGAGTCTGAGGCTACTCGGCCCCAGAACCCCACAGCCTCAGATAGAGTCTTTTACAATTAACCACCCAGCTCATGCATTCATTCCAGGCAACCGGGACTAGAGCAGCGGACAAAACAGACAAAAATCTCTCCCTACCTTTATGGAACTTCTAACCTAGAGAGCAATCATATAACTTATCAAAGTGATAATATTTTAGATGGTGCAAATGCTATGAAGAAGGATAAAGCAAGAAAGTGAGATGAGAAGTGAGGACTGGTAGGGGGTAGTTTACAATTTTAAAAACATATTAGTTAGGGAAAGCCTCACTGAGAGGGTGATATATGAGCAGAGACCTGCAGGAGACGAGGGAGCCATGGTGGACTCTAGGGAAAGAGCACTCCAGGCAGGAGGAGAGCCAGTGCAAAGGCCCCGAGGCAGAGGCATGCACAGTGTGTTCAAGGCACAGGGAGAATCTATGAGCAGCATCTCCCTTGGACAAGATGAGAGAGAACGAGGGGCCAGATCCTTCATGGTGTTGTAAGCAGCTGTAAGGAACGTGCGTTTTAACATGAGTGAAATGGAGAGTCAAGGAGGCGTCTTCAGTACAGGAGGGACATGGTTTCACATGAGTGTTCATACGACCACTCTAGCTTTTGTTTCGGGCAAGAGTCAGGCAGAGAAGCCAGTTGGGAATCTACCGCAAATAATCCAGACGGTGACAGAAAAGGTGGTAAGTGGTCAGATTCTGAGAAAGATTTCAAAGTAGAACCAACTGGAAATGCTGCAAGATAAAGAGATGAATCAAGGATGACTTCAAGATTTTTGTCCTAAGCAACTAGAAGAATGGGGTTGTCATTAACTTACATCAAAAAAAAACTACACATGGAACAGATTTGGGGGAAAGATCAAGAGATTGGTTTTGGACACATGAAGTTTGGAGATGCCTACTGGACACCTTGTGTTGAGGTGAACATTTGAATATGTTCAAGTGTTCTGGAGTCCAGAGGAGAGGTCTAGGTTAGAAGTATAAATTCAAGTGTCACTAGTATATAAACGGGCAGGTAGAACTATGCTACTGGATGAGATCTCAAGGCACTGAGTGTGTATCCAAAACAGAAGTCTAAGAATCCTGAGCCCTGGGCCTGCAGATGTCAGGAGGCTGGAGATGGGGAGGAAAGTAAATGGAAGTAATGGCCAGAGAGAGAAGGAATCAGGAGAGTATGGGATCCTGAAGCCAAGGGAAGAGAGTGTTTCCAGGACCAGTCAACTGTGTCGGGTTCTACAGGGAGTCATGTGACATGAGCGTGTGGAGGACAGTGGTGGCCTAGACATGAGTGATTCTGGTACAGCACCAAGGAGGAAAGCTGGATCAGAGGGAGCTCAGGGTAGGAGGGGGGAACTGGAGAAGATGAGACAAGTTGTCCACAGTTTTGTTACCAAAAAAAAAAAAAAGGAGAGAAATGGGCTGCAAGTTGCAGGGGAAGTGAGTAAAGAAAGGGCTGATGCTTGTTTTCTTTTTTACAAGACGAGAGAGCAGCATGTGTGTAAGATGATGGGAAAGATCTGGCCGTAGAGAAGGAAAAAACAAATGATGCCAGAGATCTACCGGCGGCATGTCCTGGAGTGAAGGAGAAGGGGTGAGTTCTAGGGCACAAGGGGACAGAGTGGCCTTTGCTGGGAGTGCAGGTCAATTATCCCTGGTACAGTGGTGGGAACTTCTGATCACTTCCAACTTCTCTGTGGAGTAGGAGGAAAGATTCCTCAGCTAAGTATGAGGATGGCAGAAGAGACTGTTGGGAGATTTGAGGTGTGAGGAAAGGGTATGAATAGCCATGTAAGAAGTGGGAAAGGGAAGAGGCTGAGGAATCCAGTATGAGCCCCAGGACTCCAGGAGGTATTAGGGCCCACCTGACATTACCAATATGAGTTTAAAGTGAGGCCAATGGGTGAGATATGAACACCTCTAGCAATTGCCAATAGCAACATGGAGCAGAATCAACACTTTGGAGAATAATGAGAATAATTGAAGAAATAAAATTAACTTAGCAACCTTCAAGGTTTTTACTATTTATGTGAACCTAAATCACAGTTGTCTGGATTTCTGAACTCTTCTTATATGAATCTAAAAAGCTCCAGTTTAGCATGGTTGAAAATTTATAGCTCATTTATCATGCAAACTGTCTCTAAAACAGTTTTGAATAATTTTATTCTCAGGATGGTACTCACTGTCCATTTTATTTCCATACATAAAATTAGGTTAGGGTTAGTTCTTTTAATCCAAATCTTATTTTTACAGCTATCATTACTACTTTGAAATACAATTTTCAAACAATCATCTGTAGCATGACCTGAACAGATGAGAGGAAAATCATCATCTTGAAATGAGAAAGTTGTTTTGTTTTCTTATCTCCGGCGCTTTCTCTCTGCCCCGACATGTGCTTGGCCCGCCCTCCCCCTCCCCCAAGCACTCAGTCCCCTCTGCTGTCCTCAGGTCACTCTTCTCTGCTAAAGAGCCCAATGTGTTTGTTTCTCTATGTAATTGCCATCAAAATCTTGGCTTTAAAAACCCTACTGGAAAGGAGCAAACCAAACAATTTTCACAAAGGTGTCGATGGTTGTTAATCATCTTAATTGCTACTGTTTCTCTGCAGGTCTTAATTCAAAAAAAGTCTCTCCTTCCTTTTTTTTTTTTTTCCTATCATTAATGGTGAAACTTCAGGCATTCATGATTTCCGGGAAGATGATTTGGAGAGAAGAAAATTAGGAGACTCCTCTAGAATACTTGTACTTAAGGCAGGCCCAGATCTTATAAAGAGAAATTTCTTTTAAATATAATAGCATACATTTCTGAATTAAATATTTATTTTTAGGATTTAAAAGAAATATGCTTCCCAGACTCTTGAAACATAGCATAAAGCTCAGTGCACTGTGCAGTATTTCCTGTTCAAAAGCTTTGCAGGCATTCATCTGAAGCTTCTTCAAATACTGTGAATACAGTTATGGCCAGCTGGTGCCAGATTTTAATATATAACTGTGTACTACCCTGTCAACAAAAATATTCAGAGAATTCATAACAAATATTTATATTTAACTTAATATATTTACAGAACTTTCAAACTTGAAAATCTCTGTATTTTACCTTAAAATAAAAGTATAAATTTAGAATCATAAACAAAATTCATGATTTCCATTTGGGCCATGATAGAGTAACTGGGACCATACTTAATCTGCTGTAGTAAACAGCCAGAAAACTGGACAAGACACAGGAAACACAGCTTTAGGATGCTGGGAACAAGAAGCACAGGATTGTGACCCTGTGAAGGGAAGGGAAACAAATGCGACAAGCCCTACAATCACCCCTGCTTCCGTCGCAGGGCATATTCTGGGCCTGAACACGGGGAAGGGGAATCGAAGCACAGTATAGCAGTATTGTGAGTAGAGGAAACACAGACTGGAGTTGGGAATCTGGGGAAGCTGGAATTTGTGGGCACCGAGTACTGGACAGGAGGAAGCTATGTAGAGAAGGAGCTTCAGAATCTACCTGGTTTCCTCTTGAGTCTGTTGCTGATACTTTGGGTATGTAAAGGGTTAAGTTCTATAAGGCCAAGTAAAAAGTGACTGGTGAGCTTTAAGATGAACAACTCCCAAAGCTCACACAAATCTGGGAGATATTTGAGCTCTAACCAGCCAGAATGAAGAGTCATCACAGAACATCCACAAAGGTCACACTTTAGTCATGGAGTTAAACTAGCCTTAGAGTAAAGAAAACCTCAAGTCAGTTCTAACAAAGTTCAAAAACAAGCTTCAGATGGGTCAAACTGGTCATCTGCAAGTACTTAATTGCTTCCTAAACAAAGTCTAATATTTTTTAAAAGAAGTCAAGAAAACCCAGCTTCCAACAATATAAATTTTATGGTGTTGATCATCCAATAAAAGATAACTAAACATGAGAAGAAGCAGGAATATGTGAGCTATAAGCATGAGAAAAATCAGTCAACAGAATTAGACCTAGAAATGATAGAGATGGTGGAATTAGTGGACAAAGATCTTAAACTACCCATTAAAAACAGACCCAAATATTTAAACAAAAAAATTGAACACAGTGAAGAGAGAAATAGAAGGATGAAAAAGAACTAAATAGCCTAGAGCATAGTAATATACTATCTGAAAGGAAAATTTCACTGGTAGGATAAACAACAGATTTGGCATTATAGAAGAAAAGATCAGCGAATACGAAGAAAAAGCATTTTAAATATCCAAATGATTGTCAGAGAGACAAAAGACTGGATTTAATGAATCTCTGAGACTATATCACATCATCTAACATATGTGAAATTGTATACCAGGAGGAGAAGGTTTGGGAAAATATTTAAAGACATAATGGCTGAAAATTTTCCAATATGAAGAAAACTATAAAACCACAAGTTGAAGATCAATGAACAACAAAACATAAACACAAAGGAAATCACATCATAAACATCATAATCAAATTGCAAGAACAGAAATAAAGTCTTAAAAGCAGCCAGAAAAAAAAGATACATTAAAAAGATTAGAATAAGGATATTTCATCTGAAACTATGCTAGTCAGAAGATAACATAATGAATCTTTAAAGTGCTGAAAGCAAAAAAATCTGTCAATCTAGAATTGCATAATTAGTGAAAACATCATTCAAAACTGAAGATGAAATACAGATATCTTCAAACAAAAATCTGAGAGAATTTGTTACTAGCAGACATGCACTATATAAAAGGTTAAAGGCAGTTGCTCAGGCAGATGGAAAATGATGCTAAATGGAAACCTGGATCAACTCAAAGGGATAAAGAGCACTGGACATAGAAAATACGTGTGTCAATATAAATTATCTTTTTTCTCATTTAAAATTTCTTTTTAAGACAATTTACTGTTAAAGCAAAAATAATAAAAGTATATTGTGGAGCTTACAATATAGGTAGAAACAGGTATAGGGAAATGGAAGTATACTGTTATTAAGATACTTACATTTTATGTAAACTGGTATAATAGTATGTGAAGGCAGATGTAACAAAGTACATATAAAAAATGAAGAGGTATATCTAATATGCCAATAGTAGAAATACAAATGGCAAAATAATAGATTGAAACCCAACAACATCAATAATCACATTAATTATTATAAATGGTTTAAAAACTCCATCTAAATCACAGAGATTGTCAGACTAGATTTAAAAGAAGGTGTAACTACGTGGTAATTTCAAGATAAACACTTTAAATATTTTAAAATGTTAAAATTAAAAGGATGAAGAAAGATGTACCACACAAACAGCAATTACAAGAAAAGTAGAGTAGCATAGCTAATATCAAAGTAGATTTGAGAACAAAGGAGCTTAGCAGAAAATAAGAAGGATATTTCATAATGATAAAAAATTTAATTCATAAATATAATATAAAAATCCTAATGTGTTTGTACCTAATTTCAAGAGCTTCAAAATACATAAGGCAAAGACTGACAGAACTGAAAGGAGAAATAGGCAAATCTACAAATTAGGTTGAGGGTATTTCAACCCTCTTCTCTCAGGAATTGATAGAAAAAGTAGATAGAAAATTGGTGAGGATATAAATGATCTGAAAAAGGCTGTCAAACAACTTGACCATTAGTTAAGAAAGACCATATTCTAGACCATACAAGAAATTTCAATAATTTTATTTAGTTATAATTATATAACTAAATTATAAATCCAAAATAGAAATGTATCTGATGTCCCTAAAATGTTTGGAAAATAAACAATATAATCTAATTTTTATGAGTCAAAGGAGAAATCATAAGGGAACTTAGAAAATATTTTGAAATTAATAAAAATGGAAGCACAGTATTTGTGGAATGGTAGTCAGTGCCTAGTGGAAATGTTTAGCTTTGAATTATTTTATTAGCAAAGAAAGAAATTCTCAAATGAGTGATAAAAGTTTCCCCTGAAGAAGCTTGAAAAAGAATAACAAATTAAAGAGAAAGTAAGCAGAAAAAAGAAAATACTAAAAATAAGAGTAAAAAAACAATGAAATAGAAAAGAGAAAAACAAAAGAGAAAATCAATGAAACCAAAAGCTGGTTCTTTGAGAAGACATCAATAAAATCAATAAACCTCTAGACAGACTGATCAGAAACAGAAGAAAGAAGGTATAAATTACCAATATCAGGAATGAGAGAAAGGGGACATCACTATCAGATCCTACAGACATTAACAGAGCAATAAGGAAATATTGTAAACATATTGTCAAGTTTTCTTCTAATTTAGACAAAAATGCATAAATCTCTTAAATGATACAAATCACCAAAAGTAACTCAAGAAGAAATAGAAAATTCAAAGGGTCCTATATCCCTATATGTGTGAAAACACACACACACACACACACACATACACACACACACACACAACCCTACTTACCTATATTCAGGCCCACCTGGCTTTACTAGTGAACTCTATTAAACACCTAAGGAATAAATAATATCAACTTCACATAAACTCTTCCAGAAAATAGAAGGCATAAATTACACCATGACAACTGGTTAAAGGAGCAATGTTCCTTCACCAAAACATGGATTCTACCTCTTACCACAATCAAAAGACTTACACCATCAGTTCTCCCCAGTCTCCCTTCTTCTCACGTCACCAATATTTTCTCCTACATCGACTTGTTACCATGTGATTATAAGTAGGCTAGTTTTTCACACATGCACACCCACACCCCACAGCCCTCCCCGAAATCCTGGTATATCCTTGTGATAGTTTCACAAACATTTACTTGAAACACCTCCTCTGTGTTGGGCACAGGATGCTCACCATGTGACCCAGCAATTCCACTTCTGTGTGTACGCCCGAAAAACCCAAAATCACTAACTCAAAAAGATACATGCATCTCAGTGTTCACAGTAGCACTATTTACAATAGCCAAGATATGGAAGTAACCTAAGTGTCCATCAACAGATGAATTTGGATAAAAAAGATGTGGTACATATAGACAATGGAATATTACTCAGCCATAAAAAAGAATAAAATAATGCCATTTGCAGCAACATGGATGGACTTGGAGGGCATTATGCTAAGTGAAATAAGTCAGACAGAGAAAAGACAAATACTGTAATGATTTCACTCATATGTGGAATATAAAAATACAACACACTAGTGAATATAACATAAAAGAAGCAGACTCACAGATATAGAGAACAAACTAGTGGTTACCAGTGGGGAAGGGGGCAAAGTAGGGGTAGGGGGGTAAGAGGTACAAACTACTATGTATAAAATAAGCCATAATGATATATTGTACAACACAGGGAATATAGTCAATATTTTATAATAACTCTAAATGGAGTATAACCTTTAAAAATTGTGAACCACTATATTGTACACCTGTAACTCATAAAATATTGCACATCAACTATACTTCAATTAAAAAATAAAGAAAAAGATTTAATGAAGTTGGGGAGGAGACAGATATGTGAGTAAATAAAATACAGCATAAGCGTCATGAGAGAGCTATGCACAGGGTGTTATTAGGGAAAAACTACCTGAGATACCTCACATCAGAGAAGGCTTTTGTAAGGAGACAAATATTAAAGGATGATGATGGCGATGATGATGATGATGGTGTTGTTGATGGTGATGGTGATAGTGGTGATGATGATCATAATGGTGATGATGGTGGTGGTGGTGGTGATGGTGATGATGATGATGGTGATGATGATGGTGATGGTGATGATGATGGTGTTGTTGATGGTGATGACGGTGGTGATGGTGATGATGATGGTGGTGGTGATGATGATTGTGATGATGGTGATGGTGATGATGATGATGGTGTTGTTGATGGTGATGATGGTGGTGATGGTAATGATGATTTGATGGTGATGGTGGTGATGATGATGGTGATGGTGGTGATGATGATGGTGATGATGGTGATGGTGGTGATGATGATGGTGATGATGATGATGGTGATGGTGGTGATGATGATGGTGTTGTTGATGGTGATGATGGTGGTGATGGTGATGATGATGGTGATGATGGTGATGGTGATGATGATGGTGCTGTTGATGGTGATGATGGTGGTGATGGTGATGTTGATGATGATGATGGTGATTTGATGGTGATGATGATGATGATGGTGATGGTGGTGATGATGATGGTGATGGTGGTGATGATGATCATGATGGTGATGATGGTGGTGGTGATGGTGATGATGATGGTGAGGGTGGTGATGATGATGATGGTGATGGTGGTGATGATGATGGTGTTGTTGATGGTGATGATGGTGGTGATGTTGATGTTGATGATGATGATGGTGATGGTGATGTTGATGGTGATGGTGGTGATGATGATGGTGATGGTGGTGATGATGATGATGGTGATGATTATGATGGTGATGGTGGTGATGATGATGGTGGTGATAATTATGATGGTGATGGTGATGATGATGATGGTGATGATGAGATGATGATAGCAACAACAAATTAACTAGTATTTATTTTGCTCCTACTCTACTGTTAAATGCCTTACCCAAATAAACAGATCTAACACCTCAAAACCTCTGTGAGGTAAGTACGATTATTATCCTCATTTATAGACAAAGAAACTAAGAGATGAAAGGGTAAAAAAAAACTTGCTCAAGGTTATCAGCTGGGAATGAATAGGAATCAACTAACTGAAAAAGAAAGAGAAGAAAATTCCAGGTGAAAGTGGTAACAGGTACAAAACGGGTCTCCAACATGGTATATTTGAGGCACCATGCTTTCTTTTCTTCCTACCCAGCCATATTTCCTGAAAAGATAATCTCTACCCTCTGCCTCCATTTTCATTTAATTATTTTTTTTCTTTTTTTTTTCTTTTCTTCTTTTTTTCTTTTCTTTTTTTTTCTCATTAGTTATTAACTAAGGAGTATATACTTGCTTAATGTAGAAAAACAGACAGATATATATTTCCTGTAATCTATCATCCAAAGTAACAATGTTGACATTTTAATGGTTTTTATGTGCTATATATTTGCATGTACCAGGATATTTCTGAAGTCTTTTTTCCCCCTATAATTTTCTTCCCATAATATCCAGCTCATCTTTATTAGGGAGTGGTCGATGATAAATCTTAACATAAGATGATGGTTTTTGTAAGGTTTTAACCTGAAGATTTTTTTTTGCTTTTCAAAAAATTTTTATTTTATATTGGAGTACAGTTGATTTACAATGTTGTGTTAGTTTCAGGTGTACAGCAAAGTGATTCAGTTATACATATACATGTATCTATTCTTTTTCAGATTCTTTTCCCATATAGGTTATTACAAAATATTGAGTAGAGTTCCCTGTGCTATATATCTTGTGCTACTGTACAGCACAAGATGATTTTCCTTTTTTAAATTGAAATATAGTTGACATACAATGCTTTGTTAGTTTCAGGTGTACCAAAGAATGATTTGACACCTGCATGCATTATGAAATGATCAGCATGATAAATCTAATAACCATCTGTCTCCATACAGACTCCACTCTCGGCCCGCACAGCATGGCGGAGGGAACTGAGGGGGACAGAGCCAGGCAAGCGAGACACCCGGGAGGCTGCCCCCGCAGCAAACCCGGCCAGCATCAGGACAGCTCCGTATGCTGGGAACGGGGGCAAGAAGACAGAGGGGCAGGGGTCAAAAGCACTGGGATCAGCTTTGCCTCTTTGCATTATATAGGAAACGTTTTTCCATGTAATTAATATTTCAAAATATAATTTTTAAAAGCTTAATACTTGATTATATGAGTTGAGAATCAAAAATGTTCCCACAAATGTAGGAAAAGATGTTCTGTAGCCACGTCGCAAGGAGTCATCCGAACCGGTTTTAAACCTGTCATCTCACTTTGGTGAACGCAGTTTTGCAGCCAACTAACAGGTGCCAACCCCTCACTCCTGGCAGCCAGTAGTCAGAGGCAGACCCACCCCAACAAACACAGCTGCGAGGCTCGGCCAAGCAGCACGTCTCACGTAAGTCACTGCGATGTCAAGTCAGGGCTCGGAAAGTCCCCACCCCAGCCCTGAGCTCTCCCCACGAGCCCCCTAGCAGGTCAGCAGTCTGCTGTGCTCAGAGACTGTGCCTGACCAGCAAAGCTGTCCCTTATGATAATAGCAATAAATTCAGCTTTCTCTTTTTAGTTCAGATGCTGAAAGGATACCGCATGACTTATTGAACCATAGTCCTCTATTACTGGATATTTAGATTGTTTCTAATACCTTATCATTATAAGTAACCCTTCCACCTAAGGTGTCCCCCTGGCAACATCAAAATCCAACATCTCTGCAATTCTGTACACTTTAGGGGTAGGAGCTGTGCTACCGTCGTTTATCCCCCCGCCCCACAGCCCGCCCCACAGCAAGGCCAAAGTCAAGTGCCTTTTAAAGAGCAGATGCTCAGTAACGGTTTGGTGATTGAAATTCTCCTCCTCATAGAGATTCTTAATCCACAGTCTATGGACAGGCTTTACAAGTCCATGGACATCCCTAACATTTTATGCAAAGTTTTAGGTTTACTGTATTCTTCTGGAAGAGGATCTAAATATTTCAATACGTTTTCAAAGGAGTATGTGACCCAGAGAAGACTGAACGCCTCTGTCCCTGCGGCCTCACCACGTTTATCATGGAACCAATTCTGCCTCTCCATGGGTTTAAACCACCGCTTTTCCTTTAGTTTGTTGGTCTCTGACGTCTCCTCTGCTTTACCCAGTTCGGTTCTTTCTCAGTCTCACGCCCACAATGTTTTCCTGACTTGCCTCGCTGCCTCTGCTTCTAACCTACCCTAAACCCCTGCGGAAGAATCCTGCTTCCAAAGTCTGACCCCTTGACCTGGTCCTCAAGGCCCTCAGTGATGCGGAGCCCACATCTCTTTCCTGCTTCAACACCCCAAGCACTAACTTTACCCTGTTAGGGTAGCTCCTCAAAGACAGGAATCTTTGTCTGTTCTATTAACTGATATATCCCAAGACCGACACAATACGACCGATAACTGTTGAATGAGTGAATAAACACTTTCTAATATGGACTAATGGGGTTTTCCAGACTACTTTGCTGCTCTGTAGATTCCATCTCTCTACAAGCATAGCGTTCTTCCTTACCCCTACCAGTGTACACACACAGACCAATTCAGATGCTGACGCTTTCTTTGCTCACATCCTTTAGAACTGATTTGGTTTCCTTCCTTTTGTACATACAGTCCTCATTCCTGGTAATCTGCATGACTGTACTATAGTCTTTTGAAAATATGTCTTATCTTTCCTAATGGATTATGAACAGAGTTTGTGGCTCTGGCATTATTGCTATGCCCTTAGTAGTTTCCCGGAAAATATTGTTTAATGAGTTAATGAAGAAAAGAGTGTATATGGTTTGAAATGGCAAGATTTTTGACAATTTTTGAAGAAAAAGATCGCTTTCTATTTCTTCATCTCCACTCAGCATATGAAAGGTAAGGTGGAGGGGAGGCAGAGTGAGAAGTTTCATGAGTATTTTTAAAATGTGGTTTACCATACTTTATTATCTCTTCTAAGAGGAGATAAAAGACATCTTGGAGCAGAATGGAAATTGAGCATAAATGTTTATGAGAGAAAACATCCATACTATTTCTTGTCTTCGTAAATGCAACTTATTTTACATGCCACAAACATTTTAAGACATTTTAAGATAATTCAAATATTACAAGAAAGTTGATTATAAAAATAACTTTTTAAAGATATAATTTAATATCAACTCAAAGTATTACTTTTCTAACATCGCAGTTACAGTGAAAACTTTTTCCAAACATCATATTAAATGACACAATTTTACTTAGTTAAAAACATGAAAGCTAATGAGAGATAATATGTAATTATGTCTTGCAGACTATTATGCTTGTTCAAACAGAATATCCATGTTTTTAAGGAACTATCTTTCCTTTCATTTCTACAACCTTCAATTTTCAGACTGGACTAAAAAAATCAATGTAGTTAATTTAAATTAATTAATTCAAATTACATTAAAATTAATATAATTAATTAAAAATTAATGTAATTAAATTTTCTATTTGTTGTTCATTTAATGAAATAGTCATATTGCTTTGCCATTCATTGGACACAATGTTTATTGAACTGAATGTTGAAAAAGGTTTAATCCATCCATGACGTGATCATACTAATTCTCTCAATCACATGACAATCTCCAAGGTCAACTACTTAATTGAGGATTAGTGGGGAGATGGTCATTTACAAGACTTCTGATGATCACATTTCTAATTTCAAAGTCCCTTTTTGAAACAACTAATTGGGACAGGAAATGAATGAACATTTGTCAAATCCATACTATGTGCCAGGTGAGAATACCCATATGAATAAGAGAAAGTCCCTGCTGTTGCATCCTAGAACATCTGAATCTTACTTTGAGTCAAGGTTAAGGTCTCAGTTTGATACAATCATTACAAGAAACGGTACTTTAATTACAGACTCCTTTTTCTTTTCCATCATTATGTACAAATCCTAACTAGAGAAAATGGCGAACTAGTCTAAATTGCAAAACATTCACAAATGTCATATTTAGTGATTTTTCAATTTTAAGTCACTTCTAGGAAATCGATTGAGTCATTTTATATGGTTGCTTTACCCAGAACAATAATCTAATAAATAGGAACCCCAAGTGTTTTGGTTTTGGTCACTGCCTATTTTTTTGTAAGAATCCCATGGAGAAGCTACATCCTCTATTATAAAAGGAAGAAATTGGACAGTTTTGGAAAAGGGCTGTGATATCATTATCAATATCACTATTGATTAACTGCTCTGTAACTATTGGTGGATCCATTCTCAGAAAAAATGCCCATATTCCTGAATTTGGCCCTATTTCTGAATATGCCAAATTAGTATTGGTTACGTTCTCTGTACAGACTTAGTAACTGTGGTCAGTACTGTGAACTAAAATGATGTGCGTTTAATGACAGCTAAACCTAAAGAATAACATGGGGCAGCTGGTTTTCTGCCCTCGCTGTAACTCACTGGGGCGAATTTTCTCACCACTGCAACATATATCCTTACGTGGCCTTAACACCCATAAATGATCATGTAAGATTTACATGAACTTCCTTCCCACTACTGAATAAGAAAGCAAACTGTGAAATAAGCTTATGGAAATAGTTAAAGAATTAAGATCTAATCATATTTCAAAAGCTCACCCTTAGAGAAGCTCTCTGAAGCAGAGGCCACAGAAACTGAAACTCATTTATTACTTGGGCAGAAATACAAACTTTAGGAGAATGAAAGAGAAAAAAAAAAACTTTACTTTGCTCTAGGGAAGAAGCAACTATTCTCTGATGTGCAAAAAATAATTTATCATCAAAGACCAAATGTAAATGGGGCCAATTAACTTTTCTAAGATTTTCTACCTCCTATAATATTTTTATGTCTTTGCAACTGTTATGTTTTATACCAAAATCTAATGTTGCATGATTTGACAAATGTTAAAGGAAAATGACTACTGTATTTAACAAATTTCAACATACATAATACATATTTTAAATATGCTTAATATATTTATACATGAGTGGCACATTTGTTGGTACGATATTTTTAGGAAGCAGATAGAAGATGTATTTCAAATACGTGACTTCAGACATCATAAAATGTTGGCACTGTCCAGTGATCAAATGATGTTAATTGAATTATTGGTCAAGGAATAAATTATTTCAAATAAGCTGTGAATCTAGGAGTTAGTTAGATGTCCTGATTTGGCATACTCATAAATCCCATTAATATTTTACTTATTTTGGAAAATTTTCTACTTTTTGGCTCACTTGTATACAAAGAGATGTAACGAATATTAATTGAGAAGTTTATAAAATAATGTATTTATAGGAAGTTGCTATGTTAGGTTTGTTGGCAGTTCGATATAAAGCAGTAATCTCAATACTTAACAAAAGCTTTAGTTCCTTTCCTGGATAATTTGGACGTTCGAGAAGGTGCTGAAAGGACATTCTTGAGATTTAGTCATTAGACCTTCCTTATTAAAAAAGGCCTAGAGCTTATGTAGTTTTCTAGGGTCGTCTATACTGAGAGAATTACCATACCAATTCATTGAAAAATAACACCCGAAACATTTGACAACAAGTATGATGCCCTATCCCCCATTCAGTCTGCACACAGAGGTCTTCAGTTAGTTTTGTTGCTGTGCAGGTGAATTTCCCATCACCCAGACCCTCAAAGCTGCTCCAACCATATTTTTCATCAACCCAAGATGCTTTGATTGACTAGTCCAACAACTGTTGCCAAATGATAAGTGGTGGAGCATGGTGGTTATGAGCGCGAGCTTTGAAGTTAAACCAACCTGGGTGGTGTGACCACAGGCAAATTATCTAACTTTCTTGGGAATTATTTTGTAATGTGCAGAGAAGGTGGACTATAAAGATTAAACTGGACTGAGGTTTAGCCATGTAGGAACGGTGGACGTTCAAGATGGCAAGGGATCAGAGAGCGGTGAGTAAGTGCTGGAAGGAGGATAAGACCCGTTCTTTATGCAGGAGGGAGCAGGAAAAATAAAAAGCGAGGCAAAAGCGATCAAAAGGAGAGCTTGATAGACGGAGATCCTGAAGGTGAACTAGCTGAGTGAGGTTCCGGTCTAAGGCATGGGTGCACCGTTTGATGCATAAAGTGGAAGCAAGACAGAACTTACTTTACTAAAGCTGAGCTTACAAAACTGTAAGGCCAGGTATTAGAAAAGTCAGCTATCAAAATCAGTCTTTTGTAGTCAATTCTCGTTCCTCTTTCTTTCTCATTCTCCCACTTGAAGTCCATAAAAATAACAATTTGCTTTATTGAGGAAGCAATTTTCTTCCTGACATGTCCCCAAGACTGGGCTGCTTGGCTGCTTTTGCCACTGGTAGTAATATTTATTTGTCGATGTTTATAAGTGACACATACAGGACATATGTATGCTTATGAAACACGATAAAGAACCCTCTTAAAATGACCATACAGCTTAATATCCAGCATTGCAAGGGCCGGTGCTTCCTTCCCCACTGCATCCCCTGACTCTCCTGAGAATTAGCACTCTCTTGAATTTTATTTATTGCCTGGCTTAAAAAATAGTACACGTGTAAGTGCCTCTAACGTATTATTTGGTTTTACAATTTTCAGCTTTATAAATCCATGTAATTGTGCTCCATGTAATTTCCTGAAATGGGCGGTTTCTCACACAGCACTGTTTCTAAGACTTATTCACGATGTTTCATTTAAAGCTGTATTTCGTCCATTTTCACGGCTTTAGTATATCCCACTGTGTGAACAGACAAAAATCATGCATTCATCTGTTAACGGGCATTTGAACTTTGCAAGTTTCTTCCTCCATGAGCTAGGCTGCTACGGACATTCCAGTACACATCTTCTGGTGTGTATTTGTGAATTTCTAGGGTGTATGCTATATGCTAGTGAGTTGAACTGATGGTTGATAAATCGAATGTTCAACTTTACAGGATAATGCCACCAACATTTTGTATTCTCACCACAGTATATGCATTCTTTTTGTTCCACACTTTCAACCACACTTTGCATTGTCAATTTCCTATTTTTAACAACAGCTTTAATAAGGTATAATTCGCATTTCATAAAGTTCACACTTTAATCTGCACAAGTCACTGTTTTCTAGTATATTCACAGAGCTATATATCTATCACTGCTACCAAATTTCAGGACACTTTTATCACCTCAAAAAGAAACCCCACACCCACTCATGGTCACATCCCATTTTCTCCTCCCCCAAAGCCACTGGCAACCACTAATTTTCTTTCTGTCTCTATGGATTTTCCTATTCTGGACATTTCACATAAACAGAGTCATACAACATAGGCCTTTTGTGTCTGACTTCTTTCCCTTAGCATGTTTCCAAGGCCCACCTATGTTGTGGCGTGCATCAGTACTACATTCCTTTCCACTGTCAAATAATACTCCCTTGTATGGATATACCACACTTGCTTATCTATTTGTCAGTTGATGAACATTTGAGTTGTTTCTATTTTTTGGCTATTATAAAATGACACTGCTGTAAACATTCTTGTAAAAGTTTTGTTTGGGAAATATGTTTTCAGTTTTCATGGATAAATACCTAGGAGTGGGATTGCTAGGTCATATGGTAACTCTATGTTAAACTTTCTGAGGAATTGCTAAACTATTTTCCAAAGCAGCTGCACCATTTTTCACTCTCACCAGCAAAGTATGAGGGTTCTAATTTCTTCACATATTTGTTAAAATTTGTTATTTTCCATCTTTTCGATTATAGCCATCCTAGTGGTATGATGTGGTATATCGCTGTATTTTTTGATTTTCATTTCCTTAATGACTAATGACACTGAGCGTCTGCTTGTTGGCCATCTGTATATCTTATTTGGAGAAATGTGTATTCAAATCTTTTGCCCATTTAAAAAATTAGGTTATTTATCTTTTTTATTGTTGAGTTCTAGAGGTATTTATATAGAATGGATACTAGACTCTTATCCAGATATATGATTTACAATTACTTCCTTCTATTCTATGAGCTGTTTTTATACTTTTTTGATAGTGCCCTTTAGAGCACAAAAGTTTTATATTTTGGTAAAGTCCAATTTATCTTTTTTTGGCATTTGTCCTTTTGTTGTCATATCTAAAAATCCTTTGCCTAATCCAATGTCATGAAGATTTACACACATATTTTCTTCTGAGTTGTACAGCATTTTCCTCTTTTATTGTTTCCTTCTAAGAATGTTACAGTTTTAGCTCTTATATTTAGGTCTATGATTCATTTTGAGTTAATTTTTTGTGTATGTTGTACATTAATTTTTTGTGTATGTTTCTCCCCTGAATTTTACAACAGGCTTCTCACTATTCTCTCAATTCTGTCCTATTCTTTCCATCCACTTTTTTTCTGTCTGATATAGATCCACCCACTGGTGTTCTATGTAAACTGTGAGTGTGATCCCATCGTCCAGCCTCCTCTCTGCAGCCTTAACCTCTCCAGCCCCCCACTCCTTCTGTTCCTTGCACAGAAGCTGTAGTAAACACATGAGCTCAGGTCATTCTCTGAAAGCTCTACTTGCTTTTGGCTTTTCACAGTGATGGTCTAAAATAGTGGCTCCAACCTGGGAGCCTTGGACTTACGAAGCATCACAACATTATCAGAGGACACGAGAAAAAGCCCGTTAGAAGTGCTCGGGGCCTGAAGATAGAATCTTCATGATCTTCTGTCGAAGGGTTTTCCCCACCTCCCCAACCCCCATTACAGAGGTTGAGTTCTTCAGACTGTCCAGTTTCCTCCAACTAGGCCTTTGCAGAATCACTGCCAAGACTTCCATCTTAGTCTAACACCCCCCTTGGGAATACACCTGATGCACTCACTCACCAGCTGGCCTTTTATTTCCTTTCAGACCAAAATCAGCACTGCAGGCCATCATATCTATATCCCAACTACATGTTATTCTGATCCCATTTGGAATGGGGAAGTCTTAATTCTCATATCAGTTTTGGGGGGTGATTTGTTTATATCTAATGTCAGATTGATTTATTATAGTATTAGTGTAAGTCTGATTTCACTAGAGAAAAAGGAATCAATAAAAGTATGACAAGAGGAAACAAAATAAAACAAGGAAACAAAATCTTGAGAAATAATTTGCAAAGCTTAAATGTCTGTTAATAGTCTATAGCATTGAAAAGTATTTCCCCAAACAGGATTACAATGAAGGAGGAAATTAGGAGAAATGATATCAGTGTGAAAGAAGAAAAATGTTGTTTGAGACTCTAAACTTACTAAATCAGAATCACCAGGATCTCATAATCCAGGAATTTGTATTAAAAGCTCTCCTGTTACTTCTGATAATCAGCCCATTTGCAGAACCACTGTTCTAGTTAATTGAGGATATGACTGAGGGCACTTTCTTAAATAAAAGCATTAGGACAGGAACTTCGCTGGTGGTCCAGTGGTTAAGACTCTGAGCTCCCAATACAGGGGGCCTGGGTTCGATCTCTGGTTGGGGAACTAGATCCCGCATGCCACGATTAAAGATCCTGCATGCTGCAACAAAGAGCCTGCATGCCACAACTAAAGATCCCACATGCTGCAACTAAGACCCGGCACAGCCAAATAAATTTTTTTTTTAAAAAAGCATTAGGACAATAATTTATATAAATCACATAATTTCAGCTTACCATTCTGCTATCTCACTTCTACTGTGATTTATTTTTTTCATAAAAAGAGCCCAATAAGTTGAGATTGGTTGTTTTAAATGAATGAATATCATCAACTTTGATAACCCTGAAAGGGTTTCTATGGTAACAAAGAACAAAGATAATAAACACCAAGATCTAAATAATCAAGGTTGCTTAGTGATCTTAGGCTGGCTTACTTTTATTGGTTTTAAATGCAGTAAAAAGCAAACAGTTCCAAGGAGCCAGACACTATTACTACCAGAGTATGTGACTAATTATGTGCTCCCCCCAAACCCCAAACAAAAATAGACTGGAATATACTGTTTACTCATGAAAGCAATTAAAATACATAAATACAATTTTCACCAAGTCCACCATTCTCAGCACGTAGTTATTTATCTAATTCAAATCATGCAGCTAGGTGTTAGAATTAATGTCTCTGAGCTAAATACAAATATGGAAAGTCATTTTGGGGTTTGATCCTCATTCATTTTCAACCAAATATCCAAATTCATTTTGAATTCGCACAAGAACTGCAACAGCTTCACCTAAATCAGTTTTCTACAAGTTAAACATCCTTCCTATACTCAGATGTGATTGTGGAACTACTTTGATCTTTATTCCCAAATTTATTGCTCTGTGTAATCCATGACAAAATATAATGTGATTTACTATATCTCTATATGACAGCCCAGCAGCTGACAGAACTTAATAATTTAGCATAAGAAAAAAACCTTCTGGCACCAAAATATACAGATCATAATGGGGACTCTTTAGTATCAGTTTACAATGAAGCCTATACAAGCCCATCATAAGAACTTCAAAACAATTCTTTTTTTCTCATGCATTTAATGAAGGAGATTTTTATTCCTTAAACGTGCTTTGTAGCTGCAAGCAAAAAATTTTGGAACATTTTGCTTTTGTTCTCATTAAAACAATGCAGGACTAGTCGCATACTAATGTTCTTTTCTCAAAGAAAGGGACTAAATTTCTCCATTTAATTTGAAATAAGTGAATAAACACAAACATGGGAATCTTAGGAGACTCTAAAAAAAAGGAAATTGATATTTGGTTATGATAGAGAAAAAGGACAGGTTAGATAGTTAGGCATTACTTATAATGAAATCAAGACCTGTCTTTGGAATTGCTAGAACTGAAGTTTCCCTGAAATTCCCTCTCTCTGAATGTGCGTCTGCATTCAGGGCAGGAAATGTCAGACCGGATGGTGCTAAGGTCTCCTGTGAGACCACTTCTCAGGGGGTCGGTGGCTCTGGTGCTGCGGGTGGCAATGGGCCCGAGGGTCTCACGCTCCTGACCGAGGTGGCAGAGCGGGGCTGCCCCTGGCTCCCTCGTCCAGCACCCCTGCAGAGGACGAAGCCTCGGCCACGTGGTCTGGTTGGGCTTCCGGAGCTCCACGTAGCCTCTGGAACCTCACTGGTTTCCTAGCACTGAGATTCTCAACAGAATCCCCCCAGACCCCTGCCCCTTGGATCTTTAGGTATTTGTCAGCCTATGATCCAGTCAGTGAGGAGTCACCTCCTGTCGCCTCTCCAGGATATTTGGTTATAAAAGACAAATTATATATTCATCACTTCAATTCAAAAATTTGACACAACGTCTTCTTACAGGTATTTGAATGAAAGAGTCTCACCTAGGTGAGTATATTGCTGGGACTTCCAAGACGCCATCCATGCGCTGCATCTATCTTCCTGAATCCACCATGGGCCACAATCTGATCCCCTGCTTTGCAGGTCCACACACTCAATGTTGCCAGTGCCCCCGGGTGGGTTATTTGACTCATACAGACTGAAGCCATAGCAGACCCAGGTTCTAGAGGGTGTTTTCTGTTATCCTGTCTTCTATCCTTTCTTAAATGTCCTTTAGATTTGCACATAACCTTGCTCACATTCTAAACCAGCTTCTTGACATGCTTCATACCTATCATGTGTCAGAAACACTCATCTCTAGTACTGTAATCTCAGAACAGAACTTGGAAAAATTCAAAGAATTTTTACTGTCTCTTGTTTGGAAAGGTTATAGTTAATTGCTTCAGAATGCAAAGCTACTAAAATCCTTGAAGTGCTTTTCTGATGAACTGTATGACTGCTTTTCAACCCATCCCAAATAAAAGAACAAATAAAACTCTATATGCAAATGTACCACAAGCCAGGCTTTGTTCCGGAGTGCTTTGGTGGACTCTCAATCTTTTTAAATGGTCACAAGCCTTCTGAATATTTAAATACAAAAAAAAAAAAAAAAAAAGACATGAACTAAATAATTTACTAGCCAAAGAGGCAGAAACTAAATTTTAAAATTGTCTTGACTGGTGAAAGGTATAATACAAATGTTTCAACCCAAAATACACTCAAAAGCTGTTCCCCTCCATCTGGTTTACAAAGTTCAAATATAAAAATGTAGTATTTAATTCTCCAGTGTTGTTTCCCTTTTATTTTGAGGTGAAATAATGAGAAAATGTTTTCTATGCACAATCTCCTAAAGTGTTATTTTTTTCCCCACATTTGAAATAAAATCTGTGGCTGCCAACAGAAGATCCTTAGGAATATCTACCAGTAAGAAACCCTACATCCTTCACAGCTTAGACGAAAAGCTCCTGATGCTTCCAATACACTCATCTCTCCACTTCACCCCGACATACCGCATTATTGGTTAGATCTACTCTCTTGTTTTTGTCTCCTACTCAACTCTGACTTCAGAGCCAAAAATTCAGGGTTTTCGCCAAATCAAGGAGTCTCAAGCCAAGGAATTTGGATGTTACTCTGGATGCAGTGGGTGCATTAGAGGTTTGTGAGCCGGAGCGAGGTGAGCTATCACAGGGAAGACGCGTCCCCCAGGACTAAGGAGAAGGAACCAGAAGAGCAGAGCAGAAAACGGTGGCGACAGTCGGAGAATTGCTGCTTTTGTTTCAAGTCCTAACACAGCTACAATAATTGAGGAGACAAATGAAGTGAAATGGGGTTATCCCAGCCTTGTGCCTCTTTCTGAAGGAGAAAGTTACATTAGGGGAAATCAGAAAATTAAACCAAAGGAAACAACAGCATTTTGAACTCTTTACATGTTATCTACCTTTCTACCATCTATCTTACAGAAACACGTGGGCACCCAAATGCTGACAAGCTCACAGATGGATTTTCCTATAGTAATTCTTCGTTTAAACATGTTTAATTTTGGTATATTTTTCAGAGTGCAACTGGGATAAATGGAAGATGTATTGAGAGATCTAACTATGGGTGAATCATAAATAATCCCTTAGAAACTGAGGATAAGAACCTTGTCTTTGTGTGGATGTGAAGTCACCTCTCATAGCTGTTCCCACCTCTTGATACACTCTTCCCAGTATTACGGATGGCCTTCTCTTCCATAACCCATTTTCTGTTTTTAAATTGAGATATAACTTATTTACCATCTTATTCACCCTTTTCAAGTGTACAGTTCAGCAATTTTTAGTATATTCACAAAGCTGTGCAATTATCGTATTTGTCTAATTCCAGAGTATTTTTATCACCTGAAGGACACCCTGTACCATTAGCTGTCATTCTCCATCCCTGCCTCCCCTCAGGCCCAGTAAACCCCTAATCTACCTTCGGTCTCAATGAATTTGTCTATTCTGAATGTTTCATATACATGGAATAATATAATATGTGTTTTTTTTGTGTCTGGCTCTTTTCACTTGCACAATATTTTCAAGGTTTATCCTTGTAGCATGTATCAGTAGCTCATTACTTTTTTGTGGTACGCGGGCCTCTCACTGTTGTGGCCTCTCCCGTTGCAGAGCACAGGCTCCTGGCGCGCAGGCTCAGTGGCCATGGCTCACGGGCCTAGCCGCTCCGCGGCATGTGGGATCTTCCTGGACCAGGGCACGAACCCGTGTCCCCTGCATCAGCAGGCAGACTCTCAACCACTGCGCCACCAGGGAAGCCCTTGTTCATTACTTTTTATGACTGAATAACATCCCACTGGATGGATATACCACATTTTGTCTACTTACCATCATTAGATGGGAATTGGGTTGTTTCTACTTTTCGAATACTGTAAATAATGCTGCTATGAACATTTGTGTACAAGTTTTTGCATGAACATGTTTGGAATTCTCTTGGGAAACACTCGGGAGTGGAATTGAGAGGCCCTATAGTAATTCTATATTTAACTTTTTGAGAAACTGCCAAATGGTTTTCCAAAGTGGCTGCCCCTTATGTTCTAATTTGCCCACATCTCTGACACTTCTTCTCATCTGTCTTCTCGATTACAACCATTATAGTGGGTGTGAAGTAGTATTGCATTGGGATTTTGATTTGCATTTCTGTAATGACAAATGATGCTGAGAATCCTTTCATGTGCTTATTGGCCATTTGTATACCTACTTTGGAGAAATGTCTATTCAAATCGTTTGCTCATTTTAAAATTGGATTTTCTGTCTTTTTATTGTTGTTATGAGAGTTCTTCATATGGGTTTCTAGACCCTTAACAGATAGATGACTTGCCAATATTTTCTCCCATTCTGTGGGTTATCTTTTCACATTTTTGCTGGCTATATTCTTGGAGGCACAAAAGTTTTTACTTTTGATAGAGTCCAATTTGTCTATGTCCTCTTTTGTTGCTTCTGCTTTTGTTGTCATGCCTAAGAAACCATTGCCTAATCCAAGGTCCCCCAAATTTACTGGTATATTTTCTTTTAAGAGGTTTTATAACTTTAACTCTTACATTTAGGCCTAGCAGGGCTGCTATCAACAAATTCTCTTAGTCTTCGTTTATCCATGAATCTTTTATTTCTCCTTCATTTTTGAAGAATGATTTTACCGGATGTAGAATTCTTGGTCAATAGTCTTTTTCTTTCAGGACTTTGAATATTTCATTCCACTGCCTTCTGACCTTCATGGTTTCTGATCAGAAAACAGCTGTTAATATTTCCATTAGCTCTTTAGATATAGTTTCTTTAGTTCTTCAAGAATATCTAAAAGAACTGATTTAAAGACTTTATCTAGTAAGTTCAACATGGGCTTCCTCAGGAATAGTTTCTACTGATTTTGTTTGTACCTGCCCCTAGGCCATGCTTTTTTGTTTCTTTGCATGTCTCATAATTCTTTTGCTAAAAACTGGACATTTTGAATATCATAATGTGGCAATTATGGAAATCAGATTCTCTCCTTTCCCCAGGGTTTGTTGTTGTTGCTAGGGTTTTTTTGTTTGTCTGTTTTGTATTTTAGTGACTCCTCTGAACTAATGCTATAAAGTATGTACTCTCTGTCATACGCGGTCACGGAAGTCTCTGCTCTGTTAGTGGTCTGCTAATGACTGGGCAGAGGTTTCCTTAAATGCCTAGAACCAACAGGTCTTCCAGATTTCACCAAGGGCTCTGTGTGCGTGTGAGTGCACACCTTCCACACTCAAGTGGCAGATTACAACCCTGCCTTCTCTTCCCGCTTGTGCAGAGGCTCAGGGTCAGTCAGAGGTGAGAACTGGAACCTCCTCAGATCTTTCCTGAGCACGCATACAGCCCTACGCATGTACATGGCATGCTAGATTCCAAGGAATGTACTGGAGATCACCAAAGCCCCCATGGACAGCTCGGTCCCAGCTTACACCTTAAGCTTTTGAGTTAGCCTACTGTTTGCCCCGACTACTACACACCACCTCAGGCAGCTGGGACCCTAAACAATGATCTTTAGCTGTTTTTGAAAAATGCTCCTCCGGTAAAAGAGTTCTCACACTGTGTGAGCTCCAAGTCAGGACAAATAAAGACAGCCTTGTGGGTGGGGTCTTCCTGGGACCCATCGGACAGGTGGGTTAAATAGTAATCAAATAATAGTTTTCAGGAAATGGGGCTTTGAAGGAGCTGCCCTGCTCTGCCCCCTCTGGTGGCTTCTAGGCTGCTGATTTTCTCCTTGATTGCTGGCTGTTGGTTTTCAACACTAATGCAGAGCTGGGAAGAAAGTATGGAAATTGGGAAAGTTGAAAAGTCACAAAGCTGGCTGTTCCTAGCAAGATCCCGATTTTATTTTTGTTTTGTTTTTGAATGAATGCTCCTTGGATTGCTGTAAGCTTTTGGTTAATTTCCATAGTTCTGAAAAGGTTATGATCATTTTTGCCTGTTTTCTCATTGCTTTTATGGAGGACAATTTTTGGAGGTTCTTATTTTGCCATTTTCCCTGGCATTCTCCCCAGCACACTCATTAAGTGTTGTTTTCCACAGGGTTATATCCTTTCCTGTTTTCTCTTCTTATTCCACAAACTTTCCTTGGGAAATATTATCCCTGTCTAGGCCTTCAAATTCTACCCAAAAGTCAGTGACTCTCAAATCTACATCTTCTACACTAACATCCTCCCTTGGAAGACTTACTGATGAACAACGGCCATTTCTGTGTGGGTATTTTACAGGTGTCTCCAGCCCAACAAGTCTGAAACCACTCATCCACTTGGTTCCCATACTAGGAAACTGAGAGGCATCCTAGATTATTCTGTTTTTTAAAAAATGTCAAGTCTTCACTAAAACACCTCCTCTGTCAAATATTCCAACATCCCAACTCCCACAAAGTGAGTCATTCTCTTATCTTAATACACTTCTCCCCTTGTGTAACTTTTGTTTACACAATGATCCTCTCCCTAGACTATCAGCATCGTCAGCAAGAACTGACTCATGTTCTCATCCCTAGGACTCATCACAGCACCCAGCACACTAGAGTCAGTCATATGTTTTATCCGTGTAGCAAACTATTTTCCAAAGATGGCCACACCAATATATACACCTTCCCACATGTTCTTCTCACAACATAGTGTCAACGTTCCTCCATCAAAAGATGGGGTCTCTGTTCTCTCCTCTTGAGCCTGGGCAGAACTTTGTAACTGCCTCCACCAAAAGAATGAGGTGGAAATGACAGTGCTTGATTTCTAAGGGTAGGTCAAAAAGGTGATATGGATTCCACCTGGTTCTCTGTCTCAGGACATGTGTGTTGGGAGTCCTGAGCCAACATGTGAGAAGTCTAGCTACCCTGAAGCTGCCACGTGAAGAGACCACGTGGAGATGGGGAGCTGTTAGACAGCCTTCCCTGTACAAGCCAGAAATGTAAGTGAAGAAGCCCTCAGATGGCCTCAGCCTCAGCTATGTCCGACTGCAGCCACAGGAGGAATCCAAGCCAGAAACACTCAGCTAAACAGCTCCCCAACTCCTGACCCACAGAAACAGTTAAGAGATAATAAATGTTGTTTCTGAAGCCACTACATTTTGTGGTGATTTGTTTTACAACATTAGATAACTGAAAAAGTAATAAATGCAGAAAGGAAGATGATAGAGAAGTATCTTGGTGCATACACAATATTCATCTTTGTTTTCTCTACCATGTAT
Organism: Hyperoodon ampullatus; assembly: GCF_949752795.1. Lineage (NCBI taxonomy): Eukaryota > Metazoa > Chordata > Mammalia > Artiodactyla > Ziphiidae > Hyperoodon > Hyperoodon ampullatus. The sequence goes on from NC_136932.1 coordinate 24,909,579, forward strand.
CATTTTTAAATGGAAAAAAAGTGGTAAATATGTGATTAAAAGAAAAGTATCTCATACCTGCATCAAAAAATGTCAAAATGTAATTAATGTGTATGCAAAATGAACTTGCATCCAGCAAGGAAGTCTTTTCCCAAAATACTTAGGGGTTGCATGATTTTCTCAAAATATAGTTTTTCAAATAATAATTTGCTTATTTAACCAAGTACTATATGGTACCCCAAAAGGCAAAAACCTTATTCTTCATTCCCTCCAAATAGATAATTTCATAAATATAACTTCTGGATCATAAAGATAACTTCTGGATCATTGATGTTACAATGCTTGACTGTTCTTGGTAAATTTTTCCTATATTAAATGTCTTGACATGTTTTTGTAGTGTTCTAATCAAGAGAGTCCTTTTATAAATCATTGAGCACTTCTGTTAATTCTGAATTTTCACACATTAGTGATACTTAATGAATTTAAAATAGTTTATATTTATGAATTATTTAAGATAGCCTATATGTAAACAAATCCACAATGACAGAAATAATGATTCTGTTTTTAACACATATTTAACCTCAAGCTAATAGCTGTGAATATCTTGAGATTATATTTCTTTAGAACAATGCTTACTTAACACAGATAAAAGAAATTAAACATTAAACAAAGCCTCATCCAAAAGAATTTGCCACTTTTCAATAACCTTTTAACGTGTTTTAAAAGAGTTGGGATTAATTACCTATAGTTTCTAAAAATGTGTATTGTCTGGTTTATCTAAGCCAAAAGGAATAGCAATTTAAGTAAAAACAAGAAAAGCTTTGACTCACAAATATAAAAGAAAATGTCTTTGTATCATTAAAATTAAATGTGCAATCTATGCTCCTGACGCTGTTTTGTATTCTAAGTCTATAAAGCTTTCTCTAAAAAAGAAATTTTAGGTATTTTTCCGTTTCAAATGTTGCTGAAGAAATCTAATTATTCACTCAACACATATGTTGGGAGCACTATATAAACCGGCAAAATTTCCCTTAGAAGAGATATGTAGTTTACAGTTAAATATCAGGAACACTGTCCTCAAGTCACATTTTTCTTTTTGCTTAGTACATTGAGCATAATTTTACATAAAGTATATTTCTGATGTCATCATTTAAAAAAATCCCTTATTTGAGTTTTATTTGCCAATTTCAGTCAGCTACATTCTGGGCTGAAGCAAAAACATTAATAGTGCTTTGTGAATTATTTAAAATACTATATGTATATGGGTGAATGTATAATTTATTGTCAGGATTCGATAACTTTTGAGAGTGAATGGAGTGTTAAGAATCACAGCGAGAAAACAGGCATTGAAACAGGAACCTGAGGTCACCCGAAGTATGCATTACATCTCCGCTACACTATTAACAGAACAAGATTAAACACCACCATGCTAGGTCAGCTCCACAGTCCATCTGGCCAAGTCCGTTATGTACCCATAATCTTCACAGTAACAGGAAGAGTCATAAAGGTCTTCATCAACACCATCATTAATATATTTTATGTTATTTTATTATTTCTGCTGCCACCACAATACTCCCTTGCCCGGAGGTCAGAGTTCCAGTGACGACCATGTATATTATTTAGGAGCTGCCCCACGGCCCCTGCCCGTGCTATCGGGTGTAGAAAATCAGTCAACAAATTGGAAGCAGCTGCCACCAGGATAAAGTGACAACGGAAAGAAGAGGGAGGGGTGGGAAGAACCATGAAAGGGAGAGAGAACCGGAATGACAACGTGGGGCACAGTTATTGTAAGGAGTCTCTGCGTGGCACCAAATGTTCACACTGATGACTCTGAGCTGTCAGGAAGGGGCGTTGATGGTTTCGGCATTTTTTATCTAAAAGAGTAGAGCGGTATGTTAGAGAAAGCCTTCAAAATGAACGTTTTGGCACATACATGGTGATTACATTTTAGTTATATGGAAGCTGACATGTGGAACAATTTATTCCTAAGCAATATCTGATAAATGAGGCATTCCTGTACTTCCTTTTATTTGTCTTGAAACTATCTCTTTCAAGTTCTTCTAAACAGTGTTTGTTGAAAAAAAAATCAGCATTAACCCACTCATGGTATGAGAAGATTAGAGAATGTGACCCTAGAATCTCTCGATCTTCTGCCTAAAAGGAAAACTTATGTCTTCGTGTCCAAGATGCTTCATTCCCTTTATCACGTTAGTTATCTTGTTTCAAAAGTTCACTAGTTCTGTTATTTTCATAATTTTAAGCTTCATTAAGTTCATTCAAATCGTATTTGATACAAAAGCAGAAAAAAATATTTTGCTCTATTCCGTTTCCAGAGAGCAAGAAGTATCTGTGTCAGTTTCACTGGTTGGTGAAACCACGGCCCAAGAATTATTCTTTACGAAATCTTTTCAGTCTAATTGGGGAGCCAGAGTTGAAAAAACAATAAAGATACATCCATCTGTCCATCTAGCCAACAAATTTTTATTGGCTGCCCACTATGTGCCAGACACTGTTCCAGACACAGGAGAAACAACAGTAAAAAATCAAGCAATAAAAATAATAAATCCTAGGAAGTGCAAAGTAATGTGGAGAAAAAAGGTACAGTCCAAGCACAGAAAGTGAGAGGGGGCGCTAACATTTAGGCAGGAACCAGCTGGTCACTGGATGGTATGAGATCTGGAGGAGAAATCCAGAACAATCTCGGCCTATTTACAAATGGCGAGAAAGCCCCCTGCTGGATCTGGGTGACCAGGGGGAGGGGCAGGAGGTAAGTCAGAAAGGTGAGGGGCCAGATCCCACTGCACCTTGAGGGCAAAGTGAGGGAGTTTCCCTTCTGTCCTAATAGTGGTGAGAAGCCGTTGCGAGGTGTTGAGCAGAGGAATCCGTGTGAACAGCAGCGTTTAGAGAGAACAAGTGTGGAAAGGAGACAGGTGAGAGCCGCCGTACAGTCCAGCCGAGAGCCGAGGGTGCTTTAAACCAGGCGGTCGTGGCAGAAGTGACGAGAAGCCGTCTGACATGGGACGTACTTTGAAGACAAAATCAGGGGGACTTCCTGATAGGAAGGATGTGGCTGTGAAAGAACGAACTGCGTCAGGGATGCCTGCGAGTCTTATTTCCTGACTTGGAGAAGACTGGAGGGGAATTGAGAGCTCTGTTTCAGAAATGGTAAGTGCGGGGTCCTAGCATCCCAGCAGAATTTCAGGGCCGACATCTAGGAAGAGGCTGGATATACAAGTCCGGGGCTCGGGAGAGAGACGAGGACAAGAGATGCAGACTGGAAGCCGCCAGCATGCGGATGGCATTGACGCTGTGGGGTGAGACAGGGTCAGCTAGGATGAGAAAAGAAGCACGAAGGGGCGTGAGGACACGGTGGAGCCACTATCACAGCAGGTGTCCAACCAGGAGAAACCCCCGGGGAGTGTGACACCACCTGTTCACGTGATTAAAGTCTGTCAAAGAGAAAGTGACTGGTGGTGTCAGAACTGCCGAAAGGTCGACTGAGATGAAGACTGAGGACCAACACCGCGTTTAGTGCCGAAGCCACTTGTTGATCTGACACATGTTTCAGTTACTGGAGTGGCTAGAGCCCCAGTGACACGGGTGGAAGAAGAGAGTACGAGAACATGGAGCAGGTAGGCAGCCAACCCTTGCTGGGGAGTCTGGCTACAAAGAAAAGCAGAGGAATGGCGGCTAAAGGGGGTCTGCGTCATTGCAGCAGAGCATTTACTGCTTGTCGAGTACCATTCCCCTTCCCCACACCCCACCTCCGTTTTCCAGCCCCTGCAGGTAAGTGGGCCTTTGTCTAGTGATATTTGAAAGAGTGGAGTCTCCGTAGACTTCAAAAATAGACTTATGGTTACCAAAGGGGAAACGTGGTGGGGCAGGGGGTGGGGGGAGAAATCAGGAGCTTGGGATGAACAGACACACACTGTACCTAAACTACCTAACCAACAAGGACCTCCTGTGTAGTGCAGGGAACTCTACTCAATACTCTGTAACAGCCTAAATGGGAAAAGCATCTGAAAAAGAAGAGATACATGTATATGTATAACTAAGTCACTTTGTATTACACCTGAAACTAACACAACATTAATCAAATACACTCCACTATTAAGAAAAGAAATAGGGCTTCCCTGGTGGCGCAGTGGTTGAGAGTCCGCCTGCCAATGCAGGGGACACGGGTTCGTGCCCCGGTCCGGGAAGATCCCACATGCCGCGGAGCCGCTGGGCCCATGAGCCATGGCCGCTGGGCCTGCGCGTCCGGAGCCTGTGCTCCGCAACAGGAGAGGCCACAACAGTGAGAGGCCCGCGTACGCAAAAAAAAAAAAAAAAAAAAGAAAGAAAAGAAATATAATTTGAGCCACATATGCAATTTTAAATCTTCTAGTGGTCACATTAAAAAGTTAAAAGAAACAGGTAGAATTTTAAAAAAGTTTAAAGACCTTTGTACTTTAGGACTATAAAAATACTTTCCTATGTTTTTGCTTGTACTCTTTTAAAAATATTTTAATATTAAATCTATACAGAATAAAAAAATACTAAAAAAAGATAGTGGAGTCTCTTTGTTGAATGATACTGCACTTACGATCCGGGAAAGTATTAATCACATGAAATTTATTGGTAATTAACCAGTTTAGACCTACAAAAACAGCGCTTTCTTATGACTTAACAGTAAACCTTTGTTAAGCCAATGAAATCTTGGGGTCAATTTGCTACCACAGTATAACATAGCATAATTTGGTATAAGTGGTCAAAGAATTCTTTAAAATATTATAGAATGTTTTTATGATTTGGGAAATAATACAGTAGAGAGAAAAATGTTGCTACAAGAGAAGAGATGAATGATTAAAGGAAAAAGTCCTTCGGTAGAGGTGAGGCGTGCAGTGCACCAGCGAAGTCCTTAGACAGAGGCACACGCTTCCTTAAGTAAGGTGTCCATGCGTGTTCTAAGGGGGTAGGGGTGACCACACAGAGGTGGATGCAGCTGGAGGGGGATGTGGGATGGGCTGACGAGGTGATTCTCTTCTGTTACTTCTACTTTTTCAGCAAAACAACAGTCAACAATGAGAGGAAGAAAGTAAAAGGAACTGTTGGAGGTTTGAGAAGAAGAGAGGTATGAAATTTTCCTAGAGAGCGGGAAAATGAATTAACCAGGAAGTGCTGAGGGCCCACTCGAGCTTTTTGGCCTTAAGTTTAAGTAAGACCAGTTAACCTAAGTGTGTCTTCTCTTGAACTGTGTTCAACTGTTTAGATACAAGAGTAGGGTCCATGAGAATTTGGTTTAACCAGGCTTGGGGATTTGTAAGCAAGGGAGGGAGGAGGAAGTTGAGGGCAGTCCAAGGGGGTGGTGAGTGCACTGATGGGATGTGAAATCTAAGCTGGGGAATGAAGGCACAAGGAAGTTGATGGAATGTGAAAAATGGCAAGGTTCATGGATTAGAAGTCCCCATGGGGCAAAGATCTTAGTGAGGATGCTAAACTGAGTTAGAAAGGGGGTGGGCTAGGGACAGGTAGAGAGAGAGAGGAATGCCTGAAGCCAAGATTTTGAAGACGGTACAGGTATTAGAAAGGGCAAGGACTCTAGGTCATAACCATGGGCAGAGAGCTGAGGAGAAGAGTGATGAGCTAAAGGAACCGAGAGGCCAGTGTGATGGAATGCTTCTCACCAGTGGGTCCATCCATCCCATGCCATCTTGGCTGTGGACAATTATGACTCGTGTCAGGACATGCTTTGTACTTTCTGTACTGGTTTAATCACGTACAAGTTACAGCCAAGAAAGTCAAGCCTTATGAATAAGATAGTGTTTGAAAAATATCTAAATTTCATAAGAAAAGTGTGATTTAATTAAATAAAAGTTTTAAAAATTTTGCTCTTCATTAATCTATCGATAACTTAAAGCTAAAGGACAAGCCATGCATTTCTACAATAACAGAATGCCTTATTTTTGTCTACAACTCTAAATTGAAGTGGCACTCTACTACTAAAATATATGTAAAAACCATTCTTAATTTCTCTCCATGAATACCTGTTTTTTCATTGCTGTTTTCCAATCATACTCATATGTACTGAAAGCACCTTTTTCTTACTGAAAAGTATCTAACTCGTCTGTGGTTTTCATTTTCTTGCTTTGAAGGATATTTATATGGAAAAATGGCTTCTTCCTCTTGTCGATGGTTCATGTTTAAGAAAGGAATAGAATTCCTGCTCTGACACAGACCTAAAGAGCTCAGAGAAAATTCTTCCCTGTCTATCAAACGCAGCGGTCTAATGCGGCTGACAAGGACACCTAAAGGCAGCAAATGACAGTCAGCCATTTATAATGGAAGGTTTTCCATTGAACTATTTTGGGTTCCTATTATAAATAATCTCCAGATAGAAACCAACCAGATTAAAATGAAACATTACAATGGAAAAACAAAACTTCAGTTTTATTTAGAAAGAAAGCAACTTTCCAAACAAGCACCCTAATCTCTCAAAGACGACGATAAGGCAATCTGGCAGCTTTCAAAAGTCAAAGTGACTTTCAAGCACGGCTATTTAAATGGACAGAAATTTCTGCAGTTGTCAGTGCAAAATTTAAAAAGAGAACTAACACTTTTTTAAATGAATGTATAAAACTTTAGAATTTATATGAGATAAAATCTTGTTTTCAACATTTTTAAGGTTGAAAAAAAGCAGACACTGCTTTTCTAAAGCTATTATTGAACCAAAATGTTCAGAATAAAGAGTACATGGATGGACCTAGAGAATATTATGCTTGGTGGAAAAGTCAGAGAAAGACAAACATCACTTATACGTGGAATCTAAAAATTACACAGATGAATCAATATACAAAACAGAAGCAGACTCACAGACATAGAAAACAAACTTACAGTTACCAAAGGGGAAAGGGAGAGACAAATTAGGAATATGGGATTAACAGATACAAACTACTATACATAAAATCAGCAGCAAAGATTTACTGTATAGCACAGGGAATTGTATTCAATATCTTATAATAACCTATAATGGAATATAATCTGCAAAGAAATAGCTGAATCACTATGCTGTACACCTGAAACTAACAATATTGTAAATCAACTATACTTCAATTTAAAAAAAGGTAACGCATGAGTGAGCATTTCCTCTGATACCAGAGGACCTAGGTGACTTGCAGGACACTATAGGAAGATTACGCTTCTGGTCATCCTATACAAACACCAGGAAAAGGTCTGGTTCTTGTCCTGGGATCTGGACCAATAATTCTGCTTGAAAAGGTACATTAAGAGGATTCCATTGTTGAATGGATCTCAGATAGAGTTCAAAGTGATCAAATAAAAGCTAAAGATCAGTCAGGTACCAAATAGTCAAGAAGACCAATCAAGGTAGAAATAAGAAACATGGGTAATGGGCAGTTAGAAACCCAAATCAGAGTCTGGCTGGGAGTGAGGAATGTGGAGTAGGCATGAATTGGTTCATTCCCTGGTGGTCCAGTGGCTAAGACTCCGTGTTCCCAATGCAGGGGGTCTGGGTTTGATCCCTGGTCAGGGAAATAGATCCCACATGCCGCAACTAAAGATCCCGCATGCCACCACTAAGACCTGGCACAGCCAAATAATAAATAAATACTAAAAAAAAGAAAAACTTTAAAAAAAAAACAATGGTCTTGTGAAGCAGGATCTCCTTCTATCTTATGCTCATGGCGACTTGTCTGAGCCAAGAGACAGCTGGATTAGATGGGTAATGGCGTGGGAAGCAAACGATTCCCAGCGTAAGTTTTGGAGAAAGATACGCTGGAATTAGCATGTTGGTTCTGCACCTGTAGCTGTGTAACTCGGAGCAAGCTGCCTCACTCCTCTGAGCCGTAGTATCACCAACTATTCTACGGGAATAATAACTTCAAGGTGTTGTGAGGGTTAAACAATGTATGTGACAGTGCCTGGCACGTGGAAGGCACACATAAACCCCTTCCTCCATCGGGGCCAGTACATACTCTGCATGCTTATCCGTTGTTTAAATCACATCGATTATTTTCAGGAATCTGAGCACAAGGAAATGCAAATCAGAGGATCTGTGTTGTGTGACCTTAAGAAAATACAGAGATGATCATTTGTTTCATGACACTGGCAATGCCCACTTTTATAAGAAACACTATTTAAAAAATCTTGTGTTTCCTCATCAAATTGTTGGCTTGGAAGTGAGAAGGGAATAGAAGACAGTAAACAAACTTATTATTTGCAAACATAAACTCAGATAATAAATATCTTTATCCCCTAAAGGTGCCTATTTCTTGATAAGCATGAAAAGCTGAAGCTTGAAGAGACAGCAGCCGTGTGAGTGAAGGACAGAATCTTGTTCAGGGAGATCACTGGTCTACACTGCCTACCCAGGTGTTGACAAAGGCCTGGTTAGAACCCACTTGTCTCCCTGCATGTGTGCCTAGCGTTCACTCTCACCAAAGAAGAAATTAAACCTTGTTTCCTGGGGCAAGTCTCGCGTGGTCCCGCAGCTAAGTTGTCCACTCTGGCATAGTGTCACAAGTCCTTGTGTTTCCCCTCATTGCAAAGTCACCATATGGTTCATTTCCACGTGTGTAACAGTAGTGAAGGGCACAGGCTCTGGAGTCCAGCTGAGTTCGAATCTCTTCTCTCCAAATTACTGAACCTACCTAAGCCTCCACGAAGAATAACAGTACTTACACTTTGCGGTGAGAAGAGACAGTGAGATGAGCCTTTACAACTATGCTTGACACTGGATGCAATACATGTGGGTCATTTTTATTACTAGTCAGTAAGGGCAACAAGGGCAAAGAGTGTTTAACACCAGATGTCAACACACTCGTGGTGTGGAGCTCCCCCCAAAATACTATAGGATGTGTCCCTTGTCCGACACTTAGTACAAATGAAAACCCATGAAATTCACAAACGTTGAAAGTAGTTGTGATTATGGTTTTAAAATACAGGTAGCCCTTGCTGTGCACCATTTTGATTTGCGTGCATTTCAGTTTTCATGGGTGGGTTAGATAAACCCAGTGCCTCAACAACATAATAGTTAAATTTTCAATTACTACAGTACATCTTCTATGGTGAAGAGTCTATTAAATGATTTTCTGATTTTTTAAAAGTGCGTTGTCTTATTAACTTTATAAGACTTCTTAATACGTACTAGATAAAAATCTTTTATACAAGGTACATATTTTGCAAATATTTTCTTCCAGTCCATGGCTTGCCTTTTTATTTTCTTAAAGTGTCTTTTGAAGAGCAAAAGTTTTAATTTGGATTAGGTCCAAGTTATCAATTTTTTTCTTTCATGGCTCATGCTTTTTTATTCCAATCAAGGAAAAATTTTGCCTGAACCAACATTGCTAAGATCTTCTCCTAGGGTTTCAAACTTTTAGCATTCATGTTTAGGTCCAGGATTTATTTCACGTTTCTTTGGTAACAGTGTGAGGCAAAAGTAAAGGTTCTTTTTTTCCCCTTAGGGACAGTCAATCGTTCCAGAGCCATTGATACTTGTGAAAAGACTGTCCTTTCCCCATTCATTATAGCACATTTTTTGGTCAAAAAAAAATTAATTATAAATGTGTAGGTTTTAAAATCTAAGATTTCCTCAAGATTTGCTTATCAAAAATTGTGCTATTTCTAGCTTCTGAATAGTAAACATTAGGTTTATAACCTTCAACAACTTTGACTTGGTTCTATTCCTGAGTTCTCAAACAGTATTTAAAAAACAAATCTCAACCGTCACATCTGGATTTTTTATTAAAATGCTGTCTAATTCCTTGGCCATATAAGGTTCATTTAAAAAAGATGGTACAGGGCAGTTAAAAGTCATGCCAAGCACCACTCTGACTGGAAACTTTTATAGTATTTCATTTTCAGCATATAACCTAACAAATGCAGATAACATGGAAATTCTATGAACCCTGCCAAATGTAGTCCACTTACCCTGCGTTATCATTTTACCTAATTTGAGCTGATACCGTGTTGGGGCTATTTTATTCCCAGCTACATTTTATGGGAAATAAACTGATTTGTAATATTTTTTTAAATCTGTGTTAAAATATTTTTTAATCTTTCATGTTTTGATCAATAATGATAAATTTTCTTCTCTGTATCTTTGGTCTTTAACACATCCCTAAGCTCACATTTTAGGTACTCAACAAATGCGGAACTGGAATATGAAGTTCAACCAAATTGAACTGCTGATGTGGCAATTTGCAAAATAATCCAGAAATCCAGACCCTAATGGGATATACAATGAAAAAAGTAATTATGCATTTAGCATTCCTTTACTCAAAGTTGTCCTAAATGTACAAATACACTCTGCATATCTCAGGTAGGCAGCCATTCATATAAATATTGTGAAAGGGGTTTTTAAAGTTTTTTTGTTAAAAATAGCAAAGCCTTCATTGCAGATCAAAAGTCACATATTTTAAGATAATGTCAAAATCTTAAATACTTCTAGCTCTTTGGAGATAGAAACACAGTGAGAGATAACCTAGGCAGCTTATGAGTGCCTTTTCTCTGCTTCCCACTTCTCTTAACACCCTTTCTCAGGGTTCTGTGCCGGTGGGTAAGATGATGGTCAGAAGCAAAACCTGACACTAATGCGGAAAGATACATGCACCCAATGTTCACAGCAGCACTACTGACAACAGCCAAGACATGGAAGCAGCTCAAGCACTGTCAACAGGCAAATGGATAAGGAAGATGTGGTACATATAAACAATGGACTATTACTCAGCCATAAAAGGAATGAAATTCCGTTATTTGTAGCAATGTGGATGGACCTAGAAAATATTATGCTTAGTGAAATTAGTCGGACAGAGAAAGACAAATGCTGTATGATATCACCTATATGTTGAATCTAAAAAAAAATACAAATGAATATATATATATGCAAAGCAGAAACAGACTCACAGATATAGAAAACAAACTAGTGCTTACCAGAGGGGAGAGGAAAGGGGGAGTGGCAAGTTAGGGGTATGAGATTAAGAGATACAAACTACTATGTATAAAATAGATAAGCAACCAGGATTCATTGTACAGCACAGGGAATTATAGCCTTTATCTTATAATAACATTTAATGGAGTATAATCTGTAAAACACTAAATCACTGTGCTGTACACCTGAAACAAATATAATATTGTAAATCAACTATATGTCAATTAAAAAAAAAAGCAAAATCAGAAGGAAAAAGTCAAGAATTACAACAAATAAGGCGAATGCTTGACAAATGTCAATTTTGTTAATCTTCTCTTCAAGGTTAATATTGTGGTACTATTTTATAAAAAGGTCATTTGGGGACATCTCTATTTAATCTGTTTTACATGGTTTGAGACTAAATGATTTCTACTCCAGAGAAAGTACTATCATGAGAAGATTTTGGTTATTTAGTACTGTAGCATTTGAATAGCAGAAATTGAATTTTTGTTAAAGTGAAAACTATCTGGTCAGTAATTTGATCCCCAAATAATTTCACAAACCTTAAAACAGTTTGTGAGTTCTAAGGGCCTCTGGAGTTCAGATCGACTTCTAATCCATTACATCTCACTCTAATAATCACTCTTTTAGAAAAGTTAAAGGCAAAATAATACCTACTATACCTCCATTTTAAGAAAATATCCTATAAAAATGTCATGTTCCATGAAAATGTTTTGAGGATATTAACCACATTACATATTGTCTTCTTCATTGAGAACCCTTAGTAAATTTGTCTCTGAAGATTTCAATTCCAGGAATTTGAACAAATGACTTTTAAAATTATATTGCATTGAATCTTTTTTTTTTTTGCACTGAATCTTGTTCTAATTGTGATGCTCTCTCTACATTTGTTCCTGAAAAATGTAGAGTCAAATTCATGTCCCTCTCAAGGAGTATACAAACCCTCTTAGCATTCATTGTTCTTTCATAAACCTTACCTCTAGCTTCATGTTTTTTCTTTTTATTTCCCTCTAGATTTGATTCCTTACTCTAAAAAAACTTGCATTTAAAAAGTCATCTTTGAGTTCTAACATTTTCTCCCCTAAAGATATGGAAAAGTAAAAATGAAAAAAAAACAAAAAACAAAAAAACACCCTTAGCATAAGTTAAAGCCAGAAAATGCCAGAACTTCAAAAGAGCTCTTGAGTTAAAAAAAAAAAAAAAAAAAAAACCCAGGCAAGATTCACCAATGGATGATAAAAGTAGTATCTGAAAGTCTGAGGAGATACAGGATACTTAAATAGTCTCAGAATATCTCCTGAAGATATCTTACATATTACAAAGGGGAAACATAACTTTACAACAAAGAAACCTGGCAGATACCACCTAACCACACGATCGATGGTAATGTCACCACTAACACAGTATCTCGATGTCATGTACCCCTCGATATTATGCCCTTGAGATGGGCACAACATCACCTCCGTAGGATTCTCGCCAAAAATGCAGGACCTCAATCTAATCATGAAAAACATGACATGAATCCGAAGTGAGAAACACTGTACAAAATAACCAGTACTATTCAAAAGTGTCAGGGTCATGAGAAATAAGGAAAAACTGAGGAACTGTCACAGACTGGAGGAGCCTAAAAAGGTATGACAACTAAACGCACTGTCAGACCCTTGACTGGGCCCTGTAACAACAACAAAAGAGCATTAGTGGGAACCTGGTGAGATTCAGAGGAGGCCTATGGTTGTTCACCAGTGTAAAGGTCAAGTTTTTTACCAGTGTTAACCGCCTGGTTTCAGTGACCACACTACGGGTAAGTAAGGTGCTGCAAGGGGGGAAGCAGGGTGAAGGACGTGTGGGAATTCTCTGCACTATGTTTGCAGCTTCTCAGGAAGTGTAAATAAAAAGCTTAAAAAGTTTAACAAAGTCATCTTCTATCTGTTTATAAGTAGAGTTTTCATAATTACCGTTTGACACTCTCCCAACTTGTCCTAAGCTCTTAGCTTGCCATTTTTTTATCCCATTGGACTGCCTCAGAAAATTGTATCTAGTGTCAATTCAAATATTGTATTTCAAAGACCATCTTCTCCATAAAACAGCCTCTGATTACCCAGACCTCAGATTTCCAGTATTGTACCCTAATCTAGAATTTTACTATGCATTGTTATATAGTTTTTAAAGTTCTTTTATGCTTGTATTTCTCATTACCACCACTATAAGAAAAGTCTCCAGAAAGCAGGGACAGATTTACATTCTTTTTTCTGATCAGCACTGAGCTAAGTATACAGTAAATGCTTGTTGAATATATGTTGACTCATTCACCCACAAACTAAGGAAACTGAAGATTTGGAAGTTCACATCACCCATTTATTCCCTCTTTGTGTTATTAGACACCAAATACAGGACGAAATGGGCCATTAGTTATGAGCTAAGGATGGCAATTCTAATACTTTCCTGTTCACAGGAAGTCTCTAAAATGTACAATACTTCCTTCAATTTAATAAGTTAATCTGGGTTGAATAAATACCATAATCCATGCTAGAATTGCAATAATTAGTAGAAATATGGGCCTAAATTATAAATCTTTAAAATCTTATTTAAAAATCTGTTAAAATTCCTCATCCAATAATAATATGAAATGTGTAATAGTAAAAGCAGCTGTCACAAATAAGATTCAAAGATAGTGATGTTTGAAGAGATGTTTTCCATGACCAGGGCTGCTTCCTTAGAGTATTCCTAGGATGTCTACTGAGCTGCTAAATTCATGCAGTGGGAACAAATGTCTGTTTTCTTTGCCAAGAAAATACCATAGATGAATATTAAAAACAGTTCTGTTAGCCAAAATTCACATCTGCACACACTTAAAAGTGTAGCTTTTCTTTTTTTCCAATAATAATTTGTAATACATTGTGAACATTTTAAAAAATAGCATACAATACTCTACACCTGGCTGGTTAGCTAGTGTTTTAGCCATAAGTGCAATGATACAGCCTATACTATTACTGAAATTGATTAGTGTACTCTGTGGATATATGCATGCGTATGTGTGTATCTATCAGTAACTTTTTTGGACATATATCTCAGCGCTCTCTCTCTGCCTCTCTCTCCATATGTATATATTCAGAATATAAAATTCAAAACATACCCTAATGTTGTAATCATTTTAAAAAAAGAAAATATTTTTAAGGGTATTATAATTTTAAGACACAAGAGTCAGATTTTTCTACATAATTTGGGGATTCGAACATTTAAAAAAAAAAACAACTTCTCAACTATCAAAGTGATATTGTTTTTTTAAAAGGACATTCTTTCACTGAGAGTGACATATTACAAGCAATGGTGGGTTTTTTTTTCCACCAGTTTTTTGTGTGTAGGAGGAATATATTTTGGGTCTGATTTCAATATTGTTGTTTTTGCAAAAATTTTATAGTTATTTAAGTAGTAGAGGTTCTCAATCTAATGCAATATTTAGAATATGTACATAAACTATTATCTTAAATCATTTGGATGTTTAAAAAGAATGATTAACATGGAGAGTCAAGACCAAGAATAACTTGTATCTTAAAAAGAGGCACTTAAAATATCTGTGTATTATTGTTATTTAAGAAATCACATGTGTGTCCTAGGACACACTCAAATATACCAGGACCTCCGGGTCTCATAAGCATTTTCTCTGGTTAGTGTGACCTCACTTGACTCCTCACACGTTAGGTTTGTTTTGAGAAGTCATTTTCTAAAATTCATAAGCCTATTCATCAGTGATAAAATATGCTAGGGCAAGAAATAAAATATGTTGACATATGTTGCTTCATTATGTTAAAATTAATTCCCCCACAGGGAAAACTATCAAATACCAGATACTTATCTGATTATGTAGAAATTCCAAAGAATCAATTAAAAAAAAGTGACTGGAACTAATAAGTGAGTTTAGAAAGGTCACAGGATAAAGAATCACTATAACAAACTCGACTGTATTTCTGCATATTAGTAATGAACAATTGGGAATTAAAGTTAAAAACATGAAATGATAGGCATAAATCTAACAAAATAAATGCAACATCTATATGCTAAGAGCTATAAACACTGATGAAAGATATTAAAGAAAACTAAATAAACAAGAAGACAGTCTAAGTTCATGGACTGGAATACTCAATATCATTAAGATTTCAATTTTTTCCAAACTGAGAAATAGATTTAACACAATTAAAAGAAAAATCCCAGCAGGATTTTGTGTAGAATTCATTATGCTGATTCTAAGAGCAAAGGAACTACCACAGGCAAAACAATTTTGAAAAAGAACAAAGTTGGACAACTCATATTACCAGTCTCCAAGACTGACTATAAAAGCTGCAATAATTAAGATGGTGTGGTACTGGAAAAGGAAAGACATATACGTCAATAGAACAAAATTAGGGAGTCCAGTAGTGCTGCACACATGGACAGTATATTGATTTTCAACAAAGCTGCAAAGGCGATTCAATACAGAAAAGACAGTCTTTTCAACAAACAGTGCTAATACAATTGAATCTTAATCTACATCTTGCACCAGTCCCCAAAATTGACTCAAAATGGAACATAAATATAAAACTTAAAACTAGAAAACTTGTAAAAGAAAACAGGAGAAAACCATGTCCTTGCACTGGCTGTTCACCCTGCCATAAATTTCTTCCTCCAAATACCTACAAGGCCGACTCAACCCCTTCACTGACCTTATCAGTGAGGCCAACACTGACCACACTATTTAAATGGTCCCAACTCTGGAACTGCAGAGCCTCCCTTAATCTTCTCTATCATTTTATTCAACAGCACTTAGACACTTTTAAAAATTCTATGTATGCTGCTTACATAGCATGTTCTCGGCTTAAGTTCTGTCTCTCCTGCTGGAATGTGAGCTCTGAGAAGGCAGGAATATCTGGCTCTTTGTTCATTGCTGTAGCAAGCGTCTAGGACCACTCTACACAGAACAGGTATCAAATGCTAAAAGCATTACAAACGTGCCATTGCCTGCTAATTCCCCTTAGCATCAGTTCTTCTTTTTTAAATAACAGCCCCCCCAACTTGTAATGTGCACATGCTAACAAGTCTCTCCTTCTGCAGGCGCAGCCCTAGGACTAAGATTTCTCCAGTGGAATGTGAGTGGGGATGACATATGCGATTGCCATGGCACCTCCTGAAAAGTACATTACTTGTCCTCATCTTCCTTCCCCACTTCCTGCTGGTTAAGAAACGGTGACAACTGGAACCATTTAAGGCAGAGGTGGAAGCTCCACATTGGAGATGACAGAGCCATTCCACCAGCCAGCCTGGGTTCCTAAATGACCTAGTGGGACGGAACAATTTGTTCCCACCCCTGAACCAGACTGTGATGAAAGAGTGAAATAAACTCCCAATCTCACTTGTCCACGGTTCTGAGGTTCTTTTTTTACAGCAGCTTAGGCTCACTGTGAAGAATATGGAGAAGACTATATATAATTTTTCACTTTTGATTTATCAATATAGTGAATTATCCTAATAGCATTCCTAATATCAAGCCATCTTTGCATCCCTGGAATAAAACCCATGTGATCATGGTATATGATGTTTTAAATGCACTATTAGATTCTACTGCCTAATATTTTATTTCATTTTTTAACAATATTCAGAGTGAGATTAATTTCTGTTTAGAGGGATATCTTTCTGGGGTTTTAGTATCAATATTATGCTAACCAGGAAAGATTACTAAGTCAAAAGAGATAGATATTTTTAAAGTTAATAACTTAGGTTACTGAAGGCTTTCAGAAAGGTTGTACCAATTTATATTCACACTAACAGCGTTTTAGAGTACTTATTCACTGCACACTTGGTATTTGGTATTATTAATTTAAAACAAAACTTGGTATTATTAAAATAATGTGTTTATTCAATATATGCGAAGCAGCATCTTGTCTCAATTAGTGTTTCCTTGATTACTTGTGAAGATGCAGCAGTTTATTTAAGCCAACTGCACTTTTCCTAGTTATGTGCGTCATTTTTTTTCTGTATCCTGTAATGTCTTCAATTCAACTCAGTTAGTTGACCACTTATAATCATTATTTAATCATCACAATATTGAATCAGGAAACCCTGCCTCACATAGCATGATTGCTTCCCTTCCATTATGAACAGTGGTTAGAACAAGACGTGACTCTCAGCCCAGAGCTCTTCCACTGCACTATGCTCTGACACTGAACACCCAACACCTAACGCCCATCAGCTCGCCATCTGTCCTCCCCTCATAGAGACTCTCTAAGCAAAATAAGGCAAGAGTGTGGACAGGGAGGCTCTGTCTCTTTACTCCAACTTCCTTAAGTCTCCTAATAAACTTTTTTTTTTTTTTTTTTTTTTTTTTTTTTTTTTGTGGTACGTGGGCCTCTCACTGTTGTGGCCTCTCCCGTTGCGGAGCACAGGCTCCAGATGCGCAGGCTCAGCGGCCATGGCTCACGGGCCCAGCCGCTCCACGGCATGTGGGATCTTCCCAGACCGGGGCACGAACCCGTGTCCCCTGCATCGGCAGGCGGACTCTCAACCACTGCGCCACCAGGGAAGCCCAAAATTTTTCTTTAAGGAGTTTTACTTTTTTTTTTTTTTTTTTTTTTTTTTTTTTTTTTTTTTTTTTTTTTTTTTTTGCGGTAGGCGGGCCTCTCACTGTTGTGGCCTCTCCCCTTGCGGAGCACAGGCTCCGGACGCGCAGGCTCAGCGCCATGGCTCACGGGCCTAGCCGCTCTGCAGCATGTGGGATCTTCCCAGACCGGGGCACGAACCCGTGTCCCCTGCATCAGCAGGCGGACTCTTAACCACTGCGCCACCAGGGAAGCCCCTAATAAACTTTTGAGCTAAGTGCATTGAATGCCACTGAAATGTTAGTCTGGTGTGGAAAAAAACATCTGTAAAGGCTAGCTGGGGTATTAAAATAACTAGAGTCTAGTTATCTAAACCTAAGTTCAGTATTACTGTCAAAAAGGTACTCATTTAAAATATATGTATTCAGCATTATAATGTCTAATAATTAAGTCATAGGATATATAAAAAGAAAAGATGGGGCTTCCCTGGTGGCGCGGTGGTTGAGAGTCTGCCTGCCGATGCAGGGGACACGGGTTCGTGCCCTGGTCCGGGAAGATCCCACGTGCCGCGGAGCGGCTGGGCCCGTGAACCATGGCCGCTGAGCCTGCGCGTCCGGAGCCTGTGCTCCGCAATGGGAGAGGCCACAACAGTGAGAGGTCCACATACCGCAAAAAAAAAAAGAAAAAAAAGAAAAAAAAGAAAAGATGCCTCCTTTACATAAAAAGTACCTTCATAGTTAGGGTAATCATATAACTTAGCATGCAAGCTGGGACATGTTTAAGAGTGAAAGAGGCTGGGGAAATGTTAAATCATACAGGATACTGGGACAACAGGTATAAACAGGGACTTTCCTGGGCAAATTGGGATGTATAGGCTCACTATTTATGGTAAACTATCAAGATAGTGCCATAAATTATTATTTATGTTGTTATTTGTAATCATGTCATCATTGATGAAGATACTAATGACACAGATTTTTTCATTTTATTTTCTTCAGTGTTATGAAAAGAAGATGCCCTGTCCAATAAGACTCCTATAAGTTTGGCCATGAAGCTGAAAGAATCAAAAAGGATTGTACAATTATCATTACTAATCTTAAACACACACACGCACACACGCACACACACACAAAGAGAAACTCTGACAACAACAATTGTAAGGAGATTGAATCATTAATCAAAAAACTCCCAACAAACAAAAGTCCAGGACCAGATGGCTTGACTGGTGAATTCTACCAAACATTCAAAGATATTTAATACCTATCCTTCTCAAACTTTTTCAAACAATTTAAGAGGAAGGAATCCTTCCAAACTCATTTTACAAGGCCAGCATTACTCTGATACCAAAACCAGACAAAGACACCATAAAAAAGAAAATTACAGGCCAACATCCCTGATGAACATAGATGCAAAAATCCTCAACAAAATGTCATCAAACCAAATTCAGCAATACATTAACAGTATCATACACCATGATCAAGTAGGTTTTATTCCAATGCAAGAATGGTTCATAATTCTAATGGTTCATAAGGTGATGACACACCACCTTAACAAAATGAAAGATAAAAATCATTGATCATCTCAAGAGATTCAGAAAAAGCACCTGACAAAATTCAACATCCATTTATAAAAGCTCTCAACAAAGAGGGAATGTACCTCAACATAATAAAGTCTGTGTATGACCATCATATACAACTGTGGAAAGCCAAAAGCTTTTCCTCTAGGGTCAGGAACAAGACAAGGATACTCACTCTGGTCACTTTTATTTAACATAGTATTGGAAGTCCTAGCCACAGCAATTAGGCAAGAAAAAGAAATAAAGTGCTTCTAAACTGAAAAGGAAGAAAAACTGTCACTGTTTATAGATGACATAATACCATATATAGAAAACCTTAAAGACTCCACCAAAAAATTGTTAGAACTAATAAATAAATTCAGTAAAGCTGCAGGATATAAAATTAATATACAGAAACCTGTTGTGTTTCTATACACTAATAATGAACTATCAGAAAGAGAAATCAAGAAAACAATCCCACTCACAACTGAATCAAAAAGAATAAAAACCCAGGAATAAATTCAGCCAAAGAGGTGAAAGACCTGTACACTGAAAACTATAAAACACTGCTGAAGGAAATTAAAGAAGAAACAAATAAATGGAAAGATATTCCATGCTCATGGATTGGAAGAATTAATACCATTAATATGTCCATACTACCCAAAGCAATCTACAGATTTAATGCAATGATTCTACCAAAATTCCAGTGGCATTCTTCACAGAACTAGAACAAATAATTCTAAAGATTGTGTGGAAACACAAAAGATCCTAAATAGCCAAAGCAATCTTGAGAGAGAAGAACAAAGTTGGAGATATCATGCTCCCTGGTTTCAAACTATACTACAAAGCTATAGAAATAAAAAGTAGTATGGTATTGGTATAAAAACAGACCTACAGATCAGTGAAACAGAATAGAGAGTCCAGAAATAAAACGACACATGTATGGTCAATTTACGACATAAGAGACAAGAGTATGCAATGAGGAAAGGACAGTCTCTTCAATAAGTGGTGCTGGGAAAACTGGACAGCTACATGCACAAGAATGAAACTGGACCACTATCTTACACCACATACAAAAATAAACTCAAAATGGGTTAAGGACTTGAAAGACTTGTAAGACTTGAAACCATAAGAATCCTGGAAGAAAACATCGGCGGTAAGCTTCTGACATCAGTCTTAGCCGTGTTTTTTTGGATCTGACCCCAAAGGCAAGGACAACAACAGCAAAAATAAACAAATGGGACTGCCTCAAACTAAAAAGCTTCTGCACAGCAAAGGAAACCATCAACAAAATGAAACGGCAACCTACTGAATGGAGAAGGTGTTTGCAAATTATGTCTGATAAAGGGTTAATATCCAAAATATATATAAAGAACCCATACAACTCAACAATAAAAATCAAACTAATTAAAAAATGGGCAGAGGATCTAAATAGACATTTTTTCAAAGAAGACATACAAATGGCCAAGAGACACATGAAAGGAGGCTCAACAACACTAGTAATTAGGGAAATGCAAATCAAAACTACAATGAGCTATCACCTCACACCTGTCATGATAGCTATTATCAAAAAGACGAGAAATAACAAATGCTGGCAAGGATGTGGAGAAAAGGCTACATCTGTACACTGTTGGTGGGAATGTAAATTGGTGCAGCCACTACAGAATATGAGAAATTAAAGATAGAACTACCACATGATCCAGCAATTTCACTTCTGGGTATCTACTTGAAGAAGATGAAAACACTAATTTGCAAAGATACATACGCCTCTATATTCATTGCAGCATTATTTACAATAGCCAAGATATGGAAACAACCTAAGTAGCCATCAATGGATAAAGAAGACGTGGAATACTACTTAACCATAAAAAGAAAGAAATCTTGCCACGTGCCACAACACGGATAGACCTTGAGGGTTTTATGCTAAGTGAAATAAATCAGACACAGAAAGACAAATAGTGCATGATTTCACTTATATATGGAATCTAAAAAGCAAAACAAAACCCAGACCCATGGATACAGAGAATAGTTTGATCGGTTGCCAGAGGGGAGTGGAGGTTGAGGGGCGAGATGAACTGGGTGAAGGGGATTAAGAAGTACA
Source organism: Hyperoodon ampullatus (assembly GCF_949752795.1). Taxonomy (NCBI): domain Eukaryota; kingdom Metazoa; phylum Chordata; class Mammalia; order Artiodactyla; family Ziphiidae; genus Hyperoodon; species Hyperoodon ampullatus. The sequence continues at coordinate 24,930,707 of NC_136932.1, forward strand.
AACTTCCAGTCATAAAATAAGTAATTAAATAAAATAAACAATGGGGACGTACTGTATAGTATGGGGAATATAGTCAATAATACTGTGTTAACTTTGTATGATGACAGTTGGTAACTAAACGCATTGTGGTGATCATTTCATAACGTAGAGAAATGTAGTTTCATGTTGTACACATGAAACTGATATAATATTGTACGTCAAGTATACTTCAAATAAATAAATAAATAACACTCCTATAGGTTTGGCCACGAAGCCAAAAGGATCAAAAGAACTGTACAGTTATCAATACTAACCTTAAACACACACACACACACAAAAGGCTCTGGGCACAAATACCTGCTCATTTACTCGCTCCCAACTCTCTTAGTTTGGGTATCAGTCTCTGAGGACGGCAAGTAAACTGCTCTACTTTCAATAACTTACCGATTACTATCACTTGCTGCACTGACCTAAGAGTTTTTTCCTTTATTCTAGGTAAAAATTTTTCCCTTAAGAACGTCCAAAAAGGATAAAACCAACAACAACTGGTGAGTGGCAGAACTCCCATTTATACTGGTGCGATTAGAGTATTAGAAAGTTAGGCTACAGAATGACAAGGGGGGTTAATCTTGGAAACTTTAAATGTTTACTTTAAAAATAAACAATGATTCATTTATAATTCTAGATTTTATTTTCAAATAATCCCTAACATAAAATACACTGTCTTTTAATTTCCTCCTAGTAAAACTTAGCTCTCTAGCCTAGGAAAGCTAGCCTTTGAAGTGAAGCTACTGCTTTGCTCTCCCAGATCTGCTGGAAAACAGGAGCCCTCTGCTACAGGAAGCAGCAGAGGTAGAGGGGTGCAAGAGGTTCTCAGGGAAACGGTGGGGAGCTGTGCATCAGGCAGCAGCGCTTCTCCACCTCATCCGCCCGCGACTCTGCAGCCCACGCAGGAGAGGGCGGTAAAACCTTGGCAACGTAACTATTCAAGCACGAATGATGACAGATCCTCTGCTACTTCTGCTGAATAAGCAGACACCCCAGATACGATTCCAGTATTTAGTGGAATCACTGTGAAACAGGTGCCTCGCATCAGAATCAGAAGAAGTGGGAGAAAGCTGGAAATTGATGTTAAACTGAGGCTCAAAGGAACACACAGTTCCTCTTGTTACACAGAGACACATTAACTGATTGAACGAAAATATTGGGTTTGGACTGATTTGTATATATTGTCAAAATGACAAAAAAGTCTTAGCTTCTGTATAAGGCATAGCCCCTTTCACCATTCAAAGAAGGTTTACGATTGAGGCCATTTGAAGATACTTTAAAATTCTAAACCTTAATATACATGAGCACCAATCCATCATATTCAAATTACGAACACACCCAAAGTTTTCCAAGTTTCCATTTGTGCAAGTTTTCTCTTTTCCAGATTAATTTATTGTTACGTTTAGAGGTATCATTAGAGTCCATTATACCAAGCTGTGGGTTAAAAACCCAGAAGAAAACACCGACTTGAAGTTCATCAACATTTGTGGAATACTGTAAAAATCAAATGGGATGTTGTCTGTCAATCAATTTTTATAAATCTGAACTGTTTGAGAATATTTAAAAATTTAAGGATACAAACTTCACATTTTTAGCAAAGGAAAAACTCAGGGAAAAGATCAAAGTAAAAAGAACAGAATTGAGATTAGAAATCCATTTTAAGCCAAAATGACGTCTTCATAAGTTAATATTAATCCTTTAATTATAAATTTCAAAGGTTTAAGCAGTTTCTATGACCTTAGCTTTGAATAATTGTACCATATGGAGCTTTTCTTAAATTTGAAAAAGATGCTGAATTGTTGCTCAAAGCCTTTTAATGACTTCAGGCTGGCAGAATTCCAGTATAATCCTTCAGATACCATTAAAATTACAGACCAGGAGCCCAAGTGGGTAAGTACTATGTCAATTTCATAAGAGCATTTTACTTAGTACAGTGTGGAAAATGCTTGATGTGTTCATATATTTTAAAATATCAAATCGTGAAGCTTAAAACAACTACTTATACTGGAGACTTCACAGAGGAATTGATAGATTACACTAAATACAAATAAGAATTTTGTGTATCATAAAATTAAATGACAATATTAAAAGGCAAAAACCGAAAGTAGCTGCCACAAAGAGCTTCATCATCCTAAACATAAACAAGTTTATACAAGGTGATGAGGATAACACTAGGACATTAACAGAAGAGAAACTGACAAAGGAGGTGAACAAGCACTTCTCAGAAAATGAAACACAAATAACAAATCTATTATATATGTTCAGTCTCACTCTTAAAAATGCAAATTAGAAACAATTAATGTTTTTCACCACCCCCCTCCCCAAATCAAAGAAGAGGTTTAACACTAAGGACTGTCTAGATAAAACAGATATTCTGTTGGGGAAAATACAAATTAGTACAACCGTTTTGAAAAGCAATTTGACCCTGTAATTCTACTGGGATCTTAAACTAAGGGGGAAAAAAATGGAAATGTTGACAAAATTTGATGTATGAAGACGTTAATTTTTGCATCAATTTACATAAAAATGTTTAAAGCTAAATGTTTAAAAATAAAGGAATTTCACACTAAATCATGCTACATCCGTAAAACACAGTATTATGAAAAAATGAAAACTACATTTTCAAAGAATTCCAAATGACATTGGAATATTATTAGCATAGCTCTTAAAAAAGCAAAAGGCATAGCTGTTTATTTAGTATGATCTCAGTCAGCTAAGTTAATATAGCTATTTTATATACATATTAAATTACTACTATTGGTTATCTCTGGGTGGTGATAGTAACAAGGAATTTCACACCTCTCTATTTCCCATATTTTCTAAAATATCTTCTATTTCAAGAAAGGCTATTTTTAAAATAGCTGAATAGATTTCTGAAAGAATGGTAAATTTTAAATACCAAAGTCTTTTTTGTTTGTTTTTTTTGGGTGTTTTTGCGGTACGCGGGCCTCTCACTGTTATGGCCTCTCCCGTTGTGGAGCACAGGCTCCGGATGCGTAGGCTCAGTGGCCATGGCTCACAGGCCTAGCCGCTCTGCAGCATGTGGGATGTGGGATCTTCCCGGACCGGGGCACGAACCCGTGTCCCCTGCATTGGCAGGCGGACTCTCAACCACTGCGCCACCAGGGAAGCCCCAAAATACCAAAGTTTTAATCAAACATCTGAGAGTTACCCATGACCATCATTTAGTAATAATGTTCTTTAATTTTTCAAAGGTTCAGATTTTATGGACTTTGTTTCAATTTGGTTTGAAAAGATTTTAAAAGGCTGGAAAGGCAGCTTTCACTTTGCAAACGTCGATCATTTATTCTCTTGGATTCTCTGTTTCAAGTATTTTGACCTTGTGGAGGTATTTCATGTTTCTCTTAACTCAGAGCCATTGAAGATATCACTGGGGTCTAAATCGCTGCTGACAGAAACTCAGTGAGGATCTGGACTTAGGAATTCTTTTATAACCTTAACGTTGTAAGTGCTACTGAAACAACCCAGACCCACAGGGAAGGTTACATGTAGATTATTTATTATTCTGGGGTTACTCTCTCCTCTTTGAACCTCAACTTTATACTTAATGAGAGAAAATCAATTTCTAAGTCCCTCAATTCTCACTGGATTTTGAAACACTAGCAAATATTTTAACTTTCAGATTTATTTAGAAATGATAAAACATTAAACCTTTTATAAGACATAGTGAGAAGAATTCAAGTAACATGCACGATGACACAACAGGCTAGCAAGAGGATTATCTATCAATTCATTAGAGCTAATTCGAATTTTTATAGTGAGAACTCAAATATCTATTAATTTTTAAAACTATCTTTAAAAAATGTTATGCTTTGCATTTAACTTACTAATATGAAGGGAATTACAACAATAAAAAATGAATATTTGAATATAAAGGTGTATCTTGTCCTACCCAAAGTACATATAATGGGTTGAAACCAAATTTGGATGAATCAATGGCAATTTTTAATTTATTCATATTACCATTCACAGTAGCAGAAACTGTAGAACTGAATTTCTAAGTTCATCGTCATTCTTTTATTCACTTAGCATTTATGAATGCCTACTTTGTACGAGGCACCATGCATGATCCTGAAGCTTTGGAAACGAATATTTCACAAGGACTGTTTCAGGGAACTCACAGTTCTGTTCTTCACTGCGTGGGGAACTCCTTCAACTAGCTAAGGAAAAGTATGCATCAATGGGAAATGCAAATTACTCTTTGCATCAAGAGCAGGGCACTTGTATTTTATCATACGGACTCTGGAACTCATGGCACTAACATGGCAACTTAACGCTCTCCTCCTGTCCCCCAGACCCTCCTGATGCCACCAAGTGCCTGCATTCTAATTCTTTATCCACGTCAGCTAAAATCACTCCACTTAAACCCCGCTTCTATCTTCCTGTATCACTTGTGTTCTCAGTTCAGTTCAGGGCATTCCATTCTTCCAGACTCACCCCGCCATGCTCTGTTCTCTCCCTGCAGAGCCCCAATCCTACCCGCGCACATTCCCTCCATCCCCTTCCTTCAGCTGCATCCCAGCTGTCTGCTCAGCCTGCAGCCTGGGGGTCCCATTCGTCTTGAAATTCCTCACTCTGCACAGACTGCGGTGATGCTTTACTAAGGATGCAGATGACATCAGACAGAAGCTCTTCTCAGGTCTCGTCACAGACTCCTTTGTATCCTTCCCAATTCTCTCCTTCCTTCTTCCCCCTAGAAAGTCACGGTTCCTGCCATCCCCTCCTTAACATACACAGGTGAGCACTCACCATGGGCCAAGTTTTCTAGACACTGGCAGTACAGAAGTGAACGAGATAGACAAGGTCCTGCTAATGAGGTTATGGTCTAATGGGGGGTGGGCGTTGCAAATAAACGAGTAAAAAAATGAAGACGTATTCAGAGAGTGAGACGAGCTGTGAAGACCTCGCTCGGGAGGTGCTGAGGAGGGAGGGGGACAGGACGTCAGCTAGAGGTGGGGCTGCAAGGAGAGCGGGGGACGAGCGGGAGGACAACTATAGGAGAACGTGCGCGAGAGCATCCAGGCAGGGAGAGCGAGGCGGGTCGCAGGAGCACAGCCCTGCCGGCCGCGCTCACGCCCTCGCCGCTCGGGTCACCAGCAGCGGTGGTGCGCGGGTCTCTCGTCCCCCTCTCCCTCTTCCAGGCATTTCCAGGTGTTTCCACCTAAGCGCCCTCCGTAACTCCCGCTGCTCTCCGGGCGACACCTCCCTGGAGCGTCAGGCTCCCCCCGCATCTCCAGCCCCTCACTCCTCCCTCGCTGACCCCTGCAGCCCTGCTCCGTCCACACCGCCACCTGCAGCGCTCCGTCCAAGGTCATCAACGATTCTCGGTTTCAAATCCTGGGGCCCTTCTTTCACCTTCATCCTTCCGGGTTTTCTGTCACATTCTTGGCAAGCCTCCTTTCCAAATACTCTCTTCCTTCCTTCGCACGACAATGCCTTCTTCTCGCATCCCTCTCACCTTAACGACCCTTCTTGGACTGTCTCTCCGACTTCACCGAGGAAGCCCTCCCCAGCTGCTGGTTTTCGGTCTGTGCTCTCCCTGCGCAGGCCCCATTCTGGAGCTACTCCTCCGGTCCTGCTCTTCCTGGGATTAGCTACAAACGTCCCTTTGACCGCAAGGGAACATCACAGCGGGGTCCAAATGCAACTGACGTTCATAACCGACTTCATCCTCTTCCCCGGACCAGAAACTGTGACAATCCCCATTCATCCAGGGCGGGGTTTATACCTCACAAGTCTAATCGGCCCCTGTCTGGGCTGACCCTCAAACACGCCTCCTCTGACCCATGCTCACCACTAGGCCCCCACCACATTCCCGGACCTCTGAGGTGCCCTCGGGGACCTGTCACCTGGATTAATCCAGTCCTGCCAACTACCTCTGCTCCATGGCACCTTGGAAAGATTCTCCTAATCACAGCTTGAATCTTGACACTTCATGGCTGAAAAACCTTCAGTACCTCCTCACTGATACCCCATGAAGCCTAATACCCACCACAGCTTTGGAGGCCGTCGGCGACCCCTGCCATCTTCAGGCTCGCCAGTAACCACTCTCCCTTGTTAACCGCTACACCGCGTACACGGGGTTGTTGGCTCTTGCTGTTGTTATTCCTGTGGCTTAGAACCTACTAGCAAAATCGTACACATCACCTGTGTCCAGTTCAAGTGACATCCATCTCTTCCAGGTAATTTCCCCTGATTTCCTTAACAGAAAATCATTTCCCCCCAGTTCACACTCTACCTTGCGTTACAGTTATCTGTGTACGTGTGTGTGTCCTGCAGCCACTACTGTTTTATAATCCCCTTAAGGACAGTGCCTTTCTTTCCCTTTTTCTGTGTAGCCCCGAAGTGCCTGGGATAATGCCTTTGAGATATAGAAAATATTCAAGAAATACTTGCCAAAGAAATTACCTATGGCTTCTAATACTAATTTCTTTTATTATCTGTAACCTGTCAATTTGTTAGTAACACATATAAACCTATACTTGAAAAATTCATCTCCTATTAAAAAGAAACCTTTAAAATGTGAACACGTGGTTCAAGAAAATGAAGGCCTAAACTGTATGTTTTATAAGTCTGGCTTTACTATGTGCAGTGTTTTAAAAAAATCGAGGGCTTCCCTGGTGGCACAGTGGTTGAGAGTCCGCCTGCCGATGCAGGGGACACGGGTTCGTGCCCCGGTCCGGGAGGATCCCACGTGCCGCGGAGCGGCTGGGCCCGTGAGCCATGGCTGCTGGGCCTGCGCGTCCGGAGCCTGTGCTCCGCAACGGGAGAGGCCGCGACAGTGAGAGGCCCACATACTGCAAAAAAAAAAAAAAAAAAAAATCGAGGTGCATTGGTATCCATGCCATTTAAGCACATTTACTTGGAGATACTTTGAACTTTTGGCGGCAGTGAGCAGAGCTGAGGTGCGGTGTGTGTCAGTTCCCAGCAGCTCCCTATCGGTCTCTCCTGTGCGCTGGTCAGGGGGCTAAAACTACTCGGTATCAGGACATTCCCCAGTTCCTGACACCTTGTATACTTTAGCATCAAACAGCATGATTCCCCACTGCTCTGATGGAATGACCGCTAGCATCCTCACTGGGGGTACAAAGGCCCCTCAGCCAGGTCGTGTCCCTGTGGCCTGCGCAGCTCTTGCTGTCTCTCTCAGCAAAGGGCACGTAACTCTGCTTGCTTCGTGGCTCCAGCAAGTTGCCTTGGAATCACGCTGGGCAACTCACTCACACGTTCTCTCTCCCTCCGCCTCTCCCCCGACCCCCCACTCCCACGTCTGAACCCAAAGCAGATCCCGTCAGCTCTGCCTTCAGACCATCAGACCGTAACCCAGCCGGACCCGTGTACCACCTTCAGTGCTACTGGCCAAGCCCAGCATCTCTCAACTCTGGTCTAAATCACTGCAATAGCTTTTGAACTAGTCTCCCCACTTCCACCTTCACCCTCGGCAGGCGGGCGTGGTCCGAGAGCCTGTGCAAGTGCGTCGGGTCACATCAGCCCTCTGCTCCAAACCCGCCAGGTTTCCTCCACTTATGGGGGTCAAAGCCAAGCCCTTGCAGTGCCCCCCACAGCCCTACGGGGCCCGGTCGGTCCCCAGAGGCCTCGTCCCTGACCTCAGCCCCTCGTCCTCCCCTCCTCCATCATCTTTCCCAGCCACACCGGCCTCCTTGCGGTCCCTCCAGGAAGCCAGGTGCACTCCTGCCTCTTCACTCCTGCCTCTTCAGAGCCCTCTTCCGGTTTATCTCTGGGTTCAGAGCCAGGCTGCCACCAGCCCAGGCTGCTGAGATCTGACCCTCAGGTAAATGACGGTACTGATGCAAAGTAAGCACCTTAGGGCCACGATCCAGGTAAAATCAGTGGAGCAGCACCTAGAATGGCATGGTATGCTCTATGAAGGCTTCACATTTAAGGATCAAGAAGAGGTAGGAAAAAAGTAAAATTAGAAGATTCTTAAATTACCCTTTCCAAGTGTCTTGATCCCAGGATAGAGGTTGGTCTTCAAGAGCTCAAGGGGCAGTTGACAGTTGTGACGATTAATAGCAATTCACTTTTACTACCTGATTAAAATATTTACACTTTTCCAGAACACCAAAAGAACAAATATTTGAGGCTGTCTCTGGAATATAAGTCAACTCAAAATGTGTAAACATTATATTGACATATATTTCAAAAATGTGTAATTCTAAAGAAAGTTCTTTATTTGAAATATCAATCCGGGAAAATATGTCATCATCTATGGGACACATAAAAAACTGTAAAATCTAGAAATGACCATTAGACAACATAAGAAAGATCTGAAACCTAGTCTCACCTTAGGAAAACTCAAGGTTATAGCCCAAATACTCCTAATCAGTATATTTGATAATATTGTAACACTTTTCTCACAGTGTATATTTAATAACTATGGAAGGGATATTCCATACAATCCCTTCCACAAAACTCAAGGGAAAAGTCAAGAAACTCCCTGAGACATACAGCAAGACACTTAGATTGCTCATTTGAATGGTTTATCACCTGGAGAGTAATTCTAAGTCCACCACCTCTTCGAGATTAAATACAATGGTGGCATCAGTGGATTTCAAACACGGGTCTCGACTGTCTATAAAACATCCAGGTGGGCATCTTACCTTTCCCAGCGTCATCTCTGTCTCAGCGGCATGAGTCTTTTTCAGCTCTATTTTCATCTTTTCTGACTCAACCTTCAGTTTGTTGACAGCAGCCTCATGGTCCCGAGCAGTCCTTTGCTTCTCCTCTTCACGAAGAAGACTGAGCTCCACCAGCTGCTGCTTCCGCTGGGAGTTCACGCTGATCAGCTCTTCTCTCAACTTGTGGACTTGTGCCTCCATGTCAGCAATAATCTTCTTTTAAAAATGGGAAAATGGTCAGAGGATATGACTAGGAGAGCCGTAAAAGAACTGCAAAAGGCTACCAAACAAAGAAAGTTCACTGCTTCCTTCCTCCTGCTTCCCTCCTTCTCCAATCCCATGCCACCCCTTCTAGCTCAGACAGAGAGCCTACCTAAAATCGTTTACCATATACATCACATTTAGTTTTATTTGTTTCAAATACCTATGTAAATGGAATATTACATGTACTCTTCTGCAACTTGCTTCTTCAAATAGGCAACATGATGTTTCTAAGATTCGTCTAGTACTTGCTACTGTATTTTTTGTTTTTATTTCATTGATTTCTGCTCTTATGTTTGTTATGTCCCTCATTCTACATTCTAGGGTTTTTTATTCTTCTAACTTCTTATCTTGGATATTTAACTCATTTATTTTTATCCTTTCTTCTTTCCTGATTTATAAACGTAAGACTATAAATACCGCTCTACTATTGCTTAAGTTTAATCTCTTAGGTTTAGATACATGACATTTTCATTACCATTTAATTCAAAACATTTTGAACTTCCATTTTTATTTTTTTCTTTGACTTATGATCTACTTAGAAGTATGTTTCTTAATTCCCAAACCTATGGGGTATACTAGTTTCCTAGAGCTGTCCCAACAAAGTATGAAAAGCTGGGTGGCTTAAGACAACGTTTATTCTCTCAGAGTTCTAGAGGCTACAAGTCTGAAAGCAAGGTGCTGGCAGGGCTGGCTCCTTCTGGAGGCTCTGAGGCAGAGTCTCCCCCAGCTTTCAGTGGCTGCTTGCCACCTTGCCTTCTCGATGCATCACTCCAGCCTCTGCCCCCATCTCCTCGTGGCTGTGTTTGTGTGTCTGTATCTCTGTGTCCAAATTTCCCTCTTCTTCTAAGGACAACGGTCACCTTGGACTTAGGGCTCCTCCTAATCGAGCATGACCTCATTTAACTTGATTACATCTGCAAAGACCCTATTTCCAAATAGGGTCACACTCCCAGCTTCTGGGTGGATATGAAATTTTAGGGGGACAACAACCAATTTAGGATGTGAAGTTTAATGACTGTCTTTTTGTTATTCACTTCTAAGTGCATTGTGGCCAGAGAATGTACTCTATACTACGTTACTTCTTTGAAAATTTTTGAGATTGTTTGATGGCCAGTTGTACAATTTTTTTTTTTTTTTTTTTTTTTTCGGTATGCAGGGCTCTCACTGTTGTGGCCTCTCCCGTTGCGGAGCACAGGCTCCGGACGCGCAGGTCCAGCGGCCACGGCTCACGGGCCCAGCCGCTCCGCAGCATGTGGGATCTTCCCGGACCGGGGCACGAACCTGTGTCCCCTGCATCGGCAGGTGGACTCTCAACCACTGTGCCGCCACCAGGGAAGCCCGTGTGGTATATTTTTATCCACACTTTTAAACCTTTTTGTACCCTCAAGTTTTAGCTATATATCTTATAAATAGCGTATATTTTGGAAACTTCTTTTAAAAATCTCATCAAAGTTTGTCTTTTAAAGGGGCATTTACACAGAAATCTCTTGCATTCCTATACACTAATGATGAAAAATCTGAAAGAGAAATTAAGGAAACACTCCCATTTGCCATTGTAACAAGAAGAATAAAATACCTAGGAATAAACCTACGTAAGGAGACAAAAGACCTGTATGCAGAAAACTACAAGACACTGATGAAAGAAATTAAACATGATACAAACAGATGAAGAGATATACCATGTTCTTGGATTGGAAGAATCAACACTGTGAAAATGACTAACTATCCAAAGCAATCTACAGATTCAGTGCAGCCCCTATCAAACTATCAATGGCATTTTTCACAGAATTAGAACAAAAAATTTCACAATTCGTATGGAAACACAAAAGACCCCAAATACCCAAAGCAATCTTGAGAAAGAAAAACAGAGCTGGAGGAATCAGACTCCCTGACTTCAGACTATACTACAAAGCTACAGTAATCAAGACAGTATGGTATTGGCACAAAAACAGAAATACAGATCAATGGAACAGGATAGAAAGCCCAGAGATAAGTCCACGCACATATGGTCACCTTATCTTTGATAAAGGAGGCAAGAATATACAATGGAGAAAAGACTTCAATAAGTGGTGCTGGGAGAACTGGACAGCTACATGTAAAAGAATGAAATTAGAACACTCCTTACCAACATACAGAAAAATAAACTCCAAATGGATTAAAGACCTAAATGTAAGGCCAGACACTATAAAACTCTTAGAGGCAGAACACTCTATGACATAAATCACAGCAAGATCCTTTTTGACCCACCTCCTGGAGAAACGGAAATAAAAACAAAAATAAACAAATGGGACTTAATGCAACTTAAAAGGTTTTGCACAGCAAAGGAAACCATAAGCAAGACGAAAAGACAACTCTCAAAATGGGAGAAAATATTTGCAAACAAAGCAACTGACAAAGGATTAACCTCCAAAATTTACAAGCAGCTCATGCAACTCAATAACAAAAAAACAAACAACCCAATCCAAAAATGGGTAGAAGACCTAAATAGGCATTTCTCCAAAGAAGATACACAGACTGCCAACAAACACATGAAAGGACGCTCAACATCACTAATCATTAGAGAAATGCAAATCAAAATTACAATGAGGTATCACCTCACACCGGTCAGAATGGCCATCATCAAAAAAATCTGCAAACAATAAATGCTGGAGAGGGTGTGGAGAAAAGGGAACCCTCTTGCACTGTGATACAGCCACTATGGAGAACAGTATGGAGGCTCCTTAAAAAACTAAAAATAGAACTACCATCGGACCCAGCAATCCCACTACTGGGCATATACCCTGAGAAAACCATAATTCAAAAAGAGTCATGTACCACAATGTTCATTGCAGCTCTATTTACAATAGCCAGGACATGGAAGCAACCTAGGTGTCCAACAACAGATGAATGGATAAAGAGGTGGCACATATATACAATGGAATATTACTCAGCCATAAAAAGAAACAAAACTGAGTTATCTGTAGTGAGGTGGATGGACCTAGGGTCTGTCATAGAGAGTGAAGTAAGTCAGAAAGAGAAAAATAAATACCGTATGCTAACACATATATATGGAAGCTAAAAAAAAAAAAAAAAACGGTTCTGAAGAGCCCAGGGGCAGGACAGGAATAAAGACACAGATGTAGAGAATGGATTTGAGGACACAGTGAGGGTAAGGTAAGCTGGGACCAAGTGAGGGAGTAGCATTGACATATATACACTACCAAATGTAAAATAGATAGCTAGTGGGAAGCAGCCGCATAGCACAGGGAGATCAGCTTTGTGTCCACCTAGAGGGGTGGGATAGGGAGGGTGGGAGGGAGACACAAGAGGGAGGAGATATGGGGATATATGTATACACATAGCTGATTCACTTTGTTATACAGCAGAAACTAACACACCATTGTAAAGCAATTATACTCCAATTAAGATGTTAAAAAATTAAATAAATAAATGGGGCATTTAATCCAATGTAGTCCATTAGTCTGTACATGCTAACATATTTGCCTTTATTTTTTCTCTTATTTTGTGCTGTTTGCCCTATGCTTTGTATGTTTTGTTTTTCTCCCCCCTTTTCCTTCTTTTATTCTAAATGAATAAATGTTTTCCTCCTTCAACTTTCTTCTCCTCTCTGGTTTGGAAGTGATACACTATATTTTCTTTAGTGCTCACAGTAAGAGGCCTCAACACCCATGTTTCACTTAACAAATTTTAAAGTTAATTATTTTTTATATGCTCTTAAACAACGAAAGAAACTTAGGACATTTTAAGTCCTGTGGCAGTCTCCCATATTTATATGCTAGAGTTGTTATTTTCAGTTTATTTCGTTTTTATCAACCCACTATTGCTAATTATTCAGTAGCTGCTTAGATATATCCATATATTTCCCCCTGTCTTGTCTCCTCATTCCTTCTTGCAACTCTGACCTTCCATATAAGCATTTTCCTTTAGCCCCAAGCACACCCTTTAAGTTCTTTAAAGAAGTTTAGTGGCAAGCACTCTCAGTTTTCACTAATCTGAAAATATTTTTAGGGGTGTTGTTGAAAAGTCAGCTGCTATTCATTGGACGATAATTTTTTTTTGTCTCTCTGGCTGCTTTTAAGATCTTCTCTTTGTGTTTTATATTCTTCAATTTTTTAATTTCTCTAAGTGTAGATATGTTTTTATTTATTCTGATTGGGACATGCTCCTCCTCTGGATCTGTTTTTTTATAACTACTGCGAAACTCTCAGGCTTAACCTATTAATTTAATGTCTCTGTTCCATTCTATCTCCACTCTTTATGAACTCACATGATGTACATAGATCTTCCCATTCTTTCATTTCATCTAATCTCTCTTTCATATTTTTCATCTTTCCCTCTCACCTACATTCTAGACATTTTCTGTGTGTAATCTGCTCTCAAATCCATTCAGATTCTCGATTTCAGTTGTTTCGTTTTTATTTTTAGTTTATTCTTTTCCAAATATGCATGGTAATTTTTAAACACCCTTGCCATTTTAGTATTTTCAATTCCTTTAAAACCTTTAACTTTACATCATATACTAACTATGACTATTTTCTATTCTGTGGCTGATAATTCCAGCATCTCAAGCCTTTGCAGGTCTCATTCTGCTGTTCAAAAACTTTTAAGACCCTGGTTCATGGTACTTTGTTTTTTCTCCTACTGTTTTGCATTGTTGTTCTTTTTAAGTGCAAGTTCGTATCTGTTGGAATTGAAAGTGGTTCTCTGGCAATCATGTGACTCTGACAGGGCCCTGGAGATGTCAGCATGTCTGGACGACTTTAGAGTGAGTTCTCAGACTCGTTTTCCAGGACACGGTGACAGTGCGAATTCAGGCATCAGACATCCACGAGCACTGGCTTACGGTTATGAATTTTCAGGGGCACCCCACTCAACGTTAAGGTTGTTTCTAGTTCACTTGCACATGGTGGGTGTGGCCCTTGGTGTCCCAGCTTTATGCACAGTAGTAGCCTAGATCCTCTACCTTAAGCAAACCCTGGACTTTGTTTTTCCCCTGTGCCCAATAAGAGGCCCCACACTGAAGTTCAAGTTCACTCAGTTTTAGAAAAGGTCCTCAAGGTGAGAGCTGCCTCAGTGCTCTGCTTACACCTCTGGGTTTCTGTTTTCATTTCGATGTTGATATCTGAGTATCCTACCTAACTTAACAGCTTGTGAATACACTCAAAAAGATGTTCTTAAAAAAAAAAATTGTATCTAGCCTTTTTAGTTGTTTTCAGAGGGAAAGTAGATCAGGGAACCTAGCATGCCATGCTACCAGATGAATAGTTAGTTCAGGCTAAGGGGACTTGCTGCTGTTGTTATTATTATTATTATTGTCTATGCATTAGCTAAGAATGCAGCATTTTCTGAAACAGTGATAACTGTTTTAGGTACTATGTACTTCAACAAGCACTGTATAAACCAACAATTCCTTGACCGGAAACTAGAGGACCCAAAAGTGACAGTAAGGACAAAAGTTACATTGGGATGATGGGAACAGGATACAAAGGCAAATACTGAGAAGTTGCTTTAAAAATCAAAATACCTACAATATGAGATTACCCCATTTTCCATAAAAATCCTGTACTCACTTATTTTGAATGCTAACAATTTTACAATTTATATGAGCTAAATAATAATTGCTAGCACTTTGAGTATTGACTTTGCACCTGGCATCTGATGCAGATTATTTCATTTAAGATGATAGATGCTAAATAAGCCAATATGATAGATAGTGTTAAAATCCAAAGTCTTCCTTTACCTTGGATTGGGGTTAGTTCATGCTGTTTCAGCTACTGGCCCTGCCCCCTCTCGACACTAGATCAGAAGAGACAGGAATGACAGATGGCTGGTCAAACGCATTTATGTTGGAGAAGAAGAAATGGCTGAATGATAACAAATCTGAGACTGGGAGCTGGAGGTGACAGAGTGCTCCATTTTTATCCTAAAAAAGCTGATTTGAAATAGATGATCCCTGGGAAAAGTGTAAGAGGACTTTATATAAAAAGCTTTTTAAGTGCATTTGCTCCCCTGTTTCATGGATGTATTGATACCTGGATATTGGTACACAGCTCTAAACCAATTATCCTGAAAACAAAGTCTCTTGCTTTCTACTCCTTGTTTTAAGACTCTTCCCCTTTGAACACAATATTTGGGCGTAATAAGAGAAGAGACGGTCAATTTAATCACGTTCTGAAACAGAAGAGAAATCTTCTAAGAGCAGATAGGCTTAGGTAGTGACAACAGTTATGTTCTTAGGGGACAAAATAATCTTTTAAAAAACACTCAGTGATATCGATATGGCAGAACAGGATGGGCTGCTGACTCTGTTTCCCAGAATCAACCATGGAGAAACCACAGGAGGCATGAATCTGAGATATTAATAATGACAACCACCACAGCAATAAAAAACAACAGAAAAACAGACTCCAAGGAGCTCCTGGGGAGGACAAAGGCTGTCCTGAACTGCAGACCATGCGTCTGTGGAGGGGAAGGGGTTGCAGCCCGGGAAGAAAACCCGGAACCCCTAAGCTGAAAGAAGCGGGATGGGAAGAAAGCTTTGCCCTCTGCTCCCGCCTCTCCCTGCTTAGCCCTGGGGCAATCTCATCTGTCCCACTGCCATGTTGGAAACAAGAACCCAACATGGTGTTGCTCTGAGTCCGGTCAAGGCAAGCAGATGCCTTGCTGGGACGAGGAGCTGGAGAAAGCAGGTGCACACTTATGGAGCTTCTTGGGCACTCACGCCCTGCACTGTCCCCTCCAGCTTCCAGAACTAATGACATTCAACCTTAGAAAACTGTGTCCTCCTACTGCCATTTTGTCCAGGAGGTTAAGGTGAGCTCCTGGGCAGCAGACTTTCCCGGTGGAGGAGTTGTGAGTGGGGAGGTGCAAAAATGAGCTGCTCTGCCTGAGGGTCCTTAACCTCTTTCTCCTCCTTCTAGGAGCTCATCCAGCAGGTCAGGAGCTGAAGCCTGGCCTTTTGCTCTTTCAGTAGAAGTGACCACCTAGACTATCTGATAGTCCCTGGGGAATATAAGCTCGCCGGCCAAATTCAGGATCCCTGAGGAGCAAAACTACTATCAAGAAGCAACAGCAATGAATGGCATATGTTATCTGAAGCAGAATAACTGGAACAGGTGGATAAATATTTTTTAAAAGCATGATAAATATATATATGTGAGTATATATGCATAAAAGTATACTGAAAAGGGTAAGCAAATAAATTAGAGACATGAAGCAGAAATAAGAAGTCAGAAAAGAATAAAGAAGTGGAAATGATGGGAGAAAGAAAGGTCAGCTCCAGCCAGAGAAGAGAACTGTATACTGTACATATGATCAGATGGAAGAACTCTCCCAGAGGCACCAGGAAAAGGTCATGAGACGGGAACTATGAGAGAGAAGTTGAGACCTGTGGAGGACAGAGGAAGTGACGACATTGGGATAATGGAGTACTACGCTCTGAATGCCAGTGTCCCCGCAGAATTCACAGGCTGAGAATCTAATGCCCAGGCTGATGGTTCTAGGAGGTGAGGCCCCTAGGAGGTGATTAATGCCCTTGTGAAACGGGACTAGGGCCTTTATAAAAGAGACCCCTGAGAGCTCCCTTGCCCTCCACCGTGAGCACACAGTGAGAAGGCACTGCTGCAAACCAGGAGGATGTCCCTCAAAACGCGACCACGCTGCTGCTTTGACCTTGACTTCCAGCAACCAGAGCTGTGACAAATTTCTGTTTTGTATAAGCCACCCAATCTGCGGTATTTTGTTGTAGCATCCCGGACAAACTACGTCATGGGGTCTGAGAAAAAGAGACACGGAAAGACTTTATCCAAGTTCAATCTGATTTGAAAGCCTTTGCTTTCTATCACATACTACACTGTGTCAAAACAGTAAGAATTTCCCATGAAGAAGGATATTCATAAGCAGTATAGTATGTATTTTATTCATTTATTCTTACTGTGCACTTCTAATCCTTAACCTTCACTATGATTAGTACAAAGTTAACATCCAAAAGCCACAAGGTCATTAAATCTTCACAAAAAATAAAAAGAACAAAAAAAGTTAGTTTTCCACAGGCACTGACACCACTGCAAACTGAATTTCAATGTTTGTCAATGTACATAAAAATATTTTTAATGGTATAATCACTGAGTAGATACCGTTCTACCTTTCCCCACATCTAATTTTTTATCTTTAGTCTCATTTATGAGTGTCTTTGTTATTTTTAGTGGCTGTTTGGTATTTCATCATTACAGTGTATCATAATTTACTTAATCATATTATTCTTGAATATCTGCCTTATTTCCAATTATTACTACATAGGCGACATCAGTGAATGAATTATAATATTTGGCTTTTAGGTTATAAAAGCCTACAATATTAGGCTTTTAGGCTCACAGCAGTCCTCCAAAATTATTTGGAGAAACTCTAAGAATAACTTTTTAACTTTTTTTCCAAATTGCTCTGCAAAAACACTGAACCCACTTCCAATGTGAACAACATGTATATGCGTACTTGTTCCTCCACACCCTTCCAGGGCTGCACTTCATCATTCTGTGTATTTTTATCAGTTGACTAGGTATGTAATGGTAACTTAGAGGAAGGCATTTTAAATTGCTGGCAACACTGATATGAATTGGCTTCAATCCAATGGTGATTTTCAAATAGAAAAACTATACTGAAAAATGTATCAACTAATTATGGAAAAATAAACATTAAATGAAAAAACTTGATGCCAAAGGCTTCCCTTAGGTATTTAATATTTCAATCATTACCATGTGCTGATAGCTAGAGTGATGAAACTGCCAAGATCGATTTGGAATAGATGTGTCATTTTTCTTTAATATTATAAATAGTAAGCTATAAAACTTCATCTATGTGACTGATATGAAAGAGCAGATTTATTCCAAAAATTCAAAATCTAATAAAGGTTGTGTCTCTAAGAGACAAACCGTCAGGACAGCTTTTAGTCAAGCTGACCCTCAATTAACAGTTTAAAAACATATAGACCAGAAAACGTGGAAGCAAGCCAAAAGTCCATTGACGGATAAATGGATAAGCAAAATGTGGGATACTATTCAGCCTTAAAAAGGAAGGAAATCCTGCAATATGCTACAATATATATGAATCTTGAGGACATTATGCTAAGTAAAATAAGCCAGTCACCAAAAGACAAATGCTGTATGATTCTCCTTATATGAGGTACTTAGTCAAAATCATATAGATAGAAAGTATACGGTGATTGTCAGGGACTGGGGGGTGGGAAGAAAAGAGAGTTATTGTTTAATGGGTACAGAGTTTCAGTTTTATAAGATGAAAAGAGTTATGTGATGGATGGTGGTGATGGTTGCACAACAAGGTGAATGTATTTAATATCACTGACCTGTACACTTAAAAATGGTTAAGATGGCAAATTTTATATTATGTGTATTTTAACATGATAAAAAAAAATTATTACAAAAATCCCCCCAACAATATAAACCAGTTTCCTTAGAAAGTTAATGACTCTTTAAACCACCCTGAATCTGACAAGTCCTAGCAAAAGAAGAAAGAGGTTGAAACATCTTATAAAGGATTATGGATTGCCAGGATTATCATCCAAACAAAAATTTTAAACGCACTTTATGAAAGCAAAATGTATTTAAGTTGAGGACATGTTCATGGTTAAGAAATAATCATTTAGATTATTTTCAAAATTGAAAAATTATTCTACAGGCACTTTTGGAATAAAGACATTAACAATTTATTGATATATTAGGTCACCTTTGTACATTCATAGAAAGTTTATGGGTAATCATCACCACAAGCTGAAATATTTTGTTTGTGCCTCTCTTTCATTTATAGTTATGTATAATTCACTATTTATTAAGATCTATGATGTGGAAGCCACTGTGATAAATGACTTCCAAAAAAAATCTTCCCTAAAATACTTTAGACTATAATACATAAGCTACACATACATGTACACACACACACACACACACACACACAAGGCATGAAGACAAAGGGCCATAAGAGGTCAAAAGAGGGAGCAGTTACTTTGAGCTTGGAAGGATTCTGGAAAACTGAATAAAACTGAATGCATCTGAGATGGACCTTAAGAGATAAATTAGCACCATCTGGGGACAGGGATAGATATAGGACATTTCAGGCAGAAAGAATGAGCCACATACAAGAAGAAAAACAGAGCATTAAAGAGGAAGAAGGGAAACTCAGAAAAGAGAAACTTGGTGAGGTTATTGAAGGATTTCAAAGGTTAAGCTACATGGGTTGGATTTCAGGAACTGAAGAAGCAGCGACGAGATTTAACTTGGCTGCTGGAGAGGGAATGGGGGCCAGTGAGCCAAGCGATGCCACTGCATTTGTACCAGGAAAGACGAACCTGGAGGCAGTTTACACAATGATTCGGCACACTCAGGCAAGAAGGCCAGCAGTGGGGCAAAAGTGGAACAGATGGGAATACAGTCTTAGAGGCAGAATTAAGAGAACTAAGCAGCTAAGTGCATGTTGAAGGCAAGGAGGAGTGAGGCATGCTGGTGACTGAGGATGTTTGTTTCAAGTAGTTTGCCAGACTAGATACACCCTCATGAGATGAAACATCTAGATCCTATATAAAATTCAATGCTTCTTTCTTTGCTCGTTGGAAGTAAGAGAAACATTCAAAGGGAAAAACAAAACAACAAAAACCACATACATGTAAAACTGCATGTGCCAGAAACAGGGTAATGAGCAGTAAGCACAATCAAAGGCCAGGTATCTTTGAAGGAAAATGTCCTCGTCTACTTTGCTGCTTCAAGGGAAAGCGATGTGTGAGCTGAACATGACACCACCAACCAAGGTGGGGAGCCTGGAGCAGGATAGAAGTGGCTTCAGGTCTGTAGTGCTATCAGCTTCCACCTGAAGCTAAAACAAATTCCCTCTGGGGAAAAGCTTCTTCATTTTAATGTCTCCAGGTTTCCACAAATTAAGATAAACCAAATATGAGCTCCTAATAAAAAATTACTAAGTCCCCCCAAAAAACACCATTGGTAAGAGTCAGCAGAAGCAGATTCCCACAAGCAAGTTCGTCAGATATGGGAATTATCAGAAAAAGAATATAAAATAAACATGTGTTAAGTGTTTAAAGAAACAAAGGATGGAGTCACAAAATGAGTAAACCAGAAGAGATTAAACAAAAATTCCAAGCTTTGAGAAAGAACCAAACATATTTGCCAGAAATAAAAATTTTGTATAAAAGATAGAATGGATGAGTGAAGGCAGCTTGAACAGAGCAGAAGTGAGAAGCAGTGAAACAGGAGACCTTAATAAACTACCCACAGTACAGCACAATAATGTCAGAAAAACAATAGTGAGATGTTTAAAGCTACAGAAAAGAAAATAAGATCTGATATATACCTAGAGTTCCAGAAGGAGAGAAGAGAGAAGGGAAGATAGGGCAGACATGAAAAGATGATGACCGAGAACTTTCCAGAATTGAGGAAAAGCAAGACTCCACAGAAACAGTGAGCAGGATAAATATCAAGCATGATGGAAAAATAGGAAAGAAAAAAAAGAACAGGAAAGAAAAAAAGAAAAGAAATCCACATTTAGATACTGGTTAATGAAATGGCAGAACATGAAAGACAAAGTGAAAAACTTAAAAGCAGACAAAGTGGGTAAAAAACAGATTACACTCAGTAAGTGATATCCCAGTAGCAATAAGCACACCAAGTCCCAGATTTTGGTTTCTTATACCATCCTCCAGTGAAAGGAACCAGTGGTCCTTGGGCAAATGGGCAGAAAATACCTGAGCTGAGCCTGGAACACCTTACTGTCCTAGAAGTGCACACTGACGGAGCCCAAAGCCCAAAGCCAGAACAATGTGAGAAACTGGCATCAGATTCTGTCCCAAGGTGAAATAAATATCCATGAGTACACACTGATATAATGATTTCATTAATAATAAGGGAGAAGAGACAAATCTTCTTGCAAAAGAATTCCACATTACTACAGAAGGGGATTTTACAAATTCTGATCATCAAAAGATCATCAAAAATAAGAGAAATCTGACAAACAATCACAGTGAAGAGGAGACTAGGGAGATATGATAACTAAAATTAATTTGATGTTCTGGGTGGAATCTTGGAACAGACAAAACGCATTAGGTAAAAGCTAAGGAAACCTGAATAAGGTATGGATTTTAGTTAATGACGGTGCAAAGTTGTAAGCAGCGTACTGTTCTAATATAAGATGTTAATAAGGGGAAACTGGGTGTGGGATAAATGGGAGTTCTCTACACCTTATCCTCTCATTTTCTCCATAAATCTAAAACTGTTTTTAAAATAGTCTATTTTAAAAACTGGGGTCAAAAAGAAGCATAGAAAAAAGTGGGAAAGATGAAAAAAGTAAGATGGTATATCAAAAATCACAATACATGTAAATGGACCAAAATTACTAATTAAAAGAGTGTAATAGTTTAAATTTTTTAACACTAAAATTCATCTATGTTTTTTATGAGAACAATGAAGACATGAAATTGAAACCAAAGGGATGAAAAAAGTTATACCAGTAAATTATTAATGAAAGGTAGTCTCAAAATAGAGTATCACTAAATGATTTTTTAATGTCATTCACCAGAGAGACACATCTAAGTTTGTACACATGTGATAAAACAACCTTAAAATATATACAACAAATTTAACAGAACTACAGGGGAAAATGGTCAAATCCACCAGTCCAGTAAAAGAGTTCATCATACACATGCACATACACATGCCAAATTCAGGTATCAACATATTGCAAGAAATTGGTGGTATCAAAGATATTCTTTAACAAGATTGCAACTAAATTAAGAATCATGACAAAAACAGCAACAACAAAACCAAAATAATATCCCATATACTTCGAAATTTAAAATATACACCTTAAATAACTCATGCTTCAAAATGAAGTTAAGATAAAAATTAAATGTACTTAGAAATAATCTCTGGAAGAAGACACACACACTTTTTACATCTGTGCTGTTTTAACTGGGAATGAGGGGGTTAGTGCTGACAGGGGTGCATGGGAGATATTTCACTCTATTTTTATGACTTTTAAATTCTGATTGGTGTTAACACATTTCCTAATCAAATAAATTCATAACATTTAAATTCTGAGAAATGATTGATAATGAAAATATGCCTTATCAAATCCTGAAGGATGAACCTAAAGTGAAGGAAATAAGTGGCCTTAACGTGCTACTTATTTTTAAAAGGCGAATTATTAGTGAAATAGGCAACCAATTTAAGGAATTAGCAAGATAGAACTATTTCTGGTAAGACTGATGAAGGAAACAGGAAAGAAGGCACAAATAAACAAATATGAGAGATAAAAATAAAGTATGGCAATATTATCTAGAAAAAAGAGATAATAACTAATATTAAAATTTAAGAACGACATAGTATAGGATCCATCACAGATCAAAAAGATAATAAGGTGATACCATAAAAATATTATGCCAATAATTGGAGATCCTAGGTGAAACAGATTCCTAGGAAAATACAGAATGAAGAAACAATCAACTAAAACAATCCAATTAAAGAAATTGAAAGAACAGTTAAGAATCTCTGACACTAAGAAAATACTAAGCTCAGATAATTTTATAGTTGAGTTCTAGAAAAATAACCCAGGAGAGAGATCATTCTAATCCTTTACAAACTTTTCCAGAGAATAGAAAATGAGAAATATACACTGAAACTATTTCAGAAGTCATAATATTGATACCAAAGGATGACAGGAATAGGAAGAGAAATAAAAATTATAGGCCAACTCAGTCATGAACCAGACATAAAAATCTCAAATAAATTATTAGCAAATCAAGTCCATTAATGCATAAAAATAAAATATGTAATCAGCAAGTTGCAGAGAATGCAAGGGCAGTATAACATTTTTTAAATTCTATAAATGCCAATAAATATCAGATTTAGATGAAAAGAAAAAATTCCTAAACTATAAAATTTTTGCAAAACTGACTAGAAAAAAACTGCAAAATGTGAATCATCCTATAACCACTAAAAAAATTTAAATAGTAGTCAAAAATCTTTCCAGAAATAGAATATCAAGCCCAGATGGCTTTATTGGCCAGTTCCACCAAATATTCAAGAAACAAATAACTCATTCGTACACTAATTCTTTCAGAGAATAGAAAAAGAAGGTTTATTCAGCAACTCAAATTATGAGACTAGCACAACATCAATGAAAAACACGTCCAAAAAAGAAAAATCTCAGGTCAATCTCTCTCAACAATTATTAGCAAATTGAATCCAATCATATTACATCATGAAAAAATTGGATGGTACATAATGTTGGTTTAATGTTAGACAATAACCTATAATATGATTTATTCCATTTATGTATTAAAAGAAAAAGCCTTATGATTATCTCAATACACAGAAAAACATTTGATAAAATTCCACCATAGAAACTCTTAGCAAAATAGGAATAGAAGAGACCATTCTTAACCAGATAAAAGTATTTACCAAAAACTCAGCAAATTTTATTCATTCTTTATTGTGAAGTTTCAAAGTAGCTCTTTTAAAACCAGGAAGAAGCGAAGAATGCCTGCTACCACTACTTGTATTCATAAGTGCATGACAAGAAAAAAAATATGAAAACAAAACTGGCTTTAATCATGGATGTTATCATTGTCTATTGAGAAAAAGTAAAATCAATGCACAAGTTACTAGAAATAATAAGAGAGTTTACAAAGGTATCTGAAACAAAGACCAATGTTTAAAAATCATTTGTAATTTTTATACACCCGAAAAAATTATAAAACACCGTTTATAGCTACGTATAACAAATATAAGTTTCTCAGATATGTCTACCAAAAGATATGCAAAACTGTGAAGAAAAAACTATAACCCTTGTTGAACGACATTAAAGAAGCTCTAAATACCCGAGAGGTACATCACAGTGATGAAAAGTCTCTCCATCAGCTCTCCCCGAAGTGGTCTACAGAAACGATGCGAATCCAACTGAAGTTTCAACAAAAGCTTTCCAAAAACTTGGCAAGTGGGATCTAAAATGTACAGGAATGAACACAGTACCATGCTGTGCCTAAAGAAGAACAGGTGCTGTGGCATTCCACCCTGATATCAGGACCTAGAATAATGTTACTGAAATGAACAGTGTCGTGTTATCACAGAGGCTGGGGAGCCCAGAAACGAGCTCCCGTGGGGCAGGGCTGGCGTTGCAGCTCAGTGGGGAAGTAATGAACTAGTCTCAAAACTGTGCTGAGGTCATAAGTGATTCAAATGGGAAAAAAAGAAATCATATCCCCATCTCACACAATAGACAAAAATAAACCCTCTCCATTCCTAGCTACATGTCCAAGAGAAATAAAACATATCCCCACAAAAACGTGCACGGAATGTTCAAAGCAGCGTTATTCATAATAGCCAAGAAGTAGAAACAACCAAAATGTCCATCAACGGATGAATGAACAGATAAAGTCTAGTATATACAAACAACAGAATATTATTCAACAATTAAAAGGAACTGAGAATGAAAACACGCAACAACATATACGAACCTTGAAAACATAATGAATAAAATTGCTAGTCACAAAAGACCACATGTTGCATAATTCTACCATATGAACTAGCCAGAACAGGCAAATCCAGAGAGAGGATTTATCAATAGATTAGTGGTTACCTGGGGCTGGAATGTTTGGGGGAAACGGAGAGTAACTGTTAACGGCTATCAGTGTTTTGAGAGGAGGTGATAAAATGCTCTAAAATTGATGGGTGATGGCTGCACAACTCCATGAATAGACTAAAACTCACTGAACTGTACACTTTAAATGGGTAAATTGCATGGTATGGAAATTACATCTCAACAAAGGATCATTTCAAAAATAATGCTTAGTGGATTAGAGACCAAATGTGAAAGACAAAATTTTTTTAAATATGGGAGATGGCTTTTTTTTTTTTTTTTGGCCGCACATTATGCGGGATCTTAGTTCCCTGACCGGGGATCGAACCCAGGCCACGGCAGTGAGAGCGCCGAGGCCTAACCACCGGACCACCAGGGAATTCCCTGGGAGATGGCTTTTTTACTTCAAGGTAAGGAAGGAATTCTTAAACATAACTCAAAGGGCACTAACTTGAAAAGGTTGATAAATTAGATAAAATATAATTAAGAAACTTCATTCATCAAAAGACACCACAAAGCTAATGAAAAGATAAATCAAAACCTGGAAGGGGAGGTTCACGATATAGGTAATTAACAAAAGAATAGTATCCAGATTTTGTAAAGCATACCAATAAATAAAGATAAACAATCCAATAGAAAAATGAGGAAGCAACATGAACAGGAACTTCATAAAAGGCAAAATTTTAATGGTAAACATATGAAAAAGTATCCTACTTTATCACTCTTCAGTAAATGCAATATCATTTTACAATCACTATATCTGCAAAAATGTAGAAGTCTGACAGTACCAAATGTTGGCAAGGATGGTGCTCTTACACACTACTGATGTGAGTGTAAAGTTGTAAAACCCCACTGTAAATTAATTTGGCTTTACCTAGAAAATCTGGACATTTTCATAAGCTATGTCCCAACATTTTATAGAGAAAACTCTTCATGTGTACTCCAGGGACATGTTGAAAATATATATTATAGCTTTTTAAAAACTACATAACTAGAGATGGCTCAGGTTTCCATCACAATTAATTGACTGCTGGTCATACAATGGGATATTATATCCAGCAAAATGAATAAACCAGAGCTACACACGACAATGGGTGAATATTACAAATAGAATGTAAGTGAAAATGCAAATAACAGATTACCTATAATATGTAATCATATTTACAAAATTAAAAAACAAGCAAAAGTAAAGGGTATGCTGCTTAGAGAACATACACGTGATGAAGCTGTACCGAAAACAACGTTAGGAAACTATCAACACACAAGAACAACGGCTGCCTCAGGGACAGGGATGCCAAGAGTGTGGAAGGAAAGAAGAATACAGTAGAGGTGAGAGTTTGAATAATAATGTTTTTCTAACTCTTAACACGGCTGGTTGGTTCATGACATTCGTTTTGTTTGTATGCATTAGTACTGAAGTGTTATTTATGACATATATTCTTCGTATGTATCAAACACAACATAATAAATAAATTTTAAAAGATGTTGCAGGGGTTTAAGCCCAGGTGGCAAGGAGAATGCTTCTAACAAGGAAAAACTTCTTGTTGTTAAAATAAATTTTAACAACACTTATTTTAATATACCCTCAATTTCAATCATGTCTTCAAATACCACACTGTTTCCTTATTCTTTACTTTTATCATGAAAAAAGTTAATTTAAAATATTATCTTTTCTTCAGAACAACATATTAATAGTTCTAGTATATATCTGAACACTTTATGGTTAATATTAAGGCCACTAAACATTATTTTAAGCCACACAAAATTGATCAAACATAATTTCTCTATTTTCATTATGCTGGACACAATAAATATATCTTTGGATTTAAGCCTACAGGTTAAAGAAAACACATTATTTTAACTTATGGTCTTTTAACCTTCTAAGATTATTTTATAAATATCATATGCAATAGAATGTTCTCTTTTTGTTGTAAACAACTCTCAGAAGAACCTTAGGATAAAAGACAGTTTAACTTTGTAAGAAAACATTGCTTTTGTCTCCCAAAGAAAAAAGTATCAAAAATAATGATAGATGATTAGTGTGTTCCTAACAAATTAAATACAATAATTAAAACCAATCAGCTCTGTTCTGAACCAGGACAACTGGTGTGTAATGAACACCATGGTTCAGGCAGTCGTAGGATCAAACAATATGGATTAGGGAGGATTAAAGAGAAACAAAATGGTAAGAAGTCAGGATCAGGAGGTTGGAATCTAGTATGATCTGAAGCAGAGGCGCTCACAGAATGGTAAGCATCTCTAGAGGACTCTTGCGTTCATTGACTTAGGTCTCAGGTCTTTCGAGACCTTTGATCCTCAGGTAGTTCAGAGCTCTCTGGTCAGCTGTGTCAGTCACTGCTTGTCTGTCCATCTATGAGCCCATCCATCTCAACGGCCATTACCTCATCACATCCTATTTTAAGGAGCTGGGTTGTCTATATCTATTAATGAGCCTCAGTGTCCATGTCTGAAGAGCTGTGTTCTCATTTATACACAGGGCTTATCAATGAAGCAGAATCCTCAGAGGGGCTGCATTTCAAGAGAACAGCCCATGCCCCTCAGTGCCTACTCACTGGAGGTGTCCTGCCACAATCAAGGGTGAGGAACCTAAGAACCGGGCCCTGACGCCACCCTCCTGCCTTCCATGCACGTTCTCTATCTGGTCACAGAGGTTAGAATTAGGACAGAGAACAGTATGGAAGTGTTCTTTTGCTTTGGAGTCTATTAATAAGTAGGAGTTCATCATATAACTTAGCTTTATTTATTAATATATTTCCTGTTTTAAATGTGCTTTATGTAAACATTTAAAATTTGTCCTCAGTTAGATGTCTCTAAAACTTCACTGAGCTCTTTGTCAACAGAAAATACTGGAAGATAACTTTCAGTGTTGGCAGCTGCCAGCTTACGAAGGAAAAGGGAAAAACTTAACCCATGGATGTTTTTTAAAATAATTTTGTGGGGAAAACAACCTGATGACTAGTAAGATTTTTGTTAGTTATGATATATAATCTAAATATATAATATAATTGCTATAAATTTATATTATTATATTTTTTATTATTAAATATTGTATTTAAAAAATTAAAATACAGATAATAGATCCTCTCTGTTATACTCGGTTATTGATCACTCCTTATGTCAGTTATTTTCGAAGCAACTTCAGATCTTATTCTTCTAGAACTTTAATTTTACTCCAAATGTCTCATTTTATTTTTGAATAAAAGGAATACCTTAAATGAAACGTGAATTTGGGGGATTTGATTAAATATATAGAATTGATGTGAAAGTAGATATTCATACTTCAAGGAAGGATAGCATCTATATTAAAAAGTCAATACAGCAGAAATTAACACAACACTGTAAAGCAATTATACTCCAATAAAGATGTTAAAAAAAAAAAGTCAAGAATGGGATATATTAGAAAAATGCAGTTGGATCAACAAAAAATAATATTTTGGAAATATCTATATCTATTTTACAGACATTAAATTTATACCAAGCATAAAACTATATCTTACATGAGATCCAATGTTGATTATAATTTAAAACCTGAAATTCATCTAAATAGTTAAAATAAAAGCCTATTTTACTGTATAATTATATCCTACAACATTCAATATATCTTTTAACATATTTTGGAAATTAATGATTTCAAATTAAGCCAAGTATTATAAAATTACTTTACATGTGAGTTAATTTTTTTTCCTGAGTTTTAGAATAAAAGTTTATATTTTTTAGTGTTTTTATAGGGCTAAAAAGCTTTTAAAGTGTGTTCCCATAAGCCATAGGAAAGACAGGTAGTTGATAAAAGCAGAAAAGAGAAACATTAAGAGATGCAGGGAAAGTCACATAAAAGTCTGGGTAAGAAACCAGGTCTTCAGATTCCTAGGGCAGCATATTTCCTATTTATAACCTGCTGCATCTAGGCTGCAAATAGAACTTTCTTGACTCATAATGCCTAGGTTCTGTCAAATGGAAAACATTAAAAAAATCCCTTCAATGACTCAGAGATATTTAGAAAGAAGAGTCAGCAGATTTACCTTATGGTTATTCAAAGATTTCTCTAAGATCCAATATGCATGTTTAGGATATTTAAAGTACATTTGTGTTTCTAGACTCTTGTTCTACAGTTATTAGACCCAGTAATTAAAAATATAATCATTTGCCCACCTTGCAGTTCAGGAAAAATATTACCTCTGCAACTTGTAAAGGTGAGAAAGGAGTTTAAACTGCCCCAAATTCCAAATGAATAGCTTCACTCTGGAAGGAATTCTATACACAAAATTAAAATGTGGTATCGTTGATCACAATGACACTACTAAATTACATGATGAAGGAGAGGATAGAGCCTAACATATAGGAAAGGCAAGAAAAACTTTAATTTGATTAAAACTTTTTATAACAATTAATACTCAGTTTTGGAACATACTACAAAGGGCTTACGTCAAGAAATAAAATATATTTTTTACCTGCAAAAGAAGAGAGCACTCTAGGTGGAGAATAAAAAAGAAAAAAAGAAATAGGGTGAAAGTACAAAAGAAAAGCACTCATTAATTTACATGCCTATCTGGAGAAAAAAAACTTCAAAAGGAGAAGCAGAACATATAATGAGACACATGAACTGGCAAATATTATGTCTGCATTTGTTTTTTGTGAATAATGATGATACTACTAAAAATTCATAACTGATATTGAAATTTATAGTTTTATTCTAAAAGAACCACCCAAATCATCTAATTGAAAATAGGTCTTGAGGAAATTGAGTGAAAACCAACAGCAATTTGCTTTTAGGTTAAGTTACAATTAATAG
This sequence comes from Hyperoodon ampullatus, assembly GCF_949752795.1. NCBI lineage: Eukaryota > Metazoa > Chordata > Mammalia > Artiodactyla > Ziphiidae > Hyperoodon > Hyperoodon ampullatus. The sequence continues at coordinate 24,960,116 of NC_136932.1, forward strand.
GGAAGAAAGGAAGTTCACATCTCATTGGCCTATTTTGGAAACTTGCAAATGAAATGTCTTTTACACTTAAAATGACTGTGTATGAGCATTTATTTTATAGATTAGATATATTAATAATGAACAGAAGCACAAAATATAAATATGTATATATTTCCTAAACTCACATGGAATTATAAAAGTGGGAATAGTCCCCTTGAGAATTAGGACACTACAAAGACACTATCTTCAAACAGCACTTTTAATAATCTCATCTTGAGAATGCAAAATAAAGTATTAAAGAGCAAACACAGACGTATTATCCACAACTCACTTTGGTACAATATCAGGGCTAATGAACAGGAGGACCTCATGTCGGGAACATGTTATTTGCAGCATCTAGAAACACTTAAAGCTATTCCTTTGACAGAGTGTTTCCAGGAGCGACAGGTAACCTATTTGGCCTTGGAAGAAAAATAAAATTCAGGCTAGGTTCTTCTTCACTAGAAAACTTCTTCTATAATGAATGACATTCAAGTAATCGGAAAGCAGATTTTCAGCGTTCTCTCCACTTACTATACTTCTTTCTTCCAGGAAAGCAAAGAACCAGTTTTCTGCTGGTTCTCTATTAGCCTCTCTATCCAAACATTCTATATGCATTAAGGTCACAAGAGCCCAAATGTTATACTAGTGCCATTAAGAAAACACTAATTACTGTGCTAATAACCAGGTGACTTGACTAAAGCAGGCTATTCAGAAGTTTTGGCTGCTTAATTCAATATAAGAAAATCTAGAACACTCTGAGCTTTAAACAATGAGCCAACGGAAGGAAGGGCCGCCTGCCTCCGGTGAAAGTCCAGGCTGCCTGCCGGTCTGCCGCTGTCTGAATGGACACGGTGCGTGCTCTCTTATTCTTATTGTTTCTAACAGCATTTCCTCCCAGTCATGCGTACTTTTGTGCATTGTGTGCACTACATACAACCAATTCTTTACATCTACGCAGAAACTAAAGCAGAAAAATGACATGATAGGTTTTAAGTCAGTACCATGTAAACACCAGGATTTCTAGCTTAATATTCCTGTCCTCTCACTCACTGCAGAAAATAGCGTATTCTTGGTAGATCTACTTCTAGGAATTTTGAAAGAAGCTCAAAGTACCCTTTTAAAGCCATGAAGGCATCGGTAGTGAATATCTCCACACAGTAGCACAGTATCCTCCTATGTCAACTTGACCTTAAAAGACAGCTTTGAGATGGAAGTACAGTTACTGCCAGGTGGGCCTTCCCAAGATCTCTTAGGTGTTCGAATACCTGTATTAGGTGTAGGGTAGAGGGTCAGAATAGAGAGGGAGATTACCTCACTGTTAATCCATCCCACTCAGGAAGGCATCCTGGATGATTCTGATGTCCACACAGCAACCCCAAGAAATGGTGAAAAATAACTTAATTTACTATAATAATTTGTACTTTTGTGCATGATCTGCTACTTGCTGCTTTTACTTCTCTATTCATAAATGAAATCACTTAATATAAAAGGAAATTGTATGGGTAAAGCCAATGCAAATAACTAGGGAAAAATACACTAACTAAATCCAAGGTGATATTCTTTGCCTCTGCTTATAAACATAAGCAGAGGCAAAGAATATCATTGTTAATTTTTTCATAATTTAGGCTTTTCAGTTTAAAATTACTTTCAAACATTTTTATAGGTTTTTTTTTAAGCTGAGACTCAATAAAAGTATAAAAAAGGTTGTTCTTAAATATATTCAAGGGTATATTCAAAAGGTATACATAGTTCTATCATAACTGGCATACCAACATTAGAAACAGGATTCATAACAATGATATAATATAAAAATAAAGGCTTTCAATGAATTTATAGATAGATCTTACTATCTTACTAAATATAATGCTAAACTCTTTTCAACATTATATTCTTGCATCTGGTAAAACTAGACAGTTATGAGATCTCAGTAAAGTTATACATCTTAGGCATACAAACACAGCCTCAGGCACACTGATCCTAATTATAACACTTAAAAAAAAAAACTGAGGAACAAAGGCTACCTAGGGTCAAGATCATGGATACCAATAGTTTTTCAAAACCCAAAGGAAAAAGTGTTATGAGTAAATTTAGAGATGAACATCAACAAAAAATAAACGTTTCAATTCGCTTAACATTTTTTTGATAAATATGTGAATTGAGTTTTTTCCAGTAAATACTAATCAACATCCAATGGATTTTAAAACTGATGGTTTTGTTAAGAAAAATGTTCTACTCAATTTAATGCAGAGCTCCTCCCAAACCACTCTGTAATGAAAACGTCCATGTAACCATCTATAACTTCCACTAGTCAGTATCCAAGCTCCCAAGGCCTGTTAAACTCTTGGTAGCCGACTATGTTCTCAGCGCAGAGAACAAAGTCACCTGACAGCTTATGAGACCGATGATTTACGAGATTATTTTCCTTCTTGTTAACCTAAAAGGTTCAGCAAACCTTCCTACCTTGTCTCCCAGATTCCACCTCAGGCACAAGCTCGCACTTGCCCCGTCCACTCACCTGCCAGTCCCCGTTAAGCAAGCGCTCACCTACAGGACACGTGCCAGAACACAGCTTGCCTCCAAGCCAGGCTCGCAGCCACGGACCTTGGTTGTGGCCTGTCAGGATCAGCTGCCTGACTAATCCTCCGTGTTACCCTCGATCTCGGATACTTATTTGCTTCATAATCTGACATTTGGATTCCTGATTTCATGCATGTTTCAAAATTAAGGTTACTACTCACTCCCCAAACCTGTTGTCATGATTAGATTCTTGACTTTATGTGATTACATCCTTTTTTTTTTTTTTCTTTTGCGGTACGCGGGCCTCTCACTGTTGTGGCCTCTCCCGCCGCGGAGCACAGGCTCCGGACGCGCAGGCCCATGGGCCCAGCCGCTCCGCGGCATGTGGGATCTTCCCGGACCGGGGCACGAACCCATGTCTGCTGCATCTGCAGGCAGACTCCCAACCACTGCGCCACCAGGGAAGCCTGTGATTACATCCTTTTAATCTCGTTTTAACTACCTGGACTTTTGAAGACCTTTTCCTGACCTCTTGATCTGACTTCATTCTCCTAAAACTGATCTACTTGAGTTTCTGACCCTCCCAATAATTTAACAGTCCACGTTAATACCTAGCTACCTAGGTTTCTGGTCTCCTTCCCCTGTGTCTCCTAGAATACTGAAAATACTAGATTTATTCTCAGGCCATTTATTGCAACATTTATCCCCAAAGAAACCAGCAAACCCTAAGAAAGCATTAGGATGAAAAGAAATACCTGCAAAGTGTTGAAACAGAAATGTATGTTGCTATGGATACAGAACTGTATTTATGACCTTAATTTTATTCTAGGCAGTTCCAAAGCAAAGCAGCCAATAAGGAGGCAGAAACTTAACTAAAAAAATGTGATCAAAGAAATCAGAAAGTACATTATTTTTATTAGCAGGAAATTAAATAAAGTGGTTTTTGTTTGTTTTAATTGTCCGTTCAGTACGAGATGACTTGAATGTCGGTATATGCCATATACTAATTTCATAAGTCAAAAGGAAAAATATTTTCCCAGTTCTGTATGATTACGATTGAATGTATGTAATAAAGTGGATGCTGTTAATTAAAATGTTATGCATAAGGCAAACCACTTGCATTTCAATTCTACATTTTAGAAAACCATTGTGTGCATACTTGTGTGTGTGTATGTGTGTGTATTCTATATGCTTCAAAATTTTACAGGCAGTTTCACAGATTTATTTGGAATCCTTATAATAAATACATAGGTATTATCATTTCCACAAAAATGATTAAATGGGTGCTCTAAAAGATTGGGTTAAGGTATCTGTTTTAAGTTCACAACCCTTGCAAGCGGCAATCAGGACTGGCTCCCAGGCACCGAGCTGTCCTCATCTGCTCCATTAGACAGCTTAAGTAACACTTCCTGCTCTAGAACTCATAGAAATTCTGCACACAGGCTTAGACTCAAGTGATTGAGGCACTTAAATGCTTAATTAAATGGCCATTATTTATTTTATTTTACTTTTCAAACAGTCGCCTCCTGGATCAATAAAAATGATTCAACTAACGTGTCAATGGTAAAGAAATCTAAAATAACATTAGTGGGGAAAAGCATATGTTAGAGTCTTCCCCATGGAGTGATTTCCCATTCATTGGTGAATTACCCATCTGAAATAATACTATTTTATTACAGTCTGATATTTTGCTTCTCACTTCAGATTTTATTGCATCATGAAATTACATTTCAACACGATATTCAAGATTTATTAAGAAAGTCTTGCCTCAATCAGTCTTCTATTTATTTCCACTAATATTTCAGTTTTTCATGCAGTTTCTATTTCTCAGAGCATTCTTATAATCCTTATACTTAGATTTCATATCTTCAACTCACTACAACACTGACTACTGTATCATGGGGCCTGTCTAATGCACTTTCTTTTTTTAATTTTTATTTTATATTGGAGTATAGTTGATTAACAATGCTGTGTTCATTTCAGGTGTAGAGCAGAGTGATTCAGTTATACATATACACGTTATCTATTCCTTTTCAAATTCTTTTCCCATTTGGGTTATTACAGAATACTGAGCTGAGTTCCCTGTGCTATACAGTAGGTCCTTGTTGGTTATCTATTTTAAATATATCATAGCAGTGCGTACATGTCAATCCCAAACTCCCAATCTATCCCTCTCCCACCCTGGGCGCTTTCCCCCTGGTAACCTTACTTTCGTTCTATAAGTCTGTGAGTGTTTCTGTTTTGTAAGTAAGTTCAGTTGTATCATTTTTTTAGATTCCGCGTGTAAGTGATATCATATGGTATTTGTCTTTCTATGTCTGACTTACTTCACTTAGTGTGGTAATCTCCAGGTCCATCCATGTTGCTGCAAATGGTAATGCACTTTCTATGCTGATGAAACTATGCCTGTGTTCTGTTTTTCACCTCGGCGTCACTCTTATTTGAAGCACCTATGACCAGCACTATGGAGCACGGATGAGGTTTCCCTACGCAACTGTAAGTTATCCATCCCAATTATTACTCCAACTGACAAGTATCCTTGTCTTCTTAATTCTCAAATGTATATAACTTCGTTGCACCAATGATAGAAATACTTTACTGACCATTCTTATAAGAACATAGTATGATGTTACCATGAGATGTTTCTACAGGATGCAAGATAAATGCATTCCACAACATCAGTAACAAATTGCAAATGTCTTCTGACCATCTCCAAATTTCTCTGAAAAAGCGCATCACGAATTAACTAGTTAGGAATCTGCCCAAACCTTTTGTGAATCTGTTTTAATGGAACACCTCAGAAAACAAAGATTAAATGAAAATAGAAAAAGAAAAATTAGGCCACTGTATTGGCAAAAGTGTTCTTATGAAATTTTTCACTCAAATGCTTCTTTAAAATTTTAAAATACACATAATCAAACAAACCAAATGGTATAGAACGGCTCTTAATGAAAACAGTACTTTACTGCTTTTGACTTCCCATCTCCAATCCCCCCCTCCCCCCCAACCAGGAGGTAGACACACTTAACTCTTTCAGGTGTGTTTTTAACTCTTCCGATAATGACCTTCATATCTTTATATCTTTCATGAATTACTACTTATTCACTACCTATTTACTTCCTGCTATGAAAGAGAAAGATTTAGCTTCCTCAAGACATCCACCATCACTCCTTCCCATCTCTGAAACATGGTTGCTTTTTTTAGTTCCTTTATGGTTTATCTTTATAGCTTTTCTCCAGTTTCATTCAGAGATAATTGACATATAACACTGTATAAGTTTGAAGTATACAACATAATGATTTGATATATGTATATATTGTGAAATGACTATCATAATAAGTTCAGTTAACACCATCACCTCCACAGTTACAGTTTTTTTCCTGTGATGAGAACTTGTAAGATCTACTCTCTTTGCAACTTTCAAATCTAGAATACAGTATTGTCAACTCTAGTCATGCTGTATATCACATCCCCAGAACTTATTTATCCTATAACTAGAAGTTTGTAGCTTTTGACCATCTTCACCCAATTCCCCCGTCTCGCCCTTTGGCAAACACCAATCTGTTCTCCGCTTCTATGACTTTGTTTTTTTAAGGTTCCACATATAAGTGAGATCATATGGTATTTGTTTCTTTCTGTCTGACTTACTTCACTTAGCATAATGCTCTCAAGGTCCATCCATGTTGTAGCAAATAATAGGATTTCCTTCTTTTTTATGATCAATAGTATTCCACTGTGTATCCATATATATTTTCTTCGTTCATTCATCCATTTATGGACACTTAGGTTTTTTCCTTGTCCTGGCTATTGTAAACACTGCTGTAATGAACATGGTGTGCCAATATCTCTTCAGGATAGTGATTTCGTTTCCTTCAGATATATATACAGAAGTGGAATTGCTGGATCATATTGTAGCTCTGTTTTAAAATTTTTGACGTGGAGAAAAGGAAACCATTGTGCACTGTTGGTAGGAATGTTAATTGGTGCAGCCACGATGAAAAACAGTATGGAGGTTCCACCAAAAATTAAAAATACAACTTTGAATAAAATAATTAAACCTTCCTTTTCCAGCAATTATGGGTGGTGTCTTTTAATTCCCCACTTAATTCGATGAGTACATTAGTACTGCCTAATCTTCACCTAATCATGCTCATAACCTTGATTATCTGAGTTTTTACTTCTATTATCTGTATTTTTGTTAAGGTTGGTAACATTTATGTTGTATCTGTAACCATGAATAAATTTTCTACGCTTTATATAAAATTGATTTCAAAAGGTGAAATTTAATAGTCTAATTATTGTGCAAAACAACCAGATAATATATTACAAAACAACTACATTTTGCTTCTGGTAGTTTTCCAGCCCTTTCCCCTCCATGCCCCAAGGTTTCTAATTCAGTTTCTTTTTTTCCCTTTCATTTTCTGCTTTTATTGCATCCTAACACTAAGAATTCTCATGGATAGAATCTAGATTTTTCCTCCCGTCACCCCCCATCTGTTCCGATCTGGACTGGGTATTTTCTGGATTCTTTGTGCAGCCATTCTCTGGGCCTTCCCTTTTCTCCTCTCCTGTCTGGATCCAATGGCTCTTGAATCCTTTGTGTTTCTCTTTTGTATTTGCTCCTTTAGTTTACTGAAGAACACCTCCAAGCAACTTCAAAGAAAGAAACAAAGAAACGCAGGAAATAAACTTTCCAAATCGTTGCATGTTTGCAATGGCTTTCCCCAATATGACTGATTGTTCACTTATGTATAGAAATCTTTTGATTTGAAAAATCTTTGAAAATTTTCCCTTTCATGCTTCTAATGAAGGCATTACTATATTTTACCATTTATTACTGGAAATACAATGCCAATCCACCTTGTTCCTGTGTAGAACCCTGGAAGGCTTTAGGATATCTTTTACTCCTGTTCTGAGGTTTAGTGGTGATGTGTGCAGAGGTAGGGTTTTTTTCATTCATTATGTTGGTACTTATTAGCCTTTTCAATCTGAAGACTCACATCCTTCAGCCTTGTGAACTTGACCACTAGGACTACACTGATAATTCCTCCACTCTTTATTTCTTGAACGTCAGTTAACTACTGAGCATCCTGGCTTAATCACCTATGTCTCACCTTTTAAAAACACTTTTATACACTCATATTTTTGTCTCTGCTTTTTGTTCCTGCTTGTGGGAGATTTGTTCAACATTAGTTTTGGCAAACATTTTAAACAATTTTTAATTTTCAGACCTGTTTTTATTCCTTTGATTGTTACATTTTCATAGTAGCCTGCTCTTCCTATATAAATATAATACTGTATTTGGTATTTCAGTCTTGCTCTCCTTAAATGTACTTTTTGTTCCCTAAAGTACCTTGTTTTCCCTGGAGTCATCTGTTTGTTTTGTCCTTCTCTTTCGTGCCTCAAATGTCAGATGATCCAGGGTTGTCTGTTCATACTCAAGATGGAGATGGTAAAATGCAGAGTGGAGGCTCCGTGTGTATCTGGAGCCCCAGTCCGTATTTTACAGGGCTCACTGCGCTTGAGGGTGAACAAGAGGAGAGGATGCTGTTATGGTACAGACCCCCAACATGTGCTAGAGCAGGCTTTGCCCCAAGCCATCACTTCCCACACTAGCTTCCCTGCACTCTCCGCAGTTGCTTCATTTACTTCCCTCAGCCTGGGAATAAATGCTGTCCATCCTGGGATTGTGGTCGAGATAAGTCGCCTATTCTGTATGCTGACTTTCAACGAATCCTGTTTTTCACCTCACATCTCTTCTGCTACCCTTCCTTCATGGCATCTCTCAGTCCTGGCCCTCTCCTGGGTTTTATGAGGAAGATAGGCTCTCTCCAAGGCTGTAATCGTCTTCACGTGTAGCTAGAAGCTGGCCATCTCAGCACTGCTTCCAGAAATGTGCCTAAGTCTCTTGTCTGCTGATGGCCATCCTCGTGTTTTCTTTGTTGTGGTAGATTTATACCTTTGTTATTCCATTATTGTCATTTTAAAGGGGCCTAGTGAGGGACAGGAAGTAAACTCATGTAGTCTGATTACTTGGGGCTTCTTTGGTATGTTTTAAATAAACATGATTCAAATCTATGAAAGTTGTTTTAATGCAGTTATGTAGGGAAGACTCTATTGTGTAAAAAAAGATGCATCTCTATTTCTGACCCACTTTCACTGTTTCCATTAAATTCTAGATGCTTCCGGTGTCCTGGGCCACATCTTTTTGACCCGACTGATTGCAGCCCAGCTAAGGCAGGCAACTCGTACCTGATTCCACCTCAAGTGGGCTGTGGTACAGCTCAGTTTTCCACCTCGAGCTTTCTTCAAAGCCAGGGAAGGCCACTCAGTCCAGGTTCAGGTGAAGCTAGAAAGACAGGAGCAGGAAGGAAGTGCAGGAGCAGGAAGCTCAGGAGCAGGAAGTGCAGGAGCAGGAAGAGCAGGAGCAGGAAGTGCAGGAGCAGGAAGTGCAGGAGCAGGAAGAGCAGGAGCAGGAAGTGCAGGAGCAGGAAGAGCAGGAGCAGGAAGGAAGCACAGGAGCAGGAAGCATAGGAGCAGGAAGTACAGGAGCAGGAAGTACAGGAGCAGGAAGCTAAGAAGCAGGAAGGAAGCACAGGAGCAGGAAGCACAGCAGCAGGAAGTACAGGAGCAGGAAGTGCAGGGGCAGATGCCCTTTGGGAGCACCCTCAATCACAAGGAGCCAGAATTCCAGGGACAAATGCTCCAGGCTCACATTCTTTGCAGGACAATTCCGTGGTGGCTTCTGAAAGATCATCCAAGGTCCACAGTGGGATGGAGACCCCCTTGCTCTTAGTAGTAACTGATCAATCGGCTTTTCCCTTCCCTGTTTCATTCTCCCCATTCCCTCACCTCAGAGTCCTGGAATTCCCTCCCCAATAAACTACCTGTATGCTGATTCTTGTATCGGGCTCTGTTTCCAGAATAACCCAAACCTCAGCAGTACCAAGCACAGTTAAGCTCCTAACAATGTGCTCTGTGACTGCACTACTTTATAATGTGAAATTCCGAAGGCAGTGGCAGGCTGCGTGTCTATTAAGGTGTCTAGTGACCCTTCATTCCAGTCAACTTCAACGGCCATTAGTTTAAGAAGTAATATTTTGTTATCAGATACAAATTAGCAAAAAGTTTTAACCAGTATTCATTCCTTAAATGCACTATTTTCGCTATTGTAGCACAAATATTTTTACATCTTTAAGTGAATATTGTGATATGTTAAGAATCCTGCTTTTAGTGACCTTTAACCCATTTAGTGAACTGCTAAGAAGCGACCTTGAATAAAGGAAAAGCTGAAGATGTACAAACAAAGTCACTACAGGCATGTTTGGGAGACATTCACCAATCAGGAGCTTTCGGTGCAGCTGCAGGTTAGAAAGCAGTTAAGAGAATATTGAGATGTCTGAGGATAGAATGAGCTGTGAGAGCAGAGCCCATGGGGAAGCTTCAGCTGCGCCAGGCCTCCATCCCCGCGGGCCCCTCTGGGTTCTGGGCTCGCATGCTGCAAAGATGATAAATACACCAGAGAGAGGTGAAAATACAAACAAGCTCCTGAGGTTCTGTGTACAGGGGAGGGGGGCCGCACCCCAGTCTATAGATTGCAGGCAATCTGGGTGAGAAACAGAAGGCTCTTACCTAAAAAAAATTGAATGAACAATCCGGGGAAACCTAAGGCTTCTAGTGTGGATTCTACAAACCCAGAATAAAGCCCTCCTCAGTCTAGCATTTTTTTTTTTTTTTTTTTTTTTTTTTTTTTTTATATATATTTTTTTTTAAGGGAACCATGCTCTTTACTTATTTATTTATTTATGGCTGTGTTGGGTCTTCGGTTTCTGTGCGAGGGCTTTCTCTAGTTGTGGCAAGTGGGGGCCACTCCTCATCGCGGTGCGCGGGCCTCTCACTGTCGCGGCCTCTCTTGTTGCGGAGCACAGGCTCCAGACGCGCAGGCTCAGTAATTGTGGCTCACGGGGCCAGCTGCTCCCCGGCATGTGGGATCTTCCCAGACCAGGGCTCGAACCCGTGTGTCCTGCATTGGCAGGCGGATTCTCAACCACTGCGCCACCAGGGAAGCCCCCTCAGTCTAGCATTTAAGGGACCTGGATGCTAACACATCTTTCAGTCAAAATGTCACCCCTACCCAAGAACTCACTCTGATTTACCACTCAGGGAGAGACATATTAGGAAAGAAACTCTGTTTATCCAACAAAACAGCTCTCCTGCCACCCCGTCTGTGGCAGGTTGAATGATGGCCCCTCTACCCAAAGATGTCCATGTCATAACCCTCAGAACCCATGACTGTGTCACCTCACACGGTAAAAGGGGCATCTTTGGGTAGAGATGTGACCAGGGACCCTGGCGTATGCGTGTGGGCCCAATGCCATCACAGGGTCCCTATAAGAGCGAGGGAGGAGGGTCAGAGCCAGAGGGGACAGCTGACCATGGAAACGCAAGAGGGAGCGTGATGTGGGGCAGGCCCGCCGCAGAAAGGTGGTGGCTTCTAGAAGCTGGAGAGGCAAGGAAGCAGGCTCTTCCCTGGAGCCTCCAGAAGGGACCACCCCGGCCCACAACTTGATTTTAGTTTTGTGAGACTAATTTTGGATTCGTCACCTTCAGAACTATAAGATAAGAAATTTCTGTTGTTTTAAGCAACGAAGTTTGTAGTAATTTGTTACAACAGCAACAGGCAACTAATACAATGTTCATCTTCTGTAAATATGAATAGAAAGCAAAAACCATCAAGCACAAAAGAAGAGCCAAGAGAAATAAATATAAAAGAGAAATTAAAAGATAAACAGGAAAACAACCCTGAAGGAAAGCGGTAATTCAGGGAACAGGGTTAAAAATTCTAATTCATAAACGTGGGAAGAGGAAATTTTATTACATCTATAAAATGAAAACAAGAGGCTCTGAAAATAAATAGGAAAAGTACAACAAGATTTTTTTAGAGCTTGAAACTATCATTCTTGAGCATAAAGGGAAAGAAATCTGACTCCCCAAAGACACTGACTGAAAAGTCCAAATGAAAAATTTGAGAAAAAACTAAGGGTCAGGAAGACCTTCTGAGGGTTTTGACCTAGGGTTAACAACCTTGTGACCGTGGGGTGTAAAGGACGCACCCCTGAGAGTGAGGCTGGCACCCCTCTGACCACAGGACAAGGGTGCGGACAGTACTCAACGCCAGGTAACTGTCTTAACACTTCTTATTCCAGCGATAAAATCTCCTGATGGTTCAACCTCCAGAGTTGCCTAATAAAGGAACAAAATGTAATAATTCCACACTCTTCATCTCAGATGAGAAAATTTATGATTATGGTAAAAACAAAAAATAGAGGTAGGAAGTCAAAGGCCCTCTGGAGCATAAAGCAATGCTACTTCATTATGACTGATGTGTTTTTTTCCCTTGTGTCATTTTTATGAGAACAGATGCAGCCAACTTCACACATGAACTTCAGAGGCAAAGCAGAAGAAAGGCTCTGTGTGTGTGCGTGTGTGTGTGCACGCGCACACTTGCATGTGTGTATGTTTTCCCCTTGGCCATCAGACATAGCTTCAAACAACCGTCTCATTATTTTACCCCCTTAAAAGTTAATTTATTGCCTGGAAAAGAGCTAGAGAAGTTCCTGAAGATGATGTCAGACTACGTTCCCTTTGCCAGCTAACTACCCTTAATTATAACATCATACCCATTGGGCGTGGATAAAAAGAACAAGCGATGTCTCTATGGTACCGCAGGACCCCATGACACAGATACTGCATTTGTCCTCAGAGTAGCAACACTCAGTGATAGGAAAGTAGGATTTCTACACACTGAATTCAGTCTAGGTACCAGAGAAACACTCAGAAGGCCTCTAAGACAAGACCAGATAAATCTCATGGTTGCTACCAGTAGACAACAAAATTAAAGACATTCTCCCACCCTTTTGAAGGTTTTAATATAAATTATGGAGAGGAAGACTAAAATATGTAGGAATATTGTTCTAACACCACGGAATCAGTAGCATAATTCACTCCTCAGTTGGTTGTGATGGCTTTCAGCAAAGAACTAAAAAAGGAACTTTTATAGATTACGTGCCTGCACCTTCATAGTCACGGCAGCCTCTGCACGGAGACACCACACAGAGATAAGATAGTTTTGTACTTACTAAAAAAGTTAAAGAAATAATAAAGGAGGAAAGTTACACTCTTCTCAGTTGGGAGAAAAGAACACATGAGCAGCGCCCAAGGCACATGCACGCTGGAGAGACGGCACTACCGCCCTGCCCGAGGACCCCACCTGCGTTGGCTGAGGTCTCCTTCCCTCTTCACAGCTCACAAAGTCCCATTAGGTCTCTAACGCTCTGCTTACATTTATGTTTCTTGTCTTTTCCCCCTAATGATTAAGTGTGTGCTATTCATTTTTTACATCTTCAGTAGCTAGCAATGTGTCTGAAACTAAAGAGGGCCTTGGCATATGTTGGATAAATATTTTATAATTTTAGTATTACCCAAGTGGCAACCAATTCTCTGAAGTCAATATGATTTGGAGATTTAATAAAGAAATTGGCTGCATATTTTAGAAATCTGAAGGTTAAAAAATATGGGAACAAGCAAAGCCCAGACCTAGACCAATCCCTGCCAAATAGTTAAATTTACTGATCTGTGTTCATTCATTCACTGATTGGGCCAGGCCCAGAGGACCTTTGGAAGCAAAGACATAAGGTGTAGCCCCTCCTCTGGAAGACACAAACATGGAAACAATAATGACGTTACGGTGATTACGGGCTACTCCTACACACGTATTTTTGTCATTGTAGATGAGAAGTTTTGTGAGAACTCAGAGATGGGAATGACAATACACTGATGGTGCCATCCCCCAAAGAACAAACACACACAACCAAAACACGCTAACGAATTGGCGGCTTGCTGAGAGCCTGGCGACCGTCGTCTCTACCCCTGTGACCTAACCCAACCCTGAAGCCACTGCCGGCTCCTTGGAGGGAGCCCAGCTCCGCTTTCCTGTGGCTCCCATTGCTCAGCGACTCTGCCTTTGTTGACACAGATGCTCACAAATGTTTGCCGAGGCCATGGTCTGCACCAAGAATCTTTTCAGTAGAGGGTATACAGAAGTGAGGAAAGTGCAGAAGGTCCATTTTCTCAGCCCATTGGGGGAAAAGACAAAAAAATTAATACATATATAATATAAACTGGGAAAAGTGCTATGAAGTTCACAAACAAGGTGCTTGATAGAGGAAGTCCTATTTATGTATTTATTTATTTTCATTATCTATCTATTTATATTGAAGTATATATGATTCACAGTATTGTGTTATGTGTACAGCAAAGTGATTCAGTTATATACATATATACTTTTTCAGATTACTTTCCAATATAGGTTATTGCGAGATATTGAATACTGTTCCCTGTGTTATACAGTAAATTCTTGTTGCTTATCCATTTTATGTACAAACTACTGTTTGCATCTGTTAATCTCATACTCCAGATTTATCCCTCCTCCCCTCCCTTTCCCCTTTGGTAATCATAAGTTTGTTTTCTATGTTTGTGAGTCTGTTCTTGTTTTGTATATAGATTCATTTGTATTATTTTTTGTACGCCACACATAAGTGATACCATATAATACTCATCTTTCTCTGACTTACTTCACTAAGTATGATAATCTCTAGGTCCATCCACATTGCTGCAAATGGCAATACTGCATTCTTTTTCATGCTGAGTAGTATTCCATTGTATGTATGTACCACATTTTCTTCATCTATTCATCTGTTGATGGGCATTTGGGTTTTTTCCATGTCTTGGCTATTGTAAATAATGCTATGAACATAGGGGTGCATGTATCATTTCAAATTAGAGTTTTCATCTTTCCCAGATATATGTGCAGGAGTGGGATTGCTGGGTCATATGGTAATTCTAATTTTAGTTTTTTAAGGAACCTCCATACTGTTCTCCATAGTGGCTGTGTCAATTTACATTCCCACCAACAGTGCAAGAGGGTTCCCTTTTCTCCACACCCTCTCCAGCATTTGTTATTTGTAGACTTTTTGATGATGACCCATTCTGACTATTGTGAGGTGATACCTCATTGTAGTTTTTATTTGCATTTCTCTAATAATTAGCGATGTTAAGCACCTTTTCATGTGCCTCTTGGGCATCTTTATGTCTTCTCTGGAGAAATGCCTATTTAGGTCTTCTGGCCATTTTTTTATTGGGGTGTTTTTTGATATTGAGTTGTATGAGCTGTTGGTCTATTTTGGAAACTAAGCCCTTGATAGTCGCATCATTGGGAAATATTTTCTCCCAGTCTGTAGGTTGTCTTTTCATTTTATTTATGGTTTCCTTTGTTGTGCAGAAGCTTGCAAGTTTGATTGGATCCCACTTATTTATTCTTGCTTTTATTTCTTTGGCCTTAGGAGACTGACCTAAGAAAATATTGCTATGATTTATGTCCAAGAATTTTTTGCCTATGTTCTCTTCTAGTTTTATGGTGTCATGTCTTATATTTAGATATTAACATTTCAAGTTAATTTTTGTATATGGTGTAGGGAGTGTTCTAATTTCACTGATTTACATGAAGCTATCCAGCTTTCCCAACACCACTTATTGAAGATACTATCTTTTCTCCATTGTATATTCTTGTCTCCTTTGTTGTAGATTAATTGACCATAGGTGTGCCAGTTTTTCTGGGCTCTATATTCTGTTCCATTGATGCATATGTCTGTTTTTGTGCCAATACCATGCTGTTTTGATGACTGTAGCTTTGTAGTATTGTCTGAAGTCTGGGAGGGTTACATCTCCAGCTTTGTTCCTTTTCCTCGGGATTGCTTTGGCAATTCTGGGTCTTTTGTGGTTCCATATAAATTTTAGGATTATCTGTTCTAGTTCTGTGAAAAATGTCATGGGTAATTTGATAGGGGTCACATTAAATCTGTAGATTGTTTGGGTTGATGGCCATCTTAATAATATTAATTCTTCTAATCCGAGAGCATGGGATACCTTTTCATTCTTTGAATCATCTTCAATTTGCTTTATCAATGTTTTATAGCTCTCAGCGTATAGGTCTTTCACTTCCTTGGTTAAGATTATTCCGAGGTTATTTTTTTTGGATGCATTTTAAACAGGGTTGTTTTACTTTCTCTTTCTGATATTTCATTAGTAGTGTAAAGAAATGCAACTGATTTCTGTATATTAATCTTGTATCCTGCTACCTTGCTGAATCCATTTATTATTTCTAACCGTTTCTGTGTGGAGTCCTTAGGGTTTTCTATATACAGTATCATGTCATCTGCATATAATGACAATTTTACCTCTTCCCTTCCAGTTTGGATACCTTTTATTTCTTTTTCTTGTCTGATTGCTGTGGCTAGGACTTTCAATGCCAAGTTGAATAGAAGTGGTGAGAGTGGGCATCCTTGTCTTGTTCCAGAATTTAGCAGGAAGGCTTTCAGATTTTCACTGTTGAGTATTATGCTGGCTGTAGGTTTGTCATAAATGGCTTTTATTATGTTGAGATATGTTCCCTCTATACCCACTTTGGTAGAGTTTTTATCATGAATGGATGTTGAATTTTATCAAATGTTTTTTCTGCATCTATTGAGATGATCATGTGGTTTTTGTCTTTTCTTTGATTGATGTGGTTTATCACTTTGGTTGATTTGGATATGATGAATCAGCCTTGTGACACTGGAATGAATCCAGCTTGATCATGGTGTTTGATCCTTTCTATGTATTGTTAGATTTGGTTTGCTAATATTTTGTTGAGGATTTTTGTGTCTATATTCATCAAAGATATTAGCCTGTAATTTTCTTTTTTTGGTAGTATCTTTGTCTGGTTTTGGTATCAGGGTGACGGTAGCTTCATGGAATGACTTTGGGAGTGTTCCCTCCTCTTCAGTCTTTTGGGAGAGACTGAGAAGGAAAGGTATAAGTTCTTCTTTGTACGTCTGGTAGAATTTCCCAGTGAAGTCATCCAGGCCCAGACTTCTGTTTGCAGGGAGTTTTTAAAATTACAGATTCTATTTCACTTCTAGTGAACGGTCTGTTCAATTTGTCTGTTTCTTTTTACTCAGTTTGGCAGGCTGTATTTTTTGTATTTCTGTAGTATCAATTATTATTTCTCCTCTTTTATTTCTTATTTTGTTTATTTGGGTCCTCTCTGTTTTCTTCTTGGAGATACTGGCTCGAGGTCTGTTGATTTTGTTTATCCTCTCAAAAAATCAGCTCTTGGTTTTATTGATCCTTTCTATTTTTTTCTTTATCTCTATTTTATTTATTTCCTCTGTGATCTTTATTATTTCCTTCCTTCTGCTGACTTTGGGTTTTGTTTGTTCTTCTTTTTCTAATTCTTTTAGGTGATAGGTTAGGTTGTTTATTTGAGATTTTTCTAGTTTCTTGAGGAAGGCCTGCATCGCTGAAAGGAAGCCCTTTTTAGGGAAGGCCCATTTGAGGAGTTAACAACTAGGCTAAGACTTAAAGAATGAGAAGAAGCTGCTCATACCAAGGGCCAGAGCAAAAGCTTTCCAGTCCCAATAAATAGCACGGGCCAAAGTATGAAGGTTAGAAAGAGTCTGGTATATTTCAGCAATGAAAAAGAAGCTGGTGCTGCTCAAGCACAGTTAGCAAGGGGAGAAGAGTGGGAAAAAGTGTTGGGAAGGTAACAGTAGGGCCAGTTCATGCAAGGTTCTGTAGGCCATGCTAAGAAGCTTGGAGCTTATTCTAAATACAAGCTATTGAAGGATTTTAAGCAGGGAGGTTTTGTAATCCAATATATATTTTGAAAATGATCATTATGGCTGCTGAGAAGAACAAGAAGGAAAGCAAGACTATCAGTTAGGGGACTACTGTGGAGGCCTGGGTGAAAGATGGTGGTGTCCTGGACTAGGGAGTGGCTGGAAGGGAAGGAAATGAATGGACTTGAGATCGATTCTGGGGGGCTGAATCTATGGTATTTACTGACGGATTAAGAGAAAGGTAAGCCATTCAAGAATGACGCCCAGGGGCTTCCCTGGTGGCGCAGTGGTTGAGAATCTGCCTGCTAATGCAGGGGACACGGGTTCGAGCCCTGGTCTGGGAAGATCCCACATGCCGCGGAGCAACTGGGCCCGTGAGCCACAACTACTGAGCCTGCGCATCTGGAGCCTGTGCTCCGCAACAAGAGAGGCCACGACAGTGAGAGGCCCGTGCACCGCGATGAAGAGTGGCCCCTGCTCGCCACGACTAGAGAAAGCCCTCGCACAGAAACGAAGACCCAACACGGCAAAAATAAATAAATTAATTAATAAACTCCTACCCCCAACATCTTAAAAAAAAAGAATGACGCCCAAGTTGTGGCTTGAGCACTGAGCTCATAGACACAGAAAAGATGGGGGTGGAGGTTTCAGTTCTGGACATGTGACATCTGAGGCATCTGAGCTAAGAGAAGGGGCCAGGAAGCAGCTGGATATCTGCGCCCAGCACTCACATGAGGGACGGGAGCTTTGAGTCATTAGCACATAGCTGTTACTTAAGGCCACTGACATGCAGAAGGCTGCTTAACAGAAGAATTAAGGGAAAAAAAGGGCGGGGAGACCACAATATTTAGTGTAAGGTCGTGGAGTTGGTAGAGAAATAAGAAATTCAGATGTAGAAGTGGGAAAACTAGGACTCACTGGGAAGACACAGACATAATTCAGTAGGATAGAGCAAAAGGGATGTATATAGGGATGAAAACTTAACTACATAGTTAAAAGCAGTGAAAGATTGGCTTGCCATTGCATAATAAAAAGGGGGGAAGCTAAAATAGGATTCCAGAGTGAAAAGCAATGATGATTATACTGAGAGAAATCCAACTTCTTCCAAGTAACTCAGTAAACTTATAAATCTACAAAAATATGTTAGGGCTAGGCAAAATGTACTTCCTGGTAAATCCTATATCAAAGTGCATTATTCCATGTTTTCTTCTAAAGAGAAGGGAGGAAAAAAAGAAAATGAAATATTCTAGACTATGAGGTAGACCATAGATTGTAGTAAGAGAAGAATTAAAGTACTGCTCCTCTAACTGACATCTGTTTTGCCAGATTAAAACTATGCATGTTCAGAATTTCTTCAAATACGGTTTGGATACTAATTTGTAGTTTAAAATAGAAATTCTATTTGAAGAGAATGAAAAATAATTGGTGCAGAATGATCAAATCTGTACAAGTAAATGGTACCAAACCTTCCAAGTAAATGGAAGAACCATTTTTTTACTCTGAAAAAATAGCACATTTCTAATGTAAAACAGGTGCGCATGTTCTTAAGAAAATTTCTAATGGATTAAAAGTACAATTTACCCTGAATTATTATTAGAAAAAAAATTTTTTTAATCACTTTTTACTTTAAAGTGGACTTAGATCTATGTTCTAGGTTTGCAATTATCCTAAACGACTTATCTAGTTACTGAACGGTTTGGCTCAAAATAACATTTATCATTCAGTAGTTTACTGAACAAAGGCAATGTTGAAGTCTACTTTCAGAAAGGATTTTGTCTTTCAGATCAATAATTGGATGAGGGGAAATGTCTGAAGGCAAAATAAGTGATTGTTTTACAGTTATGTTGTTTTCCTTTTCTAAAAAAGTCCTCTGAGTTAACTGACTACACTTCATTCCCCTGCAATGCACTTGTGCACATTAACACTGCAAGACGCATACGAAATAAGAGAGGATGCATCTTTAATCCGTCTTGTCAAATTTTAAGAGATACCAATCAACCAAACACCTCGCTAATAGTCATGAGACTGTTGTCTTAATTAGCTGGTGATATTTTTGACTAAGAACCTCAGATGATGAAACTGTTCTCCCCTGTGTTGAACCAGCTTGGCCCAGACTAGCCTGTCCCGCAGTGACATGTAGATTGAATACAAATCAGACAGCACAGCTTTAAATCTGTGTTGCAGCTCTCATTTCCAATTCGAGAACTGTACTATAATCATAAGCTTCTGGTGGATGAAAGGAAATCAGCTCTCTGAATATTAGCTAATGCCACATTTGCAAGTCCTGAAGAGATCTGTGCTGTTAAAAAAAAATAGATCATTTCGCGTGAACCTATATATATGAATTGCTTTGTTCTGCTCAACTGATAGACGCAATGCCTGTGCTGGGATTAAACCCTTTTCATCATAAAACCTCATCTGGTTCGGAGTCCAAGTCCATCAAACCTTTTTCCTTTAAAGTCCCGCCTTTGATTCTACATCAATTTATTCAAACCGCAGCTGGGTGGCTGAAAACGAAAGGACAGCATCATTTAAACCAACCATGTTCTCAACTTGAAAGAAGGGCTATAATTAAAAAAATGGGCATAAAAGAATGGAAATGGGATAATATTTTTTAATGGTAGTTCAAAGGCCGACAGATGTCAGAGTCTTTGAAGATGTCAGTACACTGAGCAAGGAGTTGCCATGAAAGAGTCTGCCTGAGAGGTGAAGCAGCTTTTTAATGGCTGAAAAAACCCTTGCAGACACATCCTTGTGTTTTTAATTTGTCAGAGTTTCTGCAGTATTTTCTGATTAATGACACACGATTATAACTGCATAGCAGACATATTTTTATCCTCGGTTAAATGAATCGTTTACTCCACATTCTTTTAGAACTAGATAAGAATAGGGACACTTTCCTAGGAAGTCCCAAACTGTTCTGATCGCTTCACATATTTATGCTAATTTTGTGGGACTGGCCAAATCCAGAGTTACTGTATGTTGCCAGCTTTTGTTCTCTTAATAGTCTGTTGCTGGTAACATTATGATGCACATGTGGTAGTCAGAACGCGACTCACTACAGTTCCATTCTTTTCATGTACGTGGAACAATATGTGCTTGAATAATTAATTTGTGCACCAAGTCATGTCAAACCAAATTAATATTTAAAAACATTCCTGAGCTCCATCTAAACAACCATGGGCTGCCATAGGGTTTCAGGAGAGAAAGAGGTGCTTAGGGGGAAAAACTGCAGCCGTAACTGCAGTATGACGTTGATGCCCCTCGAAAAGCAAGGGCCCTAATACCGCATGTAAGACCCTGGGGCGCTGCGCTGGGTGGGGAGAGGCTCTAGGTCGTCTGACTCGTCGATCTGACTTGCTCTGCGAAGCGGCCTCACAGTATTCCTGGACAGCAACCACAAGCCACCAGTGAGCAGTAGCAGAAAAAGGCTTTCCCACCAAGGGCTGGCCTGTAACTGATACCATGACGAGGTGCAGGGGAAGCGCTCACAGCTCTGAAGGCACACGACGTGGGGTCAAGTCCCAGGCCCTCACTCAAGCGCCGCCCGGCCGGGTCTGCCCACCTTCTGTCAGAACTGAGCTCACACCTGCCCCCTCCCAGAAAGCCGGTGCAGGTGTCCAGCACGCGCGCTCTGCTCAATTCTCCTTCTCAGAATAAGCGAGACTCAGGAACACATAAAAGCAGGCCATTTCTAGTTGGAAACGTTCCCCTCCTGCAGGGCTACTTCTATTTCCACAGCTCGAAGCCTGGGCCCTGCCCTCCGCCGGCACCCTGTGCGGCCACGACGGCTCAGGCCCTGAGCTCACGCCTGTCCGCTTCGGAGAGCTGGCCTCCGCCAGTCCCGCAAGGGCCACCACGGAGGCGGCCCAGCAGCAGGGACCAGGGCCGGGGCTGGGGTGCAGGGGAGGGCGCCCTGACAGGCAGGAGGCGGTAACCGGCGCGCCCACGCGGCGGGAGACCCCGGGCCCTAGAGGACAGGTGCTCCTCGGGGTCACCCTCCTCAGGGAGGGGCCGTGGCCTCTGCCGTGTCTCTAGGTGACTCTCGGGGCGCCGCTAACCCCGGGCCTGACTTCGAGGCAGCGGAAGGTCCCACCTTGTCCTCTGCAGCTCCTGCGTCTGTCCCTGCCCCGCCCTCCACTGCCAGGCGCCCGGGTCTCCAGACCACAGCTCCCACCCTCGATGGTGTCCCACCAGGACAATATTCCTCGTCCGCCTCCTTTTCCACTCTTTCCATCCATCAAAACTCCCGCTTCTTCTTCAGTCTGATGGATTTCACTTTTTTAAATTTAATTTTTAATAAATATATAATTGACATATAACATTGTATTAGCTTTAGATGTACATAATGATTTTTAAATTGAGGTATAATTGACGTACAACATTGTATTAGTTCAGGAGTGCAACATAATAATTTGATGTTTGCATATGGTGTGAAATTATCACCACAGTAAGTCTAGTTAAGATCCTTCACCTCGCATAGTTACAATTTCGTGTGTGTATGTGACGAGAACTTTTTCTTTTGAAAAAGCCTTATTTTTTTATTATTATTTTTTTAATAAATAGGTTTTTTCTTTTTTTTATATATATATAGCAGGTTCTTATTAGTCATCAGTTTTATACACACCAGTGTACACATGTCAATCCGGATTTCACTTTGACGAGAGCCATTTAACAAGAAACCATTTCGTGATGCAGCCGCATGACGCTTACTTTCCTCTCCACCTCAGTGCTGTTCAGACCTTCCCTCCTCTGGGGAGTTCCCTGGCTCTTTCGGGCACACGCAGCCTCCTGACCGGGAACACGGGGCAGGTAAGCAGGGAAGGGCGATTCTCTCATTCGCGGTGCTCTGCAGACTTGCTAAATTGCCTGGCGGAGTGGGAGCTCTTCCAGCGCGGGCTGTGTCCTATTTGTCTTGTGTCCCTTCTCTCAGCGCAGTGGCTGGTGCATGAGGGTGCTCCGTAAATGAGGAATGAACAAAGAGGTAAGTGAAGGAATCCTTGGAGACATAGTTCCATCTTAAGAGAAATCACTTGTTCCTTTTTCCTCTATTCATTTAAGGTGTAAAAGCATTCACGAGTTACCTACTCCAGAAGTCGCCTTGCTGTGTAATATTTATCCGTTTTGAACACTGAAACGCACGCATGAGTGAGGCAGTGAAGGCGCGCACATTAAATAGGGAAGAGGGCAAACGAGAGAGGCTCCCCGTGGCGATTTCCAGCAGCCTCGCTGCTGGGCCCCGGGCTCTGCAGGGGCGCCGTCGGGTCATCTCAGGGCTGCGGGCAGCCTGTGGTCTCCTGTCTCCCGTGCCTCGACCTCGGAGGCTCAGACGCTGGGCTCCTGTGCGGGCCAGGACACACCCTGCTCCTGTGCGCCTCTCTGGCTGATCTCCAGGGCGTCTGCGACACCCTCCTCTGTCCCCAACCCGGCGGCTCTCCGTGGACCCCAGCCTCCCGGGAGCGGCAGCGGGACCGGAAGTGGGGCCGGGCGGGAGCCGGGCTGGCGTGGGTGCAGGTCAAGCACGACCTGCCACTCCGAGCCGCGCTGCGGCTTTCACCTGGGTCTACCTTCCCATCGCTGGCTTCCCTGATCTCAGAGCCCGTGTCCCGCGGCAGGACTGGGCCATGTGGAGTCGGTCCTTACGGACTGCTGCTCATTTGGTGCAGCCGTCTGTTTACGTTGTTTGGCCACGGTTCACAAATTGAAATAAGTAAACTAACATCTACAGGGTTATTTGAAAATATTTGCCCATTTCAAACTCTCACAAGAACCCAGGAGTCAGGCATTATGGCTCCTGAATCACCACTTTTTCTTGGTTCCCTTGCCCTCATCCTTGAGTCGTCTTCCCAGTCTTCTTGTTCAGTGCTATGTCCTCCATCTTCTCTTAGGCAATGAGTGTGGTCCACCCTCATTCCATTCTGACATATAACTGAGAGGGGGTCATCCTCCTGAGAGGGGGTCATCCTCACAGCTGGTACCTGTTGCCATCCATTCTGGTGACCCCCAAGCCTTTATTTCCAAAGGAGAGCTCTCCTCTGAACTCTAGCCTTATATTTCCAGGTGCCTAAGTGACATCAACACCTGGTGCCCTGTGCACATGGACCACAGCTCCGGCCTCCTCTCCCTCCCTCTCTGCCACATCAGCTTTCCCATCGCCAAAGCCTTGGCTAAGTCCCTCATCACCTGTCACTAGGATGACTCCCAACGAGCCGCCGAGCCTCCAACCTCACTGCCTTACGACTCTTAATCCTCTGCTTCAACTCTCCAGTGACTTCTGACTGTCGACAGTTATGATCTCTCCACTTTGTACTGGACACGCCTATCATAAAAAACTGGAGCATGTGACCTAGCATGTATATGTGTAAATCTGTAACACTACCATATTAATACATTCTGCACATGACAAAAACGTACACAAAATAGATGAAATACAAATACACATAAATGGAAGTTCTTTTCTTTCTTTCTATATCCTAATGGACCCTACTTGGGAGAACACTGTTCTAAATAATTACCAGAAGGGGTAACAAGTGTTGCAGGTAGGACCCTGAGGTAAGGAAATGGAAGACACAGAAATGGCAGCACAGATGGACAGTATAAACCCCAAGTTGGAGACCAGTATTCAAGGAGAGCTGGTCCTGACTTCCCAACATGGTGTAAAGTATTTTGCAGGTACTGATCATCCTACTCCTGTTTAGAATGCTTTTCCTATTCTAATTTGCATAGCAAATTTCTATTCACTAAAAACAACTCAATGCATATGGTATCAACCTTTTCTGATCACCTCCCCAGACCCTATCTCCCCACACTCCATAACTCCATCTCTTCTTTACCTGGGATCAAGGCACCTTCCTCACTTCACTGCACTTTGCTATACACACGTGTGTAACTCTAGAAGGCCTAAAGGCTGGGTCTGCTAGAGGAGGCCCTGAGATATAACTGCCCATTTCCACGCTGGTACTGTTACTAGTTCCTTACACACAAGGTGGGCAAGGCGGGCATGTAGGCAAAGTTTCCAGAGAGTAGAAAGCAGCCAGGAGGGTACCAACCTCCCTCCACCCCAAAGAAAGGGGAGCTAAGCATCCTAAAGGGCCCGATTAAATCATCACATGGATCAGGTGGCACCATCAGCAAAAGGGTGCCCCCATGGGGACCTGTGGGCCAGGGCAGGTTGTCCTTCCTACCAGGGGTGTTACTGTGTCTCTGCTCTATGCAGCCTGGATGTGTCCTAAGATGTACCCTCCGTCTATGTGAAAGGAAGGTATTCTTTGCCCCCAGATGTTGGAAGGAACCATACTGCCCTCCTATCATGACAGATGCACAAATGCCTGCTTCTCCATAGACTATATGAGCTGGAGGGCAGGGATCACTCTGTTTTGAATATTCCAAGGTTGACTACGGTGCCTGACACGTAGTGGGAGCTCAGCAGAGGACACCACTGAATGAATGACTGAATATCACAGATGTGGAAAACAATGATCAGAGATATGAAGTTGGTTACTCAGGTTTATAAAGCCAGTAAGTGGTCATGAACCAGCACCTTTGTTTTCATATTCGAAAGAAATTGATCACTGCATCTAGGCCCATACGTTATTTATCACCTGTATGCCAATGATGTCCAAATTCGTATTTCTGGAGTCTCAACCTGCATTTCCAACTCCCTGTCTGACGCACCTCCATCTGGATATTTAACGTGCAGCTCGAATGTAACTTGGCAACAGCAGAACTCTTGTTTTCATTCCGTCCTAATTGTCCTCATAGCTGGCACCATCATCTAACTAGCTACTCAAACCCTAACTCTAAAGAAGTCCTCTTTCCCTCACTCCCCATAGCTTACCCATCAGCAAGTCCTACTGCCAAATGCACACATCACACAGACACCCAGGACTGCCCGCAAAGCCTCACTGGCCTTTTAGAAGCGTGAGTCAGATCACGTCACCTTCCTGCTCAGAAGCCTCTCCTTGTCTTCCACTCGCACGCAGAGTCGAACCCAGCTCCTCAGAGGCCCTGCCCTTCCCGCACCTGCTCTGCTCCTGACACACAGGCTTCCTCTTCTCTTCCATCAGCGTAGACAGCTACCCTTGGAGCGGCCTCGCTGACGGCCAGCGAACAGTCACCGGGCATGGTGCCACAGCTCTGCACCTAACAGGGACTGTCACGCAATGCTCTCCTTGTTCAGTTGCGATTTGTGTTATCACCTGTCTTCCCCCATTCAAGTGTAAGTTCCTTTAGAGCAGAGGACTGATCTATCTTGTTATTTTCTGTAACCCTGAAAGGAACCCTCTTAGGGCCAGAGAGACCATTCCCTGCACAACCTGGGGCAACGTTCATGTGAAAGCCACCTCCTGAAGGTGTATACCCCAATCCCCAGGGCCTGGCACAGAACTGCACTCAACATATCTTTATTGAGTAAATGAATCAAGTTGAAGGAAGGCTGTGTCATAAGCAAATTCCATATACATAATTCTGCCTAATTTTGACAGATAGGAAAACGTATGTGGAAATAAATTTGATTTATACATTATCCAAAGAGTCACAATTATAAAAATGTTCAAGTCACAGAGTTCCATTTTGTCAATATCGATATGGAACAATGAAACTTTGAAGAGCAATCAGAACAGTCAACAATAATTATGATTTTCCTGAGAAGATTTACTCTGCTATTCCTATTTCTGAATTGAATTTTTTTAAGAAACACCGACTTTATGGCAATAGATTGTGATGTTTGCTGCATGTCGTACACCTCCACGGCTCTCAAAACCTGAACCAGCACAGTCACACAGGCTTTACAGGGGCCGGGGACACACAGGCTTTACAGGGGCCGGGGACACACAGCACCTCTTGAACTCAGGGCTTTTGTCTAACAACAGCCTTGGAAGCAATTTTTGAATAAATGAAGAACCAAAAGTTTTCCACCCTCACACTCTACTTCTCCTGTTGCACATGCCAGCAACATTTTATCTGGAGCTAGTGTAAAATTCGCCCAACAAGTGCGGATAACATTTACATTACAAAAATTAGCTTTTCAGGAAACATTTGGTAAACACATGCATTTTGTACGTTAAATGACATCTTTGCAAATAACGAAATAAATAAGGTCCCACTTGACCCTAGCGATCTGGGGTTTGTTTCATTAATAAAGACTGACTTAAGGAGTAAACTTAAGATGAATGAATCACCAGTTTAATCTTAACCTTTTTAAAGACCTACAACTTTCAAGTCCTTACTGGAAAATTCCCTCGTTTTAAGATGCTAGGCCTGGCTGGACCATTGCTGCATGTTCACTGAAAGCTCCTCTGTACCACAGAGCGATAACGTCACTGGGACACAAACACACCCATGTGTGCGCAAGCACACGCGTGCACACACACACACACACACATCGAGAGAACTGCTGCATTGCAATTGCCCCCACTAACAAGGAAAGAGACCCCAGATCCAGGCCACAAACTTCAGCAAACTTCATTATCTGAGGACACCATTAGCTCATTCTCAAATATTACTACTACTTTCAGGCTTTGACTTCACACCCGAGCAAAATAAATCCAAATGAACAGGAAAAATAACACACATTTTCAAACTCTGCAAGTCTAATTGTGTATTGTTTCTTTATGATTTCTTGTGATCTTTCCCCAACCTCTCAGTATACAAATACCCAAAAGTACTTGAGAGGTCAGGTAACAATTTAAAATAATTGTTAAAACAAGTGAAGAAAAATAACTTTCACTAAATTTTAATATTTGTTTCAATGGAAAAATATCATCTCAAGTTCCACATTGATCCATCAATTAAGTCTCAATGAGGCCACTTTTTATTATCCAAAAGTTTCCTTCTAGCGACAATATTTTCAAAGGTTTTCTCTACACAAATATTAAAGTAGTTTGAAAATAGACAATTATTTTCATGTAATGCCTTGCTCTCCTCCTCAAACGGGAGTTCAAGGTCTCCCCAACAGAAATTTCTGTGACTTTGCTCATGGAAAATGCTCAGGTGTTAAATATCTTTCGTATCATGCAACTAGGCATGATTCCAATTAGTCCTGAACCAAAGACAAAATGACAGTTTAATGAGCTTCAATTTGCCAGCTCTTTGAACATTTGATGATATCATCATTTTGCCAATCATTTCTTGCACTCTGTCTTCAACCTCTTGGTCCCCCAAAATTACCTCAAATATACAAATGAAGACATCAGGGATGTCTCTTAGGGAACTGAGTCAGAAACCCAAAAATGACTTTTCCAAGACATCAAGGAAGAAGAGCTATTCGTTCCATATTTCCTCCCAGATAACTTCTGCCAACTTCCTCAGTAATTTCATTTAGGCAGAGGCGAGGAGAAGGAAGGGCAAAACGCTAAGGGCAAAGGGCTAAACGAAGGCATTTTCCCGTATGTCAACGGGAATGACATCCCTCATACGGAATAGTGATTTATCGGTGGAGTATTTTATGTAAAAGAAAACTCTTCTGAAAGTTTTTCATTTTGACCAAAATTACTCTAGAACTCAGCTCAAACTGCATCAACATAATTTGTTTTTCTAATTGTTCTTTGTATTTCTATCAAGAAAGTCTCCAGGTTTGAACTTACTAAACCACCTCGACCTCATTTCGAGGAGGTTTTGACCAGCTGTTGCCATGTGATAGGATTCTTACAAGGATCCTTTTAGGGAAAAAAATGCCAACATTGAAGTCTTTGAGCTTTAAAAAGTCACTCCATTAAAAGGAATGGATATGTAATATTCCAAATTAGTATGTGAATATAACAGACATTCATCTATAGTAAACCATTCACAACAAACCATATTTCACCAATACTAAATGCAGATTCCTAAGCAATATTTTATAAAGATTGGTAGGTCCCACTGACCTAAAAGCTTACTGGATTCTTACTCTGGACATATCTTCTTATTTCAGTAATAATGTGAAAATCAAAAGTGAACCCATTTCAAAAGCACATTCATTTTTTCCATTCTACAAATTCTAAAATTTGTGGGAAGGAATTCTATTCCAAATAAAATATTAAGAAATGCATATCTCTTCAGAGTTTAGTTGGTTTCAGAATAGAGACACAGCCATGGCTGTCACTTTGGAGAAAGACTGAAACTACTGGCTAAGACCTGATTTGGATTTATATAGCCTGAGTTATGGGTATCATTGTTTAAATCTAGCAATGTATTAAGAATCCAAAATTGAAAAGGTAATGGAATTTATGCAGAATAAATGAAATTCAGAGACAATGAGTTCCTCCATGAGCAGGCGAATGGGCAGGGGAATTGGTCACGAGCGCCAGGTACACTACTAGTTATGTCACCTTGGGCAACTTACTGCACTTTCAGAATCTTTCCTCATTGATAAAATGGAAATACATACAAGTCATTTTCTGACCCAGGCAAGAAGGTCAAAACCATTTCCAAATAGGAAACTTAATCCTTATGGGGGACTAGAAGGGCTGGACGAGGTGATGCGGTGGAAGGGGCCAAGCAGAGAAATTCAGGACTGCTCTAGAAGGCACTGCTGACTCAAACCGGACTCGAGCAGCCCAGGTCAGTTACGACCGACAGCACCGTCAAGTACAGCAGCTCACTGAAAGAAACGCAAACTGAGATGAGAATCTCAGCATGGGAACAAAGGCAGCAGTGTCTCTCTCCCATGCCCGGCAGAGATTCACACAACCCTCTTCCTTTTTTGCCACGCCCAAGTCTCTCCAAAAATCTAAAACCTTTCTTGGAAGAGGCTGTGAGATAAAGAGCACTGAATTAAGAAGCCCTGGTTTGCTAGTTCTGTGACCTTGGGCAAGATAATGACCTTGGAACCACAGGTTCTTTATGTGTCAAATGAAAATAATTGGATGCAGTCATCTCTCGTGATGACTTAATCTGACAACATTATTGCTGGATACTCAGACACTCGATATGACTAAAGGCTTCTTATCTGTCGGAACACGCTGTGTACACAGACTTGTGTTCCCTTGCAGTCTCCCGGTTTTCACCACTGCAGAGTGATCACATTATACCCTCCATTGTAAACATCCTCAGCATTTAATCATTAAGAACAACTTAATGTTCTTCAAAAACAATTTAAATATTTCTTTAAAAATTCATTAAGTATAATGAGAACATAGGACAGATTTTTAAAGCAATCATTATTGATTGATATGAAGTTGTTATTGCAAATGGAATACTTTGTATGTTATTATTTGGAAGGCTTGTCTTGAAAAGGAATATTCTTTATCTAAAAGTGGACCACATGCCATAGAATGTGGTTTCCATGGTAACTGCCACATTTAAAAAATATGCACAGGACTAAAGATACATTGTATAATACTTCGATAAATGGATCATTCTTAGAGAAATCAATTTCCTTGTCTCAGCCTGTTTTTGTTTATTAAACTTAATATTTTTTCCACAATGAGGACTAAGTTGAATTATTTATAATAGTTTAATTATAGGTAGATATATGCTACTTTTGTGCTTTTAAGATGAAAATAATTACAGAATTTTAGAATTATTATGGAAAAAGAAAGCTGGTGACCTACCAAAAATGTAGACTTTACTTGAAAGGGCATCTTTCTCTATTTTCTCCTAATTAAGTACCTAAGAAATAGTATTCTTCTACACAGTAATATATACAATAATATATTAATGCAAATATGTTATTAGTTCATATGTAATTCTATTACATCACCATTGGATACTAATAAAGTGAGATCTTTGCATCAATGCATCTGTTCAGAATATAAGAAGGATTTTTGTCCTATTTGGAAAATTCTGAATAACCTATGTTTTTCACGTCAGAAAAAGAATATTTCCTCCACAGTCTTTTAAAAATGGCTTAGTTGGGAAAAACCTCTATTTGTATTTTAAACAAACACCGAAAGTTCTTGGGTTATTTTTTTTTTTTTAAACATCTTTATTGGAGTGTAACTGCTTTACATCGTTGTGTTAGTTTCTGCTGTATAACAAAGTGAATCAGCTGTACATATACATATATCCCCATATCCCCTCCCTCTTGCATCTCCCTCCCACCTTCCCTATCCCACCCCTCTAGGTGGTCACAAAGCACCGAGCTGATCTCCCTGTGCTATGCAGCTGCTTCCCACTAGCTATCTATTTTACACTTGGTAGTGTATATATGTCCATGCCACTCTCTCACTTCGTCCCAGCTTACCCTTCCCGCTCCCCATGTCCTCAAGTCCATTCTCTACGTCTGCGTCTTTATTCCTGTCCTGCCCCTAGGTTCTTCAGAACCATTTTTTTTTTTTAGATTCCATATATGTGTGTTAGCATACGGTATTTGTTTTTCTCTTTCTGACTTACTTCACTCTGTAGGACAGACTCTAGGTCCATCTATCTCACTACAAGTAACTCAATTTTGTTTCTTTTTATGGCTGAGTAATATTCCATTGTATATATGTGCCACATCTTCTTTATCCATTCATCTGTCAATGGATACTTAGGTTGCTTCCATGACCTGGCTATTGTAAATAGTGCTGCAATGAACATTGTGGTACATGTCTCTTTTTGAATCATGGTTTTCTCAGGGTATATGCCCAGTAGTGGGAGTGCTGGGTCATATGGTAATTCTATTTTTAGTTTTTTAAGGAACCTCCATACTGTTCTCCATCGTGGCTGTACCAATTTACATTCCCACCAACAGTGCAAGAGGGTTTAGGGCGTTAACTTTTAAAGCACTTCCGATCTAAAGATGTTTTGTAAGGGTTTCTGGAAGAGTCATATAGTGATAATACAGAAATGTAGGCTTATGACTTAAAATAAGTCTTTTGATTCATAATATCCACTAAATTGGATCTCCCAAAGCAACTGCATTTTTTGATGTTGAGGATAATGGAATTACCCATAAATTAAAATGAAAATTTGGCACATTAAAATAAACGTGCTAATTACATTTTGTGAAAGTACTTAAAGAATCTTAGGTTTTCCCACTGGATTTTATTCCCAAATGTTCTAACATATAGAGAACATCATCAATTATACTGGTCAGTGCCTTTTACATTAAGCCCCATGTCGTATACTTCTCTCAGAATTGAGCGTTAGAAAAAAAATCAACTGGTATGATTTCTTACATTAGATATTTAGAATTACACAATTCATCATGTTTCACTCTTCACTGTGGCTTCTAGGCAAGCTCAGAGCTAAAACTTGTACTTAACTGGAGCATTTTCTTTAAAAGTATGGATTTTCTGATGTGGTTAATATCATTTATTGCTTAATTACCATTTTCAGTTATATTGTATCTGTATGTGCTTATCATAAAA
Organism: Hyperoodon ampullatus; assembly: GCF_949752795.1. Lineage (NCBI taxonomy): Eukaryota > Metazoa > Chordata > Mammalia > Artiodactyla > Ziphiidae > Hyperoodon > Hyperoodon ampullatus. Next base: position 24,991,641 of record NC_136932.1, read on the forward strand.
TGCTGCCTCAAATCCTTTTTGAAAGTGCTTGGAATATAAAGAAATTAAAATCAAACGTTTTCAACAGAAAAAGTACTAGCCACCCCAAAGCCCAAAGGTCATGTATAGGTTCAACAATAGTGTTCAGAACATACATATTGTTAAATTCACCCTTCGAGTAATCTTTGAAGAATAATAACCCATACTTAATCCACTGCACACATGTACACACCCAGTTTATAAATGGACATTTTATCTTGTGCCCAGATTCCCAAATTCATGGAAAATAAAGTAATGTTATCAAGATATAATTTTTAAAATTGTCCTATCATAAACATCTTTTTTGGAAAACTTCTTTTTAAGTGTAAGAGAGAAAGAAGAGGGGCTCTAAAAATCCCACATTTTAGAATCGGCGATCGATGTAGCCTCTTACTGTGAGTCCGTACGGCAAAATCCAGATGATCTGTCTTTATTGTGCAAAACTGTTCATATTAGAATCATGATTCTCAGTTTAGGGAATCAAGACAGGCATCAAGATGCCAGCATTAGGCAAAACTCACCTCACTATATACAAATTCCCAGTTAAATGTATTTTCAGATGTCGCTGATAACCCTCTCCACTCTACAGATGGTGGTTCACAGTGGCTGCTGTGGTTCCTCTCACTACTCAATGCATCTGAACCTCAACAGCTCACAGAGACAGCTGTCCCAACATGGGGACACCCCCTCTGGGGCGGATCACAAAGGTGCTCTAGAACAGTCTCTACAGGGCTCATACACACCATTCACTTCAGCAGCAAACATCAAAGATCAAGCAGTCTCTGAGTGGTTCAGGGTCCTAAAAGCGCAACCAAGGCATCAAGGAATCTATGTTCTGTTTTTCTTCAAGTTCGAGGGCATAAACTGCAGAAATCCTTTCACTACATTGCAGTTCAAAAGCAAAACAAGAATTACATGAGGATTACCATGTTAGAAGAAGCTTTCCTAAGATGATCACAACAAAACTATAAAGTTCCTTTATGTTAAAAAACATGACAGAATCAAGCAAATCATTCTCCAAAATAACTTCAGTAAGAGGGATGTGGCAAATGAGAAACATTTGATAATGAGGTTGCAAATTTCCATATGTCTTGAAATCTACTGATCTGGATGCTTTTCCTTAAACATTATGACCTCAGGTACATACCAGACTGAACATCTTATATGAAGGTAGGAAAATTTAATGTGCATTTTAGCAAATGTAAGCATCACAACATAAACTCTCCCATCGTTGAAAATCAAGGAATTATGGCAAAAATATAATGTATGCATAGAATAATTAGCTAAATGCACCAAATAAAAAGAGAGAAATGGTTAATTGTCCTTAGTTGTATTACTGTATCTTATCGTTTCTCTATAAAACAAAAATTACTTGAATAACAACGCACCTGTAATAATTATATAGCATATTCACTGAAAGGGAGCTCCAGTTGATAGGATTCACCTTAAGGTAGGTGACTATACTTTATAACAATGGTTTTATTAGTATACAACCTATTACATAGTTGAAAGAAGCCGAAAGTAGATTTTTAGTATATTGCTTGCAATCAAGAATGTGACAGAAGAAAAGCAGCAAACAAAGCCATTGTACCCAGAATAGATATTTCACTGGTCCTCTTTTGCTTAAATATTCCAACTAGTCCTTTTTACAAAATGGCCTCCATTGCTAAATGGCAGCAGCCCGGCATGAACTGAAAATCAAATGTCTCCCTGGAACTCAAATAAAACATTACACAATCCAGTATTTAAGATACTTGTGTTTGTTCTGCATCACACCACAAAACAGTGATTTTTAAAAAGGCTCTTCTAATTTTAAAAAATATGTCACTTTGGTTTTTTTGAAATTTGTGAATGGAATTCAGAACCTAAAAGGTATTATGCATTAGATTATTTAGACCACAATCATGAAAAGATATATTTGGAAAATTTAGTACTTACCTGAGGAAACTGTGAATTAATAGCCCCAATAAATAGCCAAAAATGAATACAAGTTGTCAGCATTTTGGTATACACGATAAGATTTTTTAAAATATAATTTACTGATAAGAGTTTTTTAAAACTATGTTCTCTAAAAACAACTTAGTATAGCTTCTGCAGAAAATCATTTTCACTTTGATCAAGAATGCATTTAGCCTAAGTTTCCAATGCTTACTAGCATTCCCGGGACAGCAATTCCAATTGTTCCAAGAAAGACAGAAAATCTCAGAAATATAATCGTATGCTACAGCATTTGAAGAGGTCAGATTACTACTTCAATTAGAAGAAATTCAATTAATAACTTCATTATACTCTCCCTGTGGCTTAATTATATGTAATAATTCTAAAATTTCCCTTTTGTTATCATTGGATGAACCGCACCCTATATATGGCAGATACGACATATGCAAAGTCACAAAGATTTCCTCTAAATTTGGCCTCTGTTTGTCTCAGCTTTCTACAACACCATGAAAATAATTAGAAGTTGTATAAATTAATGTATTTAACCGTATCGATTATTCAATTCTACCATGCAAACAGATCCTACACTGATTCAGAACCCAAATATCCTCTCAGAGAAGACAATGGTAAGGCTTAACATCATCTTCAAAGGAGAATGTAAGTTTGAAAATATTCTTAACAAATTGTATGACTAACAATTAAAAGATCAGAATATATTTTATAAAGGCTCTAATGAGGTTGGTGGCAAAAATATAACACACGTTGATTTCACAGGAACCACCTGACTATTCTGGTACTAGGGCTACTACAATGACTACCTCTTAAATTAACAAACCCCCATAAAACAAATTTAAATAATTTTCCGAGAAATGCATGTGACTGACAAAAAAGCCTGTGCCTCCATCTTTATCCGAAGGTAAAACACAACCCAAGGTCATATGAAGATGACCAATAGCCCTATTCTTTGCCTTACCGTCTCCCGCCTTCCACTCAAAACATAACATCTATTTTAATCAGCAGTACTTTTATGTTTAGATAATTATGAAATTGCTTAAACACATATTATAACAAACAGAAGGTCTATTTCGCTGTTTAAAATCTATGTTATTTGGGGAGGAAGGATAACCAGGAAGAAGCTCATGTGTGGTGTGGATAATACGGCTAGATTTCAATGGGAGAGAGGTATTTAGACCTAGTAGATGGTATGGTTTTATTAGAAAAGAAAATTATCTTTTTATTGTTATCAATTGCTCTTCAATTTTTCTTTAATAAAATTTCACAGCAACCTCCTCAAGAGGATACACTAAAGGCCTTTGATTATATATACCGTAAAGAATGTATTGTACCCCAAAGAAACACACCCGATAAGATTTTTTTCCATCTGAAATTTATAAAGGTAATTTTCCATGCTGACAGTGCACATTCCATCCCTAAGTTTGAAGAGTCAAATGCTGCCACAGCTGGGGGTTATTCTGCAAATGGCCTCCAGCAGGGACTGCAGGGGTGAGGCAGGAGGCGTGGCGTGCTCATGGTGGGTAGCCCTTCTCTTTATCAGTTATCATTTCAGTAACCTAATCAAATATAGACTCCAAAGAAAAAAAGCAACACTAGGAAGGAAAAGCAAATATTAAAACAGCTGCTTGATTACCTACAGAGATTAAAACAAAAAGCAAGGAGTGAGGCTGATATATTTCCTAGGGATTTGCTAAGGCTGAGGGGAGGGGTAAGGGGCAGATACCTTAAAAAAAAATCCATCATGAAAGGAACTGAGACAAGATTATAAAAAAGGGGCCAAGTTATAGCGCGCCATGGGATTTTTAATCTGGCTACCTGTGGTTTCTGTAGTTAAAGCTTCATTCATCCCCCAAAAGAGGGGGTGGGGAGAAAACAAAAAAATCACATTTATTTGTCAGTTTTGCAAATGATCAAACAGCGTGCATCAACAAGAATAATAAGAAAACATGAAACGCTGATGACTTTTTAAAAATAGATCCCCGTTTTATCAAATATTATTGATAATTACCTGTGAATCTCGCTTCTTGAACTCTTGGATTTGATTTTCGTGCTCCATATTGGCAGCGTGAAGCTGTTTCTCCAGGTCTCCAATTTCCCGTTCATGGTCTCGGACTAGGCTATCCTTCTCTGCGTTATGCTGCTGTAATAGGTGCGTCTTCTCCTGTTCATGCTCCAGCTTCAGCTCTACTATCTGATTGGACAATGAGGACAGTTCATCAACAGAACATCCTTGTCGTCATGACAACTCATGGCCAGCTTAATTTTTCTCTAATTTGCCCAAGTTGAAAATTTTATTTTTTGCGTCATTATTACCTCACCCTTAAAATACTCTCATTTTGGGGGGGGGTGGATTTTATCTAAACCTCCTAATATTCAAGACAGTTGGGCATATTCAGTAAATCCTTCTGCAATCTGTTGACACAAATGCCTGAAACATTGAAAAAAATTATGTCGAATGCTAGGTATTTCCTCCCCAAGAATTTGGGTATTACTGACCAGCAATGGTTATAAATGGTTAATAGTCAGTACGCTTTGCTTTTTGCTGAAATATATACAACGTAAAAAGCAGCAATTAAATCGGTCAGTTTTCTTTATGGTTTTCAAATAAAAGATCGAAGCTAAATACGCATCTGGATTATTGTATATACAGTTGTCTTTCTAAAAATAAAATGATAAATTTCAAAGCTCTATTATCTCGTTGTCAGCTACGGTATACCAACATAAACAGATGTTATGTGTTCCAGAGGGGCACCTGCTGTGCTGCAGGCTTGCGCCATGATTTCATAAAAAGCATTCTATTCTCAGGATCCTTTCCCAGTCCACTCCACACTGGAGACTGTGACCTTGGCCAGTCTTAGCCTCTCCCTGCTAGACTGAATGGCAGCCCGAGACCGAGGGCCTGGTTGCCGCAGCTTTGATACTAATCCTCCCAGGCTGTGCACAATGGCACCCTACCTGGCCTGCACACTATAGCCGGCCAGGCTGTCTTTGAAGCAGGTGATGAATAGGGACTGCAGGAAGCCAGCTTCCCCAGTGAACTCCAGGCCACACAGCTGCTAAGAACAGTCACTTGGATTTTTCTTCAGTTTTGGTGGATTTCAGGGGAAAAACTGCTGTTATCTAGAATACGTTGTGTTATTTTCGGCGTGAGAATCCATCTTCAAAAAAGCTAACAGTAGGAGCCTGCTCCAAATCGATCTTGTTTCGTGCAATGAATCACCAGACTACCTTATCTTAAAGCTATAGCATTCATTTCTCCAGGCATGCATGCTGCACCACATTTCAGAAGTTATTTTCTCTGGAGATTTAAAATTCTCATCCTCTAATTACAAATTAAGAATCAGAACACAGATTAAAATTGCTTTTAAATGTAGGTTTCAAAATGTTTTCTTATTGTGATTTTTCTTTGAGGGTGGGAAAATCAACAATAAACTCCCGACCACTCATGAATTTACTATACTATTTAGAAGAAAGAAAAGTATACTAACTCTGGAATATACACACTTATCGGAACAAGATAGTACAGAAAATAATATGGAAAATTTTATTTTGCATCTGAGAACAAAGACACATTCTAGTGAATTTATGTCTGTTTAAAATTTAGGGATCTTTCTTGCATATTATTCTACTATAGGCAATATACAGAAAAAATGCATATAAATTTTCTCTTTATATAGCATGCCAAGTAGAAAAGTTTTCTATGATTATTTAAAATAACTGTGCGTGGTTTTCTCTGTGATTCACACAACTACAATGTTAATCCCAACGAAAAAGAGAATTTAAAATTTTATTGATATTACTGCATCATTTTCAGGCAGCCAAGTACATGAATTACTGAGTTAGGATATTTTTAGAACAGTCTTGGACACATTATTATTTCTACTCAGTGTTATACTATCAAGCATTATAATAATGAAATTATAAATTTTAGTAAAACATTTAAACATGTAGCACACTGAAAGGAAACAGAAAGAGGTAAAAAGTTCTACTGAGATGTGATTCTCAAAAGCCTCAAAAAAACTGGGAGAATGGTGTGATTTTAAATTGACAGAAAGCAAAATACTTTACAATACTCTAAGGAAAAGTAACCAATTGACCTATAATTAAGGCAGAAGAATTACAGAAGTTTTCCCCCAAGAAAAGACACAAGACCAGGACTGGCTGTGAGATCGTTAGTAACAGTGCTGCCTTGGTCTAGGCTCCAGAACCAACACCCTTCCATAGAAACTCTGAGTTATCTGAGGAGTTCTGACACTTGGACCAGTGACCCTGCTTTCTGTTCATTCATTTTAAAAAGTCAGGAACAAATGAAATAGAGATAATGGCATTTGAAGCCTAAAGATAGATGATCATAAGTTAAGCTATTAAAATAGTTTGCTGTTTTGTCAGGGTCTGTTGCTCAGTGATGCTGGTTAATGAACAAATCTCAAGGTTGCCAGAGCCTTTTCAAATGAAATCGCTCAGCCCTGTCTGCTCGATCCAACGCTGTTTGGCCAACTTCTAGAGGTTACAAGCCCTTTCTAGTCTTTGCCTAGGTTTCCTCACTGTCAGCAATTTCAGGCAGGGGTGTCCTCTCCAGATTAATGGTAGAGTCCAGGAGAAAAACCCTAATGTTCTGGGAACATCTTGATGATGATATTCATAACGATATTCAATGCCATCATCAAGGTGGATCTGTGTTAAAATACAACGTAGCCCCTTCCAGGTAGATAAATGTCCTTTACATGTGGGTGCTTCTCAACGGCAAACAGGAAGTAGCATATCCTCTTTACCTTGAGCTACTAGATACTTTTAGTTGACCACAATAATGTGCAATGGAGCTAGCGGTTACCAGGAGGTGGTATGTCATGGAGAGTGTGGAGGATGGGAAAGCAGACAGCATCCGCAAGGGTGAATGATGAAGTGGTCAGTGGGGTCTCTAAGTCAAGGTGATCCAGAGCCCATAATCTATGCTCCAGGGGGAAGAGGAAGCCCCATCACTAAGGAGTTCTTAAGTAAGGCTAGGTAAAGAGCTCCCTGTAATGCAGGAGGGAAGGTTTTAAGCTCCCTAATCCAAAATCATGGAGCTGTGGGCCAGGTAACTATGCTTGTAATGCCACTCGATGGTGTGAAAGCAGACTGGCATGTCTCCCAGGACAAAGGGGAGTGATTAGGCCTCACGTGCAAGTGCCTGGGAGCACCTGCCAGCCTTGGTGACGCTGGACTTGATAGCCTGCTGGTTGGGGCCTGCGTGAGAAAATGGCTTTATTGCCTAGAAGCTACTAGGTTGACTCACACGAAATTATCCAACAGGAGATGAATAAGGGCCCTGCCCCACCCACTATGCCATCCCAACACACTCTGACCTTGAGGTCCTGAGGTCCCTGAAGGCACAGCCCTCCTCCCTGACCGGATCCTGCCGCACATGTCGATGGCCTCCTCCCTCTGCCTGAAGCTCCACGCATGTGTCCTGGGGTAGGAGCACACCCAGGCCCTGAGACGACAAGATGCGGGTGCTAGACAGCCAAGTCCCTGAGGGCCTTGGAACACACACGCTAACTTCTCCTAACTGTTTTACAGCAGAGTTAGTGCTAGCAAATATGGCATGAACACGCTTCGATAATCTTATTTTTTGAAGTCATTACTTCTCCGTACACAGTATATAGAAGATCAACGCATCCCAGTAATACTCCTCAAGGTCAGAAATTCCAAAACCAGAGGAGTAAATTATAGACGTAATAGAATGCACCCAACACATAAAAAAGGAGGAACTGCAGTACAAAAATGTTAACTGAAATAACCTCAAATGTAACCAGATGACAAAATCTATATTCTGCAAGCCCCATCATTCTGGGTGGGAGGAAAACATACCTTAAAAATCAGAAACAACTAGAGTGATAGGAGAACTTAGTAAGAACATGACTGCAATGAAAGAAGAACTCAAAGACAAGAAGATAAAACAACAGAATTAACTAAGGATCAAATAACTGCATCACAAAATAAATTCTAAATTAGAAACGAGTTGAATAAACAGGGCTAAAAATGGAACCACTGATATAGACGAAAGACTGGAGATAATCACAGTAAAGGTCCATGAAGGACACAAAGAAAAGATAATATAGAGAGAAAGTGGAAAAAGAAAATCCGTGTGTGGGAAATTCCCTGGTGGTCCAGCAGTTAAGACTGCACTTCCAATGCAGGGGACATGGGTTCGACCCCTCATCGGGGAACTAAGACCCCACATGCCACGCAGTGCAGCCAAAAAAAAAAAGAAAGAAAGAAAATCCATGTGTACACAGGTACATTATCAGAAGACTTCCCTGAAATGAATGAAGTTAAATGCCTATATCAAAAAAGCAAACTGTATACCAAGAAAAACTGATTTAGACTGAGTAAAAGAATGGCTCGAGAATACTATAACTAAACTCAAACATGGAAAAATAGAACCTAAACCACTCTTGGAAAAAAAAATACTTGAGGACGAAATTTAAGCAACCAAGAGATGACTGACAAAGCTGTGTTAAGAGCAACCTTTGTGCCAAAAGGCAGTGGGTCAATGTGTGCAAGCTTCAGAGAAAGAAAGGAGGAGCAGAGACTTTCATGCCCAGCCAAACTATCCTTCAAAATAAGGGAACAAATGGTGACTCTCAAGTAGGCAGAAACACAGTGGATATGACAGCTACATGCCCTTCTGGGAAAAATGACTTGATGAAATCTCAGCAGTCAACAGATGAATCAAAATAAAGGACTCAGATATGAAAAAAAGTTCTGGTGGTGTACATATAATCGATTTAAACTTAAAAAGCTAACTATATGACTGTGAGAAGCATGGTTATGGAACAGAATATAAATGTTACAAAAATCAACAATGTATAAATAATACTACAACTGACAGAAGAAAGGTAGGGGTAGGTGGAAGGAAGTGGAAGCACGTTACTTTTATCTTTTCATAACAGGGAGTAAAAACTGAGCCATAAAATTCGAAAATGCCTCTAATCTCAAAGTATTTGTAATCTTTATTTCTTAACTTTCTAAGAAATCATTTCTTGTATGGTAAAGAAACAATTTTCTAAACTTCAGAAATTCCTTCAGTTTCCCCTGCTTTTTTCCTTTAACTGATTTCACATAAAATTAAATATTTTAGTAAAAGTGACAAATATAGCATGGTCCCATTTTTTTAAAACTGCTTTTGTCTCTATAGCTATCTATCCTTCTACTATCTCATAGAAATGTCTGGGATGATAACCATCTAAGATGAACAATAGTCATTTCTGGAAGATAAGATTTTGCTAGAGTTTTTGCTTCCTTCATCATATGCATTTACCATGTCAAATGGCTACAGCGCCCTTTGTGGGGAATATTAACTTGTCACGTTGCAAGAGTCTTTATCAAGAGACATGGTCTCCCTTCAAGCACATGGATTCTGGGTCTGTGAACTGTGAACTGAAATCTGGAAACTTGAACCATGATTTTCCATTGAAGTGGAGAACTGTCTAAAGTTCACTTGCCAGCTCACTACGCCATTTTATATGAGGGGCTTGAGCATCCGTGAATGTGTGTATCCAATTCCCTGTGGAGACCGAGGGACTCCTGCAGTCAGAAGAGAACGGCTTCATCTACTTTATCACCAAATTGACTTGTCACCTGCACAGTCTCTGCCCTCCTGACTTGAATGCCTGGCTGGCCTTGTGGCCCAGGGAATCCTTCCTTCTGTGTGCTGGACCGTCTGCACCCCTCTCACAGTGACCCCAGCGCTCTCTGCCTCATCAGCATTGTCTTCTCCACTGGATCATGCTCATCAACACGGATGTTTTCACTGTATCCTTCCCCTGACCCTACATAACCCTCCAGAGACCACCCCACTTCTCTGCTCCCCTTTCTTTCAAATTCCCTCCACGGGCTGCTCATACCCTGTTCTCTCCCTGCCCACGTCACTCGGGTTTTGTTCCCACATTCTACTGAAACTGGACTTGTTCAAGGTGGTAAAGACCTTCTTGCCAAACCCAGTGGTCAGCTGTCAGTCTCCATCTAACTTCCCGTCTCGGCGACACCTGAACAACAGGTTACTCATGTCCTCCTTCCTGAAACTCTGGCTGCACATGGCGTACGGGAAATCACACCTCCTTGGTTTTTCATTCTACCCACCAGCTGCTCCTTCTCAGGCATTTTTGCTATTTCCTCCATCTCGTCCCCATGTCTAGTTGTCACTGCGTCCCTGGGCTCAGTCCTGGCACTTTCTTTCTTTTCTCTCTTGCGTGTCAGTGTCTGTCACCACCATTCATCTGGTGGCTCAGCAGGGAAGCTGGAGTCATATCTGAGTCCCCTCTTTTCTTCACGCTCCATTTCCCTTTCGTCCACAAGTCCTGCCTGCAGAGCACAGCCCAAGGTTGAACCCCCACCCTGCACTGCCCCGCTCCGGTCCAGCCACGGTGACCTCTCATCAGCCTCTGACTATCAGACTCCAGTCGCCTCCTGACCACCCTCCCTGCGTCCTCTGCCCCCTCCTGTACAATCAGCGCTCCACAAAGCCGCGAGAGGAATCTTTCTAAACACAAACCAGATCTTGCTCAAATGCTCCGGTGGCTTCCCGCCACTCGCAGGACAAAATCCAAGCTCCCACCACAGTCGACAGGACTTGATAGGATCTGCCCCGCCCCTGCTCACTCCATTCCAGCCACATCCCTGCCCGTTCCCTCTGCCTGAAATCTCCTTTCCTCATCTCAGGTTCTGTAAGGTTTCCTCCTTCACTTCATTCAGGTTTTAATTCAAATATCACTTCTTTAGAGTCCTTCACTGATGACTTTCTCTAAAATAACGTCTTAGATGAAATGACACCTTCTGTAAAATAGCCCTTCACTCACAGACACCTTGTCCTGCTTGACCACAGCAGTGACCATGACCTTACGGAACAGTATATCCTAAGGCTGGGGGACTGTTGCCTCCTCCACCATAAGTACAGACTCTCCTGTGTTCACCCACATCCTAAGTGCCCAGAACAGTGTTTAGCACAGAGTAGTTGCTCAGTAAACATGAATTAAGTGATGAATGATTGCAAAGATGTGACTTGACCTTAGATTTTTAAGGTACCTGGAGAGTGGGATCATCGCTTAGCCATATCACTGTCTAGGAAACATTTTTTAAAATGAAGTATCCCTAAAACAAATCATCTATGCTTCATATTACAGTCACTGAAAAAAAACTATGTTCATCTTTGCCCTTTTCATTCCCACTCTAGGTAAAGGTGCATTTGTTTGAACCTTGATGAGAAAAGATTCAAGCCGAGAAAAAGAAAAAAAAAGAAAAAAGAAAAAGGAAGAAAAGGCCCTGCCTTCAGTACTTTTCACCAAGTATCACTGCACATTCTATGAACCCAGGCTCCCAAAACTTGGCCTGGACTACAGGCCCGGGCTCTGTAGCTTCATAGTCTGCATCTTTCATTCTGGACCCTAAGACACCAGGAACCTGGCTCTGCCTGCTGCCTGTAAGACCCATCTGTGCCCTGTAGCACGGCTGCATGCCCTGGATCAGGCAGTTATGGAAAGAAAGAATTTGAAAGACTTAGTGCATCATTGGATCAGGGATTGAATTTGTCTTGATCACCACCGAGGAGTCCAGTGACTGTAGTTGAAGCTCAAAAATGATTACAAACTGAAAAAGGAAAGCCAAGCAAAAAAGACTTTTAAAAAGAGCATGATAAGGTGAGCAAGAAGAATAAGGCAAAGAGAACAACAGAGGTGTACTAGATGCAGAAATTAATAAATCATGTGAAAATCCATTCTGAAGAAATTTTAGGGAGACTCACAGATTCACGGTCATCAACCTCAACCTCATCTGGGACCTCAATACCAAAAAGAAATTTTACCAAGCTGTTCTAGTCTGATCAGTCACACCATCACCAAAATAATTTCAAACAATCCCCACTTCCGTCAGCTCTCCTGTCCACGTAATTCCTTCAGTGTCAGCAAATGATCTTCCCTCTTGTTTCACGGAGAAAACCCTCAGGAATTAGAACGTCCTCATTTTCCCACTGCAAATCGACAGACTTCTGTGCCCTGTCCAGCCCTCCCCTTACAGCTGAGGCCTCGGCCTGTCTTCCCAGGCCGGCCACCACGCCTGCGCTGGGAGCGGGTACCCTGTCTCCTCTCTCTTGCTTTCTGCTATGTCCTTTCCCAGTGTAGACTGAATGGTCTAATTTAAAAGAGGTCCATGTCTTCAGGCTATATTACCTAAAAAATCTAGATAACTAAAAACTAAAATACTTACAGAGAAAAAACTTGCAATTGTATGCTATCTGCTTTTTAAATGTCTCAACTGCTCTTAAAATTTCTCAGTTGTTTATCTTGTATAATTTCTGACTTGTCTTTGCTAGTAAAATATTTTGTTTCAAATAATGGCAATGTGTAAGGATTTGGCCCTTCAGTGTTTTTTATCATCATCAACAATAAGTATTTATTCTTTCTGGAGAATTTGACCACTTGTTTATCTGTTGAACTACATTTCCCTTTAAAGGCTTTGTAGTGAAAAGAGAAGATATAAAATATAAGATTAAAGAATGATATGATGGGATTGCCAAAAAAAAAACTCCATAGTTCAGGAAATCCTAGCATGCCTGCTTTGTTGTTTGTTTCCAACTTGAATGAGGTTTGTGAAAAGACAATTAGAATTGTCTTTTTGTTCCAATGGGTTATACAGGAAAGAAACAGGAAATCTTGATGAAAGCTTGGGCTTTACAGGATATTTGTGTGAGTGTTTATCCCATGTGTTTGATGTTTTTCTCTCCACATCTGCACGCTTTATGCCTGCATTTTGGCTAAAATATTTTAAAATACCACTTTGCTTTTTTCACTTCATTACAGTTCCTGGCATGATGCTTTCTAAATGGGAGTGGCTCACAAATTGCACTGAATAAGGAAATTGAGGCCCAGAAGGCACAAGTCATTCATTTCCTCTGGATGTGAGTTCCCTCATTATAAAATGTGAGGATTGGACCGGATAAGTGCTTCTAAAACTTTTCCACCAAAGCACCCCTCACAGCAGTGAGAATGAATAATATCTCCCTGGGGGATCTGAGGGCATAGCCTGAAGCAGCCTCTGCAAACTGGAAGTTTCTTTGAAATGTCCTATTTTATCTTAAAAATTCATGAGAATTCTGCATTTTACAAAACAGGAAAAGTCTATGTTTGTTTTAATATGAATGTTACCTCAATAGTAAAACCACTTTGCTTTCCTACAAAGTAATCAAGTGAATCCAACACTCCAGGAAACAGGCATCAGGCCCCTGCACCCCAGCGCTCATGCGCTGCCCCAGGGGCCGCCTACCCTGGTTTGAGAAGGGCCTGGTGAACGGCATGTAAATCCCCTTCCAGGGTGAAACGCTATACCCGTAGCATTTAAGATTTGTAGATTCCTAAGCAAAGACAAGACAATAGAAAAGTTGTCACCCTTGCACTTGAGTGGCAGGTAGAAAAGGCAGGTATGGACAGATGTGTAAGTAAGTTAGAGACGCCTACGGCTGTCAAGAGGCACATGGGGCCAGGCGGGAGGCTGGGGGCGAATCAACGAAGGCGCAGGTCACAGAACGTCGGATCTGGGAGGGACATCCACCCACAGCGTTCAGGCAGTCACCTCAACACGCTCTTGTGGGCAACTTACTTTTTTACGAGACGAACCACTGCACATTTGAATAATTCTTTAGGAAAGAACCACCTCGAAATGACCCAAAATGTTCCACACCCAGAGGCTCAATTTCTGCCCCTTGGAGCCCCCTGGGGGTCCGTCAGAGTGAAGTTAAGAGCATGGCTCACGTTCGGGTCTGATCTCATCACCTATTAACTGTGCGGCACCTTCGGCCAGTGACTTAACTGGAGGTGCTCAGTTTCTACAACTGGAGATGGAATAATAAACAATGGCACTGCCTCGCATGATGACTGAGGACGGGAAGGGGCTGAAGTCACCTAAAGCAGGTCCAGGATCCATCGCCCCAGGGAGTTCTTCCTGTCTTGCTTGTCACCCCCCGCCTAGACAACCTTACATCTCCCCCACTGCATACTTTCTGCGTATGATTTTCTGAACCAAAGCATGGAATTTTATATTCAATCCCAATAAACTTAATCTTCTTAATTTCATCTGTTTAAAGCTTCAGAAAACTGATTTTCATATCCCACATGTTAACTACTCCTCTGAACTCTAAGGAAGCAGGAAACTAACCTCTTATATCATTACCCAGTGTGACACATAGAAATCTCACTTAGGGTGACAATCATCATTCAGAGATGGCCCTTTGAACTATCCCTTAACCCCATAAATGAACCAATGGCTAAACCATATTTCCTGTTCGGCCTTCAAGAAGGACTTTGTCAGACGGTTCAGTGAAGTCCAAATCTATCACATCTATTCCTCTTTCCTTATCTACCAGCCTGGCCAGTCTGCCCAAAGAAGGAAATAAGCTCAGTTTAATCGGCTTCCCTTTCAGTGAACTCGCTCGAGCTGGCTCATAGGGACCTGCTACCATATGCCTATCTTTTCTCATGATAAGCTTTCACAATAAAAACCTCAACAGTTTGGAGTGGTCGGGGCAATGCTGTTCCAGTTAATAGAATTTTCTGCTTAAAAAAAAAAAGGTTTTAAAAAGTTTGTATATTATCACATCAAAAAATATTCTCCTAAAACCTACTAGCTCATATTCCTTCTTTTATCTTTCCTTTACAAGTTACTGCCTGGGATCTTCACTCTCAGCATGGATTCTAGTGAACAGGCCTACAGACATAGGAAGAATAAAAGTAGGTGAAATCTGCACTGACCTCAGAGATCTTTGTGTGGTTTTTTAAAAATTCCTATTATATACTTGTAAAACATTTATATCATTTCTCTTTTTCATGAAATACAGAAAAATTGATGCAATAGTGTATGGTTTCTATTAGTAGTATGAATTCTTTAAAGAATTAATCAGGGCTTCCCTGGTGGTGCAGTGGTTGAGAGTCCGCCTGCCGATGCAGGGTACACGGGTTCGTGCCCCAGTCCGGGAGGATCCCACATGCCACGGAGCAGCTAGGCCCGTGAGCCATGGCCGCTGAGCCTGCGCGTCCGGAGCCTGTGCTCCGCAACGGGAGAGGCCACGACGGTGAGAGGCCCGTGTACCACAAAAAAAAAAAAAGAATTAATCAGTTTTCCTTTTTTTTTGCGGTACGCGGGCATCTCACTGTTGTGGCCTCTCCCGTTGCGGAGCACAGGCTCCAGACACGCAGGCTCAGCGGCCATGGCTCACGGGCCCAGCTGCTCCACGGCATGTGGGATCCTCCCGGACCGGGGCACGAACCCGTGTCCCCTGCCTCCGCAGGCGGACTCTCAACCACTGCGCCACCAGGGAAGCCCCAGTTTTCCTTATTAAGTATTTTTGATCAAGACTTAAAAGACAAAAATTTGGTACAGTTTTAAATCTATCACCCAGAGAAAAGCCTATGAAGCTTAACATTCCTTCAAACGAGTTTATATGAATTTACTTTTACACTAAAAAAGTGACTGTCACGTTAAAAAAACACTATCACAATGTGGAAAGTAGAGCATGTGAGAAAAGAATCAACCATGATTCCACCATCTGAAAAATAATTAACATCATTGTTCGAATATTTCTGTCCAATTTTCAAGGTTAAGGATAATTGGTCAGAAGAGGTAAACAAATTTTATGACTCTTGGTAGATACTGCCAATGTCCTTTGGGCTACATGAATTTATAACGCCACTAGCAATATATGAAAGTACCAGTTTTACTAAACTTTGGCCAGCTTTAGATGGTACATCACTATTCTAATTTGCATTTTTCTTAATACCAAGGCTGAAGATGTTTCTACATGGTCGTGTACTCAATTTATTTCATATATGTTTCTTTTCCTTTGCCAGGTCATTTATTGGAGCATTAATGATTTTGTTAAAATTTATGCTAATTATTTTTATTGGTTATACATTTATTAATTTGACAAAGGGAATCACTCTTTGTCTACGATATTTGTGGCAAATATTATTTCTTTAACTTAAAATAATTTATATTTAGTCAAATGTTCATTTTCCTCAGTAGTTTTACTTGTTACATCCAACTTTAAAAAGTCAGAGCTGTGCCAAAATGATCACAGAATAAATGCAAATCAGGCCCTGAAGTGACCTGGCCACACTTGGTTATAAATTTGTCATCCACATGGTTATCATCAAAATGAAAACAGAATTTTAAAAACACTCAGAGAACTCTCCAACCCCTTACACACACTCACCCTGCCATACAATAGCTTCTGATGAGCATAGGTGTCCTAGAAAGAGTTTAAAACTTGGTTTTCTTCTCTCCCCTCTTCCTTCATCAGTTTACATGGAGAAACTGACATTTTTCTTGTTTTTATTAGTGTGTCTATACAGCTTTTAATCCAAAAGTCGCCTCGGTTATACACTGTATCTTGTTAACAAGCCCTCGTTAAATATTATTTATATTTGATGAATTATTCCCTCAGTTTCCCTCTGACCCCCACCTCTTCCTACTTGTGGGCTCCACTTCTTATGTAAGTTTCTATGCCTAGTTTCTAAAGCTAGTCTCCCAAGCAACCTCCACTCCAGTACTAAAGGTCCGGAAAACGTCTTCCATGACTATTTAGAGAAAGTGTATGTCAGTGGAAATACATGTTTTTAAGTTGGTGTATGTCAGAATGACTTTCACTGCCATCATCAGTTAATCAGAAATTAGATACTTCATTCTCACACCATTGTTTAAAGAAGATTCTGAGAAAATAATTCTATTGCACTGGGTTTTGGAGTTAGAAAATCTGAAGTTACCCATACTTTTGGTATTTTTGAAATAATCTGCTAGTGCTCTTTCTTCTATGTCTTTTCTTATCTTTTAGGATTTTCATCTCTTATGTAATTTTATGTATATACAATTTTATGTGTAATTGCTTGAGTTGATTTTGTATTGCATTAATCCAAATTTATTACCCATTTAAAATACTACAGATATAATATAAATGTTCTATATTTATTCTATTCTATTGTTTCTTTACATTCATAACTTTTATATTTTAACTATGCAAGTAATGCATGACATATGCTCTTTGTGAAATTTTAAGTAAAAAAGTTTATTTAAAGCATACAGTGAAAATGTCAATTTATCATAATCTAACCTATTATTTCATGCCCATTCTATAGACATGTGTAATCTTCTAGAATTTTAAAGCTAAACTAACATATATACAGACACATATATTTTAATTTTACATAAATAGGATCATAATATAACAATTGTTCTGTGATGTGCTTTATTTCCCCCTTAACACTGTGTCTTAGAAATCTTTGTCTGTTGGTTCCTACAAATTTATATCAATCTTTTCAATAAGTACATAGCATTCCATAGTATAGATTTACAATAATTTCATCATTGGCTTTATTTATAACTTTTTTTAATTATTTCAAATAATCTTCCATGAGCATATATCATCTTGCACATGTGAAAATATTTCTATAGCAATTGCAGATGAAGGACCCACTTAATAAGGGATTAAAAATAAAATAATGAAATAAAAAGTTATTCAGGTTTCCAGAACAAAAAGGTTCAAATACTGTCTAGGAAACAATTTTAAATGAGTGACTAAGCTAATCAATATTTTTCTAGATGTTAAGGAAACAAGGCAAGCAAATTAGACAAACAAGTAAAAATTAATAGCTGCCTTGACTATCCCGAGTCTGCAGGGATATATTTTTAAAAAGATAAAAATAAAGCCTTTTTAATTAATAAACAAGAGGCAGGGTACTGAGCACAGAATTAAACTCCTTTTGCTGCCCCCGCGTCCTGGTCCCAGCCGGACCCTTCCCCTCGGTGCTCCGGCCAAACCAGCCCAAGTGTCGTTCGCTCCCCGAACAGCCCCCGCTGGCTGCCACCTCAGCATCGTTGAACCTGCCATCCCTCCAGCCTGGACCCCTCTTCCTCCAGAGCCTTCTCGCGGCCCCTCCCGTCGCCAGGACTCTCGGCACCAGGCCCCTGCCCACCTGTCCGTGCCGGTCAGGCCCTTCCACCCGCCGCCCGGCAAAGTCTATGCACACTCCCTCTTTTCTTCTTCCCAACTCACTCTTTGAAATTATCTCATTTTTAACTGATGGACTGGCTGCCCACCAAAATCCAAGCTCTGTGAGGAAAGAACCCTGTCGGCCCTGCTTACCGCTCTGCCCGGGGTTGGTGACGGCACCTGGGCCACAGTAGGTGCCCCAAACTATTTCCTAAATAAATAAGTCAAACTTGTGCTCTGACAGGAGGAGAACTCAAGAACCACAATAAATGTTTCAATTAAACGTTCAGTTTAGTCAACTGTCAGAACAGACTTCAGCAGAGAGTTAAAGTTCTCTGTTTCTAGATTCTAGTGAAACAACCATTATTTTAAATATTTCAAATATATTGGTAATAATGTTCTTATAAGTATTTTCGTTGTGCAGAGATTTTGTGACATAAAGAGATATTTAACACTACGAAACGTAAGGTAGATAGATAGTGGGAAGCAGCCGCAGAACACAGGGAGATCAGCTCGGTGCTTTGTGACCGCCTGGAGGGGTGGGATGGGGAGGGTGGGAGGGAGGGAGATGCATGAGGGAAGGGATGTGGGAACAGATATATATGTATGACTGATTCACTTTGTTATAAAGCAGAAACTAATTAAAAAAATAAAAATAAAAAAAATTAAAAAAAAAAGAGATATTTAGAAGAGAGAGTATGTGCACGTGAGAGAATCAAAGGCAGCCGCCAGAGGAAGGACCAACCTGCTGCTCGTATCTTTGCTTGACATCCTCCAACTGCCACAGAAACTCCTTTGACTGTTTCTCACGAAGAGACTTGGATCTAGTTAGATCGGCTTCCACTTTTCCCATCTATAAAATTTAAAAATCAAATATTAAATTTTTAAATGACAAATTGTATTCCATATTTTTGTCACTTGTCCATCATTAAAATGACAGATTTTCAACACCTCACCAATCAAAATGCTGAATTTAAAGATGATAAAATAATGAAGGATATGTCCATTTATTTTGACAGGTTTTAATAGTTTTAAGTCAGGGAAATTATAATTGGTATACAATTGACTAAACTCTAAAGCTACAATGACACTGTGATGGAAATATAATTTTGAACATCCAAATACTTATTCAGCAAGATTTTATTAAGGCCTTGTTATGTGCTGAACAGGAGAAAATATTTGCAAACCATCTCTCTGAAAAGGGACGACTTGCATCTAGAATATGTAAAGAACTCTTACAACTCAATAATAAGCAGGCAATTAAACCTGATTTTATATTGGGCAAAGGAACTCGAAAGTCTCCAAAGAAGATACACAAATGGCCACAAGCATATGAAAAGATGCTCAACATCACAGTCAGCAGGCAATTTCAAATTAAAACAGCGACATACCACTCCACACCCACTAGGATGGCTATAATCAAGAATACAGATAATAACAAGTGTTGCTGAAGATGTGGAGAAATGAGAACCCTCGTACACTGCTGGTGGGAATGTAAAGTGAGGGAGCCACTTTGGAAGACAGTCTGACAGCTCCTCAAGAGATTAAACTTAGAGATGAACCACATGAACCCATATGAATTCCATACGATCCAGGAATTCCGCTCCAAGGTGAGAAATGAAAACATACATCGATACTAAAAAAACCTATATACAAATATTCATAGCAGCATTATTCATAATTGCCAAAAAGAGGAAACAACCCAAATGTCCATCAACTGATGAATAAACAAGATGTGGCCTATTCATACAATGAAATATTATTCAGCCATAAAAAGGGATGAAGTACTAATACACGTTTCAACATGGATGAACCTTGAACACAGTACTCAAAGTGAAAGAGGCAGTCAGAAAAGACCATGTACTGTGTTATCCCATTTCTATTAAATTTTCAGAAGAGTCAAATCCATAGAAGCAGAAAGTAGACTAGGGATTGCCTAGGGTGAAAGGGGTTTGGGAGGGTATGGGGTTTCTTGTGGGGTGATGGAAACCTTCTAAAATTGATCGTGATGATGGTTGCACGATTCTGTGAATATATTTAAAAAACACTGAATTTTACACTTACAATGAGTGAACTGTTGGTATGTGAATTATACCTCAATAAAGCTGTTACTTAAAAAAAAAGTCAAAGTCAAAGAGTGGACCACAGTCTATGATCCAATCCCAGTACCTCTCTCGGCTCATCTCTAGGGCTCTGGACCTCCCACATCACCACCATACGCCAGCCCACTGGCCTCCTTGCTAGGCCTAAAACGTGCCAGCAAAGCTCTCATCTTGGAGTCTAGAAGCCCCCCACCAACATTCATGTAGCTTGTTTTTCAAAGCCTTCAAGTTCTGCTTAAATGTTACCTTTGTACTGAGGCTTCCCTGACCACCCTATTTTAATCTGCAGCCCTCCCAGCCGCCCTTTCCTTGCTTTAATGATTTTTTTAACCACAGGAGATAGCATCTTTAGGTATACTATATAATTTACTTATTCATTAGGGTTGTTTGCAATGTCTGTCTCCCCCGGGGGGATGTAACTCTACGTTCACTCATGTATCCCAACCATTCAGCACACTGCTTGGTGCATATGGGGACTCAATAAATACTAATCAAATGAAAACAAACAAACAAAACCCCCAAAAAGACACAGTGCACCAAACTTGGTTTGAAATTTGCTGAATGAACAATTTTCAAAAAAAAAAAAGACAATTTTCAACATTTAATAGGGCCAAATTCTTTATAACACATATAAAATAAATAAAATAGTGTTGAATCTAATGTTTTCTATCACTTAGAAAATGAGATAGACAATATATTATTTTCCTTGCTCTTTTACATGTGACAGGAAAGAGAAGTCCTTACGCAATGAGAAAGCTATTCAGCTAGGTGACATGAAAATGGCACCTTTCCTTCAAAGTGGTGTAAGATTTAATTTGTCTTTCTACCCCAGTTTAATTTTTTTTTTTTTTTTTTTTTTTTTTTTTTTTTTGCTGTACGCGGGCCTCTCACTGTTGTGGCCTCCCCCATTGCGGAGCACAGGCTCCAGACGCACAGGCCCAGCGGCCATGGCTCACGGGCCCAGCCTCTCCGCGGCATGTGGGATCTTCCCAGACCGGGGCACGAACCCGTATCCCCTGCATCGGCAGGCGGACTCTCAACCACTGCGCCACCAGGGAAGCCCCCCCAGTTTAATTTTGAAAGATAGTTTTTCTGAAGCACCTGTCAGTTCACGTGACAACCATTCTGTCACTGGCTACTTTGTATCACTTCTTGCTCTGCTTTGCTGATATGCTGAGATATTTCTTCTTTTCAACTTGCACACCATGTCCTCTTTCAGGCTACCTTTTGGTAGGTGCTAAGATTAGATAAAACATGAGGAAATAAACCATGAAAAGGCTCCCTTCAGTTTTTCATGTTAGATTTTTTGGGGAAAATAACCATTCAAATACACTTATTCAGACACAGTTAAACTTTAAGGTTTGAGGAGCAGAGCTGTTCAGTGAGAAGCAGCCAGTTTCACTGGATGAGAACAAAAGGCATGTTCCTGCCCGGGAATTTGCTATTTAACACCAACCTTTCCATTTCTGGTTCTTACACGGAAGTCTGGAGTTCGAGATTATGGCATGATATTTAGTACCTAAGTATCTCTTTGTAAATGCCGAAGACTGCAACCTTGATAATACTAAGTCATCAGCTTCCAAATTCAGTGATCAGAGTTCTAAGATGACCGACCCATAGGCCATCAGTCTTGTGGTCAAATCTGCTAAGGAATTTCTAAAGGAAGCACAGTCGAGCCCGCGTTGTTTTCTTCCGTTTCTACCTCAAGACATGGATTTCAAGGCTCTCTCTCCTTCAGTGCTTTTCACATTAGACCTCCACCCGAAGGCCCCTTAATTTGTCCTCGGCAAGCTCTGCCCCTACACACGCTGATTCCCTTGGCTATTCTGGATTCGCCTTCGCTCCCCACACTATCTGAAAACCCCTCTGTATTTTTCCTCATCCAAAAATCCATCTTCAAGGTTGACTCAAGCCTCTTCTCCTCTCTGTGGTGTTCTCTGATCCACCAACTGGCATCAACATCTCCCTTCTCTCTGTGCTCTAGGACCTAACATCTTCATTTTCCTGGCACACTGTATGTTTCTCTAGAGTATGGGAGTGTTTCAAATGTGTGAGCTTTGTTTATTCATCTAGATCGTGAGCTCCCAAATAAAAGAAACTACAACTTACAATTCTTTTGTATCTTAATTATTAACTAATTGCCATAGTATGCAGAATAAACATGTATTAAATTCTTAAGGATGAATGGAGGGTAGGCAAAAGCAAAAGAGAAAGAAAACAAGAGAAGGTAAATCAAGGAGGGAAGACCTGGTTTCTTCAGTTCTTTTCAGACAGATCTTCATATGAAATCGATTTTTGGTTCTTATTCTACTTCAGCACAGATTGAATATTAAAAATAAATAATAATTATTAAAATATTTTTAATGTAATTAAGAGCTTTGTGTATTCAACATTCATAAAAAGTAGGATATTTTCCTTCAAAAAACTGAATTATCTTCTATAATCAAAATAGAAAACAATTTAAAGCACATGAAAGACCTTTTTTACCTAAACATTAAGAAAAATTCAAAGTAAATAACAACTGCTATAAGAAAAGGTTATCTTATACTGACCGAAAATGCAAGACCCCACTCCATTCTCCTTCCACAATTTAACCAAAAAAATATAAAAACAAGTCTTGTAAAATACTTGAAGTCTGTGTAGGAATGCAGCGTTCTCAGTTGCCGTAGATACAAAAGATTCTGACTCATCACACATCATTCCATATTCCATTTAACTTCAAGGGTAAGGAAAAAAAAAAAAAACAACCCATTCCTTCAGTGTGTAACTCTGGCTTCCAAAAAATCCAAGAGTGGAACTTGATGATCAACTTAGGAGCAGAAAAGGGCTTGGGGTGTATTTCTGTGAATGTCTAATGTTTACAGGTAATAGAGAGAGGTAAACAAGGGTGTTGGCTTTTCCTTAGATGGTGCCTCAAGCATTACTTGAGCTACATGTAAGAAAACACCTAAGTATCCAGAGCTTAAGCAACATAGGCCCTTTATGTTTTCCTTGGGTAACAAAACATTCAGAAATAGGCTGCGACATCAGCAGTTCAAAGATGTCAGGGTGAAGGTCTCTGTGATTCAACTTCCAGAATGGTTGCAGGATGGCTTCTGCAGCTCTGAACACATGGGAGAGGAAGAGCAAAGGGTGACAGGACAAGGGCACAGGGTCCATATTCGCTGAGTGGAAACCCTTTTAAGGGGCTTTCTTGCAAGTTCCTGTCAAAAGCAAATTAATTATGCTGTTTGCATCACATTCACTAGAACTACATTAAAAGCCAAACTCCACCTGCAAGGTAAGAGATTGCAGTTTTAAAACTGTGTCTAATGTTGCCCTAAATAAACTCAGGGCTGTACTGTATTACTAAGAAAGTGGGAGTGGGCACTGGGCCAAGATCTGGCAGACTCTGTCAAATGTGGTCACAATAAGTTATTGTTCTTTCTGTAGTAAAGTACTCTTGTGTTATGTTCTGAGTTATTTGACAGTATAATTCATATGAGACAATTATACAATTCTATAGAGATATACAATTCAAAGTGTATTCTGCTGTATTTAATACATATTTAGCTAAACTATAAGAAATTGTCCTTCAAATATTTTCATATAGAGAGAGATAGACATAAATGGCAAAAAGACAGATAAATAATTATTTCTGTGCTTGGCTAAAGCCTCAGTAGAAACTAATATCTTTAACAGAGAAAATTCATTAACACATGTGTGGTGCCTATCCTTTTCTTATTGATTAGTAGGAGTTCTTTATCAATTCTGGATATGAATTTTCTTGTTCAATATCTGAACTGCAAATATCTTTTCCCACTCTGAGTTTGCTCTTATATTATCTACTGGTCTCTTTTGATTAACAGAAGATTTTAATTTTAATGAATTTAAATTTAACAACATTTTGTTTATCACTTTTTGTTTCCTATTCAGAAAATCTTCACCGAGCTCCTACATTTTCTTCTGAAAGTTTTATTGTTTTACCTATCACTTGTGTATCTACAATCCTGGAATTCATTTTGTGATGGGATATAATAAGGGCAGGATTCTTTTTCCATGTGGCTATCCAGCTGACACAGCAGCATTTACTGAAATGATCCTTCTTTCCCTGCTGTACTGCAGTACTTCCTTTGACATGAATCAGATTGACCATATATGTGTGAGTCCACTTTTTGGTCTCTTTCCTGTAAAACACTAGTCATCCTTGTGCCAAAACCACACTGTATTAATTACTATAGCTTAATATTAGTCTCAATATCTGGTGGTATAAGGTTGCCATAGCTATTCTGAGCCCTCTGTATTTTCATATCCATTTTAGAATCAGCTCGCCAGTTTCCCTCACTCCTCCCCGCAAAAAGCACTGCAACTTTTTTTTTTTTTTGCAGTACGCGGGCCTCTCACTGTTGTGGCCTCTCCCGTTGCAGAGCACAGGCTCCGGACGCGCAGGCTCAGCGGCCATGGCTCACAGGCCCAGCCGCTCCGCGGCATGTGGGACCTTCCTGGACCGGGGCACGAACCTGTGTCCCCTGCATCGGCAGGCGGACTCTCAACCACTGCGCCACCAGGGAAGCCCACACTGCAACATTTTGATTTTTAGAATTGTGTTGATTCTATAGATTAATTTGGGGAGAACTGACATTTTTATAACATTGAGTCTTTGAATCCATACACGTGATATATCCCCCAACTTGTTCAGGTCTTCTTTGGTTCCTCTCAGTAATGTTTCCTAGTCTTCAAAACAGGGGACTTGCATTTCTTTTGTTGTATTTATTCTTAGGTAAGAGAAGCATTCTGGTACCATGATATCTTTTTCAAAGTTTATTTTCTATTTGTTGGTTGCTAATAAATAGAAATAAAATTGAATTGTATATCTGACCTTATATTTAGAAGCCTTGCTAAATTCACTCCCAATTACATTTTAACAGGAAACATTTGAGAAATTCATTGTTACACAAAGATGCTACAATTGCAGATCAGCGCATAATCTACTGGGCTACCTTAGATGTGCCTCCTCTGAGTTCTCCGAACGACCTAGTAATTCCACTAGTTACGCCGCCAATTACAATCACACAGCTACGCATCAGTCTATTGCACAGGCCACAAACATGGCTTAATAGTCTCTGAATTCCCAGAATCTATATCTATGGCTGATATAGAGCAAGTATTCATAAATTTTTTATAAATGAATGAAAGAAGAAATCAGGTCTGTTAAATCCTTGGCCAATAAGTCAATAAAACAGTTTGAAATATTAAAAAATAATAATGCTACTCTTTTCACAATTAATAACCCTTCATATCAGCCAATTATAAAAAGAATGACGTATTTCCTGGTCCAATGTTCTCAGTAGATTTTTTGGGGCTTATTTTTCTTCTGCAAAAGAGATTTGACGAATATTATTAGGAAAAGTTTCACTTACTACTCTACTAAGCATTTAAGGATGAGAGTTAAAGATTCTTTTAATTATTTGTTTGATTTTTTGCTTAATTTTGTTTTTCAAAGCCAAATATTTATACATAGTCTTTGGATGTTGTCATTTGGAATTGATTAATTAGCACAATAAGCTCTATTGAAATATTTAAATAGAGTTCTAGAATTTTACCTCTGCTACCTAATCTCATTTAAAGACAAAATTTCAAATGTTAAAAGGGTAGACAGATTTCTCCATTATCATCAAAAAGTAACTCAAAGAGGGGACTTCCCTGGTGGTCCAGCGGTAAAGAATCCACCTTCCAATGCAGGGACGTGGGTTCGATCCCTGGTAGGGGAACTAAGGTCCCACATGCCGTGGGGCAACTAAGCCCATGCACCACACCTACTGAGTCCGCACACCTCTACTAGAGAGCCCGCATGCTGCAAACTACAGAGCCCAAGTGCTCTGGATCCCACACGCCACAACTAGAGAAGCCCGGGCACCACAAAGTAAGAGCCTGCATGCCGCAACTAAGACACGACACAGCCAAAAATAAATAAATAAATAATTAATTATTTTTAAAAACTGAGAGAAAATACTTCTATTTATATTGGATCTTTACCTTAAAACTGGTCTAAAAAAGACTCATTTAACATTACATGAGCCTGGGCTTCCCTGGTGGTGCAGTGGTTAAAAATCTGCCCGCCAGTGCAGGGGACATGGGTTCAATCCCTGACCCGGGAAGATCCCACATGCTGCAGAGCAACTAAGCCCGTGCACCACAACTACTGAGCCTGAGCTCTAGAGCCCACGAGCCACAACTACTGAAGCCCACTTGCCTAGAGCCTGTGCTCCATAACACGAGAAGCCACGACAATGAGAAGCCCGAGCACCACAGCGAAGAGTAGCCCCCGCTCACAGCAACTAGAGAAAGGCCATGCGCAGCAACGAAGACCCAACACAGCCAAAACTAAAATATAAAACAAATAAATAAATTTTAAAAAAATTACATGGGCCAGCATGACCCTTAAAGGACAAGAGGACGAAGGTACAAGTCACGATGAGTGGTCTGTATGATGGGTCTTTCTCTCTCTAAGTCTGTTTGTTATCCATCTACATTTATAGAGGCACAAATATATTCAGATGGCATTCTTCCTTCCTTGTACCTTGAGAATTTTTTCATTAATTCAACAGCAGTAATGAGATGATGAGCTAAACTTATAATCCCTAAGAATGTAAGAAACTGCTAATCAGTTTCAAATGTACTAGCAACCAGAAGCAACCTCACTAGTCAACAGCAGTGTTTCTTTTTTTTTTTTTTTTTCGGTACGCGGGCCTCTCACTGCTGTGGCCTCTCCCGTTGCGGAGCACAGGCTCCGGACGCGCAGGCTCAGCGGCCATGGCTCACGGGCCCAGCCGCTCCGCGGCATGTGGGATCTTCCCAGACCGGGGCACGAACCCGTGTCCCCTGCATCGGCAGGCGGACTCGCAACCACTGCGCCACCAGGGAAGCCCAACAGCAGTGTTTCTGAATTTTGTTTTCAAGGCAAACCACTGGGTTTTCCAAGTATAAAGCTAATATCATGTAGCTGACGGCTGCTAAGAAAAAGGAACAGAATTTAAAGCCAGATATTAGCAGCAAATACCAGTTAATGAGGATGAATTTTCAAGAGGAGAAAAATTAAATAGAAAAGTCAAGTGGTTAGTGGAAGCCCCAGGAGGAAGTAGTTATCTGACATTCATTCAGTCGGTTTTCAAGATGAAAAAGTTTCACTTTATAATTGCTGCCAATACTTCAAAAAACATAGCTGTCTTTTTCAGTCATTTATTTGTTTCACAGAGAATAGGTAAATATAGAACACTATTTCTTTAAAAAATACAACTATATACATATATACAGAAATAATCTAACAGAGTAATACACTTTTGCAATTAAAATATGTATATTTTACACAACTAATTGCTGACAGCTAACACATATAATGGATTTCACCATTGGAGTAAAAATTAGGTTATTTAAGCAATCTTAAATGAGATAAAAAGTTCTTCAAAGTGAAAGAAACAGTGTGAAGCAATTTTTTTTTAAAGTTTAAGTCTGTTTCATTTTCTCTCATGGGCCTCATTTTTCAAACAGCAATTCACTTTCAAAAACAAACTCAAAGCTTTTATTTTTTAATTCAAATTCCTGTTGTCTTCTATCTGCAGCTGTTTCCAAATGGAAAAAGATGCCCTAAGCTCTGCTGGCTTTTACACAAAAGATTTCAGTGAGAAGAGAAAAGAGCAGTTCAAAACAACAATAAAAAAGGAAAATATGGACTATGGAAAAATCTGAAAACATTATGATTCTCCAAGTACTAAATCTGCTGATTGATTTTCTTTTAGAATTTGAGCTATATCAGATCCACACTTTTTAATCAACTGACAATCTGGAATAGAAGATATCTAATTTATCATGTTTTGACATACACATTTTATTTAATGTCTGTTCAAATTTGCCATGTGAGAATTATTCAATTTGCAAATGAGCCTGGCTATAAGAATTCCATTATAAATGGGGTTCCTTATTATTATACTCACACCACAGGTACTTTATTTTAGAAACTCAACTTCACTTGGCAAAACTATTTATGACTGAAACCACAGAAGAACTTTTCTCCAACAGAAAGCAATCAAAACATTTCCTGCTTCTCAGTTGCCATCACTATCAGTTTTCACTGAGTCTGAATCTAGCACCACTGGACAGATCAGTGAGGACTGCTGACAAAGAGAGGACACAGGTGTGGGCTATGTTGGGGGTGAAGGGGACCCTAGAGGCGTGCACCAAAGAGGGTCCTCCATCGGATCATCTAACCAGTCCACAGTGATGTGACACCTCCATGGTAGGAACACATGGACTCTTTTAAGGTCAAGAAATGGGAGAGTCAAATGGGTGGGCAGAGCTGGTGAAGGAAGACAGACAATGACGCTGCACAGAGCAGAGCAGTCAGACGTAAGGGTGGACCGACTGGAAGGGTGGTTCCAGGATCAACTGCACAGATACTGTCTCTCGTCCCTGGCTTGCCTCATTTTACGGCAGTCTCACTTTGCGGCTGGGTAGGGTTCTTAATTTAATGGTTCTCAAGATCACATTCTCTCCAGGGCTTTCCGTTCTGCCACACAACTCTGAGACTTCATTTTTTATCTTTCAAAAAAAGATTATCAGCTTTTACATTCTTTCTAACTTTTTTGACGTATAGTTTCTAATTTTTTACCATTAATAAATAACATCACAATAAACATCCTTGAACAGACATCTTGCAAACCTTGGAGTCCTGAAAAATAAAGTCCTAGAAGTAGAACAGGTAAATCATAAGCACAATGTTAAACCAATCCTCCAGAAAGGTTACATATCTTTACTCTTCCTCCTGAAATGTGTGTCACTGCCCGTGTCCACAGACCTTCATGGATTTCTACCTATGTGTTAGTTGGGAAATAGCTCAGTGCTATTTTAACTTACTTTTAACAAATTTACTAGTGAAAATAAACATTTCTTATTGTCAATTTTTACCCCAAAAATGTATTGCGATTTTTTATAGTAATTCCACTGAATTTATACATCAATTTGTGGAGAACTTTCATCTTGACAATACTGAGTTTTACAACCTATGAACACAGAATGCTCTCTTTAGATCATTTAAAATTTCTCTCGGCAATCTTTTAAAGTTTTCAATGCTTAAGTCTTCACGTTGTTTCATTAGTTTTCTTGTAAATATTTTATTATTTTGGATGCTTTTGTAAATTGAATTGTTTTCTTAATTTCATTTTCAGGTATTTCATTACTAGTATATTGAAGCATGACTGAATTTTGTATGCTGATCTCGTACCCTGCAAACTTGTTTAAATCATTTATTAGTTCTAGTATTTCTTTTATGGATTTTGACCATACAGAATCATGTCATCTAAACACATTGGTAGTTCTTCCCTTCCAATCTGTATGTCTTCTGGGGTTTTTTTTTGTTTGTTTGGGGTGTTTCTTGGGGGTTTTTTTTGGTCCTGTTAGAGACTGGCTAGAGTCTCCAATACAATGTTAAATAGAAGTCACAAAAGCAGACATCTTTTCCCTGTTCTTAGGAGGAAGAGCATTAAGTCTTTCAACATTAAGCATATTTGCTTAGGGTTCTCATAGATGTACCTTATTAGGGTGAGTACATTTGCTTCTAGTCCTAACTTGCCAAGAATTTTTTTTAAATCATAAATGATGTTGAACTTTTTCAAATGCTTTTTCTGCCTTTGTTGGGACGATCGTGTGGTTTTGTCTTTTATTCTATTAATATGCTGTATGATATTAATTGATTTTTGAATGCTAAAAGAACCTTGGATTCCTGGGATAAATCCTACTTGGTCCTGGTGAATAATCATTTTTATAAGTTTCCAGATTCAGTTTACTAAAATACCATTAAGGGTTTTTCTGTCTAGAGTGATGACAGATACTACTCTAGTTTTGCAGCATCTTTGGCTTTGAAATTAGAGTCCTACTGGCCTTAGAGAATGAACTGATTAAGTGTGCCTTCCTCCTCAATTTTCTGAAAGAGTTTTCAAAGAACTGAAGTGTTTTTTTTCTTTAATATTTGATGGAATTCACCAGTGGAGCGATCTGGTCCTGGGCTTTTCCTTGTGAAAAGATTTCTAATTGCTAATTGAATATCATTATCTATTATAAGACAATTTGGACTTCCTATCTCTTCTTGGTTTTCTCTATTTTAATGTTTTCTTTGCTTTCTGCATGTATATAAAATTATCTATTATTTCCTTTCTTCTGCTTCCTTGAGCAGAAGCTTGCTTTTCTTTTTCTGGTTCCTTACGATGAAGTTTAGGTTACTGATTTGAGAACTTTCCTTTTGGAGTTAGATGTTTAAAGATACAAACTTTTCTCTAGGTACTGCATTAGCTGCATTCCATAAATTTTAATATACCATATTTTTATTTTAATTCAGTTCAAAATATTTTATTTTCCTTGTAATATCTTCTTTGATCCATGAGTTATTCATGTATGTTATTTAATTTCCAAATATGTGGGGATTTCCCAGACTTCTTATTATTGTGTATTTCTAATTTATTACCATTGGGGTCAAAGAACACATTTTGTATGATTTTAGTCATTTTAAAATTTGTTGAGAATTGTTTAGTGGCCAAACATATGGTCTACCCTGGGGAATGTTCCATGAGTGCCTGGGGTTACTGGGTGGAGTGATTTAAATCACCACCCAAGTCTAGACTCACTCCTGAGTGGCACAATACAAACAGACCGAACCCTGCAGAGCAAAGGCTTGGAAACTTAACTGAAACTGGAACCCACCCATAGAAAATGAGACAGGACTTTTGCTCTGAAACAAACTGGGTTGATAATCCACTAAAACCAACAACTTGACATTATCTAGGGAATTCTAACATCATTCAGAGAGTACACAACATTCAGTTATGTTCTCTTTTGTTTTTAGCTCCTTTCATTCAGCAGGACTTTGAGACACATCCTTTGTTGAGGGTATCAGTAGTTCGTTCCTATTTATTCCTGAGTAGTATTCCATCGTCTATACTGCATTTTGATTGTCCTTTCATCTTCTGAGGAACATTCAGGTTGCTCAAGTTTTAGGCTCTTGTGAATAAAGCTGCTGGCAACTTTTGTATACAAGGCTTTGTCTGGATCTGGCTTCATTTCTCTTGGTTAAACACACAGGAATGGAATGGCTGGCATATGGCGGTGGATGTTTTAGCGGTTAAGAACTCGGCAGTTTTCCCACCAGCAGTGGAGAAGAGCCCCATGTGGCCACACCCTGGCCCTGCACCGACATTTGGCACTGCCAAGGAGTCTTCACAGTTCTAGCCATTCCAGTGAGCATGCAGTGGCATTTCATTTTGGTTTCAATTTGCATTTCCCTGACGAATGATGATATCGAACATCTTTTTATGTGCTTATTAGTCTTCTGCAAGGTGTCCAAATATTTCGCCTATTTTTAGCTGGGTTGTTTGTCTTCTTATTATTGAGTTGTACGATTGCTTTTATATTTTAGATACAAGTTCTTGGAAATATTTGCGAATCTTTTCTCCCATTCTCTGGCTTGCCTTACTTCCTTTTGTTGTTTTTTAATGGTGTCTTTCAAAGAACAAAAGGTTTTAATTTTGGTGAAGTCCAATGCAGCAATTTTAATTGAAATTTAATTTCTGGTTTTACTAAGCATTGTGGTAAAAGATACGTGCTCTCTGTCATGTCAAGTTTCAGATATATATTGAGTGTTTCTTTATGGTCTACTGAGTTTTGTAACTGCTCCATGGGAGTAGGAATTTAATATGTCATACTTAAAGCGTAGAAAGTAGAAATATAGCTGTTTTATAAACTGCTATTTAGATCTCCTATTTGTTTAGGTTTTGCCCCCCTGAGCAGTCAAATATGGAGAAAAATTTACTAAAGCACCCCATGACTATTTATTCAAATTTTTTCATATATTCCTAACACCCTTTTCATAAGGATTCTTGGCTTTCTCGTGCAAAAATATATTCCTTTGTCCAGCTTATTGACTTGCATTGATGTTAATTTATATGATAGTATTACACTCTTTCTTTTATTCTGAGTACAAGTGATAAAATATATTTTCCACATATAACTTTTGTGTGTCTTTTAGTTGTGTCTTTATTATAAATAGCATATACACAGATTTATGTCAGCTAATCAATACCTTTTTTTAACCTATTAAAATGTATTACTACAATTATATACTCTGTCTTATTTTGGACATTTTGTTCTGTTTCTACTTCTGTTCCTTTAGCAATACCTTGAGTTTTGCTGTTATCTTCTCAAGATTTTGATGAGAATGTAAAATCTTGTTAATTTTATTAATGCTTATGTTTATGCATTTAAAAAGTATTTTAACCTACATTTCCCTAACTTTAAGAGTCCTTTAAATCTCACCTTTTCATGGCAGAGTGTTAGTTGCTGTACTTTCCTCTCTCCCTATCCATCTGCTTCTTGAACTTTATTAACATAACCTAAGGATTTAGATTTAAGTTGTTGTTATCACATTTGTATTTTCTATATTCTGTACCTTCTGCTTCAAGAATCGGTAAACATTAGCATTCTATCTTATAACTAGATTTGTAGCGATTAGTTAAATTTGTTTTTATTTTGTTGGATTCCATTGTTCTCTACTCATCCTTCAGTATGATATTTTCCTCATGTGTGGGATGTCTTCCGCCTCATCTCTGAATTGATATAATTTTTCCACAAAAGGAATAATCAGTATACATTATGTGAGCTCTTAGTAAGAAAATGTTTTTCTATTTATTTTGCAAGTGAAAAACTCCTTGGTTGTGCATGCAGTTGGGTCACTGCCTTTCTCCTTCAGAACTCTGAAGCATTACTCGATTATTTCTCTAATTTCTTTGCCGGTTGCATCCTACACCTAGAAACTTGGTGGATTTTCATTTTATTCTTGAGGTTAAACACTTTTCCCAGAATGTATCCAGGTTTAATTACATTAATTTTACTTAATATATGTGGCCTCTTTCATACAGATCATGTCTTCTTATTATAGGTACTACTTTTCTGAGTTTTTTTTTTTTTCCTGAAGTTTACAGTAAACTCGTTTTTGGAAATATGCTTTTATTCTGTGACTGCTGAATACAAACGCCTTTTTCTTGTTCTACAAAGTGTTTTCACAAGTCCCATGTTGTTTGCTTGTTTTTCTCCTTACCCATGAATTCTGGGTAAGCTGTTGATATTACATCACCAGCCCCAAAAGGTGCATTTATTGAGCCAAAGGTGCCTGTCATAGTCTCAGCTTTTGTCAGAAAGTTGTACTGTTAGCCTGAGCACTTTCAAAGAGTCCCCTTTTTAGCCTTCTTCGCTGTATACTTAAAACTTCTTGCCAGGGCCCCTCCTTCAATATTTTCTGTATTCCTTTAAATGTTAAGCTGATCAAAGAGTTTCCTGCGCAGCTCCACTGCACATTTGGACCATATATACTTTCTTGGATCTGGGCTCTGATCATAGCAGGGAGCTGGGAAGAGATGCACATCCGTGTAGCAGGGACTGAAAGTCCCCACCTTCCAACCCAGAAACTCTCAGCAGGAATCTAGCTTTTGCCCAAGGCACTGAGTGGGAAAACAGACAGAAGGGGGGGCGGTCTCAGACCCTGCTCCCAGGACCCAGATCCGCACAATCTGAATCAAGAAAATAACAAGAAAGCACAGTTCCAAACTCGTAAACCCCACGGGGCTCTGCCATAAAACCTTCTATAGAGATGTTTCTACCACCAGTGTGTGCTCAGGACTCCTGAGGAGGATAACCCCAGCTAAAAATGAAATCACAAGCAAGTATTGAAACACTCTTTATAATCAAGAAAACTTGAAAATAAACTAAATACCCTTGAATAGGGGAGCTGATGAATAAAACAGCATATATTCATACGATAAAATACATTGTGTTAAAAGGATGGCACTAAGTCAACACAGATAGGGCACAGATATATAAAATTCAATGTAGAAGAGCAAATAAGACTAATACACAAAATCTGTAGTTCTTATCTCTTTTTAAATGGAAGCATAAAAACTATATATATGTATATGTAAAATATATGCATATATAATACATGCATATATACATATGGACATTACATATGCATATGAAAGTATGAAATAATAAACACTAAATTAATTATAGTGGTTTTTCTTAGGAGAGGAGAGAGTAATGTGATTAGACATTAATAGTAAAGCAAACTAAAACTACATCTGTAACATTTTAGTTTAAATAAACAGTGTTGACAATTGTTGATTCTTCCTGATGGGTACCTAGGTGTTTGTTCCCTGTATCCTTTTATAAATTTTTAAATTTTTCTCAAAACTGTAAAACATACCACTTGTATAAGAACTGGAGACAGCCTATGTCTTCCTGAACTGCCACTTGAAAACAATTTGCTGTAACTGATCAATACAACACGGTTTACGGCACATGAACAAACACAGACAAGGATAACTTGAAGCCTTGCTCTGGAGAAAATGACTGATCCTGGGATTTTGCCTGTCAACTGACCCATGCTTCCAAAGCCTGACACATTCTGGCCGTGACCACACTTGTCGACAGGACTTTGAAATTGTCATTCTGGCACTGCTCTGAGGGTGAATCAAGGCAATCCTGAAGGAGGAAGGAGGACTCCTTTCCCGGTCCACCCCGCTCTCTCCACTCACTGTCACCAAGGAGCTGCCGACCGGAGCCCACCCAGCGACCCAGGAGGGGCACAGAGTCAGCCCTGCCCTTCACACGCCCTGTAGGGAGCAGAGGGTCTGCGGGCTGAGTCGGCTCCCCCCGGGCTCTTGTTCTTGGCCGCGAGGAGCCTCCCCTTCCTTCGAGGCCCTGGCGGTGGTGCGTGTCCTCCCGCGCCAGGCCTAGGACCTCGTTCTCACCTGAATCCCTGATCCAGCTGTTGCGCTAATTCTGAACAAGTAAACATGTTGCTGTCACACGTGAGATCAGAATGTACCTTCCCCCCGAGAGAAGGGCTCTCTACAAGGATGGTGTGGAGGCCTCTCACCTGCTCTTTCATTTCTGCGTAGACCTTCCCCGAGTTCAGCTCTACCTGCCGCCTGAACTCCTCCAGTGCAGCATCTGCCTGCTGTGCCTGCAGCCTCTGAACCTCAGTCACACGGGTGAGCTGCTCCTCTTTTTCCCTAGAAAAGTTCAGACAAGCCGCAGAGTTAAAATATAAAATAAAAGAACTTGGCTTGGATCAAAGAACAAAATTTAACCTTCTCTAAAATAAAATTCAGATTTCCATTTTTTGATCCAAATTCTATAAAACTTCCCTTTAAAAAACTGGCAATAACATGATTTGCCTCAGGAAAAAAAGGATATAAACCCATAATATGTGTTCTGATGAGGACACAACTACTTCTGATGATTTCCCTAAGAACGAAACTGTTTACAACCAGGTACCTCCATCACCCAATGAATGGATAAGCAAAATGTGCCCATCCATGCAATGGAATATCATTCAGCCTCAAAAAAGGAATGAAGCTCTGATGCACCCTACAACACGGACAAACCTCGAAAACAGTGTGCAAAGGGAAAAGGCCAGACACAAGGTCACATATTGTATGATTCTATTTAGGAGAAATATCCAGAATAGGTAAACCCATAGAGAAAGAAGAAGCAGATTAGTGGTCGCCTGGGCCGATGGGACAGGGGGGATAGGGAGTGACTGCTCATGCACAGGGGGTTTTGGGAGGGGGTTGGTGATGAAAATGTTCTGGAATTAGATAGTAGTGATGGTTGCACATCCTCGTGGATATACTAAAATCTGCTAAATGTACACTTTGAAAGGATGAATTTCATAGTATGTGAATTATATCTCAATTAAAAAAAAAACAATGTGCCATAAGAATACCTCTAACATGCACATCTGGCAGAAGCTAACCTGCAGGGTGACAGGTGCAACAGAGCGATGTGGCCCCCTGAAATTATTCTGCTGCTCTCTAATAAGCAGACTTGCCTAAAAGAACCGATAACCATCTCGTTTCTTTATACCTTGAACTAAAATTAGTCAAAAGGGTCCAACAAAAGAAGAGAAATCTCTGCATGTTGCTAGAAGAAACAAATAAAGGCTTTAGGTTATAAGTACACGAAAGTTACTACTGACTTCTATTGAGTTCTACCTAGGTACTAGGCACTGTGCAAACTAGTCTACTATGTCTTCTCTCCTTCATTATCACAGTCAACTTGTATAAGACTATTTTTATATCCCTAGTTTTACAGAACAGGAAACTGGGGCTTAGAGAACATTTCCAAGGCTACACATCACTAATAGTCAAGGCAGGACTCGAGTCCCGGCCGTCTGCTTCTAGAGCTCCTGCTGTTGACCACTCTGCTGTGCTGCTTTTCTGATTTTCCAGATGCCATATGCTATGGTCTGAACGTGTCTCCCCAAAATGAGATTAGTGCCCTTATAAAAGGTACCATGTTGGGTACCACCGCCTACATATAGGTTGGCAAATGTGATAGAGAGTTGTTACAAATGTTTGAGGGACATCTGTTCTGACCGATGGACCCAACTGACCGGAAGAAGTTGCCTAGAATGCTCTATTCAAAGGACCGTGAGGCTGGAGAAGAGGCAAAGGCCGCCGCGGTCGATGCGAATGTCCCCACGAGGGGCTGAGGTTAGGAGGCGCAAGAGCTACTTCTCTGCCACACACTTCATGACTAGTTCATCCCATGTGGCTCTTTAATTTCTGAGGCCCTCCTAAACACACTTGGGAAGAGGATTCCACAATTAGGATTACAGGTTTTCAAAGGTTTAACTCTGCTTGCTCAGTCTGTCTATAAAGAGAAAAGAGGGCTCCCCTGGTGGCGCAGTGGTTGAGGGGACACGGGTTCGTGCTCCAGTCTGGGAAGATCCCACATGCCGCGGAGCGGCTGGGCCCATGAGCCATGGCCGCTGAGCCTGCGCGTCCGGAGCCTGTGCTCCGCAACGGGAGAGGCCACAACAGTGAGAGGCCCGCGTATTCACAAAAAAAAAAAAAAAAAAAAAAAAAAAAAAGAAAGTACATTGGACAATATTTGAAAACTTTAAAAATTTATAAATCGTATAATTTAAAATTACATACCATTAATTAGCCAGGAGAAAAGTCTGCTAACACAATTTATAAAAATATATGACTTATGGCTGAAATATCAACTTTTTCTATAAATGTTGAAAGTCAGTTGTTTTACATTTTTTGTCCAGTAATTCACCTGAGCTACTTAGTTACTGTAAATAGTTTCAATTTAATAGGACAAATATTTTCTCTATATTACCTCATTCTTACCTACCAAGTTTAGTTCATTTACTTTATAATTGACTTATGACCACATAAATCAAAGTCATAAGCTTTACCCATGATCAGCTATATACTGAGACCATATTAAAAATACTGTTTATTAAAATATAACCTAGTGCAATGAGGCACATTGCTTTTGACTGATCATTTCTAGCCTGATTTACAAATAGCAAATATTGTTTTATATTAAATAGCAGACACAAGGAAATGACCAAAACCTTCCAATTCATTTTCAGTCCCACCACACCTACAAAGCTAATTTAGTGGTAAAGCTAAATACCAAAGAGTGGTGAAAGCACCACCCAATGTATCAACGTTTCTGTCCAGTTAAACTGTGAAAATACACTGAGCTCCACTAATATTTAGAAATCTTCTGTCTTAATATAAATAAAATACGTCTTATTTTAAATAAAGAGATGATATTCATTTTAATGAGGGATCCATTTTAATTTCTATCAAAGTAATGAAATAGAAGTGGAAATTTTCAGCACTTGAAAGAGAGAAGGGTCTGCTCCCCACTAATGTAAGAACAGTACTTCCTTTTACCATGATTCCAAATAACGTGTCCTGTAAGAAGCAAAAAAAAGTGACTTTGAAGATTATTTTTTTCTGTGGAACTAGTCGCGTGGCCGACTATACATGTATCACTGAAAGGCCTTAAAGCTGGGCTTCCATGAGGATAAAAAGGTGGGAAGAAAATCTGCTTTTTAACTCTGATTTATTTATAAAATGCAGTAAATATTCCTCGTCTGAGTATATAAAGCATAAAGAACAAAAGAAGCTGCATTCTTCTACAACCACAAGCCAGTTCAGATTAAAGGATGTTCTGAAGTACATGATTATTCCAAACACGCAATAAAATGCAGGAGACTAATGGACTACAATTTAGTATTTCTTGAGCTTGAAAAGCTAACATTTATATGTACAGGCCAACCTTAATTTGAAAATCTTCCCTTTGCACATTTCTGCACCAGCACTTTTGATAATGATGGCAGGGATCCAACACATATTTACAAGGCTTCACGTTACAGTAGACTTCATTTGCTGCCAGCTTGGCATCTCCACTGGAAACTCCAAGAAAAACAAAACAAAACAAAAAACTTCAAACACGTCTGAAAAACAGCTAGAAGAGTCTCCACTCCCTTTCCAGCTGGGCTGGAAGACAAGACTTTCAAGCAGCTATATCATCTATATTCATGGCTGCTATTGGTACTTAAGTTGATTAAAGTGAGTCAGTCAAAAACATTAAGATACAACTATGCCTTTAAAGGCACTAAAAATAATACCTTCACTAAGCATGATAAATAAATAGACTTCTTATGCCTCTTCTTCACGTGACTGCAAAGACTAATGCTCTCTGCTAAATTCTTCTTTAAAACGATAAACACTGTGGACACATCTAAACATTTAGATACTTCAAGAGTTAGAAAGGAATACCAGTAAAATTGGAAATTAACAGTGGTCTTAATATCAAAAAAATGACAATATTCTTCAAATTGATGAACAGATTCAACACAATCCCTGTCAAAATCCCAGATGGCATTTTGCTGATACTGACAAGTTGATCCTAAAATTCATATGGAAATGCAAAGTACCCAGAATAGGCAAACCAATCTTGAAAAAAAACAAAGTTAAAGGACTCACATTTCTTGATTTCAAAACTTACTACAAAGTTAGTAGGGTAATCAAAACAGTGTGCTACCGGGATAAAGACTGACATATATAGAATAGGATTAAGATTCCAGAGATAAACCCTTACATTGATAAACAGTAGATTTTCAGCAAGGATGCCAAGACAATTCAATGGGGGAATAAAATAGCCTTTACAACAAATGGTGCTGGGACAACTGGACATCCACGGGCAAAAGAGTGACGTTGAATTCCTTCATTACATAACACACAAAACAAACTCAAGATGGGTCACAGACCTCAATGTAAGAGTTAAAAACACAAAACTCTTAGAAAGAAAACACAGGAGTAAGTCTTTGTGACCTTAACCTAAGCAAAGCCTTCTTAGATATAACACCAAAAGCATAAACAAGAAAATGAAATATAGATAAAGAGACTTCAACAAGTTAAAAAACTTGTCCTGCTAGGGATATTATCAAAAAGTGAAAAGAAAACCCACAAAATGAAAGAAAATATTTGCAAATCATATATCTGAAAAGAGACTTGTATCAAGAATATATAAAGAACTCTCATAAATCAATAATAAAAGATAAAGAACACAATTTAAAAACAGGTGGAATAAATATTGTTAAAATAGCCATACTACTGAAAGCAATCTACAGGTTTAGTGTGATCCCTATCGTATAACCCATGACATTTTGCACAGAACTAGAACAAACAATCCTAAAATTTATATGGAACCACAAAAGACACAGAATTGCCAAAGCAATTCTGAGGAAAAAAAACAAAGCTAGGGGAATAACCCTCCCAGACTTCAGGCAATACTACAAAGCTACAGTCATCAAAACAGCATGGTACTGGCACAAAAACAGACATATGGATCAATAGAACAGAATAGAGAGCCCAGAAATAAACCCACATACCTACAGTCAATTAATCTATGACAAAGGAGGCAAAAATATATAATAGAGAAAAGACAGTCTCTTCAGCAAGTGGTTCTGGGAAAGCTGGACAGTTGCATGCAAATCAATGAAGTTAGAACACACCCTCACACCATACACAAAAATAAAGTCAAAATGGCTTAAAGACTTAAATATAAAACATGACACCATAAAACTCCTAGAAGAGAACACAGGCAAAACATTCTCTGACATAAATCGTATCAGTATTTTCTTAGGTCAATCTCCCAAGGCAACAGAAATAAAAGCAAAAATAAACAAATGGGACCTAATCAAACATAAGCTTTTGCATAGCAAAGGAAACCATAAACAAAATGAAGACAACCTACATACTGGGAGAAAATATTTGCAAACTATACAACTGACTGACAAGGGCTTAATTTCCAAAATATGCAAACAGCTCATACAACTCAATAACAAAAAGCAAACAACCCAATAAAAAGATAAGCAGAAGACCTAAATAGACATTTCTCCAAAGAAGACATACAGATGGTCAATAAGCACATGAAAAGATGCTCAACATCGCTAATTACTAGAGAAATGTAAATCAAAACTGTAATGAGGTACCACATCACACTGGTCAGAATGGCCAGCATCAAAAAATCTACAAAAAATAAATGCTGGAGAGGGTGTAGAGAAAAGGGAACCCTCCTACACCGTTGGTGGGAATGTAAGTTGGTGCAGCCACTATGGAAAACAGTGTGGACGTTCCTTTAAAAACTAAAAATAGAGGGGACTTCTCTGGTGGCACAGTGGTTAGGAGTCCACCTGCCAATGCAAGGGACATGGGTTCAAGCCCTGGTCTGGGAGGATCCCACATGCCGCGGAGCAACTAAGCCCATGCGCCACAACTGCTGAGCCTGCACTCTGGAGCCCACAAGCCACAACTGCTGAGCCTGCGAGCCACAACTACTGAAGCCTGTGTGCCTAGAGCCCACGCTCCACAACAAGACAGGCCACCACAATGGGAAGGTCACGCACCGCGGCGAAGGGTGGCCCCCACTTGCCACAACTAGAGAAAGCCCGCACACAGTGATGAAGACCCAAAGCAGCCTAAATAAATAAATAAATAAATTTATATAAAAAACTAAAAATAGAGCTACCATATCATCCAGCAATCCCACTCCCAGGCATGTATCAGAAGAAAACTAATTCGAAAAGATACATGCACCCCAATGTTTATAGCAGCACTATTCACAACAGCCAAGACAAGAAAGCAACCTAAGTGTCTATCGACAAATGAATGGACAAAGAAGATGTGGTGTATATATATATATATATATATATATATATATATATATATATATACACACACAATGGAATATTATTCAGCCATAAAAGGAAGGAAATAATACCATTTGCAGCAACGTGGATGAACCTGGAGATTATCATACTAAGTGAAGTCAGACAGAGAAAGACAAATATCATATGACATTGCTTACATGTGGAGTCCAAAAAAAAATACAAATGAAGTTATTTACAAAACAGACACAGACTCACAGACTTAGAAAACAAATTTATGGTCACCAAATGACAAAGGGGAAAGGGGGGGGGGTCGGGGGAATAAATTAGGAGTTTGGGACTAGCAGATATGAACTACTATATCTAAAATAGATAAACAACCAGGTCCTACTGTATAACACAGGGAACTATACTCAATATCCTATAGTAAACCATAATGGAAAAAAATATGAAAAAGAGTATATACATATACACACACACACATATATATATATCTGAGTCACTTTACTTTACACCAGAAACTAACACAACATACTTCAATTAAAAATAATAATAAAAAGAAGATAAATAAAAATAGGTGAAGAATCCAAATAGATACTTCTCCAAAGAAGATATACAATTAGCCAATAGGCACATGGAAGGACACTCAATATCACTGTTAAGAAAATGCAAATCTTGGGCTTCCCTGGTGGCGCAGTGGTTGAGAGTCTGCCTGCCGATGCAGGGGACACGGGTTCGTGCCCCGGTCCGGGAAGATCCCACGTGCTGCGGAGCGGCTGGGCCCGTGAGCCATGGTAGCTGAGCCTGCGCATCTGGAGGCTGTGCTCCACAACGGGAGAGGCCACAACAGTGAGAGGCCCGCGTACCGCAAAAAAAAAAAAAAGAAAAGGAAAGAAAATGCAAATCAAAATCACAATGAGGTACTATTAAACAACCTCTAAGATGGCTATAATCAAAAGGCAGATAATAACAAGTGTTATTGTTTTGTTCTGGTTTCCATTAACCCTGCTTGGGCCTTATTGAGCTTCTTAAATTAGCGTAATTTTGTATTTCATGAAAACTGGAAAATTTGGGGCCATTAGTTATTCAAATATTTTTCTGCTCTATTAGTCTCTTCACTCTGCTTCTGTGACTCAAATTAAATATATTTCATACATTGTCATTGTCCTGCAAGTCTCTGCAGCTCGTATTTCTTCTAGTACATTTTTTCGTTGTCCCCAGATTGACTAATTTCTATTCATTTATCTTCATGTTCTTCTTGTAATCTCCATTCTGTTGTTATATTCAGTCTACATTTTAAATTTCAAATGTATTTTCCACTGTTTTTCTATTGAGATTTCCTAGCTTTTCATTCATTACTACCAATTTTTCTTAAAGTTCTTTAAATAATTATAATCGCTACTTTAAATTTTTATCCACTAATTCTAGTATCTAATTTATCCTGGGGTGGTCTCCATTGATTGACTGCATCTTCCTTTGAGAATAAAAAGGCCATGTTATCCTAACTGAAAATAAGTAGGTCATGTGTTATCCTGATTCTTCAAATGTCAAGTAATTTTCACTTATATCTTTAGGAATGATACATAGTAAAGAGTCTGGATTCTGTTTTTTTCCTCTGAATAGTATTGATTGGTAATTTTAATTATTTGTTTATAGCAGGCAGTTAACTTGGCTGAATTCAAACTATAAATTCTGTCTCTCCAGAAGCTCATATATAAATTCAGCTCTTTTAGCTTACTTGGGCTATTTGGAGTTTCAGGGGTCAGTCACAAATATGCACCGAGATCACATGAAGAATTTGGGCTCCCTTCTCTGGCTCCCTTATTTCCTGGGTGTCTCTCCATCTTAGTTTACCAGTGGTTATAACCATCCCTTCTTTCATCAGGTTCTTCAAGCACTGAGAGGACAAGTCATCTACCCACATTCTAGCCATCCCACATGGCATCAAATGCAGCCAGATAAACGTTACAAAAATGGGAAGCTCACCTTTACTTCTTCCAAGTGTGTACTGCTTTCCGCTATCTCTTTGTGCCTGTTCATTCTCCAGGGTCTTCAGGTAGTGGTATTTTATACCTTGTACAGAGTTTATGTTTGTGAGAGGATCAGTCTGCTTGGAGCTTTCTCGGCCATCAAATGAACTGGAAGCTCCCTTCTTGGTTGTTTTGATGGGCAGATTACTATTCATTCTTTAGGGGCTCAAATGTCAGCTCTTCAGATAGAGCTGCTAGCTGCTTCTTTCATCCTTGTCAGTGCCTTTTATATACTACTACTATGGCACTTTATATACACTATTATAGCTGTTAATTTATATATTTATCTTTTTCAGGATAATCAGATCTCTTTGAGACCAGGGAATGGAGAGTGTGAGGACAGAGCAGTGTCTTCCCCTTATTTATATCACATACCTTTAGCATATTACTTATATGGAATTATTCAATATTTCTTTGATAAGTGTATATCGTCTAGATCAGGGATCCCCAACCCCCGGGCCACAGACTGGTACTGGTCCATGGCCTATTGGGAACTGGGCCGCACAGTAGGAGGTGAGCAGCAGGCAAGTGAGCAAAGCTTCATCTGCCGCTCCCCATTGCTCCCCATCGCTTGCATAACCACCTGAACCATCCCCCCCTCGGTCCGTGGAAAAAATGCCTTCCATGAAGCCAGTCCCCGGTGCCAAAAAGGTTGGGGACCGCTGATCTAGATGGAACCAGAACAAAACCAGGGAAGAGAACAAAAATGTTGACATTTCAGGCCAGATAATTCTTTGCTGTGGGGACACGTCCTGTGCACTGTGACATGCTTAGCAACACCCCTGGCCTCTCCTCTCTAGGTACCAGTGACAATATCCCTTCCCCAATTCTGACAACCCCAAAATGCCTACAGACATGTCAAATGTCCCCTGGAGTAGCAAAATCATGCCTGATTGAGAACCACTGGGCCAGTAAGTATGGCCCCAGGGTCAAACTCCAGTCTTGAAGAACCGTATTTGGTTAAAGCATGATAGTTATGAATAAGAATGAGGAATCTTCTTCCACTATCCAAAAATCTCTTAAGAAGACATGGACTTCAGCTAGGAGGTCCATAAATCCTTTGAAGTCACCTGGATTTGAATCATG
This sequence comes from Hyperoodon ampullatus, assembly GCF_949752795.1. NCBI lineage: Eukaryota > Metazoa > Chordata > Mammalia > Artiodactyla > Ziphiidae > Hyperoodon > Hyperoodon ampullatus. The sequence continues at coordinate 25,035,906 of NC_136932.1, forward strand.
ATTCAAAAGAACTGACCCCGGCATCAACCTCCTAGCCAACATTCTCAGCCAACTTAGTCATGTCCCAGGAGCTGAGGCAAGGGTCCTGGCAGCAAATTCTAAGAGCTACTCAGTGAAACACTGCAGAAAACTTAGACAAAGTGTAAGAAATGGTTCTTATATTGGAGAAACTACAGTCTGATCAGGGAAAGAGAAAAATGCAAGCCAAAATCAAATGGTAGGGTAATATTATGGATATTTTGTGACAAATTGTAACTACTACAGGAATACAAAAAAGGGAAAGGGGCAGTGAGAGTCTATATAAGAAAACCAATGTCAGAAGATCAGAAGATTTGTGTATAAAGTGAAAAATAAAGAAATATAGGTAAATGTAATGAAATATTTAAATAGTTTAAAGCTTTACATAAGAATTTTGTGCTAAACTAAGGTCTGCCTATAATATGGGTCTATTAATAAGTTAAAAGAACTCTACCTCAGCAAATAAAAAAGCGATTCAAATTTTTACGGTGAAATAAAACCCTGAGACAATGATCCTTAAAGACAAAATGGCTTCAGTGTACAGAGAAGAAAAATTCCTTTAAACACTTTAAACTTCAACATAAATGCCAAATCTAATGTTTCCTTTTATGTTTCCTATATTTAAAAAAGTACTGATTAAAAGTTCCATATATAAATTATACATCATACTTGCAAAGCTACATATGTACCCACCAATTCATCCTACTTTACAGGCAGTAATATATCAGTAAATAATAAGGAAATACATGTTCATCCTATGAAATGACAAGGCCTAAATATTTTGAAATAGGTGCAGACCACTTCTTGTTACTATGGAGAGGAAAAAGGCAGCGTGAAGTCATTCAAGCAGAATGATAAGTAAACCAAAGCCAGATCAAAGGAATAAAGAAGAAAGGCTGAAATGTGAAGCTGAAATATTTATTTCCTTCAAAACATCATTCATGCCTTGTCCCTGGGCAGTTCAATATTTCAAAGTAGCTGGAAAATATTCTCACTTACATTCATCACTGTGCACAAGTAGATCAAATTTTAAGTAGGCAAATTTTTTCTTTATTTACCAAATATAAATGTAATATTTATCACTGAGGGAAGTTTTTCTGCTTTTCATATATGATTTCTAAATTATGTGAAATATATTTTAAAGTCACAATAGATATTTTCTAGTACTTTTACTGAATGATGCTGCTACAAACTGTGACGTTTATAGTGTAACCATAATTTTTAATGTCCTTGCAAATGGTGAAAAAGAGTAAACATTGAGTGATTTCTATGCTTATTACAGTTTAGAGAAGTTCATATATTATTTCATTTCATTATTGTAACTATAAAAATTATTTTTTTTTCCACAAATGAAAACAATGAAATTTAGAAGAGCTAAGTGATTTACTCAGGTTTATGTAGTAAATGACAGAATGAGAAGTTAAACCAGCCCATCTGACTTCAGAGTCAAAGTTGTTTTATTTCTTTAAATCTGTATGTACATACATATATATAATATATATATTTAACGAAATCACTGATTTAGTTAATTAACTGAAGTTACAACTAGGTCCTTACTATAATTTATTCCTACATAACATTAATATTTGCACATCAAATCACTTCTAGAACATTTGAAAGCTAAAATGTTCATCAAGCATTTACTTAACACCTGTAGGCCAGGATCTGAGTTTGGTGCTAGAAATACAAAAATAATCAAGACACTGTCCCTGCTTTCAATATGGAAGAAAGATAGATTCTATACTGTTTTCAATGTGATAAAAACTACACAATGATATGAACACAATACTATGAACAAGACCAGAGGAATTCATTGTGGTATAGAGTAAAAAGCTTCATAGAGTGCATGTCATTTTGGTAAGATCATCAGTAAGAATGTTTAAAAGGTATTTTATATATATGTATATATACTATGTTAACTATATGTATGTGAAATGTGTATGTATTTGTAAAATACATATTTGTATTTAATATTTATAAATTATCTTTTATTTTCCTCCTTACCATCGTACTTCCCATGAAAAAAGCAAATCTCCATCAGAAGATTTTTCTTTCAAGAGGAAGATGACAATGGTAGGGGCAAAAAATTTCTAAAGATAGGATTAAAGTTTTCTTTGAGATATAATAAAATACAGAACAATTTTTACTGATTATAAAACACTCTATTGATAAGTACATAAAAGTATGTTACCTGGATTTATGTTGGTTTTAAGATAACGATCTATTTATAAACATATATCCATATTTCACTGATCATTTCTTCCCACCTCATTCTAAACTCTTCCAAAGACTCCAGTGATGATCTTACATTTGTGTAATAATAAGTTCAGTCATCTGCTAATCTGCTACCATGTGGTATTCATTAATTCATTTACCATTAATGTGTTAAGTACCCACTATGTGCCAGGCACCTTCTAGAGGTTGAGAAAATACCACTGGACTAATCACAACCAGTTCCTATGCTAAGGAAGCTTTCAGTCTAGCAGGGGAAAAGACCATAAATTAATACATCACTAATAATGAATATTCAATTCAATGAACAAAGGAGAAATATAGGGTATTAAGGGTTTGTATAACAGGGAGAAAAAAAAACCTTACTTAGGAGTTAGGATATAAGAAAGTGATGTTCCAGTTCACTGAAGGATGAGAAGGACTGGGTAAAAGAAAATACAGGATAAGAGCATTCCATCATGAAGGATAATAAATGGAGAAACTGTGAAAGGGAAAGACTGTTGTTAATTCAAGGAAGAGAACAGGAGCCAACAGGACAAAAATACAGAGAACAGAGAAAAGGGCTTGTGATGATGCTGAGAATTACCTTCTCATACTGAAATTCTAGAGAGAGAACTTTTGTAGTTTTACAGAAAAACTACAATGTTTGAAAAATATAATGGATGAGACTATAGGCAGATTATACATTGCTAAAGAAAAGATTAGTGAACTTGGAGACATAGGAATGGAAACTAACCAAAACAAAGCACAGAAAGGAAAACAGAATAATAAAAAAGAAACGAAGCATCAATAACACCTTTCAGCAACCTAACATATGTGTACTTAGAGTTCCTAAAGGAAAAGAGAGGGATGGGAACAGAAAAATATTTGAAGAAATAATGGCCAAAAGCTTTTCAAATTTAGCTAAAATTATAAATTTACAGATCCAAGAACTCAAAGAACTCCAAGCACAAGAAAAATAAAGAAAACTACACCAAAGGCACACCATAATCAAATTACCCCAAAACCAGTGACAAAGAAAAAAAGAATCTTGAGAGCAGCTAGAAAACACTAGAGGAACAAAAATAAGAATGGCAGCAGACTTCCTGGCAGAAACAATGTAATCAAGAAGACAGTGAAGCAACATCCTTAAATTACTGAAAGAAAAATCTTAAAATTCCATACCCAGTGAAAATATTTTTCAAAAAAAAGGTGAAATACTTCCCAGACATACAAATAAATGACAGAAGAATTCATAACAGGACACCTATAGTAAAAATAATAATAATAATAAAGGGAGTTCTCAAGCTGAAGGATAATGACATGAAACAGAAATATGGATACACACAAAGGTATGCATATAAGACATTTTTTATATTATTTAAATATCTGTAAAAAATAATTCACGGAATGAAAATAATACAATGTAGTGTGTGGTTTATGACATGTAAGAGTAAAATGTATGACAAGAATAACACAAAGTCACAGGAGGAGAAATGGCAGTAAACAATTGTAAGATTCTTACATGTGAACTAGTATAATATCACTTGAGGGTAGACTGTGACAACTTTAAAATGTATACGCTAAATTCTAAAGCAGCCACTAAAATAACAAAAGCCACTAGTTATAGCTAACAAGCCAATAAAAGAAATGAAAGGATTCATTAAAAATATGCAACAATCCAAAAGAATGCAGAAAAAAATTAAAAGGGAAACTAATGGACATACAGGAAAAACAAATAGTAATATCCTAGATTTAAAATTCACCATATCGGGCTTCCCTGGTGGCGCAGTGGTTGAGAGTTCACCTGCCGATGCAGGGGACACGGGTTCGTGCCCCGGTCTGGGAGGATCCCACGTGCCGCGGAGCGGCTGGGCCTGTGAGCCATGGCTGCTGGGCCTGCGCGACCGGAGCCCGTGCTCCACAATGGGAGAGGCCACAACAGTGAGAGGCCCGTGTACCGCAAAAAATAAATAAATAAATAAATAAATAAATAATAAAATAAAATTCACCATATCATTAGTCACATTAAATGTAAATGGTCTGGGCTTCCCTGGTGGCGCAGTGGTTGAGAGTCCGCCTGCCGATGCAGGGGACACGGGTTCGTGCCCCAGTCTGGGAAGATCCCACATGCCGCGGAGTGGCTGGGCCCGTGAGCCATGGCAGCTGAGCCTGCACGTCTGGCGCCTGTGCTCCGCAACAGGAGAGGCCACAACAGTGAGAAGCCCGTGTACCGCAAAAAAAAAAAAAAGTAAATGGTCTAAATATCTCGAATAAAAGGCAGTGATTGTCATACTGGTTGAAAAAGCAAGCGCAAACTACATGCTGCCAATAAAAAACACACTTAAAAATAAAGAGGCCAATAAACTAAAAGTATTAAAAGAATATACCACGCCAACACTAATCAAAAGAAATCTGGAATGGCTATATTAATATCAGCCTAAGTAGATTTCAGAGCAAAGAATACTGCCAACAGTAAAAAAGTCATTTCATAATAATTACTCAATAGACTGATACAGATCTTCTAAATACAAAAAATAAAAACTTATGGAACTGCAAGGATGAATAAAGACATGCAAAATTATAATTAAAGATCTCACTGATAGGAAAAGCAGGCAGATAAGGATAAACAGGATTTGAACAACACTATCAACCAACATGATCTAATCGAATTCCACCCAGCCACAGCAGAATACATATTAATTTCAAGAGTGGAACACTTACCAAAATAGACTATATTCTGGAACATAAAACAATTCTCAAAAAATTTAAAAGGATTCAACTCATGCAGTGCATACTCTCTGATCACAGTGGAATTAAATTTAAAAGCTATATAAGAAAGATTTCTAGGAAACCCCCAAATAACTGAAAACTAAATAATACTCTTCTGTCAAACTTATGAGTCAAAAAAAGAAATAAAACAAGAGTTAGAAAATATTTTGAACTTAATGAAAATGAGCATAAAACATATCAAAATTAAAGAGATGCTGCTAAAGCTGTACTTGAGGGAAATTTTATACAATTGAATACCTATATAGAAAAAATTTTAAATATACGGATTTCAAATCAATGGCATCAGCTTTCACCTTAACAAGTTAGAAAAAGAATAGAAAATTAAACACAAAATAAGTAGAAGAAAGAAAAGAACAATAATAATCAGAACAGAAGTCAATAAAATAGGGGCAGAAAACATTAGAAAAAAATCAGTGTAACCAAAAGCTGGTTCTTTGAGAAGACTAATAAAATTTATAAAACTGTAGCCAGACTGACTTGGAGAAAGACAATACAAATTAACAATATTACGAATGAGACAGCTTACGTCACTACAGATTCTATACTCTTGTATTAAAAGGACAAGAAGGCAATGTCATGAAATAAACAGAAAAAGATTTCAATTCATACTTCCCAGCATATACAAAATTAACTTAATAAACAAGTCATATTCCTAAATGTAAAACCTAAAACTATAAAAATTTCCAAAAGAAAACAGGAGAAAACCTTTGTGACCTGAAGTTAGGGAAAGAGTTCTTAGCTATGACACTAAAAGCACAATCCATAAAAGAACAAATAAATAAACTGGATTTCATCAAAATTGAAAACACCTGCTCTTTGAAAGAAACTATTAAAAGAATGAAAAGAAAAGTCACACACTGGGAGAAAATATTTGCAAATCTATCTGTTAAAGGACTTGTATCCAATATGTACAAAGAATTCTCAAAACTCAATAATAAGAAAATAATCAACCCAGTTAAAAAATAGACTAAAAATCTGAACACTCACCAAAGTAGATATACTTATGGCAAAAAAAGGACATGAAAAGTTTTTTCAACATTAGTCATTAGGGAAATGCAAATTAAAACCACAAAGAGATACTTGTACATACCTGTTGGAACTGTGAAAATAAAAACACTGATCATATGGAGTTTTGGCAAGGATGTGGAGGAACTAGAGCTCTTATACACGCTGGGGAGGATGTAAAATAGAGAACCGTTTGGCAGTTTCTTAAGGAGTTAAACACCCACCTCCCACATGACCTAGATATTTGACTTTTAGATTTTTATCCAAGAGAACAAAAAGCAATGTCCACACAAAGACTAGATACTGATGTTCAGAGAAGCTTTACCTGTAAGAGCCCCCAAAGTGAAAACAGTGTGAATGTCCATCAGCAGATACATAGATCAACAAATTATGGTAAATCCATACAATGGAATATTACTCAAAAATAAAAAAGAATGAACTACTGATATACAGTACAACATGGATGCATCTCATAATCACTAAGCCAAGGGAAACAAGTGAGACCAAAAAGTATACAAACAATATGCTTCCATTTACTTAAAATTCTAGAAATTAAAATATAGTGACGTGAGATCAGTGGTTGCCTGCATATGCAGAAGGAAGAAGGGTGGGCAGGAGAGATTACACAGGGGCAAGAGGAAACTTTGGGGAATAATTAATGCTCACATAGACATATTTTTTGTGTTGATGGTTTCACAAGTGTATACATATGTCAAAACATGAATGTACTGTATTTCAATTATAACTCAATAAACCTGTTAAAATGGCCCTTAAATATATGAAAATATGTTTACTCTCACTTATTATAAGAGAAATGCAAATTAAAACTATACTGAGAAACTATTTATCACCAATCAGATTTTCAAAAAATTTAAAACACAACCACACATTCTACTTGGGAGGCTGTGGGTCAAAAGTCACCCTAATATGGAGCCAGGAGAGACTCAATCAATGCAACCTTCATGTATTGTCTTTGGCAATACACAGCAAAACTACGTCTCTGTTTGTCTTTTCACCCAGCATTCTCATTCCTAAAAAGTTACCCTGAGTATGTACTTCAAGCAATGCAAAAATATATATCTCCTAGGTTATTCATTACAGCATAACCTGTCATTGAGAATACTGGATACAATTTCTATGCCCATAGGTAGGAGAGCAGTTGTATAAACTATGATTCATCCACATATTAGCATACCATGCTGATGAAAGAAGAGTGACTGACTTCCACTTTACAACTAATGAAAAAGCAAAGCATAAGAATGAAGAGAAAATCATGAGATATACATGTACCTGCTCATCTGTGCAAAAACAAACACAGAGAGGATCAGCCTGAGACTGATGAGATCACCAATCTACAGGGGAGGCTGGGAACGGAGAGGAAAGGACAGAAGGGATGGAGGTGGGGAGACACTTCTCTGAATACACATTGTAGCTCTGATCTGATTTTTAAAACCATGTTAATGTTCCACTTACTAAAAAGTAAAAAATAAAATAAATAAGGACAGAGGAGGGAAATTCTAAGATGAAACAACAACAATAATAAAAAAATCTAGTGGCACTTCAAAAGATTAATAACATAATCACGCTGAAGCAGGAGAAGGGGAAAGAATTACCAAGTTAACTTTTGAACACAACGCTTGGATCGAAGGCTCAAAGGCTAAGGACAAAAAGAACTCAAAGAAGAATTAAACTACAGCTTTAGGTTTCTTTTTTCACAGAGTATTCTTTATCAATTCAAAAACCACTTCCTGGCATTCAAGGTTTGGGCAAACAACTTTACAGATATTGGAAGTCAGACCTCTCGTTGTCAGAGAAGGGAATAACAAATAAAGAAAGGGAAAAAACAACCCTGTGGTATCTCCCTGGAACTGGAATTAGTGTGAATTCATGATTTTTATACATTTAGCTAGATACAGAAATAGAGGTAGGTATGTGTATTATTGTATGTATATGAATAAAAACACACATGTATATATGTTTATATATGTACACACATATATGCATGTCGATGTATACATTCATCTGTTTCCTATCTCTGCGTGCTGAGAGGGGATAAAGCTCATTCCTCAGGAAAGCAGAAAACACACCATTAGGTAATTTCTAACTGTCTAATAAGAAATCATACTGAAGATCAATGAACCACAAGGAAAACACGACATATAAAAATTGGTAGGGGGCTTCCCTGGTGGCGCAGTGGTTGAGAGTCCGTCTGCCGATGCAGGGGACACGGGTTTGTGCCCCGGTCCGGGAGGATCCCACATGCCGCGGAGCGGCTGGGCCCGTGAGCCATGGCCGCTGAGCCTGCGCGTCCGGAGCCTGTGCTCCGCCACGGGAGAGGCCACGACAGTGAGAGGCCCGCGTACTGCAAAAAAAAAAAAAAAAAAAAAATATTGGTAGGATACAACTTCAGCACCGGGGCACGAACCCATGTCCCCCGAATCGGCAGGCGGACTCTCAACCACTGCGCCACCAGGGAAGCCCACAACTTCAGCATTTCTTAAAACAATTTAGAGCTTTAAATACACAAGTTAGAAAAAGAAAAGCAATTGAAATCTGTTTTGGAATTATGCTGTTCTACCTTAAAGTGCATACGGTGGGAGTCATAATTTGGGACTAACTTGTGATTTCGGTTGTGGGATTCATACATGTCCTGGCCTGTGTGAGAAACTGCTCAGTTACGACTACCAAAAGTCTACTCGCATAAGGGACAGACAATTCTCCTTGAAGAGAATTCATCCTAATGAAAATCAGGTATCTTTTCAAGGAAGTAAACAGCCTTTAAAAGACACGGTAAAAGCATAAAGTAGGAACAAGAAAGGCGTGATTACCTCTGGAGAAGGAAAGAGAGAAAACCCATACCAATGACATTTTTCCCGTTAATTACAAGGTGCACCCTTTGTTAAATGTGCACCTGCGGGCTGCGTGTGTGATGCTCTCCTCCGACCGCACGCGGCCCCCCCAACAACTTGGCCCATAAAGTAAGCACTTCAGTCAGCTCTTCCCCGACAAGAAGAGGACCTCTGCCCTTTCCCGCCCCACCGTCTCCCCAGCATGCCACAGTCCTTGGCCTTGGGAGGGGCACGCCCCTGAAAACACTGTTCAGCCCGTCCTCTCTCTCCAGGAATCCAGCACAGGCTCCTGCTGGCAGCTCTGGCCATGACCAGGTGAGCACACTCAACCTGATGTGGGAGGATTATTTATTATTTATTTAGTGGTCTCCAATCTCTCTCAAGTAAAAAGTGTTACAAATTTTTCAGATTTTATATACGTTAACATTAAGAATTTATTTCTACTGAATAAACCCTAGATGTTGCTAAAAAGTAGTATCATTAATTTCATTTTTTATGAATAATCTTCCTTAATATTCCTAAGGAATCTACAAAAGCATGCCATACCCATAACTAATTCAGACTTTGTTAGCACGAATTTGTGATAATTTTGACAGGGGACATTTAAGTTCGCCTTTATCTATTCTAAGATAAATGTATTTTTTAAATGTATACATGTTGTATATAGGCCACATTTTGTCTATTTTTTAAAATAAAGATAACTATTTAAATAAAATTTAAAAATACCTTCCAACTCACACCACCTAAAATAAAACAGCCGTACACTGCAAAGATGCAGGATCGCGGCGAAGTGTCTCTCCTGAGAAGGAATGGGAAGAGACAAAGCTCGTCTACACATGGGCTGCATTTCTTCAGGCGTCTGGCCTCTCTCTGTGCATCTGGCTCCATTTTCCTGTTGGCATCAACTAACTGCTCAAACTTCAGCTCGCATATGGCCCATCGCAGCTGCCCAGCCAACCTTCCTCAGACTAACTTGGAATGATTTTAGCTTCTGCACTGAGTTAGTCTCTTGGTTTTCCAGCTCCAAATTCCCAAGATCAGGGAGAAGGGGCAGCGCAATATAGCAACATAGCTAAGATCAGGGCTAGAGTCAAACACACACAATTTCAAATCCTGGCACCTCCATTTACCAGCTGTGTGACCTTGAGCTCTGTGTACCTCTGAGTAAAATGAATTTGCTGCCTTTGGACCAGATGTCCACACTAGACCCAGTGAGCATGGCAGAGAAGGGGAGGTGGCCCTATGCACAGAACATGGTGGGCAGTTGGCAGAAGCTGTGGGCAGGGCATGTTCTCCCATTTGGGAATTAAGCCAAGAATAAGTAATGGCATAGTATATGTTGTCATCACTTGGAACAAGTCATTAAAAAAGCACAAAAGGAAATCTACTGAGTGACACCAAAGGTAAAAGCGTTCTAGCACTGCATCAGGGATCTAAAGGCCGCGGTGGAATTCCCAGCTCAGCCACACCCTAGCTAAGCCACACTGGTTAAACTGCTTCACCTCTTTGAACCTCGGTTTCTCCCTTTAAAATGCAGATAATAATAAACAACCACATAAAACTCTACTGAGGATTAATTAAGAGGGTATCTATTAAAATCATTTTGGTAACTATAAAACATTAAATAAAGAATTGCTACATTTTGTTAGTTTATCAACTCCCACTGGATTATATTATTTCACCACATCTCATTGCCAAAGTCAATTTTGATTTTAGTAAAACTCAAGAAGCTAAAAAATATGAGTTTTGCAAACTTAATTTCTAAAGAAAGCATCCAATAAACCTAAAAATCTCATGTTCCAAATTAAACCTATTGTGTAAAATGGTGTCACAACTGTCTCTGTCAATAAGAGGCCTCCTGACTGTCATATTATACAGACACTCATTTAAAGCAGTGAGAAGAAATGCAGAGCTCTGTGAAGACGTGCCCACAAAGAAGGACTTCATAGAATAGAAATTTCCTTTTCAACTTGAAACAAGGTCACCGCAGATTTCTGTCCTCCCTTCGAGCTTTCCATCGTGCTTCTTAGAGGCAGGGTTATGTCAGCATGCTCACTGGGGCTCAGGAATGCTTACAATAAACTGGAAGCTTTGCTCTCCATCTAAAATGGTTTCAGATGCTCAAGCAGAGTGCAGAAAAGAGAACAGATGGGTCCCCACCACCACCACCAGTGATAGTTAAGAAAGCTATTTTTTAGAAGAAAATTATATTCAGAGTTTTTAGGAACATTTTTCCCAAAGCATAGGGATAACTTTGCTCAAGACAACACAAACGTTGGTATCAAGGCAAAGCCGAATCCTTTTTAAGACACCTAACAAAAAAGGATGCAAATTTTCATAATGCCTTCTGCTTATTTATCCATAATTTCCCACTTCAAATACGATGGTGCCACCTGCAAGAAAAGCAAACTATTATATTCCCATTAATTACTTAGAAAATCATTAAAACGAAACATCTTAAGTATATAATAAAGGTATGTTCACATCATAGCCACAAGCTGCAAAATGAATGACTTCCCATTAGCTGTGTGTGACAAAACTCTCATGACAAATTGGAACTTTCTCTACTGCACAAGGTGAATCTCCTGAGCAATAATTTCAAATACCGCTACCATTCAAAACTACATGATTAGTCGTAGCAGAGCAAGTTAGGGAGCAATTAACTTCCCAGGTAAAGAACTTGAAATGTTTCTAATTATAATCACATAGTACCCCTTTAAAAAGAAAAAGCCGAATCAAAGAATCAGACATCAAAAGGCCATTAGGTCTTTCAGTATAGACCATTTCCAGACCTGGTTTACTCCACATTAAACCTCCTTTGGGGTGTTTTCATTCTTCACTAAGAATACAGATATATGGTTCAAGTCACTTAAAGTTTCTTCAAAGTTCCTTGACATTTGTGTATTCCACACCTAACATGAGTAAATTTTATATCAAGTAATAAAAAACTAGAGGATTTGAATTTTAACAAAGCCACCAATTTTTAAATTCTCTTGTTAAATTTCATGACATCAACCTTCAGGGACTGTGATTTAGGGAAAGAATAAAGGAAATTCAGTAAGGAAATAAAAGCATGTTTTTCTTTCTTTTTTTTTTTTTTTTTTTGTGGTACGCGGGCCTCTCACTGTTGTGGCCTCTCCCGTTGCGGAGCACAGGCTCCGGATGCGCAGGCTCAGCAGCCATGGCTCACGGGCCCAGCCGCTCCGCGGCATATGGGATCCTCCCAGACCGGGGCACGAACCCGTATCCCCTGCATCGGCAGGCGGACTCTCAACCACTGCGCCACCAGGGAGGCAAAGCATGTTTTTCTTAAGGATGGAAATGTTTGACATTTACTTATCTATTGTTTATTATATTCTGACAGAATCTTTCTTCCAGAAAATGAGGTCTGTTTGCTTTACTCCTAACCTCATGGCTTGTACATTAACATGTTACCAGATTCACGCCTTTGAAATACTTTACCCCATCTGGCAGGGGAATTCTCTCCCCTCCTCCAGCTCATTTTTCATCCTTCCCTCAAAACCTGGTTTATTGCAGAGAAATATTTAGGAAAGTAAGTCTTATTCCAATGTCACTGTCATCACAGACCACACTGCTACCAATTCTTCCCCGTTCCCTCTTCCCTATGGGGAAAAGTATGGCCTTTCGCCCCACCCTTGGAGGGATGTAGGGTCCTCCTCCATCTGGACCATGAGTCTCCTGTACTTTCTGTCCCAGGTGGGCTCATCTTCCCAGGTTTCTTCACATACACTCTGCACTCTCCATCCTAGACACTGGTTCACACTCATGCAACTTCCTAGATGACTCTTATTATATATAAGAATAAATACATCAGGTATATAACCCATTGTGTTTAGGATACTGTGGACACCATTGGAAAGAGATCTACTACCAAAATTAATACCAGATTGAGACTTAGCATATACAGATTTATTACTGATAAACTTTATTTTCTGAGTCTCTATGAAAAAACCAAAGTATCTGATAGTTAATAACCAACAATAACCATGAGAAGTTACCATCATTGAGGATGGTTTTCCAGTATTTCAGATGCATTATTTAATTTTGCTTTCTTCCTTTATATTTTAACACACAAGCTTAAGTCCAATGTGAAATTAATTGAGCATTGCTTTCAACATGGCTAATGATTTCTATCGTGTCACAATTATGTTTCCTTCATAAGATTTGATTTCCTATCACTAGCGTTGGCACTATTTTTCTGATTTGCAAAATTACAATCAAATATTAAAATTACTGTATAAACGAGCTATTATAGCAAAAGGAGACAACACCCACACACTGCCCAACAGCCAGCAGGTGTAATAACCTAACAATTCTGTTGTAACTCCCCTGGCACAAGGTGGTGATGTCTTCAGTTTTACCATTTTTTATGCTGATGACTATGCAGGGATGAATCTGGAAGGTAAAAATCCATCAGAGTACTTTCAGCACTGATGAGCAAAGAAAAATTTTGATTATGAAGCCTAGCAAAGGAGATACAGGCAAAACACCCACAAAGTAGAGAAGGGTAAATTACCCAACTTAACTGCTTACCCTAATTTAATAGAAATACCACTTGAGAACAACCAACTCTCTTAGTTATAATTCTATGTTATCAGATAATGCTTTAATCAATGGTTTGAATTCTTTAATAGGCTAGTCCACTAAAAAAGAATATTCTTACCAAATGCCTAGAAGCCCTTTACATAATTTGCAAGGACTATTCTCCTTCTGTGAGCTATAGTAGCAGCTGCAATGAGGGAAAAAGGGAAATACGTGTGCCATCTGCCAGAGTATCATTTTGAAGACCAATAACAGAAGCCAAGAAAAAGAAAAAATAGCTGTCCCAGCAACTCCACTCCTAAATATATACTCAAAGAATTAAAAAGAAGTGCTCAAACAAATATTTGCACTTGAGAGTTAACAGCAGCGCTATTCACAATAGACTAAGGGTGGAAACCCAAATGTCCATCAGCAGTTGAATGAAGAAAAAACTATAGTATACACACACAATGAAATACTATTCACCCATCAAAAGTGAAGCAATAATACATGCTTCAATGTGGTTGAACCAAGAAAATATTATGCTCAGTGAAAGAAACCAGACACAAAGGGTCACATATGGTGTGATTCCACTTGTATGAAATATCCAGAATAGGTAAATCCACAGAGACAGAAAGCAGACTGCTGGTTGCCAGGATCTGGGGGAGGAGTGTAATAGGGAATAGCTTGTTCAGTGAGGACAGAGTTTTACTTGGGGGATGAAAATGTTTTGGAACTGGGCATGAGTTGTGGTTGCACGACATTGTGAATGTACTAAATGTACTAAACTGTTCACTTTAAAACTGTTAATTTTATGTTATGTGAATTTCACCTCAATTTACAAAGAAAAAAAAAAGCAGTAACAGTGGAGCAGGGGTCCAAATCAAAATGTCTACAGGGTCCAGGTAACAAAAATGAGAAAAGTGACTTGAAAACAACTTGTTCTGCACGTAGTTATGTTCCCAGATTGGGTTTTTTTTCCCTTAAATTTGTTTAATTTTTTCCTTTTAGTCTTTTTTTTTTTTTTTTTTTTTTTTTTTTGTGGTACGCGGGCCTCTCATTGTTGTGGCCTCTCCTGTTGTGGAGCGCAGGCTCCGGACGCGCAGGCCCAGCGGCCATGGCTCACGGGCCCAGCCGCTCCGCAGCATGTGGGATCTTCCCGGGCCGGGGCACGAACCCGTGTCCCCTGCATCAGCAGGCGGACTCCCAACCACTGCGCCACCAGGGAAGCCCAGTCTTTTGTCTTCTTTTCTTAGCCAATCTAATAGAGACCTGTATAGTTTATTAACTTCTTTTCAAAGTGTTTTCGGTAATATTCTGCATTCTGCTTCCAATTTCATTGATTTCTGCCTTTGGCTTTATTTCTTATGTTTTCTTCATATTTACTTTTTTTGTGTTTATCTAGCTTCTTGAGGTGAAGGCTTAGCTCATTTCAGTACAGATACTGGATTAGAGGTACTTTATAACATTTGATGAGTAATACTTTCATTATCTTCAGTTTTAAGTATTTGGAAAATTTTATGATGATTTCCTTTTTAAACCTTATTTACTTAAAAGTACAATTTTATGTTTCCAAATATGAGGGTTTAAAAAGAAAACTGTTTATTGTTACTAATTTAATTGCACCAAGAAAAGAAAATGTGGTCTTGATAACAATGATTCCTTGAAAACTATCCAAGCACTATCCAATCAGCTCCAGCCATGTGTTGCCATGAAAGAAGATGGCTGACTGTTGCCAGAGATCACGTTTTTCAAGAGAAATCAGAACTCCAAATTTCATGTGAAATCTCCTGATTTTATAATGTTCACAATTAATTTAAAAATTTTCAAAATGTTGTGCACGCCAAACTGAACACATGTGTAGAATGACTGAACCTGCAGCCCAGGAATTTGTAACAGCTGCTGGAAAGCATGAACTCAAACAGGAGAGCAACAAAATGGACAAAAGCACAGAAGCAGGATAGAGAAGAGCAGCATGTAAGAGAAAAAATGAAGGGAAAGGAATGGCTTATACAACATCCTGGAACTCCTTAGAAAATGAATTTAAAAGTGGAATTTAAAAAGTGAGAAATAAATAAAAATATTAAAATACCATCTAGTAAGAGTGCTATAAAGAAAATAAAGGAAGGAAATGGTCTGAGACTAAGATATACATTTGTAAATCATTGCCATAAGGATGGTATAGAATAATGGTCTCTAATGCCATGGTCCTGCATTGGATTGTCTCAGGATAGAATCTAGAGTGAGTAGGAGTAGAATGGACATGCACAGCAGACAGACCAAAAGGAAGAAAACCAGGAGAAAGTGTGTCACGAAGAAGAAGAGAATGTTGTAAGGAAGGGGGACTGAACGAAATCCAGATTGGAGGTCACTGAAATCTTGAAAGAAGTTTTGTTGCCACTTGGGAAGAAGCCAGACCGGATTGGGCTGGAGAACAGAAGTGGAAGATGAGAAAACAGAGGCAACAAGTGAAGCAACTCTAAAGAGAAATGACTATAAAAGCAAAGAGGGAGAAAGGATCTCAGATGAAGGAACAGGAGTTGAGGCTGAGAAAGGAGGTTTTGAGATGGATACCTTCTCTTGTCTACATGTTAAAAGGAGCAGTGCAGCTGAGACCTGCTGGGGTCCTGAGTTAGATGGAACATTGGGAACATGCAGGAAATTGTGAGGGGGGCAAAGAACTGGGGGGAGGATGGCTGCCAGGGACACACCTTGTAGCTTAATAGAATCAAGAAAGTCAGGGTTTAAAACAAGCGCGTTAATGAAATTGGAAAGAGTATTTGAGATTGGAGTTGGCAGAACAGAAATAGACCAATTTTACATGTATTGGAGATAGGAGACTGGGGAGGTGGAGCAGGTGATGACAAGTGAGGACAAAGGCTTCCTTACATGCTCCACGAACAAACAGTGTCGGGAATTTTTTAAATAAGGATAAGAGCTCAGAAGGAGTTGACTGTGTTCTATTATATGTAATAAAGCATATAGCACTGGTGTGAAAAATCAAAGAACACTCATGGCAACAAAGAATATGATGATTTTCTGGAGTTAAAAAATACCATTTGCAAGATCTGAGTCAGCCTTTGATTCACTTACTAATTTTGCAGAAAGCTAACAGTGTTACACAGCTCAGGAGGTCATACAGCTCCACATGGCTCACTGTCTTCTTGAAAAAGAGGCAAAAGACCACAAACCAAGCTGAGATCAAGGGCTTTTTTAAAAATCAAGTTTCAAGGTCATGAGAAGGTCACTGTGTGTTTAGGTTTTAGTCACACAAAATAATCTATAATTCAATCTACAGAAAATCACAATAATTGATTCCAAAAATGATGATGCCAATTTACCATAAATTGTTTTCATTATGCAAGGATAAAATGGATGGGAGTGTATATATTACATTTCACAAAGAATTCTATCAAAAAATAAGTTAAGACTAGTTCTAGTCTTCATACACAAAATGACATCTGGCTACCATCTCCTGAACAGCCTCTCTCAAATATGCACTAAAATACCTAGAAAGAGAAAGAGGAAAAAATGGGAAAAAAAATCTCAATAACAAGAACTGAGATGAACAAACAACAAAAAACCCAATTAAAGAACTTGGGAGGAATCTTGAATAAAGAAAAAGCAAATGGAAGTGGATTGATAAAAAATATCTACAGGGCTTCCCTGGTGGCGCAGTGGTTGAGAGTCCGCCTGCCGATGCAGGGGACACGGGTTCGTGCCCTGGTCTGGGAAGGAAGATCCTACATGCCGTGGAGCGGCTAGGCCCGTGAGCCATGGCTGCTGAGCCTGCGCATCCGGAGCCTGCACGTCCAGAGCCTGCACGTCTGTAGCCTGTGCTCCACAACGGGAGAGGCCACAACAGTGAGAGGCCTGCATAACGAAAAAAAAAAAAAAAAGAAGTGGTTGTAGATAGAGAAGAGATGGTCAAGGATTGAACATGGAGAACTCTGAAACACAGAATCCCGGCAGAAAAGGAGGACTCAGTTCAAAAGAGATTGAAAAAGAGAACCCAATGAGTTAGGGAGAAAACCATCAGATGCTTCTGGTACCATGGAAGCACAGGGAGGAAAGAGTTACAGGAAGAGGAAAAAGAACTTCAAATGAGAGGATGTCAACCAAGAGGATAACACAGGGGGCCTCCTCCCACAGACACACTGACTGCACAGCTACACATAGAGTAATTAACTCTAAAAGAAACCCAGAAACTATCTGAGAAACACCTACACACTGCCTGCCTCTGACAGTCAGCAGGGCTTGCATTTACGAGTCCCACAGGACTGCAACAAACAAAGAAGCAGTTCTGAATGGGCACAGGGACAGCCCTGGCTGTACACCAGGGCTACACCTCATAGGGTAGGAGACATACTCCTGCCCCCATGCACACAGTACGCCATGCAGTGCCACATAACAGGGAGGAAACTCTCAATTCCCAGCTTCTCCCTGAGGAGCAAAGGGTTTGGACTCCACGGATACACAAACACACACACACACACAAAATGGAATATTATTCTCTTTTAAAAAGAAGGGGGGAGGAGCTTCCCTGGTGGCGCAGTGGTTGAGAATCTGCATGCCAATGCAAGGGACACGGGTTCGAGCCCTGGTCTGGGAAGATCCCACATGCCATGGAGCAACTAGGCCCATGAGCCACACTACTGAACCTGCGCATCTGGTGCTTGTGCTCCGCAACAAGAGAGGCCACGACAGCAACAGGCCCATGCACCGCGATGAAGAGTGGCCCCCACTCGCCTCAACTAGAGAAAGCCCTTGCACAGAAACAAAGACCCAACACAGCCAAAATAAATAAATTAATTAATTAAATTTTTTAAAAAAGAAAATAAACTTGTTTTTTTTAAAAAAAAAAAAAAAAAAGGAGGGGGATCATCAAGGTGGCAGGGGAGTAAGACGTGGAGGTCACCTTCCTCCCCACAAATACATCAGAAATACATCTACATGTGGAACAACTCCTACAGAACACGTACTGAACGCTGGCAGAAGACCTCAGACTTCCCAAAAGGCAAGAAATTCCCCACGTACCTGGGCAGGGCAAAAGAAAAAAGGAAAAACAGACAAAAGAATAGGGACAAGACCTGCCCCTTGGGGAGGGAGCTGTGAAGGAGGAAAAGTTTCCACACACTAGGAAGTCCCTTCACTGGCAGAGACAGAGGGTGGGTGACGGGGGGCAAGCTTCGGAGCCACAGAGAACAGCGCAGCTACAGGGATGCAGAGGGCAAAGCGGAGAGATTCCTGCACAGAGGATCGGTGCCGACCAGCACTCACCAGCCCGAGAGGTTTCTCTGCTCACCCGCCAGGGCCGGGGGGTGCTGGGAGCTGTGGCTCGGGCTTCGGTCGGATCGCAGGGAGAGGACTGGGGTTGGTGGCGTGAACACAGCCTGCGGGGGGCTAGTGTGCCACAGCTAGCTGGGAGGGAGTCCGGGAAATGTCTGGAACTGCCTAAGGGACAAGAGACAATTGTTTCGGGGTGCGGGAGGAAAGGGGATTCAGAGCACTGCCTAAAAGAGCTCGAGATGGCCACGAGCTGTGGCTAGCAGGGCGGACCCCAGAGATGGGCATGAGATGCTAAGGCTGCTGCTGCCGCCACCAAGAAGCCTGTGTGCAAGCGCAAGTCACTGTCAACACCTCCCCTCCCGGAGCCTGTGCAGCCCGCCACTGCCAGGGTGATCCAGGGACGACTTCCCCGGGAGAACATACGGCGCGCCTCAGGCTGTTGCAATGTAATGCTGGCTTCTGCTGCCGCAGGCTCGTCCCGCATCCATACTCTCTGCCCCCCGGCCTGAGTGAGCCAGAGCCCCCGAAGCAGCTGCTCCTTTAACCCCGTCCTGTCTGAGCGAAGGCCAAACGCCCTCAGGTGGCCTACACACAGAGGCGGGGCCGATACAAAGCTGAACCCCAGGAGCTGTGTGAACAAAGAAAAGAAAGGGAAATCTCTCCCAGCAGCCTCAGGAGCAGCGGATTGAATCTCCACAATCAACTTGATGTACCCTGCATCTGTGGAATACCTGAATAGACAAAGAATCATCCCAAAATTGAGGTGGTGGACTTTGGGAGCAACTGTAGACTTGGGGTTTGCTTTCTGCATCTTATTTGTTTCTGGTTTTATGTTTATATTAGTTTAGCATTTAGAGCTTATTATCATTGGTAGATATGTTTATTGATTTGGTTGCTCTCTTCCTTTTTTTTTAAGTATATATATATATATATACATTTTTTTTTCCTTTTTCTCTTTTTGTGAGTGCGTATGTGTATACTTCTTTGTGTGATTCTGTCTGTATAGCTTTGATTTTACCGTTTGTTCTAGGGTTCAGTCTGTCTGTTTCTTTCTTGTTCGTTGTTTTTTTGTATAGTTTTTAGCGCTTGTTATCATTGGTGGATTTGCTTTTCGGTTTGGTTGCTCTCTTCTTTCTTTCTTTTTTTATTTTTAAATTTTTTTATTTTTAATATTTTTTTATTTTTTATTTTAATAACTTTTCTCTTTCTTTCTTTCTTTCTTTCTTTCTTTTTTTCTCCCTTTTCTTCTGAACCGAGTGGCTGACAGGGTCTTGGTGCTCTGGACAGGCGTCAGGCCTGAGCCTCTGAGGTGGGAGATCCGAGTTCAGGACATTGACCCACCAGAGACGTCCTGGCGCCATGTAATATCAAACAGCAAAAGCTCTCCCAGAGATCTCCATCTCAACGCTATGACCCAGCTTCACTCAACAATGAGCAAGCTACAGGGCTGGACACCCTATGCCAAACAACTAGCAAGACAGGAACACAACTCCACCCATTAGTAGAGAGGCTTCCTAAAATCATAATAAGGTCACAGACACCCCAAAACACACCAATGGACGTAGTCTGGCCCACCAGAAAGACAAGATCCAGCCTCATACACCAGAACACAGGCACCAGTCCCCTCCATCAGGAAGTGTACATAACCCATTGAACCAACCTTACCCACAGGGGGCAGACACCAAAAACAACGGGAACTACAAACCTGGAGCCTGCAAAAAGGAGACCCTGAACACAGTAAGTTATGCAAAATGAGAAAACAGAGAAACACACAACAGATGAAGAAGCAAGGTAAAAACCCACCAGACCAAACAAATGAAGAGAAAATAGGCAGTCTACCTGAAAAAGAATTCAGAGTAATGATAGTAAAGATGATCCCAAATCTTGGAAACAGAATGGAGAAAATACAAGAAACGTTTAACAAGGAACTAAAAGAAGTAAAGAGCAAACAAACAATGATGAACAACACAATAAATGAAATTAATCAATAGCAAAATAACTGAGGAAGGAATCAATAGCAAAATAACTGAGGCAGAAGAATGGATAAGTGACCTGGAAGATAAAATACTAGAAATAACTACCACAGAGTAGAATAAAGAGAAAAGAATGAAAAGAATTGAGGACAGTCTCAGAAACCTCTGAGACATTAAACACACCAACATTTGAATTATACGGGTCCCAGAAGAAGAAAAGGGAAAAAAAAAGGGGACTGGGAAAATATTTGAAGAAATTATAGTTGAAAACTTCCCTAATATGCGAAAAGAAATAGTCAATTAAGTCCAGGAAGCACAGAGAGTCCCATACAGGATAAGTCAAAGGAGAAACATGCAAAGACACATATTAATCAAACTATCAAAAATTAAGTACAAAGAAAAAATATTAAAAGCAGCAAGGGAACAGCAACAAATAACATACAAGGGAATCCTCATAAGGTTAACAGCTGACCTTTCAGCAGAAACTCTGCAAGCCAGAAGGGACTGGCAGGACATATTTAAAGTGATGAAAGGGAAAAACTCACAACCAAGATTACTCTACCCAGCAAGGATCTCATTCAGATTTGATGGAGAAATTAAAACCTTTACAGATAAGCAAAAGCTAAGAGAATTCAGAACCACCAAACCAGCTTTACAACAAAAGCTAAAGAAACTTCTCTAAACAGGAAACACAAAAGAAGGAAAAGACCTACAATAACAAACCCAAAGCAATTAAGAAAATGGTAATAGGAACATACATATCAATAACTACCTTAAATCCAAATGGATTAAATGCTCCAACCAAAAGACACAGACTGGCTGAACGGATACAAAAACAAGACCCATATATATGCTGTCTACAAGAGACCCACTTCAGACCTAGGGACACATACAGACTGAAAGTAAGGGGATGGAAAAAGATATTCCATGCAAATGTAAATCAAAAGAAAGCTGGAGTAGCAATTCTCATATCAGAAAAAAATAGACTTTAAAATAAAGACTATTAGAAGAGACAAAGAAGGACACTACATAATGATCAAGGGATCAATCCAAGAAGAAGATATAACAATTGTAAATATTTATACACCCAACATAGGAGCACCTCAATACACAAGGCAAATGCTAACAGCCATAAAAGGGGAAATCGACAGTAAAACAATAATAGTAGGGGACTTTGACACCCCACTTTCACCAATGGACAGATCATGCAAAATGAAAATAAATAAGGAAACACAAGCTTTAAATGCTTTAAACAAGATGGACTTAACTGATATTTACAGGACATTCCATACAAAAACAACAGAATACACTTTCTTCTCAAGTGCTCATGGAACATTCTCCAGGATAGATCATATCTTGGGTCACAAATCAACCCTTGGTAAATTTAAGAAAATTGAAATCATATCAAGCTTCTTTTCCAACCACAACGCTATGAGACTAGATATCAATTACAGGAAAAAAATCTGTAAAAAGTACAAACACATGGAGGATAAACAAACAATACACTACTAAATAACCAAGAGAACACTGAAGAAATCAAAGAGTAAATCAAAAAATACCTAGAAACAAACGACAATGAAAACATGATGACCCAAAACCTATGGGATGCAGCAACAGCAGTTCTAAGAGAGAAGTTTACAGCAATACAATCCTACCTCAAGAAACAACAAAACTCTCAAATAAACAACCTAACCTTACACCTAAAGCAATTAGAGAAAGAAGAACAAAAAAACCCCAAAGTTAGCAGAAGCAAAGAAACCATAAAGACCAGATCAGAAATAAATGAAAAAGAAATGAAGGAAACGGTAACAGAGATCAATAAAACTAAAAGCTGGTTCTTTGAGAAGATAAACAAAACTGATAAACCATTAGCCAGACTCATCAAGAAAAAAAGGGAGAAGATTCAAATCAATAGAATTAGAAATGAAAAGGGAGAAGTAACAACTGACACTGCAGAAATACAAAGGATCATGAGAGATTACTACAAGCAACTCTATGCCAATAAAATGGACAACCTGGAAGAAATGGACAAATTCTTAGAAAAGCACAAACTTCCAAGACTGAACCAGGAAGAAACAGAAAATATAAACAGACAAAGCACAAGCACTGAAAATGAAACTGTGATTAAAAGTCTTCCAATAAACAAAAGCCCAGGACCAGATGGCTTCACCGGCAAATTCGATCAAACATTTAGAGAATAGTTAACACCTA
This sequence comes from Hyperoodon ampullatus, assembly GCF_949752795.1. NCBI lineage: Eukaryota > Metazoa > Chordata > Mammalia > Artiodactyla > Ziphiidae > Hyperoodon > Hyperoodon ampullatus. The sequence goes on from NC_136932.1 coordinate 25,058,797, forward strand.
TCCTTCGTAAACTCTTCCAAAATATAGCAGAGGGAGGAATACTCCCAAACTCATTCTACGAGGCCACCATCACCCTGATACCAAAACCAGACAAAGATGCTGCAAAAAAAGAAAACTACAGACCAATATCACTGATGAACACAGATGCAAAACTCCTCAAAAAAATACTACCAAACAGAATCCAACAACACATTAAAGGGATCATACACCATGACCAAGTAGGATTTATCCCAGGAATGCAAGGATTCTTAAATATACACAAATTAATCAATGTGATACATCATATTAAGAAATTGAAGGAGAAAAACCATATGATCATCTCAATAGATGCAGAAAAAGCTTTCGACAAAATTCAACACCCATTTATGATAAAAACCCTCCAGAAAGTAGGCAGAGGGAACTTACCTCAACATAATAAAGGCCATATATGACAAACCCACAGCCAGCATCATTCTCACTGGTGAAAATGTGAAAACATTTCCACTAAGATCAGGAAGAAGACAACGTTGCCCACTCTCACCACTATTCTTCAACATAGATTTGGAAGTTTTAGCCACAGTAATCAGAGAAGAAAAGGAAATAAAAGGAATCCAAATTGGAAAAGAAGTAAAAGTGTCACTGTTTGCAGATGACATGATATTATACATAGAGAATCCTAAAGATGCTACCAGAAAACTACTAAAGCCAATCAATGAATTTGGTAAAGTAGCAGGATACAAAATTAATGCACAGAAATCTCCTGCATTCCTATACACTAATGATGAAAAATCTGAAAGAGAAATTAAGGAAACACTCCCATTTACCATTGCAACCAAAAGAATAAAATACCTAGGAATAAACCTACCTAAGGAGACAAAAGACCTGTATGCAGAAAACTATAAGACAGTGATGAAAGAAATCAAAGATGATACAAACAGATGGAGAGCTATACCATGTTCTTGGATTGGAAGAATCAACATTGTGAAAATGACTCTACTACTCAAAGCAATCTACAGATTCAATGCAATCCCTATCAAACTACCAATGGCATTTTTCACAGAACTAGAACAAAAAATTTCCCAATTTATATGGAAACACAAAAAAACCCAAATAGCCAAAGCAATCTTGAGAATGAAAAACAGAGCTGGAGGAATCAGGCTCCCTGACTTCAGACTATACTACAAAGCTACAGTAATCAAGACAGTATGTTACTGGCACTAAAACAAAAATATAGATCAATGGAGCAGGACAGAAAGCCCAGAGATAAACCCACGCACATATGGTCACCTTATCTTTGATAAAGGAGGCAAGAATATAAAATGGGGAAAAAACAGGCTCTTCAATAAGTGTTGCTGGGAAAACTGGACAGCTACATGTAAAAGAATGAAATTAGAGCACTCCCTAACACCATACACAAAAATAAACTCAAAATATTTCAAGACCTAAATGTAAGGCCAGACACTATAAAACTCTTAGAGGAAAACATAGGAAGAACACTCTACGACATAAATCACATCAAGATCCTTTTTGACCCACCTCCTAGAGAAATGGAAATAAAAACAAAAATAAACAAATGGGACCTAATGAAACTTAAAAGCTTTTGCATAGCAAAGGAAACCATAAACAAGATAAAAAGACAACCCTCTGAATGGGAGAAAATATTTGCAAACAAAGCAACTGACAAAAGATTAATCTCCAAAATATATAAGCAGCTCATGCAACTCAATATCAAAAAAACAAACAACCTAATCCAAAAATGGGCAGAAGACCTACATAGACATTTCTCCAAAGAAGATATACAGATTGCCAACAAACACATGAAAGGATGCTCAACATCACTAATCATTAGAGAAATGCAAATCAAAACTACAATGACGGGCCTTCCCTGGTGGCGCAGTGGTTGCGAGTCCGCCTGCCGATGCAGGGGACGCGGGTTCGTGCCCCGGTCTGGGAAGATCCCACATGCCGTGGAGCGGCTGGGCCCGTGAGCCATGGCCGCTGAGCCTGCGCATCCGGAGCCTGTGCTCCGCAATGGGAGAGGCCACAGCAGTGAGAAGCCCGTGTACCGCAAAAAAAAAAAAAAAAAAAAACACTACAATGACGTATCACCTCACACCAGTCAGAATCGCCATCATCAAAAAATCTACAGACAATAAATGCTGGAGAGGGTGTGGAGAAAAGGGAACCCTCTTGCACTGTTGGTGGGAATTTAAATTGATACAGCCACTATGGAGAACAGTGTGGACGTTCCTTAGAAAACTAAAAATAGAACTACCATATGACCCAGCAATCCCACTACTGGGCATATACCCTGAGAAAAGCGTAATTCAAAAAGAGTCATGTACCACAATGTTCATTGCAGCACTATTTACGATGGCCAGGACAAGGAAGCAACCTAAGTGTCAATCAACAGATGAATGGATAAAGAAGATGTGGCACATATATCCAATGGAATATTATTCAGCCATAAAAAGAAACGAAATTGAGATATTTGCAGGTAGGTGGATGGACCTGGTGACTGTCATACAGAGGGAAGTAAGTCAGAAAGAGAAAAACAAATACCATATGCTAACACATATATATATGGAATCTAAAATTTTTAAAAATGGTTCTGAAGAACCTAGGGGCAGGACAGGAATAAAGATGCAGATGTAGAAAATGGACTTGAAGACGTGGGGAGGGGCAAGGGTAAGCTGGGACGAAGTGAGAGAGTGGCATGGGCATATATACACTACCAAGTGTAAAACAGGTAGCTAGAGGGAAGCAGCCACATAGCACAGGGAGATCAGCTCAGTGCTTTGTGACCAACTAGATGGGTGGGATAGGGAGGGTGGGAGGGAGACACAAGAGGGAGGATATATGGGGATATATATATATATACATATAGCTGATTCACTTTGTTATACAGCAGAAACTAACACACCACTGTAAAGCAATTATACTCCAATTAAGATGTTAAAAAATAAAAAAAATAGTAAAAATGTAAGAAGAAGGAAATCTTGTCATTTGCTACAGCATCGATGAACCTACAAGACATTATATGCAAAGTGAAATAAGCCGAGCAGAGAAAGACAAATATTTCATGGCATCACTTATATGTGAAATCTTAAAAAAAAAAAAAAAAAAAAAGCAAAAAACAAAGTGGCCCTACTGTACAGCACAGGGAACTATATGCAATATCCCGTGATACACCATCATGGAAAAGAATATAAAAAAGAATGTACACATAAACATAACTGAGTCACTTTGCCTTACAGTAGATATTAACACAACATTGTAAATCAACTACAATTCAATTTTTTAAAAAACTGAACACACAGAAACAGAGAGTAGAAAAATGGTTGCCAGGAGCTGGGAGGTGGGGGAAATAAGTAGAGATTGGTTTTTAAAAGAGCACAAACTTTCACTTAAAGATAAATAAGGTCTGAGGATACAATGATAACTAGAGTTGATAACACTATCATATAATTAAAATTTGCTAGGAAAGTAGAACTTAACCTTTTTTAAAGATTTTTTTAAGTTATATGATCATCTCAATAAAAACAAAAACTTTTTGATACACTGTAACATCCATTCATAATTTTTTAAACTGTAAAGAATTCTTAGGAATGAAAGGGAATTTCCTTAACCTGATACAAGGTGCCTATCAAAACCCTTCAACCAAAAATTACACACTTAAGTTAAAGTATTCTCTATACATAATGATGCCCACACTCACCACAATATTCAACATTTTACTGGAAATTCTAGCCAGTTCAGAAAGGTAAGGATGATGATAGAGAAAACGTAAAAATTGAAAAAGAAAGAAAACTCATTTACTAATTATTTAATTGTCCTTATCTGCACAACAAATCCAAGATAACTTGCAAACCCTGAAAATAAATTCAGCAAAGTTGCTAAATGAAGGACTTCAGTATTATAAAAATGTATTTTTGTTCAGCTAGATCCATTACTTAGATAAAAAGATAAAATACAAAACGGTAGCATAACTATAAGGTACTAAAGAATCAGTCTAACAAAAATATGTAAAACATATATGGAGAAAATTGTAAACATTTATTAAAAGACATTAAAATAGATAAATTAATGGAGAAAAATACTATTTATGGAAGACAGAAACCAATACAGTAAAAATTTTAATTCTACTTAATCTATAATGAAAATATAATAAAAATCCCAACAAAATTTTAGTAAAACCTGATTCTAAAATTGAAATAGAAGACCAAATGGCTAAGAATAGTTTGTTTGGAGAAGAAGAGGGAATGGGGGAGGAAAAAAGAATCTGGAAGAGGATATTCTCATTCTCTGAGAGCTCAAGATTTAATCTGTATTAAAAGTAATTAAAATGGCATAACAGCTTCCACATATAAGTGAAATCATACAATAGTTGTCTTTCTCTGTATGACTTATTCCACTTAGCATAATGCCCTCCAAGTCCATCCATGCTGTCAACAATGGGAAGATTTCATTCTTCTTTATGGCTGAGTAATATTCCACCATGTGTAGGTACCGCATCTTCTTTGTCCATTCATCTGTCAATGGACACTTAGGTTGCTTCCATATCTTGGCTATTGTAAATAGTGCTGCAGTGAACACTGAGGTGCACATATCTTTTCAAATTAGTGTTTTCATTTTCTTCCAATAAACACCCAGAAGTGGAATTGCTGGATCATATATCATAGTTCCCTTTTTAATTTTTGAGGAACTTCCATGCTGTTTGCCATAGCGGATGCACCAATTTACATTCCCACTAACACTGCAGGAGGGCTCCCTTTTCTCCACATCCTCACCAACACTTGCTATTTCTTGTCTTTTTGATAACAGGCATCACAACAGGTGTAGGGTGATATTTCATTGTGGTCTTCTAAAAAAAAAACAAACAAACCAACCAACAAACACAACAAAACAGAAACAGACTTCATAGATACAGAGAACAAACTAGTAGTTGCCAGAAGAGAGGGGAGTAAGGGGATGGGTGAAACAGGTGAAGGAGATTAAGAGGGACAAACTTCCAGTAATAAAATAAGTAAGGCATGGGAATGGCATGTACAGCTTAGGGAACACCATCAATAATATTGCAATAACTTTGTATGGTGACAGGTGGCACTAGACTTAATATGGTGATCATTTTGTAATGTATAAAAATATCAAATCATTATGTAGTACACCTGAAACTAATAACTATGTAAGTGAATTATACTTCAATAAAAAATAATAAACTAAAATAGCAAAACAGTAGACAGCTCTACTGAAGGTGATCATAAGCTATTTTGATTTTCTTATTTGTGCTCTTCAGTAATTTTACAATGCTCTACAGCAAGCATGTACTAGTTTTGTGATGCAAATAAAAGGAAAGAATAGATACTTTGAAAAGTTTTCTCATTGCACAATGTCAGCATCCTCACCCTCCAAGGGCCTTAGATAGGTTCATTTTAACATAAGCCCTCTATTATGATGGTAGAAAAAAGTCATTTCTCTTTTGGATTAGCCCAGAACTTAAGCGGCACTGACATATAATAAACTTTTTAAATAACTCAACTATAAAATAATTTATCAATTTCTGGTTCCATTTAATCCTGTTTTGATATAATTAATCTAATTCTAGCTACATAAAATCTAAAATGATTTCACACAGGTCATATCTCCCTGCTACCCCAACCCTAAACAGTACCAAGGTTTTTAGTGGTAGCGTTAAAGGCAGATATGAAAATCTGATATACTTTAATTGAATAATGTGTTATAAATTGCATCTGTTCTTAATTTTAGTCACAATAATAATAGAAAAAATACTGAAAATATACAAAGTTAATCAATTAGTCTTTAAATTTATATATTCTTGGCTAAAACCAACACCACGTCTTCTTTAATAAGTACCATAAGCTACAGGCTATTTTTATATTGTAGTGGAACCCATTTTTACTAACTCTTCCAAGAAAACTTTATAAAGTAAAAATGTGTTTTCTACACGGAATAAAATTTCTTTTCAAGGTGACCCTGTAAAGATGTTTTCATTCACTTCTTAGGCACAGAAATCTTTAGACTGAGTATTCAAGTTTGCAGGCTTCCTTTAGCTTCTTTCTAGGTGACCCCTTGATTCCATTTTTTTCTATTTTAAAGAATATATAACTATTAATTCCTTGAGATATTTTTCACCAACCTTACAAACAAAATGACCAAGCTACAGTTCCTCAATTTGGCAGTATATAAAACGAAATCTGGAATTACACTATTTAGCTGCACTTTAAAATCCCTACACAAGACTGATTTAGCCTAGCTCTCCCTTTCTACCAAAATTCAAAATTCAAGCCCCTGGGCAAACTGCAAGGTTATCTGCTTTTAATGCATCTTCATCCAAGTTTCTGCAGTAAGCAATGTTCCACTGAAAAACAAACCTAATCAGCATGTAGTCCACTCCCTCTTTGAATAATCACAAGACTGTTTAGTATTCCATTTATATCTTCTTTTAAGATTAGTTTCTAGCAAATAAAAGTACAAAACACACTGTCATTATAACTTTGCAGTTTCACTATCTTTACTCTAAGGCATTCTTATTTGAAGATTAATCCCTGTTCCTACTAATATTATAAATGTTGATTTGTAACAACAAACAAGCAACCAAAGATAAATGGAGATTTAAAAGAACCTTATACGAAAGCTTTTCCATCTGTGTTTAAAAATAAAACTTCTTTAAAAATATAACTGTAGGGGTAAATAATGTATTTTCCACTGTAATGGGAGATTATAAATACTATGTATATTGAGCAAGAAAAAACTGTGTTCTTTAAAAGCTATATCTCAGTTTGTTGGAAAAATAACACCCCAAAAGTATTTCATAAATTTCCTCATTTTAGACAAAACTGTAGATAAAGCCAGGCAAAAGAAGAGGTGCTGCTAATTTTTTTATAAATAAATAATTTTATAGAATGACTTTCAATAAACCAGATGGTGAACATTTGCTGAATATCACTATTATTGAGAGTTGGCTTCAAAACAGGTCAAATAAAAACATAATTCCAGAACATCGTGAATCACTTTAGAAAACATCAGGCATTTTTTCTAACAATCTATGTGCAAGTAAAATTGTACTTGTAAATGCAATGGTATATGAAAATAAAATTACACATTTTCTAAAAAAGCCAGCTACCAATAACAGAAATCTTTATAGGAGGGAGGAATATTTGTAAAAATCAAGAATATGGTAAAAATAAGCCCTTAAGAAATATTCACATTCGCTCCTGGCTCATAATGCTTGCTCAGTTAGCCTATAATCACCCATTCACCAACTAGCAGGTCCATGAATCAGACCACTTGTGTCTTAGATCCTCCTAAACAAATAAAGTTGATATAATGACTGTGTCCTCAGAAATAGAAGTTCAAAACTACACAAAAGGGCTTCCCTGGTGGTGCAGTTGTTGAGAGTCTGCCTGCCGATGCAGGGGACACGGGTTCGTGCCCCAGTCCAGGAAGATCCCACGTGCCGCGGAGCGGCTGGGCCTGTGAGCCATGGCCACTGACCCTGCGCGTCCGGAGCCTATGTTCCGCAACGGGAGAGGCCACAGCAGTGAGAGGCCCAGGTACGACAAAACAAACAAACAAACAAACAAACAAAACTACACCAAAGTACAATAACAGTGAGGAAAGGCCTCCAATATCTTACCTTTGGTCCCAAACCAACCCTAACCCCCACTAAGTTCAGCTGGCTCTGTGATGATGCCAGTGCACAGGCTACAGGCACATCCTCCCCAGACTGGTGCTGCACTTGGCACAGCATAAAACCTGGGTGGACGTATGTATACCAAATAATAAGAATGTTCACAGCAGCACTGTTTATTGACAAGAGCCAAGACACAGAAACAACCCAAGTACCCACCAACAGATGGATGGATAAAGAAGATGTGGCCATGGAATATTACTCAGCCATAAAAAATAATGAAACTCTGCCACTTACAGCAACATCGATGGACCTAGAGAATATTATGTTTAGTGAAATCAGTCAGAGAAAGACAAATGCTGTATGATATCACTTACATGTGGACTCTAAAAAAAACACAAATGAATATATATATATATATATATATATATATATATATATATATATGCAAAACAGAAACAGACTCACAGGCATAGAAAACAAACTGGTGGTTACCAAAGGAAAGAAGTAGTGGGGAGGGACAAATTACGGGTATGGGATTAACAGACACAAACTATTATGTATAAAATATAGAAGCAACAAGGCTATATTGTATAGCACAGAAAATTATAGCCTTTATCTTATAATAACTTATGATGGAAAATAATCTGCAAAAATACTGAATCACTGTGCTGTACAAATGAAACTAATATAATATTGTAGATCATCTATACGTCGATTAAAAAAATAGAAGCTAAAATAAATGAGAATGAATGAACTACAATGATGTTAACAATATAACTCTCAAACCTGAAAGAAGCCCACTTCTCTGTCACCCCATCCAGAGCACTGAACCGAGAACTGCATGATGAGGGGCAGGATGAGGCTAGGAGGATGGCAAACAGGACCCCTGGAGAGCACTGAAGGATGCAGATCCTACCAGCTACATCCTGGGCCCCATCAAGAAGCTTGCCATGGGCTGCTAGGCACACCCGACGCAACAGGCCCCCAACAGACAAAGGCCCACACCCAGCATTGCGTGCACCTCACCCACACACCCCAGCCCGAGTCCATCTCCCCCTCTGTGCTCCCAACGGGGCAGCCAGAGCAAGCTTCAGCAGATGGCTAGTGAGAACACGAACAAAGCCAGCCCAAGTCTGAGAGTCCCGGAGAGAGCACAAACTTGAACTTTGGCACCACTGTTGTTAAGACAAAAGAGAAACTGTCAGCACTTGGCCTGATACATTGCAGGATCGAAAAAAGGCAAACAAACCTAAGAATTCTGCCACAAGAGGGAGGAAGAAGCAGGGAGCGGGTGCCCCAGAAGGTCTGAGAAAGCCTCAGAATAACCAGCAGAGCTGAAGAGAGGTCCTTTTCTCTTCAAAGTCACCCTTGTAGGTGACTGCTACTTCAAATGTGAGGACAGCAACGCAAAACTTTAAAGAACGTGAAAAATCAAGGGAACGTGACTCCACCAAAGGATTACAATCTTCTAGTAACTGACCCCAAGGACATGGAGATCTGTGATTTACCCAATAAAGAATATAGAATAGCTATCTGAAGGAAATTCAATGAGATACAATAAAGACACAGAAAGACAATTCAATGAAATGTGGAAAACAATACACAAGCAAAACAAGTCTAACAAATAGACAGAAATCATTAAAAAAAAAGATTCTGGGAGAGGAGGAAGATGGCGGAAGAGTAACATGCGGAGATCACCTTCCTCCCCACAGATACACCAGAAATACATCTATACGTGGAACAACTCCTACAGAACACCTACTGAACGCTGGCAGAAGACCTCAGACCTCCCAAAAGGCAAGAAACTCCCCCACGTACCTGGATAGGGCAAAAGAAAAAAAGAATAAACAGACACAAAAGACTAGGGATGGGAACTGCACAAGTGGGAGGGAGCCGTGAAGGAGGAAAGGTTTCCACAAACTAGAAGCCCTTTCGCGGGTGGAGACTGCGGGTGGCGGAGGGGGAAGCTTCGGAGCCACGGAGGAGAGCGCAGCAACAGGGGTGCGGAGGGCAAAGCGGAGAGATTCCCGCACAGAGGATCGGTGCCGACCAGCGCTCACCAGCCCGAGAGGCTTGTCTGCTCACCAGCCGGGGCGAGTGGGGCTGGGAGCTGAGGCTCGGGCTTCGGTCAGATCGCAGGGAGATGACTGGGGTTGGCGGCATGAACACAGCATGAAGGAGGCTACTGCGCCACGGCTGGCCGGGAGGGAGTCCGGGGAAAAGTCTAGAGCTACCGAAGAGGCAAGAGACTTTTTCTTGACTCTTTGTTTCCTAGTGCGCGAGGAGAGGGGATTAAGAGCGCTGCTTAAAGGAGCTCCAGAGACGGGCGCGAGCCCGGCTATCAGCACGGACCCCAGAGACGGGCGTGGGACACTGGGGCTGCTGCTGCCGCCACCAAGAAGCCTGTGTGCGAGCACAGGTCACTATGCACACCTCCCCTCCCGGGAGCCTGTGCAGCCCGCCACCGCCAGGGTCCCGTGATCCAGGGACAGGGTCCCGTGATCCATGGACAGGGTCCCGTGATCCACGGACAACTTCCCCGGGAGAACGCACGGTGCGCCTCGGGCTGGTGCAACGTCACGCCGGCCTCTGCCGACGCAGGCAAGCCCCGCATCCGCACCCCTCCCTCTCCCCGGCCTGAGTGAGCCAGAGCCCCCGAAGCAGCTGCTCCTTTAACCCCGTCCTGTCTGAGCGAAGAACAGACGCCCTCCGGCGACCTACACGCAGAGGCGGGGCCAAATCCAAAGCTGAACCTGGGGAGCTGTGCGAACGAAGAAGAGAAAGGGAAATCTCTCCCAGCAGCCTCAGGCGCAGCAGATTAAATCTCCACAATCAACTTTATGTACCCTGCATCTGTGGAATACATGAATAGACAACGAATCATCCCAAATTGAGGAGGTGGACTTTGATAGCAAGATTTCTTTTTTTCCCCCTTTTCCTCTTTTTGTGAGTGTGTACGTGTATGCTTCTGTGTGAGATTTTGTCTGTATAGCTTTGCTTTCACCATTTGTGCTAGGGTTCTATCCGTCCGTTTATTTATTTATTTTTTTTAACTTTAAAAAAATGTTTTTCTCTTAATAATTATTTTTTACTTTAATAACTTTTATTTTACCTTACTTTATTTTATTCTATTTTATCCCCTTTCTTTCTTTCTTTCTTTCTTTCTTTTTCTTCTTTTTCTTCCTTTTGTTCTGAGCCGTGTGGATGACAGGCTCTTGCTGCTCCAGCCAGGAGTCAGTACTGTGCCTCTGAGGTGGGAGAGCCAACTTCAGGACACTGGTCCACAAGAGACCTCCCAGCTCCACGTAATATCAAACGGCAAAAATCTCCCAGAGATCTCCATCTCAACACCAACACCCAGCTTCACTCAACGACCAGCAAGCTACAGTGCTGGACACCCTATGCCAAACAACTAGCAAGACAGGAACACAACCCCACCCATTAGGAGACAGGCTGCCTAAAATCATAATAAGTCCACAGACACACCAAAACACACCACCAGATGTGGACCTGCCCACCAGAAAGACAACATCCAGCCTCATCCACCAGAACACAGGCACTAGTCCCCTCCACCAGGAAGCCTACACAACCCACTGAACAAACTTTAGACACTGGGGACAGACACCAAAAACAATGGAAACAACGAACCTGCAGCCTGCAAAAAGGAGACCCCAGACACACTAAGATAAGCAAAATGAGAAGACAGAAAAACACACAGCAGATGAAGGAGCAAGATAAAAACCCACCAGACCTAACAAATGAAGAGGAAATAGGCAGTCTACCTGAAAAAGAATTCAGAATAATGATAGTAAAGATGATCCAAAATCTTGGAAATAGAATAGGGAAAATGCAAGAAACGTTTAACAAGGATCTAAAAGAACTAAAGATGAAACAAGCAATGATGAACAACACAATAACTGAAATTAAAAATACTCTAGAAGGGATCAATAGCAGAATAACTGAGGCAAAAGAATGGATAAGTGACCTGGAAGATAAAATAGTGGAAATAACTACTGCAGAGCAGAATAAAGAAAAAAGAATGAAAAGAACTGAGGACAGTCTCAGAGACCTCTGGGACAACATTAAACGCACCAACATTCAAATTATAGGGTTTCCAGAAGAAGAAGAAAGAAAGAAAGGAACTGAGAAAATATTTGAAGAGATTATAGTTGAAAACATCCCTAATATGGGAAAGCAAATAGTTAATCAAGTCCAGGAAGCACAGGGAGTCCCATACAGGATAAATCCAAGGAGAAACATGCCAAGACACATATTAATCAAACTGTCAAAAATTAAATACAAAGAAAACATATTAAAAGCAGCAAGGGAAAAACAACAAATAACACACAAGGGAGTCCCCATAAGGTTAACAGCTGATCTTTCAGCAGAAACTCTGCAAGCCAGAAGGGACTGGCAGGACATATTTAAAGTGATGAAAGGGAAAAACTCACAACCAAGATTACTCTACCCAGCAAGGATCTCATTCAGATTTGGGGAAAATTAAAACCTTTACATAAAAGCAAAAGCTGAGAGTTTTCAGCACCACCAAACCAGCTTTACAACAAATGCTAAAGGAACTTCTCTATCAAGAAACACAAGAGGGCTTCCCTGGTGGTGCAGTGTTGAGAGTCCGCCTGCCGATGCAGGGGACACGGGTTCATGCCCCGGTCTGGGAATATCCCACATGCCATGGAGCAGCTGGGCCCGTGAGCCACGGCCACTAAGCCTGCACGTCTGGAGCCTGTGCTCCACAATGGAAGAGGCCACAACAGTGAGAGGCCCACGAACCGCAAAGAAAAAAAAAAAAAGAAAGAAACACAAGAGAAGGAAAAGACCTACAATAACAAACCCAAAACAATTAAGAAAATGGGAATAGGAACATACATATCGATAATTACCTTAAATGTAAATGGATTAAATGCTCCCACCAAAAGACACAGACTGGCTGAATGGATACAAAAACAAGACCCATATATATGCTGTCTACAAGAGACCCACTTTAGACTAAGGGACACATACAGACTGAAAGTGAGGGGATGGGAAAAGATATTCCATGCAAATGGAAACCAAAAGAAAGCTGGAGTAGCAATTCTCATATCAGACAAAATAGACTTTAAAATAAAGACTATTAGAAGAGACAAAGAAGGACACTACATAATGATCAAGGGATCCATCCAAGAAGAAGGTATAACAATTATAATTATTTATGCACCTGACATAGGAGCACCTCAATACATAAAGCAAATACTAACAGCCATAAAAGGGGAAATCAACAGTAACACATTCATAGTAGGGGACTTTAACACCCCACTTTCACCAATGGACAGATCATCCAAAATGAAAATAAATAAGGAAACACAAGCTTTAAATGATACATTAAACAAGATGGACTTAATTGATATTTATAACACATACCACCCAAAAACAACAGAATACACATTTTTCTCAAGTGCTCATGGAACACTCTCCAGGATAGATCATATCTTGGGTCACAAATCAAGCCTTGGTAAATTTAAGAAAACTGAAATTCTATCAAGTATCTTTTCCAACCAAAACACTATGAGACTAGATATCAATTACAGGAAAAGATCTGTAAAAAACACAAACACATGGAGGCTAAACAATACACTACTTAATAACAAAGTGATCACAGAAGAAATCAAAGAGGAAATCAAAAAATACCTAGAAACAAATGACAATGGAGACACGATGACCCAAAACCTATGGGATGCAGCAAAAGCAGTTCTAAGAGGGAAGTTTATAGCAATACAATCCTACCTTAAGAAATAGGAAACATCTCGAATAAACAACCTAAACTTGCACCTAAAGCAATTAGAGAAAGAAGAACAAAAACACCCCAAAGTTAGCAGAAGGAAAGAAATCATAAAGATCAGATCAGAAATAAATGAAAAAGAAATGAAGGAAACAATAGCAAAGATCAATAAAACTAAAAGCTGGTTCTTTGAGAAGATAAACAAAATTGATAAACCATTAGCCAGACTCATCAAGAAAAACGGGGAGAAGACTCAAATCAATAGAATTAGAAATGAAAAAGCAGAAGTAACAACTGACACTGCAGAAATACAAAAGATCATGAGAGATTACTACAAGCAACTCTATGCCAATAAAACGGACAACCTGGAAGAAATGGACAAATTCTTAGAAATGCACAACCTGCCAAGACTGAATCAGAAAGAAATAGAAAATATGAACAGACCAATCACAAGCACTGAAATTGAAACTGTGATTAAAAATCTTCCAACAAACAAAAGCCCAGGACCAGATGGCTTCACAGGCGAATTCCATCAAACATTTAGAGAAGAGCTAACACCATTCCTTCTCAAACTCTTCCAAAATATAGCAGAGGGAAGAACACTCCCAAACTCATTCTACGAGGCCACCATCACCCTGATACCAAAACCAGACAAGGATGTCACAAAGAAAGAAAACTACAGGCCAATATCACTGATGAACACAGATGCAAAAATCCTCAACAAAATACTAGCAAACACAATCCAACAGCACATTAAAAGGATCATACACCATGATCAAGTGGGGTTTATTCCAGGAATGCAAGGATTCTTCAATATACGCAAATAGATCAATGTGGTACACCATATTAACAAACTGAAGGAGAAAAACCATATGATCATCTCAACAGATGCAGAGAAAGCTTTCGACAAAATTCAAAACCAGTTTATAATAAAAACCCTGCAGAAAGTAGGCATAGAGGGAACTTTCCTCAACATAATAAAGGCCATATATGACAAACCCATCCTCAACAGCGTCCTCAATGGTGAAAACTGAAAGCATTTCCACTAAGATCAGGAACAAGACAAGGCTGCCCACTCTCACCACTCTTATTCAACATAGTTTTGGAAGTGTTAGCCACAGCAATCAGAGAAGAAAAGGAAATAAAAGGAATCGAAATCGCAAAAGAAGAAGTAAGCTGTCACTGTTTGCAGATGACATGATACTATACATAGAGAATCCTAAAGAAGCTACCAGAAAACTACTAGAGCTAATGAATTTGGTAAAGTAGCAGGATACAAAATTAATGCACAGAAATCTCTGGCATTCCTAAACACTAATGATGAAAAATCTGAAATTGAAATCAAGAAAACACTCCCATTTACCATTGCAACAAAAAGAATAAAATATCTAGGAATAAACCTACCTAAGGAGACAAAAGACCTGTATGCAGAAAATTATAAGACACTGATGAAAGAAATTAAAGATGATACAAATAGATGGAGAGATATACCATGTTCTTGGATTGGAAGAATCAACATTGTGAAAATGACTCTACTACCCAAAGCAATCTACAGATTCAATGCAATCCCTATCAAACTACCAATGGCAATTTTCACAGAACTAGAACAAAAAATTTCACAATTTGTATGGAAACACCAAAGACCCCGAATAGCCAAAGCAATCTTGAGAACGAAAAACGGAGCTGGAGGAATCAGGCTCCCTGACTTCAGACTATACTACAAAGCTACAGTAATCAAGACATTATGGTACTGGCACAAAAAAACAGAAATATAGATCACTGGAACAGGATAGGAAGCCCAGAGATAAACCCACGCACATATGGTCACCTTATCTTTGATAAAGGAGGCAGGAATGTACAGTGGAGAAAGGACAGCCTCCTCAATAAGTGGTGCTAGGAAAACTGGACAGGTACATGTAAAAGTATGAGATTAGATCACTCCCTAACACCATACACAAAAATAAGCTCAAAATGGATTAAAGACCTAAATGTAAGGCCAGAAACTATCAAACTCTTAGAGGAAAACATAGGCAGAACACTCTAGGACATAATCATAGCAAGATCCTTTTTGACCTACCTCCTAGAGAAATGGAAATAAAAACAAAGATAAACAAATGGGACCTAATGAAACTTAAAAGCTTTTGCACAGCAAAGGAAACCATAAACAAGACCAAAAGACAACCCTCAGAATGGGAGAAAATATTTGCAAATGAAGCAACTGACAAAGGATTAATCTCCAAAATTTACAAGCAGCTCATGCAGCTCAATAACAAAAAAACAAACACCCCAATCCAAATATGGGCAGAAGACCTAAATAGACATTTCTCCAAAGAAGATATACAGATTGCCAACAAATACATGAAAGAATGCTCAACATCGTTCAGCATTAGAGAAATGCAAATCAAAACTACAATGAGATATCATCTCACACCAGTCAGAATGGCTATCATCAAAAAATCTAGAAACAATAAATGCTGGAGAGGGTGTGGAGAAAAGGGAACACTCTTGCACTGCTGGTGGGAATGTGAATTGGTACAGCCACTATAGAGAACAGTATGGAGGTTCCTTAAAAAACTACAAACAGAACTACCATATGACCCAGCAATCCCACTACTGGGCATATACCCTGAGAAAACCATAATTCAAAAAGGGTCATGTACCAAAATGTTCATTGCAGCTCTATTTACAATAGCCAGGAGATGGAAGTGTCCATCATCCGATGAATGGATAAAGATGTGGCACATATATACAATGAAATATTACTCAGCCATAAAAAGAAACAAAATTGAGCCATTTGTAATGAGGTGGATGGACCTAGAGTCTGTCATACAGAGTGAAGTAAGTCACAAGGAGAAAGACAAATACCGTATGCTAACACATATATATGGAATTTAAGAAAAAAAAAATGTCATGAAGAACCTAGGGGTAAGACAGGAATAAAGACACAGACCTACTAGAGAATGGACTTGAGGATATGGGGAGGGGGAAGGGTAAGCTGTGACAAAGTGAGAGTGGCATGGACATATATACACTACCAAACGTAAAATAGCTAGCTAGTGGGAAGCAGCCACATAGCACAGGGAGATAGCTCGGTGCTTTGTGACCACCTAGAGGGGCGGGATAGGGAGGCTGGGAGGGAGGGAGACGCAAGAGGGAAGAGCTATGGGAACATAGGTATATGTATAACTGATTCACTTTCTTATAAAGCAGAAACTAACACACCATTGTAAAGCAATTATACTCCAATAAATGTGTAAAAAAAAAAAATGCTGTTTTACACATCGACTCCCAATTCCCCAACTGCAAACAGTCTTTCTTATTCCACTTGCACTTATGTCAACACCTTGATACCTAACACTCCAGGGACTTCAAATGCCTACCCTGGACTATAAAATTGTTAAGAACAGGTTTATGTCTTGAGCTATAGTTTCTAAACCTTCGATTTCCTTTCATATGATAATACAGTATATAGACATTGTAGGTACTAAACAAATATTTGTTGATTTCCTGTTATTTGAAGGAATTACCTCTTCCTTTATGGATATAAAATACACATCAACAAGCTAGTGGGAAAAGTATAAAGAAATTACAAAAAAAAGAGACAAGGTAGAACAAAAAAGAAACAAAAGTGTGGTAAGTTGAATATATGAAGAAAATTGTGAATCAATATTTTAAGGAGGAAAAAAATGAATTAATGAGGGATAAAGGGAGGGCATCCCATCCATAAAGCAAGAATGCCCTAGTTGTGTCACTATTCAAGTTGGGGTATAAAATACAGTTATCTGGCTTAATGTTTAATGGACATTACAGTTCTCCTCTAATTTCACCTAATTCATATGTGGTGATGTGAACAAATAAGCACCAATCCTGGTATAGATAAGAAACTGATATCCTATGATGTCACAGCACATAGATTATTTTAAGATGTCCTATTCAGCAACCCATTCAGGACATTTTACTAACAAGCAGAGTGAAAGAGAGGGAATGGTTATGCAATCTTCCCAGGAAGAATTTGATACTAGGTTTCTTTGATCCTGGATATTCTTTTTGGCCTTTCTCTAAATTATTCCTCTTTGGAGGTTTGGAAAAGCACAAAAAATGGAATTTGCTGATTCACTGGGAGTTAGCTAGATATACTGTGCCCAAGTAAGCTTCCCTTCCTAAATCACTTTCTTGGGGCAGGTACCCTATTGACCTTTATCCTGTGAAAGTTCTAATCACTCCGGACTGTAAGTGCCAAAGTGCATGAATATCTTCCCAACTGGACTATAATACAGGTCCTCCAGGAAGGAATTAGACATTGCCTGAAACATGGTGAGAACACAACAGTTATTGAATAAATCAGTGTTCTCCAGCTAAAAACTGCAGGATAATACCTAGTGATAAGTAGGGCCTAATCAACTTAGTAAATGAATGGAAAAGATAAATAAAATATAACATTTTAATGTGTATGTTTACATACCATAAGACAAAACCTTTGCTAAACAATGCCTGTATAGTAGTCCATTTTTAAATATAACAACTGAAACATTTCATTACCCAAATTCCTCCCAAAAAAGCTACAGAGGAATTTCTAAATGTCCTAGATCTAAATCTTATTGTTGTTATTGTTGTTTTTAGATCTGTTTTCATTTAAGAGGAAGAAAGCATCTGAAACCACTAAGTTGTCTTTCTTACCTTCCTATCGTTTAAAAACAGCTGAACTGATATTTTTCCTTTACTGGCTAGTAATAAAATTCTGAAAATAGAGATTGATGATAGAAAACTGACTCAAGCTAAACCACAGCACGGTTATGATAAAAATATTATAATGTTTGGGTTTTAGTTACTTAATTTGGCTCACAGTTTAGAATAAGAGTATTTCTTTTAATTAACTATATCACAATTTTACTCACTTCAAAGCCTCCTCAAATTTATGCATCTTCTTTTGAGCATCTTCTTTTTCTTTATCGAGTTCAGTCTGCAAGTCATGAACCTGCCATGACAAAGATGTAAAATTTACTAAAAGACAAGTCAAGTTTACTCATAGGAGAAATACAATGAAACAGTAATCTTAAATCTATTTTTAATATAAAATTAGATTTAGATTTTTCAAGATAGAGGCTTGGTTAACCATAATCATTTACCACAGAATTACTTTAATAGTATTCTTCCAATAATAATTTTCTGGTCAAAGTTAATCATTGTTTAAATGTACCTGCATGTGGATTCCCTGTAAAATAAATTGATATGTAAGAAATTCAAAAAGGGAGGAATCACTTTTGAATTTTTTTAACATTACATATTAACCAAAGGAAAGTAATCCAACAAGACACAGGAGAATACAATAAATAATGTGTCTATATTCCCCAAAAACATACAGGTTATGACAAAACAGTCCTCCACTTCTGGGAATGATCTATATAACCATCTACTGAGTTGGGGGGGAAGTCCCCCCACCCTGAGAATCTCTTTACTAAATGTGGCATCCTCTGAACAGGTGGGATGGCAGCAAGAATAATGAGGGTCAAATGAATATTTCTCTTCACAGAAAGCTCTTCGTATGCAAATGCAGATAAGCATACCTAACATGGACCCATTATTCGGATCTAAAAATAGGAAAAGGAAACTGCTACAGCTGGAGGGAAGGGGAGAGTAAAACAGCAGCTATGGTCCCACAGAGGAGACAACTGAGGGTGCAGAGCCCAGCTGGAAGGTAAGGGAGCTCAAGTCACTTAGCGGGTGGGGGTCCCGGGCACAACCTGCCGGCAATCCAGGTGAGGCGGACAGTGTGCCTGGTGGGCACAGGAGATGGGAGAGGAGTGAGAAGAATGAAGTCAATGAAACGCACACACCCACACACCCACACACACAGTCACAAACCTTTTCAAACACTGAATCAGTGCTCCTCAAAAATACCTGTATTTAGTTAGCTATTTATTGGTTTGGACAGAGAGCTATTTAGCTCAAAAATTCTGTGTTCTTTGGCCTTTTCCTATTACAATTCTCTTATATTTTTTTCCTTTGGTGTTTTAGTAAAATAAATAATAAATAAAATCAACTGCCTGTAAAGTGCAAGAGTGAGGACAGAGACGAGCTTTTCCAGGACAATATTTGATCAAAGGCGCCTACTGGCTGCTGTGATGGCAATCACCAAGGTGTAAACTATCTCCATTTCCACCTCAGCCTTTTCTTTCCTTATGATACCTATTTCTCCTTCATGGACATCATGTCTTCTGGGATTCTACTGATGAATTTCTTAATGTTTTCTTTTGAAGAAACTCCTTTCTCTGAGTCACCTGTATCACGCTCTTCTCCCTTTGCTCCACAATATTTCTTCCACAGACCCCATTTTGGCTTCTTCCTCTTACTCATTCTTTTTTTTTTTTTTTGCGGTATGCGGGCCTCTCACTGTTGTGGCCTCTCCCGTTGCGGAGCACAGGCTCCAGACACGCAGGCTCAGCAGCCATGGCCCACGGGCCCAGCCGCTCCGCGACATGTGAGATCCTCCTGGACCGGGGCACGAACCCGCGTCCCCTGCATCGGCAGGCAGACTCTCAACCACCGCACCACCAGGGAAGCCCCTCTTACTCATTCTTAAACAGAGTATTATCTGTTCAGATTTGGTGCTTGACAAAAAAAAAAAAAAAATACAGAGGACATAACGCTGCTCCTGTCCCACGTCCCCTAGTGAGGTCTCCTCAGAGCTGCAGTGAAAATCCAGTTACCAGGAAATCCCCAGGAGGGTTTGGGGAGGTCTTCCCTCACCCCACATACTAGGTCTCGGGTTGTGCGAAACCACACGTTATGTGGAAACCTCACAGGAGCCGCGATCAGAGTCACTGGCAAGTCAACGACACCTGACACACTGGCCTCCAGCTGGCTGCACCAGCAGGGTTTCCCCTCAATTTCCTGCTCGGTTTTCTTCTGGGGCTCAGGACTCTCTGCACGTTAGCATAATTGAGATTTACCCCCTTTGGTGAAAATGTCAAAAACTGAACCAACTTTGAGAAAAATCTATTAAGGTTACACGGTGATTATGACCGCAAGCTCTGGAGCCAGATTGCACAGGTTTCGCCCCTTCACAAGCTACTCGACACTGTGCCTCAGTCGCCTCTTTGGAAAATGAGGACGGAAGTCAGGATGAGCATGCTTTTCAAAAATTGTGATGAGTTAATAAGTGACTCCAGGTAAAGCTCTTAGAACAATATTGGGAACATGATAAATGCTCAGCAATGTTAATTATCATCACCTCCTCAGACTGAATACTCTACACACAAACATTTTCTTGAAAATTCAAGGTCATTATGAACACCCAAAACCACAAAACGGCATGCCACATAATGGAATTCCCTGTGTACTATTTGCCCTTTCAGAAAATGGCCCCTGAATTGCTAAGAATTTTGAGTTCTTGTAAGCTCTTTTTACCACTCACGATTCAATCTTAACCTTGGTCAAGTTCTAGCTGCCACTTCCTGATTGGCTTGTGCTACCCAAGCACCTTGATCTAATTTATCGCTTCTAAACTATTAGGACCATTTCTAAAGCAGGAATAAGACTATCTGGGTGGGAGAATGAGAGCCTTCCCTCTGAGTGAAACATGCATGTGTCAACGCACAGGCTTCTGAGCTGGTGGCTCCTCAAAGCTAAAAGCTGTTTCTCATTTATTTTTATATCCTCAGCACTCAGCACAACACTTGGCCCGCACTAGAATAGTCAATAAATGCTGTTCTGGGTTTGTTTTTTGCTATTTGTTCTTAATTGAATATATTTATATTGAATGCTAAAGGGACTCTTGGGGTTATACTTTTAGTTTTTACCTATATTCCACAGAGCTGGGGGTGACAGCAATAATGCTACTGCCAACCTCTGCTTCTGAATGTACTAATGGCAGTGGGAAATAAGCCTTAAACTGACTTGCTTGCAATCCTTTCCCTACTATATAGTTAGCATCAAAAATGAATTTTAGGGCTTCCCTGGTGGCGCAGTGGTTGAGAGTCCGCCTGACGATGCAGGGGACGCAGGTTCGTGCCCCGGTCCGGGAGGATCCCACATGCCATGGAGCGGCTGGGCCCGTGAGCCATGGCCGCTGAGCCTGCGCGTCCGGAGCCTGCGCGTCCGGAGCCTGTGCTCCGCAACGGGAGAGGCCACAGCAGTGGGAGGCCCGCATACCGCAAAAAAAAAAAAAAAAAAAAAAAAGAATTTTAATAATTTAAATAATGAAAACACAAGCCAGATAGACAAAGATACAGCATATATTCTCCAACATGGGCGTCTGCTGTAAATGAGTGAGTCAGGCAGCCATTAGCACATTTATCGAGCATTTAGTAAATGTAGATTTCATTCCCTTGCACCCTAAGAAGTTAAGTTATCAAGAAAAGTGTGCTTGTATAAAGAAGAAAGAGGTTTGCTATGTGCAAGGAAACAGATGGCAGCAGACACCACAGCATACAGAAGAGCGTGGAACCGTGGCTGACTCGTGCACGGACCAGCCGTCGGCCCCACCGTGTCTCGCAACCACACTGCCCACCCTGCTTCTCACCATGACAAATACGTTGCATTGTGCGCCATGAATTCTATAAATCATTTCACTGCACAATTTCATTTTTTAAAGCTTCACTCAAGACACCTGTCCTCTTAAAGAAAATCAGGCCGGCAGTAGTTGGAAAACACTATGCAATACACATAGAACTGTGTAAATTTAAAAAATTTTTAACCTAATTAAAAGAATTATATATAAACACTAAAGACTGGAATAACTATTCCTAATAATTTTGAACTCCATCAGACTTTAGATCTCAACTGTGACACAGTTACATCAGAATTATTATAAGTAGATATTTCAATTCCAGCACATTTTAGGATATACATGTTTAACATCTGTCTCATGAACTTCTTTCGGTAAACAGCACCATCATTTAACTCTCTGGTGCCTGTGTGGAAAACAGGCAACAGGTTATTTGTAGGAGGCAGGTGTTTCCTTGCTAGTAAAATCATTTAGCCTAACCGTTTCCTGATTTAACAGATTAGGACACTTCATCAAACAATGAAATTTAGTTTTACTACCTACTATTTGTTTGATGTTCGAAGATCTTAAGAGCAGGCAATAGCCACCAGAGATCAATAAAGACCATTAGATAATGTGTGTGTGCTCAAATCAGGGACAGCATCTGATGCTATTTCTCTTACCTCAAAGACAAGTTAGACTCTGACGCTGCTTTCTTGTTGGCATGAGGAAATGTCATTCAGATGGCATTTCCTCCTCCTGAACAGATATTCAGAACTTAGTTTTATACCAGAAGTTACTGAATGCACACACCTGTAACACTGTCTGAGACAAAAATAAAAGCGCTATCCATCCCACTTGGCTATCCGGTTACACAGTCTGGTGCTAGGTAAGATTTATGTCAGCTCTCTGAGCAGTCAAAGAGGATATTCCCTGAGGGGGGTACAGGACATCAAATCTTCAAGGGCTGAGATCACAGCAGGTTTAATAAAGAAAGAAGAACAGATGTCAATTTAAAAGGGGGAGATTATGGAATTAATTGTAAAACAAAAACTGGCACGCTGAGCGCCATTTTCTTCCAATACAAATAAAGTTAGAACGTATGCAATATGTACAACTACACTTATTTTTCTTTACAGATGGCTGCTATTTTAAACACATCTTATTTACACTGAAAACAATTAACACTCTTTAACTAGTTACGTTATTTAAAAGCGAGACCACTTGATAGCTCACGGAAAGGGAAAAGCTGTAGTTATGACACCTAATTAAAAGGATTTAGGTCTGCTCCCTGAAGTGAAACAGAATAGGATGGGGGAAGGTGGCTGGCTAGGGATGAACTGAGCTTTAACATTCTGTTTCTTGTGTGTGTCCATCAGGGAGAGGGGCTGGTGCAGAAACCTGAGTTTACTCAGTGGCCGAACAGCCAAGAAAAGACCGTGGTAGGAGAGACTGCCTCTCCAGCCCCAACTCTGTATGTCACAAGCCCACAGGAGGACTCAACTTTGGGGTAGGAATACAATCTTGTATGTTAGTCAGTGTGCACCTTCCTCCTGGTACCAAACCCTCTGGGGTTCACAGGTAAGCAGATACCGTCACTCAAGGAGGAGGGCTGACCACGGAGTGTGAGAGAGCAGGAGGCCAGGAAGGTGTCCCTGATGGATGGGGAGCCAGACATCTGCCCAAAGAAAGAACAAAGGACTAACAGGTACACCCAGAGGATGTGGATGCCTCAGGCAGTGGGGAGCAAGGCTTATGATAGTGCATGGTCTGCTCTGGGTAAGTCAGATTGTTAAGAAGCTGCATGGCTCAACAGTAGAAACTGAAAAAATTCTTTATTTCAGTGAAAGCAGTATTTCTCCCTCCTGTTCAGATATCATTTTGTAGGCATGAAATATATTCAGTATCTTGCATTGAGCTGTATTAAAACTGCAGGGGAAAAAAACTTTAACAATAAGAAAATTAATTATAATTTTAAAGAGCACATATTTAGGTCAATGCAGATTAGAAGAAATACTCACTTTTCCAAAGGACAGAAACCTTCTTCTTCCCAGACATTAAGCTGCTGGAGAGCAGCGTCTATGGCTAGTTCACCCTCAACCCCTCCCCTGCATCCAGTGCCTGGTGTGATACCTTGCCCTGTGAAAGCATTTAATGCATGTCTGCTGTGACGATATGCATAGATAAGATGTGGTATTACAACATCTTTTAAGAATTTTGTGCTATAAAATCTGTCTAATTTTAATTTGTACGTATTTTAATTAGTTGAAGGGGTAACTTTTTTCTCATTTTCCATTATGTGGGTATTTTACAAGAGGATTAATTTGGGGGATGTTAGAACTGTAAATAATTACAAAAGCAGCAACAAAATCTTTGCTCTTTCAATTACAGTTATACAGCAAACAACAAATTCAAAACTCAAGTTTGAAAGTCACAGACATATAGAATTCTATACTTTATCACCAAAGGTGTCAACAGTGTGGCAGTGACCCTAGTTGTTACTGGTAACAAGGACACTAGCATGCACCAGTAGAAACAGTCACTACAGTCACTGCTCTAAATCACGAGAGACAATGACTAATCCATTTCTTACTAATCGATCGTAGTAGACAATGTTTTCACTGTTTCATATTCTTTGGTTAATTTCTTAGAGTTCTTATTACACATATGATACAACAGAAAAAAATAACACCCAACAGTCACATCACATTTTTACTGGTAGAAAGAAAATATAATTTCAAAAGATTATGAAAGGTGAACATAGTAATACTCTTCTCTCAAATATAAGAGAAGTGGTGTTTTAATGTTGATATAATTAAAAATCAAACTGAAGAAGCTGTTTATAAACATGAAAAAAAAAAATTTGATTACTGGCTAACTGAAATGAACTCAGAAATAAGGGCTGGAATGCACGGCTGTATAAAAATCAACCCTCATTCTTAACTGCCTCATGTGCTATTTTAAATGTCATAGCTTCCCACGAAACATGTTACCTTTTTCTCATAGGTGCGTTTTAAGTGATATTTCTCCATTTGAAACTTATTTTCTTGATCCTGTGAATAATAAATATTTATCTTTATTATACTTAAAATTGCTTCTAGGGTCAATAAAATTGGTAATCTAATGAAACAAATCAATCTCTTTGATGACAAACCTTATTTGAGTTTTGCATATTATTAAGAGAGCCCTACCTATCCAGTTATCTAAACTACAACTAGAAACATGCATAGCTTTATGTTGGAGGCCATAAAACCTTAGTTATCTGAAGATGTTACCACTCTCAAAAGTACATACTTTACAGTGAAAGAGAAACTTTCTGACCCTTAGAATTAGATCACTTAAAAATGACCAAACGAATCAACATGAAAATAATAAGTTTGAAGTTATATCATATAGAAGTGCTTGGTATTTTTTGACCATGAGAGAAAAGGCAAGATCTAAAAGGTGTGGAAGAGGGAGTTCCCTGGTGGTCCAATAGCTGGGATGCCGCACTTCCACCGCAGGGGGCATGGGTTCAATCGCTGGTCGAGGAACTAGGATCCCACATGCCGAGCGGTGCAGCCAAAAAAATAAATTAATTAATTAAAGGTGTGAAAAAAAAAGAGAGAGAGAAATTATAAAGAATGGCAGATAATAATTTAAAGAGAGGAAATAATTCTAAAATAATAATATATTTAAATAAGGTTTATTCTTTTAACTAATCTCAAAAAAAGTAGATTGTTCAAATTAAAATTATTGTTCTTTTTACTCTATATCCTATTAGCATCTACTTTTGTTAAAGTAAATAAGATGAAAAATGATACAGTGCAATAAAAGAATCAGAAATGG
Organism: Hyperoodon ampullatus; assembly: GCF_949752795.1. NCBI lineage: Eukaryota > Metazoa > Chordata > Mammalia > Artiodactyla > Ziphiidae > Hyperoodon > Hyperoodon ampullatus. The sequence continues at coordinate 25,084,516 of NC_136932.1, forward strand.
CTACCTGCATTTCTGAGTTTTTTTCATCAACTCTCATTTATATGTATACACCAAGAAAAGGAAAGGTGAGTTTTAGCCATTATTCTGTGTAAAATTACAGGACTCACCTTTAACTGTTGCTTTCTTTGAAGTTCTGATTCCTGTAACTGCTGTTTTAATTGACAGATGTTCTGTTCTAATTCTTTAATCATACCAGATGCCTAAAAAGATTTTAAGAAAATAATTTAAAACTGCAACTTAGATTTTTCTACCATCCTACAAACTTCTGGTTGAATAAATTTAACTTTTTTCCCCCCTGAAGCTTCAGTTAGAATTAAAATTATCTATATATCTGAATTTTTAAAAAATTTTAAGTTAAAAAATCTTTTAAAGTAAAAAGATAAATACTGCATGGCATTTAAAGTTATGAAAATATAATACTGATGTAAAAAGAATAGGTATATAGAAAACTTTTTAAATTTTAATTTTAAAACCAAATCCACTGGAATATTTAATTCATGAAATATCAAGTAATTGACTATTTTAGTATTGAGGCTATAGGATTTTCTTTGCAGAAAGTTTCAATTATCTGACACAAAAGTGTGTGGGTGCCCCTGAGGGTGTCTGTGGGCTCATATAAGCATATGTGATGGCAGGAAAACTAAAGCATAACCAAGATTTCATAATAGTAATAATAATATATAGAGTTACTCCAAAATATGTATTATTAACACTACCGAAAATTTCTTCTCGGATTTTTATGTTTCCTCCTTTAAAAACTTTGGTAATTAAAAGGGTTAATTTATAGCAGACTTTAGTTTATTAAATATTTGTGTTATGCTATATATTAGACACTTAGCATTAAATTAAGCAAAGAAGAGACTAATTTAAATGCCAGATAGTAGTTAGCTTCTACTACCTTTGGCTATATGCTGAGTAAAGGAAATAAGTACTTTGTATGGCTACATCTACCAGCATCTATAATACCTTAGAAGTTGAAAGAGCATGTTCCTTTTTCAGAAGGTTTATATCAGCATCATATTTGGTTTGTAACAGTTTCATGTTTTGCTCATAATCATTTACAAGATGATCCATCTCTTTATGCAATGTGTTGCGCCTAAAAACAATCAGAGAATAAAACATATTTCTAATATATTTATAATCAATCTCAAAAATGGAATTTTTTAGTCAACCAAATCCAAATGCATTATCTTTCAATATATCAAATAAGTATCCACATTTTTATCAATTGTTTTTAAACAGTATGCTTCTTATATTAAATGGTACTTTAAAAAATTTAACAAATGGCAGCATTTAGATTGGAAACCTCCCAAGTTAAATGCACAAGTGTGATTAATTTTAGCAGATAATTTAATAGTTAATATCATTACTTTATAGCCACACCTGAGAGATATCTGACTTCAGACAATACCTTGCCTTTACTTCTTGTAATTCATTACATGTTATCTGGTAACATCTCTCAAGTTCCAATTTTTCTTGAATTAATTTCTGCTTCTGTAAATTACTGTTCTCTGCTTCTCCAGTCAGCTGCTGGACACGGGACTCCAGTTCTTTGATCATCTGGTTCTAAAATAATAGGTCATTGTTAAGAAAGCCTCTAACTTTATAACAATTCTGTATCATTAAATAGCCTGAAGAAAAAATACAATGTATGAGAGATAAGAATATGAAAAAACAAATGTATCATAAACCATACTAATAAAAACTAAACCAACCTCTAAATTAACCAAGTCTTTTTTTTAAAAAAAGGAGTGCTTTCTACCATAAAAGTAAGGTTAATGTGTTTATATGCTTTTAGCCATTCATTCATTCACTGAATGAATATTTACTGAACCTAGCACTATTCTCATCTAGGGACATAGTAGTAAATAGAAGAGGTGAAGTCCTTAGCCTCCAGAACGTTATATTCTTATGAAACTTAATAAATCTGTATTTGTTAAGTGAGTACTCAGCAGTTATTTGCTCTTCATTTGAAGTTTTAGAGAGTTTTTAAATTATAAAAGCAATGTAATATGTTTAGAAAAGAAATTCATAACCCAAATATTTCAATACAGAGGTTATAAGTGACATATGTAGTATCACATAAGTGTACAGGAATATTTTATTACATAGCTGCAGTGTTTGTGCACAAATTTTTCATTCATTTTTTTATTTACTTACCATTTTATCAAAAGCACTTCATTTTTCCAGTCTTCAAAATTATCACATAATTAAATCATTTCCTTCTTATTTGATATTTAAGTTGTTATGAATTTTTTATCTTTATGGAACTAGATAAAGGTGTTTATAACTAGGTACTTTATCTAAAATTAGGGTAAGCAAGCATTAGCTAAAAGGATAATCAATTTTCATTTGAATGATTACACTTCCAGTAATTAGAAAAGGTTAGGATGATGTTCCAAATAGTATCCTTTTATACTCATTCTAAGATAAACATTTAAAATAACGTTTAAGTATTAAATAATATTACAGCCCCAACATCCTGTATTCATTTCATTCTTTTTTTTTAATGTTTATTTATTTTCTTATTAGTCATCCATTTAATACACAATAGTGTATACATGTCAATCCCAATCTCCCAACTCATCACACCACCACACCACCCCCCGCCGCTTTCCCCCCTTGGTGTCCATACGTTTGTTCTCTACATCTGTGTCTCAATTTCCGCCCTGCAAACTGCTTCATCTGTACCATTTGTCTAGGTTCCACGTACATGCGTTAATATATGATATTTGTTTTTCTCTCTCTGACTTACTTCACTCTGTATGACAGTCTCTAGATCCATCCACTCTACAAATGACCCAATTATATTCCTTTTTATGGCTGAGTAATATTCCATTGTATATATGTACCACATCTTCTTCATCCATTCGTCTGTCAATGGTCATTTAGGTTGCTTCCATGACCTGGCCATTGTAAATAGTGCTGCAATGAACACTGGGGTGCATGTGTCTCTTTGAATTATGGTTTTCTCAGGGTATATGCCCAGTAGTGGGATTGCTGGGTCATATGGTAATTCTATTTTTAGTTCTTTAAGGAACCTCCGTACTGTTCTCCATAGTGGCTGTATCAATTTACATTCCCACCAACAGTGCAAGAGGGTTCCCTTCTCTCCACACCCTCTCCAGCATTTGTTGTTTGTAGATTTTCTGATGATGCCCATTCTAACTGGTATGACGTGATATCTCATTGTAGTTTTCATTTCCATTTCTCTAATAATTAGCGATGTTGAGCAGCTTCTCATGTGCTTCTTGGCCATCTGTATGTCTTCTTTGGAGAAATGTCCATTTAGGTCTTCTGCCCATTTTTGGACTGGGTTGTTTGTTTTTTTAATATTGAGCTGCATGAGCTGTTTATACATTTTGGAGATTAATCCTTTGTCCGATGATTCGTTTGCAAATACTTTCTCCCATTCAGAGGGTTGTCTTTTCGTCTTGTTTATGGTTTCCTTTGCTGTGTGCAAAAGCTTTTAAGGTTCATTAGGTCCCATTTGTTTATTTTTATTTCCATTACCCTAGGAGGTGGATCAAAAAAGATCTTGCTGTGATTTATGTCAAAGAGTGTTCTTCCTATGTTTTCCTCTAAGAGTTTTATAGTGTCCGGTCTTACATTTAGGTCTTGAATCTACTTTGAGTTTATTTTTGTGTATGGTGTTAGGGAGTGTTCTTATTTCATTCTTTTGCATGTAGCTGTCCAGTTTTCCCAGCACCACTTATTGAAGAGACTGTCTTTCCTCCATTAAATAATATTACAGCCCCAACGTCCTGTATTCATTTCATTCTTTCTTCACTACAATATGAATTAGGTATATAATTTAAATTTTTGTGCCATAACTTCCAAATCTGAGCAATGGAAATAATTATGTCTAATGTAAAAATATGGTATGTAGATTAACTTTTAAAAGTATGTACAATTTCTAGCTCAAAGCCTGACACATTGAGATGCTCAGATTTCTTCTCTATACACCCAATTCACTTTGCCTCTTTGTTAGTGATGCCTCTGCTTTAGGAGTTTCTTTCAGAAGATAGTTTCAATTTTTCAATATATATCCTAAACTCTCCCTGTTTCCTAAATGTTAATTTACTGGAAGAAATAAAGAAAAGAATATTTCTTTTGCCTTCCAGTTTTAAATGGTGGAAAAAAGGTGATTTGTTTTCCTTCTCTTGGAAATTACCAAAGAGAGACAAGATATACTAGAAACATAAATGAAACTCCATCTTAATAAACCCTACGAGAGGAACTTATATTTCCGACTATGAAGAAGTACCTTGCAACATGTCATGCTCCCACTGAGAACAACTGAGAACCCAAAAAGATACAAAAGAAATCTATTTGAAGGCACTGGAGAACTTCCAAGGCAGCTAGGACTTTGGGGGCCAGAGGAAGAAACACCAGAGAGGTGAGTCCACATTGTGTAAGCTGCTTTTACCTTTGAGGCATTTTCCAATCTTGAAGGATGAGAATGGGGCAAGGAAAGCAGAGCAGAGCAGAGGGTGGCCAAGCAGCCAGAGCTGAGCAACCAAAATCCCTGAGAGAAAGGAGCTCCACACAAGCAGCTTCTCCTCAAGGCATTTGGCAAATTCTTAACATCTACAGGGCAGGAAGCCAAGAAACCAAGATAAAATACTCTGAAAAGCAGACTAGAGTTTTCAGCAGTGTCCCTGTACTCAGGAGTAAGAAATTCTAGATTATTCAAGGAGGGCCCTAATTAGTAACATCACAGGCTTTCATTTGGGACCTGTGTTGATGGCTACAATTAGGACTGGAAATGAATCAGCAGAAGACCAAAGATTACAAAGACTTCAACCCAGCCTTGAGTCAGCTCAGTCCGTGAATGGATCAAGGTGAGTTATCTCCATACCAGCTGCATCTCAGAGTTTAGGGTGGAGCCTCTCTGGAGGAAGAAAACATCATCCAGAGCATTTATTATTTTTCATACACAATGTCTGGCATTCAATCAGAAAATACTAGGACTCCAAGAAATAGAATCCGGAGGAAAAAAATAGAAATAGACATGCATATGGTCCAGATATTGAAATTATAAGACGTATGAGGAATTTGTTATCCTAACTCAAAATATATGAGGATGGCCAGCAAAATTAAATGATCAAATAGAAATGCAGGAATACTCCAGGAGAGAATGACCTATGGCTGGAGATCTTAGAAAATATCATCAGAACACAGTTATCCAAACTAAGCGGCATGCAAATAATCTCTTCCTTGGTTCAGTGATAACATATGCACAGGTTGCGGCTGGAAACTCTGAACCCAATCTGGCATGAAAAAGAAGAAAGAAAGGCTGGACTGAATGAAAAATCATACAAGCCATATTTTCTGGAAACAATCTATGGCTAGGGCAATTAAGGGAAAGAAATGACATTATGAGAAGCATTACTGCAGCTATTGAGCAATAAATGCTCAAAGAATTCTCTCACATACATCCCTGCATAGTAAGAAATTCATGCTATGATGGAACATGGTCCTGGTCCTATATACCCAGTAACTGTCTTCAAATAACTGGCCAAGGAAGAAATCTGTATATTGAAAGATGAGTAATAATCAAAAATGGGCCAGGATTCAATCTATATAAATATACGGTAAGGAAATGAGAGGAAAGGCAGAAAAAACAAAAGACAAATTAAGAATATTCACTAAATAAAATCACTTACATGTGACAGATTAAAATCAATGCCAAATGTGTCACAAGGAACATCTTTTACAATATGCAAAAAAATCACATATCCATAAAAACTTAGTAAACCTCACCTCTATAAAAAAAAAAAGTCAGAGAAAAACTGTAAGATCTCAGGTAGTTATATTGAGAGACAGGAAGTAATGAAACATGAACACACAGATCTTAGGAAAAGGAAAACTAAAATGAAAATAGCTCCAAAAAAAAAGAATGGTTAGGGGGGAGATACAGTTAAAAAAAAAATGAAGGAAAAGCTTGTGGAAAGCATGCAAACCAGAATGGACAAAAATTAAACACAAGAGCAAACAACAGATGTAGAAAAGAGAAAAATGATGGTTCAAATTTACATTATTGGTGTACCTAAAGAAAATAAAAAACATACTATAAGAAAACTGTACAAAGGGCACACCATAAAACTGACACAGATGAAAAATGCCACAGTTATGGTAAAGTTACTGAACTTCAAGGAAATGATCTTTTCAGAACATTAATCAAATATCACTCTCCTGCTCAAAACCATCCAGTGACTTCCCTTCCACTCAGAGAAAGAAGAGATTATTATGGCTTCTCTGTTCTCATCTCCTACCACTCTCCTTTCTCTTTTATTAACCTTCATTTTTCTTTTTAGTACTTGTCACATATATTTGTTTTTTTATTGTTGTTGTTTACCTTTACCAGTAAAATGTAAGCTCAAGACACTGCTTTGTTCACTATAAATCTCTCATTTCTAGAACAGTGCTTGGCTTGTAGTAAGCACTCAATACAAATATGTAGACTATCAATATTTTTTAATTAAAATAGGGTAATTGTTAAATTTTCAAAATCTCCATCCTACACATCTGTTCTTCATAGAATATACCAAAAAGTTTTGTGTGTGTGTTATAAAAGGTAAAGATAGAACACAAGAAATTCGAAATAGGGATAAAGATATTCCCCCTATACTCAAACTATTTTTGAAAATCCATTTTTTCTTTTTCTTAATGCAAAAAGAAACATGTGATCCTTATAAGATATTAGAAATTGTTAAAGAAACCAAGGCAAAGAGTATTGAATTGATACAAATAAGTGATTCTCCAGAATTTGCTAAGGAAAAAGGGTTTCTATTAGCCAGAAAAGCAGTCAGCCATCTTTCTACAATATGAATATTGAATACAGTGGACATGAGAGAAAAGAATAAAAGTACTAGTTATATGAGAAAGAAAAATATAGGTGAGAGGAAAACATACCCAACAAATCAGAGAAGAAAGTCCAGGATGTTGAAACAATATTTTGATCTCAGTTGTCTGTATATCATTGTACAGAGTAACAGTGATTAAAATATATATATTATATATAAAATATATATGATAAAATAGAAATAAAATAAGTAAAACAAAATACACATTGTACATATACCTATACAATCTGCCCCTCTAATAGGCAGTGGCAATGCAACTGGGTTTCATATGATTACCTTCTGACTCTTGCATTCCAAACTGCCCTGAACAACTCTAACCTTTTCCTTACTTTGCTCTTTACACCCATACCAGCAGTATAATGGTGAGTAATGATCAAATCATCTCATTCAAAAATATGTATATGTAGTGTTTTTCCCATTTGAACAAATTAAACTGTCCATCCTGAATTTTATGATGGAAGACTTTTCTAACTCAACAAGATTATGCTTCACTTTTTATAACAACAACTCCTACTCTAGCACCATACAAGTATGAAGAGTGCACTTCCAATTACTTCATCAATAATAGAAATAAAGAGAGTAACTCTCACCCAGGTATGCAAAGCTGTTTCAACATTTGAAAATCAATTAATGTAATCCATCTCATCAATGGCTAAAGAAGAAAAATCACAGGATCATATCAATAGACGCAGAAAAAGCATTTGACAAAATCCAACACTGATTCATGATAAAAAAAAAAAAAAACTCTCAGTCACATGTGAATAAAGGGGAATTTCCTCAATTTGAGGAAAAATCTCTACAAAAAACCTACAGATAACGGTTAGAAGCTAGAAGCTTTCCAACTAAGATCAGGAAAAAGAAAAGGATGCTCTCTCTCTCACAACTCCTTTTCAGCATGATACTTGAAATCCTAGCTAATGCAATATATAAAAAAGGAAATAAAAGGTATACTGATCGGGAAGAAAGACATAAAACTGTCTCTGTTCACAAAAAGATGATCATCTATGTAGAAAATCTAAAGGTATACATCAAAAAACTCTTGAAAATAATAAGACATTAAGAAATAATAAGACACTAGGGAATATTATACTTAGTAAAGTAAGTCAGAGAAAGACAAATATTACATGATATCAATCATATGTGGAATCTAAAAAATAATACAAATGAAGAGAGGATCTATATACAAAAGTGAAACAGACTCACAGACATAGAAAACAAACTTATGGCTACCAAAGGGGAAAGATGGGGAAGGGGAAAAAAAAAAAAAAAACCCTTGGAAATAATAAGACACTATAGCTAGGTTGCAGGATACAAGGTTAATATACAAAAGTCAATCACTTTTCCTAGTAATAAACAAGGGGAATTTGACATTACAAACACAATACTATTTACATTAGCACCCCCAAAATGAAATACATACAAATATAACAAAATATGTACAAGATCTACATGAGGTAAACTACAAATCTCTGATGAAAGAATGAGAAAAATCAAAGAACTAAATAAATGGAGAGATAGTCCATGTTCATGGATAGGAAGATTCAATAATGTCAATGTCAGTTATTCCCAAATTGATCTACAGATTTAATGCAATACCAATCAAAATCCCAGCAAGTTATTTTATAGATATGGACAAACTGCTCTTAAAGTTTATATGGAGAGACAAAAGACACAAAATAGCCAATACAAAATTGAAAGAAAAGAACAAAGTTGGAGGACTGACACTGCCTACTTCAAGACTTACTGTAAGGCTACAGTAATCAAAACACTGTGGTACTGTCAAAAGAAAAGACAAATAGATCAATGGAACAGAACAGAGAGGCCAGAAAGAGACCCCCATAAATACAGTCTGCTGATCTTTGACAAAGGAGCAAAGGCAATACAGTGGAGCAAAGATAGTCTTTTCAACAAATGGTGCTAGAACAGATGGACAACCATGTGCAAAAAAAAAGAATCTAGACACATCTTAAAAACTATCTCAAAACATCACAGACCTAAATGCAAAATGCAAAACTACAGAAATCCTAGAAGATAACATATGAAAAACCTAGATTATCTTAAGTTTGGCAATGACTTTTTAGACACAACGTCCATGGCACAATGCATGAAAAAAATAATTGATAAACTGGACTTCATTAAAATTAAAATTTTCTATTCCATAAAAGATAATATGTATTAAGAGGATTAGAACATGGGCTTCCCTGGTGGCGCAGTGGTTGAGAGTCCACCTGCCGGTGCAGGGGACACGGGTTCAAGCCCCGGTCTGGGAGGATCCCACATGTCGCGGAGCGGCTGGGCCTGTGAGCCATGGCTGCTGAGCCAGCGCATCCGGAGCCTGTGCTCCAAAATGGGAGAGGCCACAGCAGTGAGAGGCCCATGTACCACAAGAAGAAAAAAAAAAGAGGATTAGAACATAAGCCACAGACTGAGAAAAATATTTGCAAAAGACACATCTGATGAAGGACTGTTATCCAAAATATACAAAGAACTCTTAAAATTTAACAATAATAAAATAAAAAACTAATTAAAAAATGGGTCAAAGACTTAGACACCTCACCAGAGAAGATATACAGATGACAAATAAGCATATGAAAGGATGTCATATCACATGTCATCATATATCATCATGGAAATGCAAATTAAAACAATGAGATACCACTACACACCCATTAGAATGGCCAAAATCCAGACCACTGACAACAAATGCTGACAAGTATGTGGAACAACAGAGACTCTCATTCATTATCGGCAGGAATGCAAAGTAGTACAGCCATCTTGGAAGGCAGTTTGGCAGTTTCTTATAAAACATACTCTTACCATACAATCCAGGAATCATGCTCTTTGGTATTTACCCAAATGAGTTAAAAACTTGTGTCCATACAAAAATATGCACACAGATGTTTTGTCTTGTTTTAATTAATTTATTTATTTGGCTGCGCTGGGTCTTAGTTGGGGCACACAGGATCTTCATTGCCTCATGCGGAATCTTTAGCTGAATGTGGAATCTTTTTTTAGTTGCAGCATGCAGGATCCAGTTCCCTGACCAGGGATCGAACCAGGGTCCCCTGCATTGGGAGCATGGCGTCTTAACCACTGGACCACCGGGGAAGTCCCTGTACACAGATGTTTATAGCAGCTTTGTATTCATAACTGCCAAAACTTGGAAGCAACTAAGATGCCCTTCAGTAGGTGAGTGGATAAACTGGTACATCCAGAGGATGGAACATTGTTTAGCACTAAAAAGAAATGAGCTATCAAGCCATGAAAAGGCATAGAGGAAATTTAAATGCATATTAATAAGTAAAAGAAACCAATCTGGGACTTCCCTGCTGGCTCAGTGGTTAAGAATCTGCCTGCCAATGCAGGAGGCACGGGTTTGAGCCCTGGTCCGGGAAGATCCCACATGCCGTGGAGAAACTAAGCCTGTGTGCCACAACTACCGAGCCTGCACTCTAGAGCCCCCGAGACACAACTACTGAGCCCACATGCCTAGAGCCTGTGCTCCGCAACAAGAGAAACCACCACAATGAGAAGCCCATGCACCACAATGAAGAGTAGACCCTGCTCGCTGCAACTAGAGAAAGGCCGCGCGCAGCAATGAAGACCCAATGCAGCCAAAAATAAATTAATTAATTAATTTTTTTTTTAAAAAAGAAAGCAACAAATCTGAAAAGTCTACATACTGTATGACTCCAATTATATGACATTCTGGAAAAGACAAACTATGGAGACAGTTGCCAGGGGTTGCGGGGAGGGAAGGATGAACAGGTAGAGCACAGGGGACTTTTAGGGCAGTGAAAATACTATGTGTAATACTGTAAGTTTAGATCAATATATGTCATTATACATTTGTCCAAGCCCGCAGACTATCCAATACCAAGAGTGAACTCTAATGGAAGCTATGGACCTTGGGTGATGATGCAGCAATGTAGGTTCATAAACTGTGACTGCTGTAGCATCTGGTGGGAGATGTCCATGGAAGGAGGCTCTGCATGCCAGTAGTAGGGACAGGGGTACATGGGAAATCTCTCTACCTTCCTCCTCCTCAATTTTTCTGTGAATAAAACAGCTCTAAAAAATTAAGTCTAAAAAAGGTAGGCCCCAAAACCATTTCCTTTACCACGCTATTCAACACATTTCCTCAGGCTCATGCTACGCTTGGAAATGGATTGTATGGATGATGTCCACACTAATTCCAACAAACATAGACCAAACACAGACCAAACAAGTAAGTCAAAGACTTACTTCTCCTGAGAGTCACTTACCAATTAATTCAAATAGTTCACATGTTTAGCACAGGAGATACATAATAAATAAAGAGCCCATGAAATGGGCCAAAACAACCTAGTTGGTACTGTCTGTGAAGACTGGCACAAGGTTAGGAAGTCCCAGAGCTGTGCCAAACAGAACAGCCACCAAAGGGAAGACAAAGAGTGGAAGTTAGGAAACGGGTTCAGGAGTAGAAAAGCAGGATAGCAGCCAATCAAACTAGAAAGACAAGGCACAAGAGGGGTGAGAGTGACAGCAAAAGAAACAGAGTGAGGCATGAGCAGGCTTGAAACAAAGAACAGAACCATTCTGATACCAAGTCTCAATCACTGGGCACCTGTGTTCAACACCTGCATTGCTGGAAGCTGGCACGGTTTCTGGTGCAAGGATACTATTAAGTGTGGCCCTAGGGCTTCCCTGGTGGCACAGTGGTTGAGAGTCCACCTGCCGATGCACCGGGTCGTGCCCTGGTCTGGGAAGATCCCACATGCCGCGGAGCGGCTGGGCCCGTGAGCCATGGCTGCTGAGCCTGCGCGGCCGGAGCCTGTGCTCCGCAACAGGAGAGGCCACAGCAGTGAGAGGCCCCCGTACCCCCACCCCCCAAAAAAAAGATGCTGATGTAGAATCACATTTTTCAGGCTGTAACAAACAGTGTGGGAGGGGAATTCCAGAGTTAATAACTACAGGATCAGAGAAGGAACAAACAGATTACCTTGCGTACAAAGAATATATTCACACATGGTGAACTCAGAGGTGGCACTCGGAAGACGAGGTTGGAGTTCTTAAAAGGATATGGCTTGTAGACAGAAGTTATAATAGGCATCAGATTAGTAATTCAAGTTCTCGGTCAAGGGAAAATGGGACAAACTGCACTTGTGGGATTTGGAACAAGAGGAGAATGGGAGAGCGACCGGCAGGCTACTGGAAGATTCCGGAATGAGGCAACAATGGCCTGAACTCAAGTGGTAGCTATGGAAACAGAAGGGGAGAGAGCAGGTCCAGGAAAATTTTCAGAGAAGTAAATAGTATGATTGAGTAAAATACTAAATGCAGGAGATGAGAAGTGGAAAAATCATAAATCTTCCAGGTTCAAAATCTAATATGCCAAGAAAACTGGCACATTCTTCCCCGGAAGAAATGCAGGCTGTGAAAAAAGAATCTAGTTCTATTACAAATACATAAAAGAATCTAGTTCTATTACAAATACATAAAAACCTCATTGAAGGGGTAGCGGGGAAGGTGATGTCCTACGCAATTTTGAAATGAGTGGCATCTGTGAGACCGAAGGCAAAAGGAATTGCACGTAAGCACTGTTCCCTAGTTGACAAAGTTGGTTGCCATGGGGATATGGATCAACAACTCTGATTATATCCATTTCTGTACACTGAAATTGAACAATTAGAAGACGATGGTGGAGGCCAAGTTTCCAATGTTGGATTGAGAATTTACAGAGGGGAGGAGAAGGCTAGAATAATCCATGTGGTAATGGTTTAGAGTTACAGACATCATTAAGAGATTATGTTTAGCTTAATACAGATATAGATGGTTACATATACTAATGTTTATAGATATGCATATATATACAGGTTTATGTATACACAAATACTCTATCTGGCGAGAGGACATAAAAGAAATGACACCCCAGCAGTAATAAGTACACCCAGCAAACAGATCTTGGTTTCTAATAACAGTCTCCTTGTAACCCACATTGATGGGGTGGGTCAAAAGGGCAGAGGGGCCTACTGTAGAATCTCCCAACGGCTGAAGCTGGAACAATTCAAGCAACAAAATAAAGGAATATTGGATTATAGCCCAGAGCATAAGATAAACATCCATGAGTCCATATTGATAAAAATAAATGATTCAATAAATTAATAAATGAGAGAGAAGAGACAAATCTCCCACGCAGAAAAACTCCAAATAATTTACATAGATACTCCACCCTGAAGTATGGAGAGTATAACTCCCCACTTCTTATGCACAGGCTGCACACAGGTACTTCCTTCCAAAGAGGACAGTATGGAAAGGCAAGGAGGGAATGCCTTCACAGTGGAAAACCTAACAAACACTACCTCAGCCAGATGATCAAGATTAATATCCACAGTAAGTCATTAGTAGCATATACCCTTGATGTGATATGCTGAGAACAGCACTTTGCCTCCATGATCTTACTGCCTCAACCCATGACCCCAGTCTAATCATGAGAAAAACATGAGACAAATTCCAATACAGGGCATTATACAATATTCCTGAACAGTCCTCCTCAAAACTGTCAAGGCTATTAAAAACAAGGGAAGTCTGAGAAACTGTCACAACCAAAAGGAACCTAAGCAGAAAATACAATGTGGTATCTGGACGAGATCCTGGAAAAGAAAAAGGACATTAGGTAAAAATTAAGGAAAACTGAATAAACTATGGACTTCAGTTTATTAACGTATCCTGTTGATTCATTGATTGTAACAACTGTACCAAAATAACGTAAGATGTTACAAAGAGGGGAAGTTGGGTGTGGGGTATATAGGGACTCTCTGTACCATCTTCTCAAGTTTTCTGTAAATCTAAAACTGTCCTAAAAACTAAAATCTATTTTTCTAAATGGTCATCTTGTTCAAAATGATGAACTGGTGCTATATGGGAGTTTTTTCTTTAAAATTGTGAGGCTGGGAGAAAAATTCTGGTGGCGACTATAAAATGACAAATCCTGGCCATCTCAGAGAGTGACGAGCTGCTGTATGAATCACCACATGCCACTAACAATAACAGTTAATAATAGTTAACACAATACTTCACGTGTCTAGGCCCTTTTGAAACTCTTTAAACTTGATTCAGGTCCATGAATAGAATTCAGAGTCTCAGGGACTTTGAATGGAAAAAAATAGCTCCTCTTTATTTTCAGTCCCCTAACTAACTGACCTTCAGCATTTCCCTTTAACTATGAACACAGTCAACAACCAAGTTAGTATTAGCAATACCTATGAATAACAGAAACACAGATATTTCCATAGTCCATACAGTGTTGGATAATCACTAATATTGTTTATCCTCCTCATTATTCATAAATTACAATAGTTATTAGGCCCACTGCTAAATCTTGATATCTACTGCATTAGTTTAGAAGCATATGGATTACTTTATCATGACTTTGATTTATTAATATTTTGCTGACTGTAACTCAATATAATTTCTTTGCAATCTCATATATTTTATTAAATTTTCAAATATTATTCTGAGAAAGGGTGCATAAACTTCACAAGATTGACAGTGGCATCCATGGTACAGAAATGGGTAAAGAATTCCATTAATAAAGCCTAAAATCTCAATAAAACTACTCACAGACTTTGTGTGTCTAAACCCTGGTATGAATAGAGCCCTGTACTTTACAGCTGTCACCTCCCCAAGCATCTAAGAATTTTGCTATCATTTTCATATTTCTAAGTTCTAATATACTGTTTTAAAAACCCAGTGTTTAAGGGACTCTGTTTAAGACTAAATAATGAAGAATTATATATCTTATTTCAAAAGAACTTGGAATATTTCCAAGTAAAAGAGCAATGTAACATGCTACTCCACACTGATTTAGTTATAAAAATGTGACTTTTCTATCACCAGTATTTTGTGTTCTGTTTATCTAAATAAATTTAATACAGTTCAAAACTAAAAAAAAAAAATACAGTATTTACATGTTTAATTATTAGTTTCACACAAGAAAATCCCTGCCAATACTGAAAGACATGAGTCTAATCATCTATACAATTGTCTGCTTACAATAAATGGCACGGAAACAGAATAAGACCGAACAAAAACAGAAAAAAGCCTGAAAGAACAAAACTAATTTGTTTTGTTAAAAACAGGAACTAATTCTCAGTGACAGTCTCATCTTTCATCTTAAGCCATGCCTTGAACTCTATCTTGTTTAATTGTTAAATCAGGAGTGGCTCAGCAAGATCTGTCTAGTTTTGATGATACTTAAATTCAATGCTGCTGACAGACTCTGTCCATTTTTCTCTATACTTACTGTTACCTAATGACAAGGTCTGAATGCTAATTTTTAAATTCAACTTTCATTAAAAATATAATGAAGTTTCTCTAACAGTAACCTCTTGGCCCCAAAGTATCACTTTACTTTACATCCTAAATTGATAAAAGTTAAAATTCCACTGTGAAAGCTATTACTCTCTTAATGATATTTGACTAATGAAATATAACAATGCAGTAGGCATTTTAGACAGTCAATATGTTTCATAAATTTCAACCCTAAAATTACTTAATATATTTATTCACTTTTGTGAAAATTTAGGATGTTGAGATGACGAAAATGTATTTCAGATATAAACCTGGGTTTTGTTCATGGCTTTGAATATCACCACTATGCTGATTATCCAGAAAATAAACCCTTGGTTTTTCCCCCTAGTAAACCTGATCCACTTTCAGGCTTCTCCATCCCAGGGAACAGTAGCAGCACTTGGCAGTTCTCACCTCTTCACTGACACCCAAGGCCAAGCCGCCCACCTCTCCCGCCTGGACCTATGACACCAGCGTTCTGATTGGTCTCCCGGCTCCCATTCTCGGCCACCCAGAGTTTTTTCTCCGCACAGAGCAAGACAGATTCTTTAAAAATAATAGTCAGATGGAACCACTTTCATGTGCTCAATCCAATACAAATTCAATACAAATATACCAGAAATTCACTGAACTGTATGAAGGATTGTTAACAATAATTCAATACAGGGTTTTCCCTGATTTGCCCACTGACGAATTTTCCCACCACACTCCTTTCTGCTCCTTTCTGCTCACACGCCGCCCCTTGCTCTTCTATGAACTTGCCGGACAGTCCCAGCTTTCGGACCTTTGCACAGGCCATTCCTTCTGCCCGAAACGCTTTTCCCAGAGGATCGCACGGCCCCCATACTTCTCAAAGGCACTGTGTAAGCATTCCACCTTCAGAAGAAAGGCTCCCCAGCACCTGTCCGCAGTAGCACTCGCCTCTGCTTTATTCCTCGTACCAGTGTTGCTCAACCTTTCTTAAAAATTACTGCCAGGGCTTCCCTGGTGGCACAGTGGTTGAGAGTCCGCCTGCTGATGCAGGGGACATGGGTTTGTGCCCCGGTCGGGGAGGATCCCACATGCCGTGGAGCGGCTGGGCCCGTGAGCCATGGCCACTGAGCCTGCACGTCCGGAGCCTGTGCTCCGCAACGGGAGAGGCCACAACAGTGAGAGGCCCGCGTACCGCAAAAAAACAAACAAACAAAAAATTATTGGGGCTTCCCTGGTGGCGCAGTGGTTGAGAGTCCGCCTGCCGATGCAGGGGACGCGGGTTCGTCCCCCGGTCCGGGAGGATCCCACATGCTGCGGAGCGGCTGGGCCCGTGAGCCATGGCCGCTGAGCCTGCGCGTCTGGAGCCTGTGCTCCGCAACAGGAGAGGCCACAACAGTGAGAGGCCCGCGTACCGCAAAAAAAAAAAAAAAAAAAAAATTATTGCCATTAGTCAATTAACTAAGAAGCCAGTTTAGATATTTTTCTTCTAATCATCCCCTACTATGAAATTTTAATACTACAGTCTTGCTGTTTATAAACTATGCCCGCTGGAGGGTCACAATCCATTATAATATCTAAGTTTTTTAATCCCAAGAACCAATTTCGACCTCCTTGAGGATGAAATCATCCCACTGATTTTCTTTGGAAATTTATTTTATATACAGCAGGTTGTTATTAGTTATCTATTTTATACATATCAGTGTACACATGTCAATCCCAATCTCCCAGTTCATCCCACCACCACCACCACCCACCCACACCGCTTTCCCAAAACGCTTGGTGTCCATACGTTTGTTCTCTACATCTGTGTCTCTATTTCTGCCCTGCAAACTGCTTCATCTGTACCATTTTCCTAGGTTCCACATATGTGCATTAATATACAATATTTGTTTTTCTCTTTCTGACTTACTTCACTCTGTATGACAGTCTATAGATCCATCCACGTCTCTACAAATGACCCAGTTGCATTCCTTTCTATGGCTGAGTAATATTCCATTGTATATATGTACCACATCTTCTTTATCCATTCGTCTGTCGATGGGCATTTAGGTTGCTTCCATGTCCTGCCTATTGTAAATAGTGCTGCAATGAACATTGGGGTGCATGCGTCTCTTTGAATTATAGTTTTCTCTGGGTATATGCCCAGTAGTGGGATTGCTGGGTCATATGGTAATTCTATTTTTAGTTTTTTAAGGAATCTCCACACTGTTCTCCATAGTGACTGTATAAATATACATTCCCACCAACAGTGCAAGAGGGTTCCCTTCTCTCCACACCCTCTCCAGCATTTGTTGTTTGTAGATTTTCTGATGATGCCCTAGAATGGGCACCAGTTAGAATACTGGTGTGACGTGATATCTCATTGTAGTTTTCATTTCCATTTCTCTAATAATTAGTGATGTTGAGCAGGTTTTCATGTGTTTCTTGGCCATCTGTATGTCTTCTTTGGAGAAATGTCCATTTAGGTCTTCTGCCAATTTTTGGATTGGGTTGTTTGTTTTTTTAATATTGAGCTGCATGAGCTGTTTATATATTTTAGAGATTAATCCTTTGTCCGATGATTCGTTTGCAAATATTTTCTCCCATTCTGAGGGTTGTCCTTTCATCTTGTTTGTAGTTTCATTTGCTTTGCAAAAGCTTTTAAGGTTCATTAGGTCCCATTTGTTTATTTTTGTTTTTATTTCCATTACTCTAGGAGGTGGATCAAAGAAGATCTTGCTGAGATTTATGTCAAAGAGTGTTCTTCCTATGTTTTCCTCTAAGAGTTTTATAGTGTCCGGTCTTACATTTAGGCCTCGAATCCATTTTGAGTTTATTTTTGTGTACGGTGTTAGGGAGTGTTCTAATTTCATTTTTTACATGTAGCTGTCCAGTTTTCCCAGTGCCACTTATTGAAGAGACTGTCTTTTCTCCATTGTATACCCTTGCCTCCTTTGTCGTAGATTAGTTGACCATAGGTGCGTGGGTTTACCTCTGGGCTTTCTATCCT
Organism: Hyperoodon ampullatus; assembly: GCF_949752795.1. Classification (NCBI taxonomy): domain Eukaryota; kingdom Metazoa; phylum Chordata; class Mammalia; order Artiodactyla; family Ziphiidae; genus Hyperoodon; species Hyperoodon ampullatus. Next base: position 25,102,678 of record NC_136932.1, read on the forward strand.
GTTCCATTAATCTATATTTCTGTTTTTGTGCCAGTACCACATTGTCTTGATCATTGTAGCTTTGTAGTATAGTCTGAAGTCGGGGAGCCTGATTCCTCCAGCTCCGTTTTTCGTTCTCAAGATAGCTTTGGCTATTCGGGGTCTTTTGTGTTTCCATACAAATTGTGAAATTTTTTGTTCTAGTTCTGTGAAAATTGCCATTGGTAGTTTGATAGGGATTGCACTGAATCTGTAGATTGCTTTGGATAGTACAGTCATTTTCACCATGTTGATTCTTCCAATCCAAGAACATGGTATATCTCTCCATCTGTTTGTTTCATCTTTAATTTCTTTCATCAGTGTCCTATAGTTTCCTGAGTACAGGCCTTTTACCTCCTTAGGTAGGTTTATTCCTAGATATTTTACTCTTTTTGTTGAAATGGTGAATGGGATTGTTTACTTAATTTCTCTTTCTGATCTTCCGTTGTCAGTGTATAGGAATGCCAGAGATTTCTGTGCATTAATTTTGTATCCTGCAACTTTACCAAATTCATTGATTAGGTCTAGTAGTTTTCTGGTGGCATCTTTAGCATCCTCTATGTATAGTATCATGTCATCTGCAAACAGTGAGTTTTAGTTCTTCTTTCCCAATTTGGATTCCTTTTATTTCTTTTTCTTCTCTGATTGCCGTGACTAGGACTTCCAAAACTATGTTGAATAATAGTGGCTAGAGGGGACATCCTTGTCTTCTTCCTGATCTTAGAGGAAATGCTTTCAATTTTTAACCATTGAGAATGATGTTGGCTGTGGGTTTGTTGTATATGGCCTATACTATGTTGAGGTAGGTTCCCTCTATGCCCACTTTCTGGAGAGTTTTTATCATAAATCAGTGTTGAATTTTGTCAAAAGCTTTTTCTGCATCTGTTGAGATGATCATCTGGTTTTTCTTCTTCAATTTGTTAATATGGTGTATCACATTGATTGATTTGCATATATTGAAGAAGCCCTGCATCCCTGGGATAAATCCCATTGGATTATGGTGCATGATCCTTTTAATGTGTTGTTGGATGCTGTTTGCTAGTATTTTGTTGAGGATTTTTGCATCTATATTCATCAGTGATACTGCTCTGTAATTTTCTTTTTTTGTAGTTTCTCTGTCTGGTTTTGGTATCAGGGTGATGGTGGCCTCCTACAATGAGTTAGGGAGTGTTCCTTCCTCTGCAATTTTTTGGAAGAGTTTGAGAAGTATGGGTGTTAGCTCTTCTCCAAATGTTTGATAGAATTCACCTGTGAAGCCATCTGGTCCTGGACTTCTGTTTGTTGGAAGATTTTTAATCACAGTTTCAATTTCAGTGCTTGTGATTGGTCTGTTCATATTTTCTATTTCTTCCTGGTTCAGTCTTGGAAGGTTATACCTTTCTAAGAATTTGTCCATTTTTTCAGGTTGTCCATTTTATTGGCATAGAGTTGCTTGTAGTAGTCTCTTATGATGCTTTGTATTTCTGCGGTGTCCATAGTAACTTCTCCATTTTCATTTCTAATTTTATTGATTTGAGTCCTCTCCCTCTTTCTTGATAACTCTGGCTAAAGGTGTATCAATTTGGTTTATCTTCTCAAAGAACCAGCTTTTAGTTTTATTGATCTTTGCTATTGTTTTCTTTTCTCTATTTCATTTATTTCTGCTCTGATCTTCATGATTTCTTTCCTTCTACTAACTTTGGGTTTTGTTTGTTCTTCTTTCTCTAGTTCCTTTAGGTGTAAGGTTAGTTTGTTTATCTGAAGTTTTTCTTGTTCCTTGAGGTGGGCTTGTATTGCTATAAACTTACCTCTTAGAACTGCGTTTGCTGCATCCCATAGGTTTTCAATCGTCGTGTTTTCATTGTCATTTTTCTCTAGGTATTTTTTGATTTCCTCTTTGATTTCTTCAGTGATCTCTTGGTTATTTAGTAACGTATTGTTTAGCCTCCATGTGTTTGTGTTTTTCACATTTTTTCCCCTGTAATTGATTTCTAATCTCATAGCATTGTGGTCGGAAAAGATGCTAGATATGATTTCAATTTTCTTAAATTTATCGAGGCTTGATTTGTGACCCAAGATGCGATCTATCCTGGAGAATGTTCCGCGTGCACTTGAGAAGAAAGTGTAATCTGCTGTTTTTGGATGGAATGTCCTATAAACATCAATTAAATCTATCTGGTCTATTGTCATTCAAAGCTTGTGTTTCCTTATTAATTTTCTGTCTGGATGATCTGTCCATTCGTGTAAGTGAGGTGTTAAAGTCCCCCACTATTATTGTGTTACTCTCAATTTCCTCTTTTATAGCTGTTAGCAGTTGCCTTATGTATTGAGGTGTTCCTCTGTTGGGTGCATATATATTTATAATTGTTATATCTTCTTCTTGCATTGGTCCCTTGATCATTATGTAGTGTCCTTCCTTGTCTCTTGTAACATTCTTTATTTTAAAGTCTATTTTATCTGATATAAGTATTGCTACTTCAGCTTACTTTTGATTTCCATTTGCATGGAATATCTTTTTCCATCCCCTCACTTTCAGTCTGTCTGTGTCCCTAGGTCTGAAGTGGATCTCTTGTAGACAGCATATATATGCATCTTGTTTTTGTATCCATTCAGCGAGCCTGTGTCTTTTGGTTGGAGCATTTAATCCATTCACGTTTAAGGTAATTATCGATATGTATGTTCCTATTACCATTTTCTTAATTGTTTTTGTAGGTCTTTTTCTTCTCTTGTGTTTCCCACTTAGAGAAGTTCCTTTAGCATTTGTTGTAGAGCTGATTTGGTGGTGCTGAATTCTCTTAGCTTTTGCTTGTCTGTAAAGTTTTTGATTTCTCTGTCAAATCTGAATGAGATCCTTGCCGGGTAGAGTAATCTTGGTTGTAGGTTCTTCCCTTTCATCACTTTAAATATATCATGTCACTCCCTTCCAGCTTGTAGAGTTTCTGCTGAGAAATCAGCTATTAACGTTATGGGAGTTCCCTTGTATGTTGCCATTTTTCCCTTGTTGCTTTCAATAATTTTTCTTTGTCTTTAATTTTTGTCAGTTTGATTACTATGTGTCTTAGCATGTTTCTCCTTGGGTTTATCCTGCCTGGGACTCTCTGTGCTTCTTGGACTCTCTCTTCTCCTTCTGGGGCCCCTATAATGCGAATGTTGTTGCATTTAATGTTGTCCCAAAGGTCTCTTAGGCTGTCTTCATTTCTTTTTATTCTTTTTTCCTTATTCTTTTCGATGGCAGTGAATTCTACCATTCTGTCTTCCAGGTCACTTATCCATTCTTCTGCCTCAGTTATTCTGCTATTGATTCCTTCTAGTATATTTTTCATTTCAGTTATTGTATCGTTCATCTCTGTTTGTTTGTTCTTTAATTCTTCTAGCTGTTTGTTCTTTAATTCTTCTAGGTCTGTATTAAACGTTTCTTGCATCTTCTCAATCTTTGCCTGCATTCTTTTTCCGAGGTCCTGGATCATCTTCATTATCATTATTCTGAATTCTTTTTCTGGAAGGTTGCCTATCTCCACTTCATTTAGTTGTTTTTCTGGGGTTTTATCTTGTTCCTTCTTCTGGTACATAGTCCTCTGCCTTTTCATTTTGTCTGTCTTTCTGTGAATGTGGTTTTTGCTCCACAGGCTGCAGGATTGGAGTTCTTCTTGCTTCTGCTGTCTGCCATCTGGTGCATGAGGCTATCTAAGAGGCTTGTGCAAGCTTCCTGATGGGAGGAACTGGTGGTGGGTATCGCTGGCTGTTGCTCTGGTGGGCAGAGCTCAGTAAAACTTTAATCTGCTTGTCTGCTGATGGGTGGGGCTGGGTTCCCTCCCTGTTTGTTGTTTGGCCTGAGGCGACCCAACACTGGAGCCTACCCGGCTCTTTGGTGGGGCTAATGGTGGACTCTGGGAGGGCTCATGCCAAGGAATACTTCCCAGAACTTCTGCTGCCAGTGTCCTTGTCCTCATGGTGAGACACGGCCACTGCCTGCCTCTGCAGGAGAACCTCCAATACTAGCAGGTAGGTCTGGTTCAGTCTCCTATGGGGTCACTGCTCCTTCCCCTGGGTCCCAATGTGCACACTACTTTATGTGTGCCCTCCAAGAGTGGAGTCTCTGTTTCCCCCAGTCCTGTTGAAGTCCTGCAATCAAATCCCGCTAGTCTTCAAAGTCTGATTCTCTAGGAAGTCCTCCTCCCATTGCCAGACCCCCAGGTTGGGAAGCCTGACGTGGGGCTCAGAAACTTCACTCCAGTGGGTGGACTTCTGTGGTATAAATGTTCTCCAATTTGTGACTCACCCACCCAGCAGTTATGGGATTTGATTTGATTGTGATTGCGCCCCTCGTACCATCTCACTGCAGCTTCTCCTTTGTCTTTGGATGCGGGGTATCTTTTTTGGTGAGTTCCAGTGTCTTCCTATCGATGATTGTTCAGCAGTTAGTTGTGATTCCAGTGCTCTTGAAAGAGGGAGTGCTGAAATCACCCCATTTAAATGCATGTCTTACAGTGGCTTCTTTTTCATCACACCACGTATCACTACTGGACACCTGTAGCTGTTCACTGGCTGTCGCCCCATGGAAACATGAACACTGTGGAAGGGACTTCTTGTTTACTACTTTGTCCCCTGGTCATGTTAGATGCCTGGTAAATTTAACCTTATGAGCCAAAAACTACTTAGGCTTTTTCACTTTTATACAGCATGCTACATTTGTTGTTAACTTATACAATAGTTATGGGCTGAATTGTCTTCCTCCAAATTCATACATTGAAGTCCTAACACCTTAGCACCTCAAAATGTGACTGTATTTGGACAGTCTTTAAATAGGTAACTAAAAAAAATCATATATCTGATAAGGGATTGACACCTAGAATATACAAAGAACTCCTACAACTCAACAACAAGGAAAAACCAAACAACACAATCATAAAAAGAGCAAAGAACTTGAATAGACATTTCTCAAAAGTTAATATACAATGGCCAATAAGCACATGAAAAGATGCTAAGCATCACTAATCATAGGGAAATGCAAATCAAAACCAACCACTATGAGATACCACGTTGTACCCATTAGGAAGGCTATTATCAAAAAACCAAAACCAAAAACAAAAGCCAAAAAAAAAAAAAAAAAGATAACCACATAGGAAGAGGCAAGGAAAGATCTTCCTCTGGAGATTTCAGGGAGGGCAGGGCCCTGTGGACACCGTGCGTTCAGACTTCTAGCCTCCAGAACTGTGAGACAATAAATTTCTCTTGTTCTGAGATACCAGGTATGTGGTCATTCCTTACAGCAGTCTAGGAAACTAAGATGCCTATCAAATTGGCAAAGTTTTGGTTTGTCTGTCTGTTTATTTTTAATTAAAACACCCATTGTTGGGCCCAAAACGTAGAAGAATGGGCACTCTCACACACTTCCCATAACAGTAATTTTATTAGGTAGACATTCATTTTTTTCTTTTTGACTATATCACGTTTCTAAATTTTCAATAATGAGAGTATAGGTATATTTTTTCCAAAAGAAAAAAATTTTATTTTTAAATCCACTATCATCACCATTATTTAACATTTTCTGCAAGTTCTAGTCAAGGTACAATAAACTATAATAAAATATTTATTACATACATGTTAAGAGTTAAAAGTTATGACATATATGTTTATTCCTGAGTCTTTTATACAACAAAAGTATAAAAATTTTATGTGACAAAAATATAAAAGACCCAGGAAGAAACATTACAAAAGGAGTTCAAGAGACCCCTGGGTTTTATTTTCTTTATCAACTTGGAAAGCTGATTCTAAATGTACATGTAAAAGAAAAGGACTCAGCATAATCAAGACCCTTCTGATGGACAAGGAAGAAAGGAAGCCTTCTCTAACAGACATCAAGAGTAATCATGAAGCTATAATAATGAAGACTGTATGATACTAGCAGAGGTAGAGAAATTAGCCAACCAACTAGAAGAAAGACCCTCATATATATGGAAGTCTGACAGCTGACAGCATGGCAGATCAATGAGCAAAGGAGGAATTAGCCAAAAGTAGGAATTGGGGGAGGAGGGCATGTGGGGAAGAAGGTCATCCAGGTAGAAAATAATGAAATTAGATCCTTACCTCATACCAGTCACAAAATTAACTCCACATGGACTAAGAACTCAATGTTAAAAACAAAACTTTAAAGCTTTTAGCAGAATATATAGGTGAACCTTTCTGCACTTGTACTAGAGAAAGATTTGTTTAACAAGACATAAAGGGCTTCCCTGGTGGTGCAGGGATTAAGAATCTGCCTGCCAATGCAGGGGACATGGGTTCGAGCCCTGGTCCGGGAAGATCCCACATGCCGCGTTGCAACTAAGCCTGTGCGCCACAACTACTGAGCCTGCGCTCTAGAGCCCATGAGCCACAACTACTGAGTCTGCGCACCACAACTACTGAAGCCCGCATGCCTAGAGCCTGTGCTCTGCAACAGGAGAAGCCACCGCAATGAGAAGTCCACACACCGCAACAAAGAGTGGCCTCCGCTTGCCGCAACTAGAGAAAGCCCACACGCAGCAATGAAGACCCTACGCGGCCAAAAATAAATAAATAAAATAAATCAATTTATATTAAAAATAGACTTAAAAAGCACTAATTACAAAAGACTGATACGTTTGAATAAGTTAAAAATAAGACCTTTTTTCATCAAAAGATCATCTCTCTCTCCAAAGCTTGGGGGCTGATATACTACAATCTAGGGAGATGCCTTCCCTCCAAAGTTGCATTTTCCTTAGGGTTAAAAAGGTTTGTGTGTTACAAATGGGAAGTTGCCAAGGAGAGTTCAGCAGTGGTCCCATGCTTTCTGGGGCTCTCTGCCCTGAGGGTCACCTCCTCCTCACTATTTAAAGTATAATTGATCCCCACAAGGATCTGGTCTTCCAGCTTTTCGCCAATACACCTTAGAAAAATGGATAAACCCAAAGGACATGAGCTCACAGTACAAAATAATTAGACACCTTCAGACAACTATGAAAGAAAGCCAGCAATACATGTATATATAAATAATAAAATATATCAACTATAATTTATAATACATATATAATGCAATAATATATAATATATAATATTCTGAAGGCAAATAATTAAACATATGGACCAAGAATTTCAAATAAGCCTAATAAGCATATTTAAGAAGATAAAGAATCTATTAACAATGTGAAAAACAGGAAATTCCTGAAGAAGAAAAAGGAGGAAAGGGGAGAAAGAAAAACCAAATTAAAATATTGGATATGAAAACAATAATAATTGAAATAAAAGGTGTAATAGATACATTAGAAACAATAAAATAAATACAGCAGAAGGAAATCTACTAAAAAATTAATTGGTAAGAATAAGATCAGAATGGGAAACTATCCTAGGAGCAGAGGATAGGAAGAAAATACAAGGAGACAGAAAACATAAAATAAGACCCAAGGAGTAGTAAGGATAGACTTTTTGAAGAAATAATGTATATAAATTTCTCAGAATTAAAGAAAAATGAAAAACACAAATTTGAAGGGCTCAAATAATGCCCCCAATACTCATACCTAGAGACACTGGAGTGACATTTAACACATATAAAACTCAAAGATATTTGCTGATGTTTGAAACTGCTTGTGTCTTTCACTTGAAAACCGTCTTAGGCCACGCTTTTTCTCAGTTTATCTCTTAGTGTTGCTCCACTGTCTTCTGGCATGGAATGCTGAGGTGAAGAAATCTGAGGAGAGCTTAGCACTTTTCCCCTTATAACAAGTGACCTGATTTTTTGTTGCTTTCTCTGCGGTGGAAAGTGGGGAGAGGGTTACAACCTGGCCCCTCACGGGCCCCCCCAAGGACACGCTCTCTGCACACAGAGAGCTGCTGCGCTAAGAAATCCCAGCTGTGCCCCCGTGTCCCAATCCAGAGGCTGCCGTTCCCTCCGGAGGGTAACCTCCTGTCTTCCGCTGAGGTGGGTGAGACGCAGGCCCATGCTTCACGGTGTGGGCGAGAGGATGTAAAGAGCTGGCTGGCGTTTGCTGTTAATTTTATCATTAAAAAAAGTTTTGCTATGGGACATTTCAAACGTACAAAAGTAGGAGGAATGGTATAACAAGCTGGCTTGTATTCCTCACCCCAATCCCACATCTAGCTGCATCTTAAACCACCCAGCTCTCCATGTGCTGAAGCAGCACCTGCACCCTGTCTTCCATAGGTGAGCAGTACAACAGGTCCTGAGCCCCTGGAAGGTCTGCGTGTAACTCAGTTTGCTTCTTAGATTCCCCAATGCTGATGTAGGGTCCTGCTTTCTTGAACCGGCTGGGTCAGTGTCAGCTCATCCATCGCCTTTCCAGCTCCAGAATTTTATTGCTCTCACACTCTCTTTGTCCTTCTGGTTATGCTTTTTTCTCTATCCCTTTACTACCATTTTTGTGGGAGGGAATGGAGGCCAACACCAAGTTCAACCTGCCATCTTCAAGCAAACATTGATTAACTTCTTGAATTGAGTACTTTCTCATGTATGTGGCTCTCTTGATTAATTTTCTTGTATGTTACATTTTCAAAGACATTAGCAATTATCTATTTCAAAGACATTAACAATTATCTATTGAGCACTTATTAAATAACTTATGTATATTAATTTATTTAGTATTTTCAACGACATATATTACACTTTACTACTACTGTTACCCTATCTGACAGATGAGGAAACTAAACATTTGAAGAGCTCGCATGGCACTCACGGTTTTAAGGATCTGGGATTTGAGCCCAAGACCTAAAGCCCAGGCTCCAAATCACTGTGGATCCTGCATCCCATTCCTTTAACCCTCTGAGATTGGCCCTTCAGCTGGTCTAGGGTCTCCAACACATGCCCGGGTAATAGACTCTTGCTCAAATTCCACAGCTTTAAAATCAAGGAAGCACTTTGGACCAAGCCAGGCTGGCCTGGGTGAACTGAGTGGTCAGGGAAGGACACAGGGCTCCATACGCCACAAAGCCGTATCATACATCAGAAACAAGACTGACAAGGTGCACTTGCTCCAGACGGGAGGAGACCTGGCCCAGGGGCCCCTCAGCCCACCTGCCCAGGCTTCTGTATCTCAGGAAGTCAGCTGAGCTTCTAAAGGCTGACAACATTCACACCCTCAGACCCACCCTCTGCAAGCAGTGCTCACTGAGGGGGCTCTCAGGGGTTCCCTCTGGGGCTTACCCATGTGGTATCCGTGTCTGGCTCCTCAGTCAAGACAAATCTACTAAGAAAACCTGTCTTCGATCGCTCACACTACTCCTATCTCCAATTTGGCTGTCTTCACACTAGCATTAGACGTTTTCAGAAAAACAATCAAGTCTTCAGTTAAAAAGACTGAAACAAACAATAAAACAGAAATAAAGCAAGAAAAGAAATTATCTCTAGGTTGAAAGTCAGTGAAGAAAACAAGAAGAAAGATTTGTTAAGGCTTCTGGGGGTTTAAAAAAAACAGTGGCATCAAACAATCCAGAGTGAAATCCCACGGCAAACTTCAAGAGACCGTCCACTGTCACATGTAAACCTGTGTCGAGTGGGAAGGTAAGATGTTTTCTTTTAATTCTGTAACATACTTATTTATGCACTGCACACATCCTGGAAGCATGGGGACATGGAGATGAAGAGGACAGTTTATAAACACGAAAAGAAAAAAAAAAAAAGGACTTACTGTGGACTGTGTTTGTGCCATGTATTCACCCTCCATTTTGTTCAGACGTATGTTTGTGTCCTCAAGCAGTTCTTGAATATTTTCAGTGTGCCGCTTTTGAAGTTCAAACTTTTCCTTTTCCATTTCTGCTACAGCATTGTGGAGCTACACGGTGAAATCAAAAACTGACTCTTTCACTACTATTATAGAAGAGACTATTTTGCAATTCAGAAAAAAATGTTTTCCTATATTTCTCTATTTATTTATATGGTGACCTGAACAACAAAAGATATAAAACTCATAAATAAACATTCAAAGTAAAGATATCACGTAAAGAGCATGATTAAGAAACAATTTTTTGTTTACTTTCCTGAATTGAAAATTTTAATGGATAAACAAATATTAAATGGAATTATCCACCTCAGGTAAAAACAGTAAATAAATCAGAAAGATAATAGAATGCATCAGCTAAACAACACTAGTATTAGGCTGAAATCAGAAAACAGAAATATTTATAATATTGTTATTGTTTAGGAATATTACCTCACTGTCTGTATTTTCATCTTAGTTGCATGAAATTTTGCACAAGAGTAATGTTAAAAATGCTTTATCCTTCACCCTAACCCCCAATGAGAAACTATTTTTTTTTTTTTTCTATTTTTTAATTTTTATTTTATTTATTTATTTATTTTTTGGGGGGTATGCGGGCCTCTCACTGTTGTGGCCTCTCCCGTTGCGGAGCACAGGCTCCGGACTCGCAGGCTCAGTGGCCATGGCTCACGGGCCTAGCTTCTCCGCGGCATGTGGGATCTTCCCGGATCGGGGCACGAACCCGTGTCCCCTGCATCGCCAGGCGGACTCTCAACCACTGCGCCACCAGGGAAGCCCGAGAAACTATTTTTATCCATCCCATAACCTATACAAAAGTGGACACAAAGATGGTATTTATAAAACAAAGAGAGTTCTCTAGGGAGAACTCTATGTCCTCATGCATACTGGTCTTTTTTTATGAAGATTATGTATACATGTTTAAACGGATGAAGCTCTAAACTATCGATGTAACTGAGGTAAGGAAACCAAAGTTCAAAGGACAGGTTCCAAAGGGAGTTGAACACCTGTGCTCTCAGACTCATGGGCGTTTGTTCACTTTCATGGGAGGGGAATTCAGAATCTAATTCCTCTCCCCTGCATCCAATCCCAGACTCATTCAAGGTTGGGTGGGGGGCAGGAGTCCAAAATAGTCTAAAAGATACATTTTACTTCCCATTCATGAGTAGGTGAGACAGACAAGGGTATGACACATGCACAGAGACGTTATTTGACTAGGAAGATACTGGAGGGACAGGGAAAACCCTGAGAGATGGTGGAAACGAGAGGAGAAGACAGGCCATAACTACACCTGTTAGTGGGAAGGGTCCCAGGAGCTTTCCTTCTAGTTTCTGGCTGAACAGGAAGAGCAAGGATGGCTCAGTAATAGCCGTACAGAAGATCCTGGGGTTTCACAGATTTAACAAATGCAATTTTGACTATTTGTAAGTGGTCTCCCAAATCACTGATATGGTATATTTCTTTGCCAAGGTATACGTTTTAAACTGGTGTCATGTCTGGTATTCAGAAGTCAGTCACTTGTCTGGCACGTGAATGCAGCCAAGCCCACAGCGCCTGCATCTCAGAGCTGCTTCGCAGCTGCTGACTGACGTGCACAGCAACACTGATAAAGGGTGTAAGGAGTCACTTGGAAGGTCACGGTGGTTTCTTCACGTGTGTGGTCCCCCAAACGTCCCACGCCACACGCCGCCTGAACGTCAAACCCCTGCTGTATGCAGGAGCCCGTTGCGTGCAGCGCCTTCTCGGGGGCACCACCGTCGCTTTCTCAGGCCGGTGCCTGCTGCCCCTGGGGCGCGTCTGCAGTCAGCCTGAGCCCTTTAAAGCTCACCCGGGGGTTTAGAGCAGAGCCCACAGGGTGAGCGCAGCCAGAGCACAAGTGTGCTAGAACTCGCCTAGCCGTTTGAGGAGCGGACAGGCGCACTTGGACTAGCGGTCTGACTGGGGCCTAATCGCGCCACCGGGTGTCTGCTCTGGACCATCCGCGGTGCTCAGGCCCCAACGTAAACGGTGTCGTCCAAAGAATACGGTCGGCCCTCCGCACCCACAGGTCTCACATCCACGGACTTAGCCAACTAACTGCAGAGCGAATTTTGACTGCATACGTCCAACACGTTTTATTAGCATCTACCATATGTCAAGCAAATGCGTCACCGAGAGCTTCCCCAAGCTTAGCAATGAACTGGAGTCCAGGTCACTCGGCCCGGGAGCCTTTAGAGGGCAAACATTCCCCTGAGGCATAAACTGCTTAAGCAGCAAATATTATTAGGCATGTTCTAAAGTACAAACCTTGCTAAGCCATAGGATGCCATCATGGCCCTGACAATAAGGGGATCTATAAACCCACAAGGAGATATTTTAGCCAGGGTTTGGCAACGGGTTGAGGGGATGCAAAGGCCCTCTCAGTACCCTACCGATTGGTCTACAGCCTGGACATTTGACCACGTACTTGCCTCACGCCAGAGGAGGCCCAGAGGAACCAGGAATCTGTCCAAATAGAAGAAAAAGTATCGTAAAAGCCAACAGGTTAATGGTGTAGCCACTCTGGAAAACAGTATGGGAATTCCTTGAAATGTTAAACACAGAATTAGCACATAACCCAGAAATTCCACTCTTAATTATATACCTGTGATATAACAGAAATATATATATATATATATATATTGGTCTCTGCCCCCAATTCCTGGCTCTGAGGTCCTATATCCCTTGGGATTTCCTGGGTGACAAGAGTGTCTTTGGTTCCAAGGAGGCGACTCTGGGTGGGCTCCTGGGCAGCTTCAGGATGGGGGCTGGTCACCCGAAAGACCAAGCCATCCATGATCAGAAGCCGGGAACTTTCATCGCACCCTCATCCTCCAGGAAGGGGAAAGGAGCTGAAGATTACATTTATGGTCAATCATCCCCACATGATAAAGCCTCCATAAAAATCCCAAAAGTACAGCGTTTAGAGAGCCTCCAGGTGGGTGAACAGCCGGTGCCGGGAGAGCAGTGTGCCAGGAGGGCGCGGGGAAGCTCTGCGCTCCTTCCCACATACCTGGCCCTGTGCATCTCTTCATCTGGCTGCTCACCTGCGTCTCTTATTATATCCCTTACAATAAAAGGGTTAAATGGTGGAATGTCAGTGAGTGCTTCCCTACATTCTGTAAGCCATTCCAGCAAATCATGGAATCCAGGGAGGAAGTGGTGAGAACTCCTATTTATAGCCGCTTGGTCAGACGTACAGGCAACAACCTGGGACTTTCGACTGACGTTGAAGTGGGCGCACTCTTGTGGGACTGAGACCTTAACTTGTGGGATGTGATACTGATTCTAGGTAAATAGTGTCAAATTTAATTGAATATAGGACATCCAACTGGCGTCAAAGGGAATTGCTTGATGTGTGCAGAGCCCACACATTTGGCGTCAGAAGTGCTATGAGGGGCGAGGAAAGGAAAATGCAGGCAGTGCTTCTCCCTCGTCAATAGCCAAGACAAATGAAAACACAGGTCCACACAAAAACTTGTACACAATTTTCATAAAAGCATTATTATCCAAAAAGTGGAATCAAATGTCCACCAACTGGTGACACGTGGTACATCAACACAATGGAATATTATTTGACCATAATATGGATTGAACTACTGATTCATGCTACAACATGGAGGAAACTTAAGAACATTATGATAAGTGAAAGAAGCCAGTAACAAAATGCCATGTATTGCATGATTTTATAGGCCAAAGTGTGGAGACAGAAAGTGGATGAGTGGTTGCAGAGGGTAGAGGAAGGGAACATGGGAAGAGAGTGACAGCGGGTACCAGGTATCTTCTGGGCTGACAGGAATGCCCTGAAAACCATACAGTGATGATGGTGGCAGGACCTTATGAACAGACTGAAAACCACTGAATTGTACACTCTAAGAGGGTAGATTTTATGGCATGTGAGTCATAACTCAATTTTTTAAAAGGCCCATAGATTACAAACAGCATGGCAGAGTCGGGTAACTGGCACAGTTTTGTGCAACCAGTAGAGAAGTGTAAGAAGGGGAGCAGGATTGCGGCAGAGGAGGAGAGGCTTCAGCGGTGACCAGCGTCTCAATCACAAAGAGCCTCGTCACCCCAAGGGCCACTGGGAACCACTGGGGTGATTCACGGTGACGAGGACCACCAGATCTGTGTTTCAGAAAGACTGCCGACATGGCTGTGTCATGGGGTACAGACTGAGGCGGTGCCGAGGGTCCAGTTACAGTGACAGAGGCCAGAGACACGGTCTCCAGACCTAGGGGAGGGACAATGTGAATAAATCATAACAAATGGAACAGAAGTGTGAGTGATTAGGTGTGAGAGGTGAGGCAAAAGAAGAGTGTGCAGCAGCCAGCAGATGCCACCACCATTGGGAACAGGGAGAAGGGGAACCTCAGGAGGAGGCTGCTTCAGCAACAAAGGAAGAAGATGGAGTTTGGGGAGAATGATGGAATTTAGATCAAGGAGAGATCCATTTTTTTCCCACAGCTTTATTAACGTTAGCAGCTTTATTCACATACCATACAGAGCACCAATTTAAATCAGCCAGTTCAAGGGTTTTTTGTATAGTCACAGACTTACGCAACCATCACCAAAATCAATTTTATCACCCCAAAAGAACACCTGTGCTCTTTAGCTATCATGTCCCTCATCTCTCCGCCTCTACAGATTTGCCTATTCTGGACATTTAATACAAACAGAGTCATAGAACTGGTCTTTTATAATTGGCTTTTTTCACTTAGCATGATGTTTTCAAGGTTCACCCATGTTGTAGCGTGTACCATACCAGTCCTTCATACCTTTCCACTGCCCAGCAATATTCCATTGTATTAATATACTACATTTTATTTATCCACTCAGCAGTTGGTTTCTACTTTTTGGTTTTCATATGAATAATACTGCTATGAACATTCATGTATAACTTTTTGTGCAGACACATGTTTTCATTTCTCTTGGGTATGTAGGTTGGAAAGGCATTGCTGCGTCAATCATAGGATAACTCTAAAAAAGCTAAAAAGGAGAGATCTTAACTAGGTAGTTGGATACCTGGGCCTTAAAGTGAGAAACGTAGGATGGAGAATTCTACGAGGGAGTACACACACATACACACACACACACATCACCTCACCTCACCTTGGCGGTACAGATACTTCACACTTTCTGAATGGATGACCGCATAAATCACGACATACATCTATCCTCTGCTTACTCATTTTTGGCACCTACCCTGCTTGCACCAGGCATTCATCTCTGCCCAGATTTACATGCAACTGTACTTCACAAAAAAGACCTTTCACCACATTTGCGGTGTTTCACATCCACTAATCACCGTGTTAACTGTAAGAAAGAGCTGCTGGTCCAGCTGAAAGCATAAAATGCACCCTTGTGCATGGCAGGAGACAGAGACTCTTCTCTGCAAACACCAGACAACTTAAACTGGGGAAGAAGGAACTGGGGGAAAAGGAGTCAGGGGCTACTATGAACACAATGGAACTGACGCAAGCAGAAAAATATGCCAAATTTATAGAAAAGATAAAACCACTCAAATGAAAATGCAACTAGAAAAGAGCTAAGTCTGCCCCTCTGAACACGGGCCCTTCCCAGGCTGGCACTGAAGCTGCCACAGCCAGGACAGATCAGACCCGTGTCTGCCTGGGAAGGCATCAGAGCTTCAGGAAAACAGAATGAACCCAGATTAATCGGGAACTATGAATCGGGAGGAGGAGTTAACCGCAGATCTTTATCACAGAGCTCCTCAGAAGAAGTAACGCGCTTCCTTCCTCTTACATACGTACTGTGACGTCAACTAATGGCTAAGGGCTCCTAATGAAAGTACTGCATGTGACTATGTAAGACTCGTTCATAATGAGCACTTTTTACATTACTCTTGGCGCTGCTGAATTTTATGAAAATATTTTTCAGAATTAAATGCTCCTCCAAGAATAAGCCATCCACTACTGATTTTGTTTACATCAAAAACAAATTTATGCTACAAATATTGTGTTACCTGAGATTTCAGAAAAGAAATGATCCAGGGCCTACATCCCAAGTTTAAACAGTTTAACTTCCAAAAACTACCTGCTTTTACAGCCCTGCTAATTTCACTTAAAATCTATTGGCTCTGACAAAACATTCAGAACCTTAATTAAATTCAAGAATTCTTAAGAGTCACTTTTCTAAGTGAAAACTAGTTCACAAACCATTAAAATTCCAGAAGAAATATACCAAAACACGAACAGCTATTTCTAGTTAGTCTAGAATATTAAGTTATTTTTATTTTTTCAAACATTTCTGTATATTTTGTGAACACCCATTATTTTTATAATTAAATTTGTTCCGTTAAAGTACAACCCTTTATATTTTTCCATAACTGTTTTATTTTATGTGGCTTACCTTTTTTTCCCAATCATTATTCAGAGATTCTGTACTTTGTTCACATATCTTTTTTAACTCTGCAATCTGGTTATCTTTGGTCTCTCTGATAACTTGACATTCACGTATGAGGGTCTGAACTGTCAAAAATGATGAAAACATAGTTAAACCAATTCTAGCTGCCACGTTAAGAGTCTGATGATAATAAAAGCATAGCGCACCAGTTAACAGATCATTTCATTTCCCTCCAAGTCTTATCCGTTCTCTCCCCTAAAATCTCTCTTACTCTTTCCTCTCTTCTTCTCATTTCCACCACCACAGCCTTGGCTGAATCCCCCGTTACTCACTCCCTCGACAACGTGAGCAGTGTGCTGGCCTCGGTACCGTTCCCCTCCAGCGGATCCTCCGGCGCTGTGAAGAGGTCTTCCTACAGTGCAGATCCCGTAGCGCCACCCCCAGACTTAAAATCACCCCGCAGCTCCCCTCCCCTACAAGACGGCGGCCAAAAACCTCTGGCGGGAGAACAGCTCCTCATGATGTGGCTGCTTTCTGGCCTCATCTTTTGCCACTTCCATATGTTTAAACTCATGAACGTACCAGCCTATCTGCAGATCCCTGAGGCCATGTCCGCACCTGCATGGCTGCCCAAATGCGATCACTGATCTACCTGACAGGCCCAGCCTTCCCTGATGCAACACTGCGCATCTTTAGTCTCGGCCCAAGTCGCGCCTCATTATGGACTGTTCGCCAACCAGGCTCCTCCTCTTGCAGGGGCGGAAAGAAGCTCCTCTTTCTTCCCTGTGAGCCTCACAGATTTCTCCTCTAAGTCACTTATTACATTATGTGTTATAGTGGTTTACTTGCTTATTTCCTGAGGAGAAAGATATTTCAACTTTTTATCCACAGAGCAAAAGAGTGGCACAGAGGCAAGTACTCCCAACTATGTGTACTGAGTGCATGGATGAAGAGCCGTCGTTACAACATGCTGCTGCTGGGCACACTAAAATCGCTGCCAAAGTTTGTGTGACTAAAACAAAATACGCTTTAAATTATATAAAAGATTTCCCTTTTAAATCATTTAAATTTCTACTCTTTAAAAATGCTTTAAGCTGTCATTGATTCAAGTGAAAATGTGTTTAATATATTCATGTCATCTGGATGGCAAAATTAATTCAGCTGTGTATCTGCTTGAATGCAATATTTTCTTAGCTTACTGAATATGTTTTTATTCACTTACTGCAAGATAGCAAAATTTTCATAAACATTTACATAGAAATTTCTTTCACTCTTATATCTCAACCGTGCGACAAATAAGGTGAGAGGGAGAAGAATCCAAGTTAACCTAATATTAGTCTAGCATCTACAACTTCACAATTCTAAAATTAAAACTAAGCCCTGTTTGCAAGTCAAAAAGCCTTAGGAAATAATATTTTTAAACCTTAGGCATGTTTAAACTGCCTGGTTTGAATCAGGGTAAAAAACGAAAACCTAGAAATAAATTTTAAATATTTTTGTAGCCACTGGAATTTGGAGCGGCTCAAGGAAAACCTCTCCACTTTCCTCTTATTCATCACCTACCTCTTATCATTCACCAGACCCTTCAAAATTTCTTCTTCCGTCCCATTCTCACTACTCCCCCTGCCATCGTTCAGATATTCTGGGTCCTCATCATCTTACACACAAAATTCCAGAAGCATGGAAGCATAACATCCTTGAGTTGAAGGGACTTCATATATATTACTTATCTAATGGCGCCATTTTATAACAAGTAAGCCGAGGTGCAGAGACTTGCTGATGTGACACAGCAGACGCTGAACAGCAGGTCTGGGATTAGAGACCAAGTTTCCTAATAAGTGGGGTGCTCGCCTCTCTCTCCCTCTCTCTCTCCGCCTCTCTCTCTCTGTCTCTCTCTCTCACTCCATTCTGCCTCTGACTATTTTAACAGACTGGGAATTGGCCTCACCATGTTCCACATGCCCACTGTTACCAGACTACTCCACCCAAAATATGAGGTCCTAAAACTCACCTCTCAAAAATCTTTTCTGACTCCCCAGCATCTATGGGATAAACTTGAAACTTCTAAATCTGAAATTCAAGGTCATGCTTAGGTCATGCCAAGTCACCTATCTTAATCTTTTTCAGTCTGTCTCTTAATGTATAGGATCTCCACTCTAGATACATGGTTTTGAAGCATCCCTTCCACAACTTACCAATATCACATTCCTATCCCAGTACCTGGAACTCTTCTCTCAACTAACCCAATCTTACAAAATATTTTCAGCACTCTCCCTAATGACTGTCTGTTGCATTTCAATGCAACTATAGTCATAGTTAATTTAACACTTGATTACATGTTTTCTTTTCCTTCATAATGAAAGTGTAAATGGGGAATACTTTTTAAATGTTTGTTCTGTCGATCACAATACTAGCATATACTATAAGGCATAAAGATACTTAATGGAATGAATTTTATTAGACCAAAAGGAGTAATTTCTCTAGACTTCCTTGTGAAAGCCAGTAAGTTCTAATTCTATGACTGACCTATGGCAGCTCCAGCCCAGTGAAGAGGGAGAGAATTAAGAAGGAGTAACAGTTACAGACTCTTCCAAATCTTTAACCAAACCAACCACCATTGCTACCACACACACACACACACACACACACACACACAGAGTTTTTCTTAAGTCCTGTAGAAGCTCACATCAACAGATCGACTGATGGAAACCCACTTAAACATTCCCTTCTCATACTACAAAAGGTCAGAAATAAAATTTTACTTTATACAAGCACTAAAATAAAATGGAAGTGTTATTAAAAGGTTTATTTATTTATTTATTTATTTATTTTTTTTGCGGTATGTGGGCCTCTCACTGTTGTGGCCTCTCCCGTTGCGGAGCACAGGCTCCGGACACGCAGGCTCAATGGCCATGGCTCATGGGCCAAGCCGCTCCGCGGCATGTGGGATCCTCCCAGACCGGGGCACGAACCCGTGTCCCCTGCATCGGCAGGCGGACTCTCAACCACTGCGCCACCAGGGAAGCCCTAAAAGGTTTATATAACAATACAACATCACCTTTCTTTTCAAGTTTTCTAATAGTCTCCTCCGTTTCATTTTGTTTCTTTTTGTATAAAGTTTTCATTTCTTCTATTTCATTATTCTTTCTTTCTAAAATCTGCAAATGAATTTAAAATATTTTAGTATACGATATTGTTCTATGTATGGAACACATAATTTTTTTAAAAAATAGCACAATATTTTTGCAAGTCTATCTCAGCTAATCCCATAAATGGCTTCCCAAAAAAGATGAAAAAATTATACTTTAGTGCATTGACAAAATATTAACTACACTAGAATAATTGATTACCGAAAGAAATGTTATCTGCTTTGAATTTGCATGTACCAATTCTTAAGGAGAATGTAAATGATAAATTAGGTGATTCTCTAAAATATACTTCAGAGATTAAGCCGTCACAAACTAGCAGAGAGAAGCCATCAGAAACTTGATATGTTGATACAGTACAACTCACCTCCCCACCACACTGGGATAGCACATCTGCAGACATGCACATCCCTGAACCCTCCCACTTTCTATCACTTTCATACACAATAACAAGAATTCCCAGACACGTGGGAACATGCGATGCAATAGGCTTCTTTTATATTTAGTTCTGCTATTGGGAATCAAAAAAGTCAGCTCAGAATATGTCAAAAATTGCATGGATATTTTACATCCTTAATTTATATTGTGTCAGAAGTTTTTAAATGAATCATTTAATAAACTTAATTATGATTATATGCTTCTAAGTACATCTATACGCAAAAAAAAAAAAAAAACTAGAGAATAACCAAAGAGTAAGAAAGTTTGCAAGCAGAAAAAAAAATGTGCTAACCAAAGGGAAAAAAGAAAACCAAATTGAGGCAGAAGTATGAACATCCACTTTTCTTGTGGTTGAGGTATATTTCCTATATACCCAAATTCAGTTTTTTAAAAAAGGTTATTCACCAATGTCTAACCAACTTTTTCTGAGTGCTTTTATTACCAGCATTTTACTTTACCTTTCATTGTTTTGGTCCCACCTCTAAGAATGATTAGTAAATAAGAAAAGGAGATAGTTTGAGCCCAATGTCCATAAAGAAGCAAAAAAGGAAAAGAATGTATGCAAATAGATAAAACACTCTCAATTTTATTCCTTCCCAATTCCTAACACTTAGAAAATGGCATACATGCAACAAACGGATGAATACACTTTCCAAATCTAGCATGAGGTCAAGGATTTTATTTATATTTTACCTGGCATTTCAAACTAGTTGCATTGCTTTCTTTTTTCATGCAGAATTTATTTTAAAAGAGAAATTCCTGGAAAGGATTCTATTATTAAATGTTTTTCTTAGAACAGAGCTTTGTAACAGACATACCAAGAAGCCTATTTCAAATTCTATTACCATGATTTTCCCAAATATATTTCTATATTTATTTATCTTATACATCAATAGGTTCTATTTCATTTGGACATATACATATGTTATATTGAAATTATATTACTGAATCTCTAACATATCCATGAAAAAGAACTGTTTTTCTTGAACCATTTAAAGTAAAGTAAAATACTAGTAAGAGCAGAAAGTAATATTTGCCTTTAAAATTTGAATGGAAAAGAGGAAAGGAGAAGGAAAAGGATTCAATATTTTTTCTCTTTCTAATTTTCAGCCAGTGGTTTCCGTCTTGTTGCTCTGAAAGGAGGTGAGCCAAACACGCACCTGACTAAATACTAGCATGTTCTCAGCTCTACGGAAGCACGGGCATGTGATGCTGTGGCCTCAGCTCCCTGTCTCCACCTTTGTCACTTAACTCTGTGAAGCAGGGTCACAGGCTTAGTTCCAAAACAGACAACACCAGGTTTCCATCTGGATCAATTTTCATGAGTTACAAATTCATACATCATATATTAAAATTATACATTATATACCATTACATTTTAAAAATCAATACTAAAATAGTTATAAATTCAAATTCAATGTACAATAATTATAAATTGATGACTTTTGTTGTGCTCATTAAGAAGAAAAATTATACTTCAAAGTACAAATTGAAATACTGTTAAGGCATAAATTCCAACGAGCTACTGAAAAAAAAAAAAGCCTACATTGGCAGTGTTAGCATTACAATGCACACAGTCTATACCAAAGAGAACTAAATACAAGGGTTTCTTTTTAAATTAAAGGGGAAATTTTAGGGACTTCTCTGGTGGTCCAGTGGTTAAGACTCCACACTTCCAATGCAGGGGGCGTGGGTTCGACCCCTGGTCGGGGTACTAAGATCACATGCCGCGAGGTGCGGCCATAAATAAATAAATAAAAAGAAAGGAATTTTTAATTGCCAGAAAACTGAAAGAATCTTAGACCAAAACAAACTCTAGTATTTACAGTTGATGTCTTATTTCAGCCTTTATGAAAGGTAATGATAGAATGTAAAGGACTATAAGAAGACCAGCCTTCCAATGATAGATAAAGAAGAACTAAAAGGTCATGTAAACTACAAGGATTTACATAAATACATCTGTTTAGCAAATGAAGTTTAAAGATCAACTTTTGCTAGGATATTAATTTAGCAAATCCCATTTATAAGATAGACTCCCATAAGTACATAAATAAGTGGATGGATGGATGGATGGATGGATGGTCACAAGACCTAGAATATTTCAAATACTCAATATCAATAAAATAATAAACTGTATATACCCTACCTTCTGAACATCAGCATCATGTTTCTGTTGCAGTTTAAGTTTCTCTTCATGATATTTAGCTTCCATCATTTTTGTTTTCATGTCCAACTTCAAGGAAAATATTTCAAAGGTGTGATTAATTTACTTTTCCCTTTGGCAAAAATACACAAATTAAAATAACTACCTATATGAAAGAGAGTATCATTTTCCACCTTTACCTTATAGCCACTAGTCCAGCAATCATACTACATATACCAATATGTTGGTTACATTCTTTGATTACTTCCAAGCTAATTAAAAGTCTTTTGAGTAAATCTCACTTGACAGGCAAAAGTGAAAATACAGAACTCAGATTCGTCAGTCCACTCCACCGCCAAAAAGCAGTCATTTTAAAGTGATATTTTGCTAAATCCACTTGCTATTTTAGCCTTTGTTTATTATTTTTCAATTGAGTAAGTCTCTATTCAACTTTTTACTTTTTTCTTTTCTCATATCTACGTACTCATTTCTAAATGCTCTTATTTACCTATATACTTAAATATAACAATTTGTGAAAGAATGTCCATATAGGCATATCACTGATAATGCACAGATTTTCCAGTTCTCTCTCCTGGAATTACAGACTCCGACTACCTCAGAGCAGTGACTTCATCTCCTTCCAGCGTCCATCAACAGCTCCTAGCCTCCTAGACTCCTCAGACTGACACCTGACCCACTAGTGTTCTGAGCAAAGCCAGCAAAATGTAACCAACACTTGTTAACAATAATGAGTGCATCTTAGGATTAAAAGAATAATAGTGACAGGTTTTAAGAAGAACAACAGAAAACTGATTATCTTAAGTGTGAAAGTATTTGACCTGATTCCTTACTATTTAAAAGAGTATGTACATTGGAGTCTGACAGGCCTCATTTTTAACTCTAATTCTAATCCCACTAGACATTAACTGTGGTGACTTTGGGCAGGTCACCATTCTGAGATTCTATTTCCTCTTCTAATAGTTAAGGATAATTAAAGGATAATCTTACCTCAGTGAGTTGTGAAAATTATATTCAATGACATCATTTAAGTAACCATAGTCAGTACAATGACTGGTACAAAGTAGGTATGCAAAAAAAATTAGTCTACAACCTTCAGGAAATTTTGCTTTTAAAATATTAGAAACGTACTGTCAAAACATTTTCTTGAAAATTTCTGAAATATACTTCATATTTTTCAATTACTGTTTTAAATAATGAATCTGAACTAATGATAAATGTGCATAATCAAATAAATATATCAAAAAGAAATTTTAAATTTTTACAAACAAAAGCTAACATAACATAAATTCATGGCATTTGCAACAACATGGATGGACCTAGAGGGTATTACGCTAAGTGAAATAAGTCAGACAGAGAAAGACAAATACCCTATGATCTCACTTATATGTGGAATCTGAGAAACAAAACAAATGAAAAAACATGACAAAACAGAGTCATATATACAGAGAACAAACAGGTGGCTGCCAGAGGGGAGGGGGTCCAGGGAGGAGAGAAATAGGTGCGGGAGATTAAGAGGTACAAACTCTCAGTTACAAATAAGTGACTCAAGGGTATGAAAGGTATGATGTGGGGAATATAACCAACAGTTATGTAATATTTTTGTATGCTGACAGATGGTAACTAGACTTATCATGGTGATGACTTTGAAATGTATGTAAGTATCAAATCACTATGCTGTGTACCAGGAACCCACATAGTGTTGTGGGTCAATTATACTTCAAAAACAAACAAACTCATAGAAAAATAGATCAGATT
The DNA here is from genome assembly GCF_949752795.1 of Hyperoodon ampullatus. Lineage (NCBI taxonomy): Eukaryota > Metazoa > Chordata > Mammalia > Artiodactyla > Ziphiidae > Hyperoodon > Hyperoodon ampullatus. Next base: position 25,126,308 of record NC_136932.1, read on the forward strand.
TGTGGTGACCAGAGGTGGGGGTGGGGGGAAGGAGCACTGGAGGAAGGTGGTCAAAAGGTACAAACCTCCAGTTACAAGACAAACAGCTGTCAGGGATGTAGTGAGCAGCACGACAGATAGAATGGACACTGCTGTGCGCTATAAATGCAGGTTGTTGGCAGACTGAACCCTAAGCATTCCCGCAGGAGGAAAACAAATGTTTCTGTTTCTTTAATGTGTCTCTGTGAGATGACGGGTGTTGACTACGTTTACTGTGGTCATCATTTCATAATGTGTGTGAGGCGAATCATTATGCTGTGTGCCTTACACTCACACAGTGCTGTGTGCCAATTATATCTCAATAAAACGGAAAGAAAAAATAATAAACGTTATGAGTGGCAGACAGGGAGGGAGCTGTCCAGTTACTATGCAAAAGGACGAAATTCTGAACATGCCGGAGACACAATTCATTGCTGTGTCTTTCCACAGCACCTCCGAGAGAACGCATCAGGCCTCAGCTTCTGAGGTCCAGCCCTGAACACCACGTGACCATGCGGCCACAGCCGACACCACCACCTCCACCCGCTCTGCCTCAAGCTTGGTTGACCCGGTGAGGAATAGCCTGGCGCCTGCCTCAGGAATCCACTAGCTAGAGAAGAATCATTCAGATTCTCGCTCTCAGCCAGTTGGCTACGTTGGGGAACAAACCCCAGTTCTCGAAGGGCAGCAACCACGAGAAAGTGGATGAATCCAGGAAACAGAAGAAAGCAAAGCAAATACACAAAACAGCAAAGACTAGAAGCCACACAGCATCTGAAATAGGAAGGAAGCAGCTTCAATGGTCTCCATGAGACTAGCCTTACTTGAATTCAAAAGAATTTCTGTATTCCTGTTTACTTTAGGTAGTTTCATGAATCTCTGTTCTTGTAACCAAAGAGATCTATCTAAATTCTATTTTTCTGGTTTAACTTTTTACTTTGATATAATACTAAACTTAAAAAAAAGCTGCAATAATAGCACAAGGTGCTCCCGTATACTCTTTAGCCAGATTCACCAACTGTTTACATTTGCTTCATGTGCTTTATCATTTTATACCTATATCAACATATATATAAGACAAATTATTCTCTGAACCATTTGTGAGGAAGCCAGAGACATCATCCCTAAAGACTTCAGTGCATGTTTCCTTAAAACAAAGACTGTCTTTTATAACCACAGCAGTCATCAAAATCAGGAAATGTAACATTAACACAATATTATCTGATGTACAGTCTATAGTCGAGGTTTATCAGTTATCACAATAATGTCATTTATATCTATTTTCTTCACAATCCAGGATCCAATCCAGGATGCCACATTGCCACTAGTTGTCATATCAACGTATCTCCATTAACTGGGAAAAGCCTTTCTTTATATTTCTTGACCTTGACATTTCTGCAGAGTACAGCCAGTTATTGAGTGTCCCTCAGTTTGGATTTGTCTGATGTTTCCTCATGGTTAGACTTATCAGATTTTGGCAAGAATGACACTAAAGTGATGCTGCGTCCTTTTTCATTCCATCTTATTAGGAGGTCGGCTTGTCCCAATATTGCCCATGTAAGGTTTAATAACTTGGTTAAGACAGTGAATAGTGAACACCAAGTTATCACAAGGTGGTATGATAGAGAAAGTTTCTCTACTGACATCCTTAAAAAATTTTTTTACTTAAAAAGAGTATCTCTTCCCTTGACCTCGACACCACAGAATAGCTCTATCTTTCTGCCCTGTACTCTACGGCATGATTCATGATAAATCATCAGGATTACAACATGGAAACAATCTAACTAGTACAGTATATAAAGGCAATACAGGATACAGGATATAGATATAACTATAAATGTAGATAGTTATACATATGTGTGCATCTTTATACACATACCCACAGGTGTATGGAAAAGACATTAAACAGCCTTGCTTAGTTTAGTTTAACACAAAAGACTGAAATTGAAAGACTGACTGTAACACTTCTAACTTGTTTGACCTCCAAGTAACTCTGATTACAAACAACATTTAAGTTTTCCTTATTGAGCTCAGAATATATGCTATCAATTTCAGACTTAAGAAGAAGGGAGATCTACTTCAGGCTGTAATGGAGTAACTAGTACCGACCTCACCTCCCACTATTTTTTTTTTTTTTTTTTTTGGCGGTACGCAGGCCTCTCACTGTTGTGGCCTCTCCCGTTGTGGAGGACAGGCTCCAGACGCGCAGGCTCAGCGGCCAGGGCTCACGGGCCCAGCCGCTCCGCGGCATGCGGGATTTTCCCAGACCGGGGCACGAACCGGTGTCCCCTGCATTGGCAGGCGGACTCTCAACCACTGCGCCACCAGGGAAGCCCCTCACCTCCCACTATTAATAGCCATCAAACAGGATAAAATTTGTGAAGGAACCATTCTCCGGTATTAGAAGCTGGGCAGTGCAGTAAATCCTGGCGTCCTCCTAAGCCGAGCCCCATTGTCATTCAGGCTCTCTGCACAGACACAACAGCCAAAGCCCAGCTAGAACTGCAGCCCTACTGAACCAAGATGGCAAAGGCAAAGAAATAACTGAGCCTCAATGACAGAATCTTCAGTGTCGGGCTAAGGCAGAGGGAGACACGAGGAGTGTGAGCACAGAAGCCCCTCGGAAAGCAGTGAGTAAGAAAAGGGAGCGCTCTCCTGTCCCATTTTAAAGTCCTTGCAGACTTGTTCTCACCTTGATAGCAAGCCTCTAATGCCAGAGAGGTTTGGTTTGGAACTCACGTATCCCTCTGGGCCATTTGGCCCCATCAAAAGTATTTTACCGTGAGAATCATTGGGATAAACGGAAGAGGAAAGCCTCACCTCATTGGACCAAGTCCCTAGGCAATATGATCAGAAGGTCCACTCAGACAATGACTGGAACCACCCCAGGGCTAAACCACCTACTTCTAGAAAAAGAAGTAAAAGCCATCAAGAGATGGTGACAGCTCCACAGGGGTAAGTGGAGTGTGTGACAAGCCATTCTATGGATAACCGGCTGCTAAGCAAAGGAAATGAAATTGGGCAGCTTCACTTTGAAGAGGGCTTTCCCACGAGCTTTTTTAAAGAGAACTTCTGAAATTTCTGCTTAGAAAGAGCTTAAGAAATTTTATTTACAAAATCCATTGGGCCCCATTTTCTCTGAAGTATTTCCTTCAAAGAATAGCTCTGAGGTTGGACATTCCTACCAAATGAATAAAGCTGATGAAAATGCTCACTTACTTCATGTAAAAGTATTTCCTTGGGTTTAAAAATATCCTACTTACAGTATAACTAATTAGATTTCAGGACTATTACCAATGTCATTTTACTCAACTGAATATTCACAAATTTTGGATTAAGGGTTTTTTTAAAGGAACACTTAGCAAACTATTCACTCAGATAATCAACATTCCCTCTTACAGAGGAGCAAGTTTCTTATTCAAAATCCTACTTTTTACTATTACTAGTTTTCCATATGCAAGTTATGTTTAACATTTGAACTGAAATTAGCAGAAGGACAAAATAAAATAGCATAATAACCTTTAATGAGTTTCTAAGGAAAATAATGTATTAAAGTTACTTAGATAGGAATCACTACACACTTTAAAATACCAAGGAACAACCTTCAATGTTATTTCAAGGCTTTAATGTTGACCGACTACCTCAACCATGTCTAAAGGAACAAAATGTACAAAACAGCATGACTTATTTTCATGCAAAGAATAACTCTACAACTTGACAAGTTTTAAATGATGTATAAAATGTAGCCATTGTAATATCACTGAAATATTTTGTGTGCCTTAAATTGTAAGGCACAAAAGGTCAAAGCATGACTGAAGTCAACCATCTCTACTTCCAAAGTATTATCAGCAACACATCCCAATGATGTGTTTGTTTTTTTGTTTGTTTTTTGTTTGTTTGTTTGTTTTTGCGGTACACGGGCCTCTCACTGCTGTGGCCTCTCCCGTTGTGGGGCACAGGCTCTGGACGTGCAGGCTCAGCGGCCATGGCTCACAGGCCCAGCCGCTCCGTGGCATGTGGGATCTTCCCGGACCGGGGCACGAACCCGTGTCCCCTGCATCGGCAGGCGGACTCTCAACCATTGCGCCACCAGGGAAGCCCGGTGTGTTTGTTTAGTCACACTTTCTTTCCACATCTCAACAATCATCACAGCAAATTACAGAAGAAGTGATTTATAAAATAATCATCACTCTACTTACTCAGATACCTAATTGTTATAATCATCTTTTTAGAAAATTCTATTAGTTAGTAGTCAGAGGAAATTATGGTGTCAGTGATTAAGATTCTTCCTGATTAAAATCTCCAGTTTATCCTACTCTCAAAATGTTCATTTGTAATATTGCATAATGCCAATTGTTATTCATTGTGCTTATTTATAAGCATAGCACAAATAACAATGTGTCTCCTTCTCTTGTTGTCTTACCACTGGGGCTTAGAGATGTATGAAATCTTCCTAAACAGTACTTTCTAATCTCCTCAGAACTCATCACATTAAGGGAAGAAGTGATATTTAAACATTCAGAGTGTATGCTGGTATTTTCTTTTTTCTAATTTTTAAAATTTTGTTCATACATCATACATGAACACAATTTACATGAAACATAGAGATAATCATATTACATACTGAGATTTTGTTTATTTTGTTTAGCTCCTCTGTACTCCTTGGTATTCCTTTCCTTTTTTTATTTGATTCTCTCCCTCTCCTCCACCAACACCTGCATGGGGTATGGAATATGGACATTAACAACGGAGTATATTTTCATAACTTCTGCCATGCTCAGAGAATCATATATAAATATAAAGGGGCAAAATGCATGCACCAATATGGGGGTTTGTGGCACAGACTAGGCGGATCCCGAGACATTTATTTTCCTCTTCTTCCTTTGGGGCCTCACTAACACCACCAAACTTGGGCTGGGCAGATGGCTGCTCCATATGTAAGTATGGTCAAGGGGGATGATGGGACAGAAATGATGCAGGCAACTTTGATGGACATATTTTTTTAGAAGTGGCTTCCTCTCCATCCTCTTTCTTTCTGAAGGATCACGCTTAAAAGATAAGGCATTGGTGAGCAACCGAGACCTCAGATGCAGAGACTGAAGCTGTGTGCTGAGGATGGAGAGTTTCCCCACCAGCCTGGGTCCCTGATGACATCATAGAGCAGGACACTCCCCACATGCCCTGCACTGTTGTATGAGAGCCAAGTAAATTCTCTTCTTTAAACTGTTATACCCTTAGCAATATATAATTTTTTTTATTATGAATGTTTCACACACAAAAATACATGTTTTCTACACCTTGCTTTTCTCTCTGAACGATATCTCATGGAAATCACTCTAAAAACATCTGCTACAGTTTTTTTTCATTCTTTTAAATAGCTGCCAACTATTCCTTAATGAGGAGAAAACAAAATTTGTTCTACCATTCTCCTTAATGCATATTCATTTTATTTTCAGTCTTTTTCCACTTCAAACAACACTGCAAAACATTCTCATATATGAGTCCAACACACTTGAATTTTGATTTCTACAGGGTGGATTCTCAAAAGATATGCCAACGATTCAATGGTGGCTATATCTTAATAGCTGTTGCCCTCTGTTATAGGCAAATTCACATTTCCACCAAGAGTAGATAGCTCACTACTACTCTAAGTTGCATTTCCCTGAAAACTACTGTGTGTTAGTCCCTTTTCACATGTTCTGGGACCTTATGAATCTGGTCTTCTATGAAATGCCCTTTCACATTTTAATCCACGCTTCTGTCTGTCAATCAGTAAAACCTGGTATGCTGTACACATTAACACACAGTCTGTCTGAAATATTTTCCCCAGATCGATTATTTTTCTATTGATCTTTTGTTGTATTCTTTTTTACCTTACAAAGTCTTTATTTCACTTGAGTCAAATATTTCTATCATTTCTTGTTTTTTGTTTTTTTGTTTTTTTGGTACACGGGCCTCTCACTGTTGTGGCCTCTGCCATTGCAGAGCACAGGCTCCGGATGCACAGGCTCAGTGGCCATGGCTCACGGGCCCAGCCACTCCACAGCATGTGGGATCTTCCCAGACTGGGGCACGAACCCATGTCCCCTGCATTGGCAGGCGGACTCTCAACCACTGCGCCACCAGGGAAGCCCTCTATCATTTCTTTTATACGTTCTGGGTTTGGAAAGGTTTTTGGGTTAGAAAGATCTTCTGATGTCAAGATTTTTGTTGTTTTGAAACTTTTTTTGTCTGGGCTTCTATAGGTTAAAGGTACATCCAGAATTTGTCCAAGTAAATGAAAGGTTGTACCAGGATCATTTACTAAATAAAAGTCTGTTCTCAATGTATTGACAATGAACTTTGTTACCACATTTTTATTTTTACGGGGACTTGATTTTTTTCTTGGAATGTTCTTTTTGGTTTTAACCATGTCGGAACTGCCTAATAAAAGCAGTTGAGAAGTATTCCCTCCTCCTCCACAATCTCAAAGAACCTGTGTAATACTGGAATATAGTTCTTCCTTAAATGTTTCCTTACAGAAATACGTAGTTGTGGGCTTCCCTGGTGGCGCAGTGGTTGAGAATCCACCTGCTAATGCAGGGGACACAGGTTCGAGCCCTGGTCTGGGAGGATCCCACATGCCGAGGAGCAACTTGGACCGTGAGCCACACTACTGAGCCTGCGCGTCTGGAGCCTGTGCTCCGCAACAAGAGAGGCCACGACAGTGAGAGGCCCGCGCACCGCGATGAAGACTGGCCCCCGCTTGCCACAACTAGGGAAATCCCTCGCACAGAAATGAAGACCCAACACAGCAAAAATAAAAAACTAAAAAATTAATAAACTCCTACCACCAATATCTTCTAAAAAAAAAAAAAAAGAAATATGTAGTTGTAAAGTGGAGTATTTTAGTACCCTTTCTGAATAATTGTAGATATTCTTTTTAAGTAAACCAACACTCTAAGTGCTAGGTTTTTAAAGTTACTTGCACTGTAGAATATGAAAATTTTCACACTGTCACAGTAAGTTCTATTGGTCTATCTTGAACTTGGAATGGCTCTTTTACCTATGCATGATTTTATAACATCATCCATTACTCATTTGGAAAACATCAGTTCAATGAGTTATAGAGATTTCCAAATATTGAAAATTTCATTACATAATATAAAAACTTCACACTGTTTCATATCACCACCGATCTCATTGGAAAGGTCTTAGTATTGGAAAGTTCTCGAGCTCACAGTGACTGATACAAGGTTGTCAAAATTCTAACTTGTATTAAAAGGTCAAATTTTATCACCAGCAGCAAATATGGTCAGTTGTTTTGCTTAAAGTGACAGGCTCAATTTGTTCATTTTTGAGAAAATGTCTGACAATATCCCAGTCCAAATAACCATATTTTGTCCCTCAGTCATTCTTTCAAATAAAAATGATATTCTTGATATTCCACAAGAACAGCAGCTACTGCAATTCATAACTGAAAAAAGCACACAAGGGTTTTGCCTCTGGCACGTTGATATGCACTTGGATATGAACCATAAGTTCTTTATACATGGTTCCATTTCGTCACTCAGATATTCAGAAGATGCATGTTTGAAGTACAAAATTTAATAAAATTAATAATTTTCTACTTGCTTCATCGAGAATATTCTTAAATAAGATTGGTAATTTTTTCCCTGTGAGCATGTGACAGTGAAGAATATGCCTACCAGTACAATTTGGTGCCACTGCCTTGATGTGGGTTAGGATACAGTTTTACCCAGCACTGTGTTTGCAACATCAATGCAAGTGTCAATACAGTAAAAAAATAAATAACATTTTTAAATTATTACAAAAATAATTTTGACCTCATAGACCTCATGAAAGAGTATTGGGGACCACAGGGTTCGCAGCCCACACTCTGAGAACCACTGCCCTAGAGAAACTCTTGTACATGTGTGTCAGGAAACATGTACATGATTTTCCATAGGGTTATTGTTTGCAAAAGTCAAAAATTAGAATAGATTCATCGACAAAATGGCAAGAAACTGTGGAAGATTCATTGAATAGAAAGTAATGCAAATGAAGCCAACTATAGCTAAATGGCGTAACAAGGATGAACGTCACCCACATACTATTGAGCAAAAAAATATGTGAAGTTTAGTTTTATTTAAATGAAGGTCAAAATCCACTAAAACAGAAATATTTTCATTTTTAAGAATGCAGGCATTGGTGGTAAAGTCAAGTTTATAAACAAAGGAGGGAAATTACCAGAGAAGTCAGGATAGCAGTTACTGCTGGGGGAGATGGATGAGGTAAGATGGGGAAGAGTCAGACAGCAGGCTGCTGACGTCTTGGCAATGATCTCATCCTTGCCTGCATGCACTTTCCAATGGTTCTCCTTTGTATAATTATTTACTATAGTTTGTAAGACTGCGTGTATCTGAATGTTATATTCATAAGAAATGTTTTAAAATATAAATTATCTCATTACGTCAATGACTGTAGATTACAACATCTTGGATTTATTTAAATTCTACACTTAACTAGCAGATTTGCAAAAGGAAAAAATGCCTAATTGGCATTCTGTGTAAGAAAGAAGCAATATCCCTTTTTAGGCAATGGGTGGGAACATTCAATATGGGTGGAGGTGAAGTTCAAAGGAAATACTCTATTTTATTTCACAAAAAGAGCAGTTTCTACTGTCTGTTCTCTGAAACTGATGGTTGCTCTGAAAATTGATCTCCCCTTGTGTTGTCTCTTCTTTCATTTTCAGTGACAACAGTTTTCCAAATGTCTTAATCTATGTCAGAAATCTTTTTTAAGACTACTAAAAAAAAAAAAAAGAACCCCACTGCTTGATGGTGCTCAAGGTCACACAATTCTGTGATGTGGATATCACAGGAAATGTGTTAGCAATTACAAAGGCAAACAAGTCCAAGTATGTTTGTGAATGACAGACTAAGGTTAAAATAAAGGATCACGGTCACCGAACGTCTTCCCATAATGCCAAATAAATTCAGAAAAACTTCTAATCTTAAAATATTTTATAGGTGTGTTTTTACCAATCAAAAGAAAACTACTACAGTTCTTCAACTCTAATAAAATAATATTGCAAATATTACTCATTTAACATCTAAGGTATTTTCCACACAGTTATAAACTTAAAATGGAAGTTGTGTTTTACAAAGTTTGATTTCCAAAGGCTAATTAAATATTTTAGGACTCTCTAAAGCATCAAAAGAATTAAATCATTTATTAAACACAGACAAACTCTATAATCTGTATAGAATTTCATGTCACTCAATTCTCTCCACACTTACTGCATTCTTAAACTTAAGCATTTCAACTTCCTAAATTTTGATTTTATAACATTAAGAATTGACTAACCTAGATTATCATCACTACTATAGTAAAACCCTGTGAAATGGATCTGAGATTTAAATACAAAAATAAGATTTAAAAAGAGACAAAAATATGAATTTTTTTCATAATCTTGGAATAAGAAAGTCTTTTCTACAAAATACAAAAACCAGAAGCCATAGAGAAAAGACTGATAGATCCAACTACTGAAAAGAAAACTTCTATATATTAAAAAAATAGAAATAAATCAAAAGACATACAGAGAAAAATACTTGTACGATATATGACAAAGACCTGAATTCCTTAACATATAAATTGTTCTTAGAAATCACAATGAAGACAAACAATTTAACAAAAATATGGAAAGGTATAAGAAAAGACAGCTCACAAAAGTGAAACTAAAAAGACAATAAACAGGGCTTCCCTGGTGGCGCAGTGGTTGAGAGTCCGCCTGCCGATGCAGGGGACACGGGTTCGTGCCCCGGTCCAGGAAGATCCCACATATCGCGGAGCGGCTGGGCCCGTGAGCCATGGCCGCTGAGCCTGTGTGTCCGGAGTCTGTGCTCCGTAACAGGAGAGGCCACAACAGTGAGAGGCCCGCAAAAAAAACAAGACAATAAACAGACAAAAAATATGTTCATTCTCACTTACAATAAAAGCAATGGAAATATCAAAGCAACAAGATGCTATTTTTCATCTCACAGATAATCAAAAATGTTTATAATTCAGTGTTGATGATGAAATGGGAAAATAGACATTCTCATACACTATTAGTGCAAGTACAAATAGACCTAACCTTTTTTAATAGTTTATTAAGATATACATAATTCACATACTATAACATTCACCCACTTAAAATATACAATTCAATGTCTTTTAATACATCAGAGAATTATGCAACATCACCACAATCTAATTTAGGACATTTTCATCACTCCAAAAAGGAACTCCCACACCCACTGGCAGTCACTCCCTACTCTCACCCAAGCCTGCAGCCTGAGGCAGACATAACCTAATTTTAAGGGCAATCTGTCAATGTCAATCAAAAATTTAAACCTGCAACCCTGTTAATGAGAAATTCAATTTCACAGAATTTACTGTATAAGAAGAAATATGCAATACATAAAAATATACACAGGGATATTCTTGAAACACTATTTGTTGTAGCAAAATATTCTACATAACCTCTATCCCTCAATAGGAATCTATATTAATAAAATGTGGTCCATCAGTAAAATAAAATACAATGCAACTATTTAAAAAGATGATGCCATACTACTGATATAAAAAAATCATCAGAATATATGTTAGCATTTAAAAAGCAAAATGAAACAGTATATAGAGTATGCGCTAGGATCTTATTTGTATTTTAAAAATGAGATATTCCTGGAAACTTTTAAAGAGAATACACATTAAATTTTCTGCAATGATTACCTTGAAGAGAAAAGATCAGGTGTTGAGGAAATGAAGATTACTATTTAATTTAATATTTAATTTTAAAATAAACTTAACTCACTTGAAACAATGTTATTTCTTATTTTTAAAATGCTACCCAGCAACAACAAAAGCGTTTGTAGATGAGAACATGTACAAGACACATCAGGGTTGTCTGATGTGAACATGCAAGAGCCTGCTGAATTTCAAAACAGAAAAGCATTTATCCTCATGCCCATAAGTATATGTCTAACAAAAGTGACTTAATCAAGTAGACATAAGATCATCCTTCTAAAGGATAACTACACACATCACAATGTAACTATGCATTTAAGTTTAGGGAAAAATCCAAGTTAGAAAACTATCTCTTGAAAACAGACAAAAATATTAAAGTGGTATGGTTGGTATTTTCTTTTTTGTTAATTCTTTTTTTTGCAAATGGACTTTTTTATTTATCCATCTATTCATGCACCAATCTAGAAAGAATTTGATACAGTTATACAAATATTGATATACACAAATATAATAAGATTAAAGTACACAGACAAAAAATTGAAAAGAATATGAAATAGAAAGAGACCACTAAGGACAAAGATTTAGGACAGCACACAAAAGTACATGTCATAAAATATTACAGTTGCTGAAAATATGCTGTGGAAGCTCTGATCTTTCTAGTGACCAGAACAGGGGAAACACCATGATCTCTAACAATTATATTATGTTTAGCATAGAGATACACATGTAATTCAGGAAAATCAATGCTTTTCCTAAAGTCTGAATATCTTTCTTTTAATGATTAGTATTCTCTATTTCAAAAATGAAAATATTAAAAAAACTATCTCCTGAAACTGAAAAAAAAACAAAAAATACATGTTCTGTATTAAAAATATAATTAGTCTTTTTATATTTACAAAGGCAATCTAAACTGCTACCTTCCTCTACCTTCAAATGGTTCCTAATTATCTTTGCTTTTTTACATTCATTCTCATTTTTGCATATAATACATCCTTTACTTGTACCTTATAATCACATACAATATTCATGACACTTCCAAGCATTCATTTTTATTTTAGAGGTTAAATTGTTTATGATACTAAACTTACAAAAATCCATTATTTCAATTTACCATGTAAGACATAATTCATTACCCCATATAAATATTTAGAATGCATATAAAGACAGACATATAAGGACATTCTTCCCAGAATTATTTATATTAGTGAAAACTCAATCTCAATACCCAACAATAGGGATAATTTAAATTAACTGGGGATAATTCTATAATATGAACTATAATACAGCCATTGAAAATAAATGCTTAGGAACAATATTTAGTAGCATAAAATACTTGAGTTATACAAAACAATGTATATGATATCATTTCAATCTTCTAAAGAAAAATAACATGTTTACAGGATACATAAAGAAAAGACTAAAAGACAACCCAATGATATTTTACCAGTGTTTTTATTTCATAGATGATTTTATTTCCTTCTTTACATACGTCTATATTTTCCAAGTTTTCTTTAATAAAAATCCACAAATTATTTTATAATCACAAATACTACTTTAAAAGAAAGATGAAACTAAGATAATTCTCACACTGGGGCAACTCAGCATATACTTTTAAATATTTTAGGATGGATAAAAAATATGATCAAAAAATTTCATCAAAAATAGTCAGACTTGAGGACACAGGGAGTGGGAAGGGTAAGCTGGGATGAAGTGAGAGAGTGACACGGACATATATACACTACCAATTATAAACAGATAGCTAGTGGGAAGCAGCCACATAGCACAGGGAGATCAGCTGGGTGCTTTGTGACCACCTAGAGGGGTGGGATAGGGAGGGTGGGAGGGAGACGCAAGAGGGAGGAGATATGGGGATATATGTATACGTATAGCTGATTCACTTTGTTATAAAGCAGAAACTAACACACCATTTTAAAGCAATTATACTCTAATAAAGGAGTTTAAAAAAAAAGTCAGAAATGACTATGTAGCTACACAAAGAGTTATTTTAGCCAAAATATACACTGGATATATTTTAATATATGGTGTAAGTTGATGTTTACATGCAAACTTCTCAATGATGCCACAAATATTTTTACAGTATGCCAAAAAGAAAAACAAAAACATAAGGGGGTGGAAAAAAATAAAGCCACACACATTTAAAATTATGAATCTCAAATGCAATACAGAATAGCTTTAAATGTTTTCTCTTTCAACACGTATGTGGGGAGCCTTGGTATGTTTACCCCTGACCCAAGATGTCATCATAAAGAATAAGGACATTATTTCACGAAACACCAAAAAAAAAATTCAAAAAGACACCAGGTCCTTTCAATTATTTTAAATATTCTATGGTGGGGCTTCCCTGGTGGCGCAGTGGTTGGGAGTCTGCCTGCCGATGCGGGGGACACGGGTTCGTGCCCCGGTCTGGGAGGATCCCGCGTGCCGCGGAGCGGCTGGGCCCGTGAGCCATGGCCGTTGGGCCTGCGCGTCCGGAGCCTGTGCTCCGCAGCGGGAGAGGCCACAGCAGTGAGAGGCCCACATACCGCAAAAAAAAAAAAAAAAAATATTCTATGGTAAGCAGTCTCAACAGTAAAAGGAAAAGGAAAAATAGTTGGTAATGACTTAGAATGACGTGAAAAACAATTAATGACAATTTTTTTAAAAGGAAAGAATTTCAGGGTTTCCCTGGTGGCGCAGTGGTTGAGAGTCCACCTGCCGATGCAGGGGACACGGGTTCGTGCCCCGGTCCAGGAAAATCCAACATGCCGCGGAGCGGCTGGGCCCGTGAGCCATGGCCGCTGAGCCTGCGCGTCCGGAGCCTGTGCTCCACAACGGGAGAGGCCACAGCAGTGAGAGGCCCGCGTACCGGAAAAAAAAAAAAAAAAAAAGGAAAGAATTTCGAAACAGAAGTTCCAAAGAACGTGCATCTGAATGTAAGTATTACCCTCAAAAACGCTTTTTAGAGTGTAATTTCTTTTTATTTCAACAGGTTCTTCAAAAACACTAGCAGTGCACTAAGAAACAAAACACTGCATGCCTTAAATTGGAGCTATAAAACGATGGAATATTACTGAGATCAGCAGCAGTCATTCCACCAGACTGAAATTTAAAAGGGGGGGGGATGAATTGGGAGATTGGGATTGATACATATACTCTACTACATATAAACTAGATAACTGATGAGAATCTACCCTATAGCACAGGGAACTCTACTTGGTGCTCTGTGGTGACCTGAATGGGAAGGAAATCTAAATAAAGGGGATATATGTATACATACAGCTGATTCACTTTGCTGTACAGCAGAAACTAACACAACACTGTAAAGCAACTATACTCCAATATCAATTAATTAAAATAAATGAATACTTTTTTTTTTTTTTGCAGTATGCGGGCCTCTCACCGCTGTGGCCTCTCCCATTGCGGAGCACAGGCTCTGGACGTGCAGGCTCAGTGGCCATGGCTCACAGGGCCAGCCACTCCACGGCACGTGGGATCCTCCCGGATCGGGGCACGAACCCATGTCCCCTGCATCGGCAGGGGGACTCTCAACCACTGCGCCACCAGGGAAGCCCTAAATGAATACTTTTTTTAAAAAAGAAATTTAAAAGAAAAAATAGCGCTTCCTCCTCTGTTATCAACAAAAATAAACTTATATGCTCATGATATTGTATGGAATACCTGAGAAAAATATCATTGTCTTCTGTGATATTTTATAAATAGGATGGTAAGAAAACTATCATGTTGAAAATACCAAAATTGAAATTAAATTTCATAAATTCTTAGAAGCCTCCCATTAAAATGAAAGATAAAATTATTGAAATAAATTAATTAGAACCATTAATCTAAGTCCAATAATATTTTTCACAATTTGCCCATTTAAATAGTGCATTAGCATTTACAAGTTACATACATATTCACTATTCTCATCTGACTTCGTAACAACCCTGTTTAAACAAAAATTAAACTAATATTCTTTTTTTTTTTTTTTAAGGAAATCTCTTTTATTTATTTATTTATTTATTTTTTTAATTTTTAATTAATTAATTAATTAATTTTTGCTGTGTTGGGTCTTCGTTTCTGTGCGAGGGCTTTCTCTAGTTGTGGCAAGCGGGGGCCACTCTTCATCGCGGTGCGCGGGCCTCTCACTATCGCGGCCTCTCTTGTTGGGGAGCACGGGCTCCAGACGCGCAGGCTCAGTAATTGTGGCTCACGGGCCTAGTTGCTCCGCGGCATGTGGGATCCTCCCAGACCAGGGCTCGAACCCGTGTCCCCTGCATTAGCAGGCAGATTCTCAACCACTGCGCCACCGGGGAAGCCCTAAACTAATATTCTTGACTTCCCTGGGTCATATAACTAGAAAATGGTTAAGGCAGATTAAGAACATAATTTTTCAGGTTCCTAATCTAATTGTCTTTCATCGTACCACACAGATGACCAGTGTTTCATTGGTGTCATAAGCAAAAATAAAATAATGATGATTTTTAAATTTTCCAGAATAAAAATTTTTTTTAAGAAAATAATAAAGCAAATTAATGACTACTATTATACATGTGGAGTACACAGGTACCCAAAGACTACAAAATCTTCCTACTAATCCTGTAAAGCAGACACCTCCCAAGTAAGATGAAGAAACTGAGACTCAGGGAGGATAGGTATCTGCCCATTTTCACATAGCTGGTAAGGAGGATTTATATCCACATATTCTTGACTCCATAGCTTTTGCTTTTAACCAATAAACACCACTGTCTCTTTAAAAATTCTATTTTCAAATGATCAAAGAAAGATAGTACATTGTGTCCTATAGCAGATCTAGCATAGCTGAATTTAGCAGATCAATTTAAAATAGTAGAAACAGTAAAAAATAGTGAAATTAGAAAGATACATTATGAGGAACGTGAGATAAAGAGAGGATGAAGGGATTCACTGAGGTCAAAGATACTGCTTCTAAAACCTGCCATCCCCCCCAGGCTCTGATAATCAGGAATTGATAGGCCTGATAATGAGGAATTGATAGGCCCTGATAATCAGGAATTGATAGGCCTGATAATCAGGAATTGATAGTCAGGAGAGAGCCCCTCAGTGCAATCTGTCCAGCAGGCCTGGAGCCAGGACACACAAAACGGAAGACGGGCATCACAAAGTTGAAGACGACCCTGCCTTACTGGCATCAGCATTTTATATCCGTACCAATGACAACCTCTTCCTACCATGCAACCTTATTCTAACCAGAAAATTTACATTACACAAAATACAAAAATTGTTTAATAAATTAGATACATCAGAAATATCTTGATCCTACCTCCTTCTCGTGCATTCGAGACAATAACTGATCATCCTGGAGACTGCTGGATTTTCTCAGGCTGAATTTGGGAGTCATCTGTTGAATGAGGAAGAGTCATTCAATACTTTTTCAGGACTGGTTTATCAAAAAGTAAACTCTAAATTGGCTGAAGTCCATGCCAAAATAATACCCATATTGGAGAAAAATAGTGATTTATTCACTTCCAAGCGATAGGATTAATAGGACTATTATGCTTCATAATGTGGACTTGAATTATTTTCTCCAAATAACTTGAGGATTATTTTCTTTTAAAATATCTGACCGTAGGAAAAGTTCAATGCATTTCTCACCTACCAAAGTAACTGGGATAGGCTTCTGTCTCAGGTACCGAGGATTTTCTATCTGAAAATTTTAAAATAAAATAGACATTAATATTTGAGTTTTAATTAAACTATAATGAAAATGTTTCCCATATGTCTTAATATTTAGTATGTTTCTTAGAATGGGTATTGCATAATATATTTTTAGTACCCCATGAACAAATAAAATATAAAGCATAAACTCCTTTGTGCCATAAATGCACCTGCATGACCCTCTCACAGCCTAACCACCCAGCCTCATCCCCACTTCTCCTCACCTCACATTTCATCCCCCAGGACCCTGAATGACCTACATCACCAGAATACGGTAGGTCTTCCTGTGCCTCTCTACCTCTGTCTACCCCTCTAACCCCTATAAGTACCCTCCTATCATCCTTCAAGTCCCAATTTAATCGCTACACTCCCAGGCAGATTTGATGTATGAAACCTTAACTTTACCTCCATAATAAGAACTGGAATACAAAATTCCTTTGAGATTCCTCCTATATCTACCTTTCTATCCCCCAATATACCCTATGTTCCAAGCACACCGAACAAGTTGCATTACTTTGAAAGCACTACACTCTCTCCCATATCTGAGTCTTTGCAACCTGTGAAATCATTCTCCCAACTTCTTCATGTGGTTAACTTATTCCAGACTCTCAGTTCAGGAATGTCTCCACCAGGACATTTAGTTAACTTCCTACTACTGCAGCAGTACCCTGGAGGTTCATCTCCTTTTTGTGATCTAATATCTATCTTCTGCAAAAGATTGTGGACTCTGAAAACAGACTATGCCTGTCTTGTAACACACCTATCCCAACATCCACCACAGGACCCAGTAGGTAGTGGGTGTCCCACAAATATTCAGTAAGAAGGAATAAAGGAAGGGAGAGAGGAAGGAAGGAAGAGAAGAAAGAAGGAAAGAAAAGAAGGAAGGAAGGGGCAAACTGCACCTGATCCCGCCCTCTTATCATCTCCTGAAGTACGCTGTGTGTCTCTCATGGCTCTTCTGTT
The DNA here is from genome assembly GCF_949752795.1 of Hyperoodon ampullatus. NCBI lineage: Eukaryota > Metazoa > Chordata > Mammalia > Artiodactyla > Ziphiidae > Hyperoodon > Hyperoodon ampullatus. The sequence continues at coordinate 25,143,753 of NC_136932.1, forward strand.
ATATTTACATGTTTATCAGTATGTCTCCACATCTGTCTTTAAGCTCAGTGAGTGCAAGGATGATGACTTCTCAATTTTGTATTCCTGGAACCTAGCATAATACTTAGCATGTAGCAGGCTTTCAATGAAATATTTATTGAATTAATGTACTACATGATCAATTAGTAACACTGATTGCTATCTCAACTATTTGATCCACAAATGAAGTGATAATTAAAAATCATTATCATGGAATTCCAATCTCTTAGCATCATAAACTCACAATTTGCTACATGGATAACCTCAAAATGTACAAGAATATAAATGTAACACTAATTATGACTTCAACCTAGGATAGTGGTTCTTACCCTGAAGTAAACCATTAGCATCAACTGACAAACTTTTTCAAATATATATTACTGGGTTCCACTCCTCTAAAATCCCATTGTGTTTTCAAAAAGCTTCTCAAATGGTGTATTATAATTAATAATCATGGAAGATGAACAATCCATACCCAATTTGACAATGAAGTTCGGGGTAAAGAATCAATTAATCAAAGAATATAGCAGCAGTGAAACTAAAAATAGAACTTAACCAAAAAATATTTTAATATAGGATGGATAAACAACAGGGTCCTACTGTACAGCACAGGGAACTATATTCAGTATCCTTTAATAAACCACAATGGAAAAGAATATGAAAAAGAATATATATATGTATAACTGAGTCACTTTGCTGTATAGCAGAAATTAACACAACATTGTAAATCAACTATACTTCAATAAAATTCAAAAAAAATTTTAAGCCTCTATAGCTACAGACAGGATCTGAAGAATAACTATATTTCTGCACCTAGATTAGAAGAAATTTACAAAATAATTTCTTTCACCTGGAGGCTGGTTCTCATAAAGTAATGGCAACTGCCTGAATTTAAATTTCTCTCCCCATCCTCCAAAAATCCATACAGATGAACAAAGAGAGCATTTATTTTTATTCATACCCGTCACCCATGCCTACATCACAACAAGGAGGAAGAGATTACAAAAAATTCGAATAACATGTAAGTGGCCAAAGAAAGATCACAAATCAGCAGAATTAGATTCTAAGCCAAACCTGAGTGATAATATGGAAAAAAAGCAAGTCCTGAGGGTCCTACTAGTGGTGGGACATAAATGTCATCAAATATTGACCTGTAGAAGGAAAGTGGCTTAAGTGGGTCAGACAAAAAGCCTGAGAGATGAGAGTGCTGGAGACAGAGAAGTCAAAGAGGGTCACGGGGTGTGGGCCAGAGAAGGCAGTCTTAGGAAGCAAGCACTTCTGCAGTAGAGGGAGGGCCCTGGAAGGAAGGCTGTCCATGAGGAAAAAAGAAAAAGGGGCTACAGAAAAGGGCCCTACGGAAACAAGAAGAAATCAAGGAATCTGAAGACAAGCCAAAATGACAGCCACAGAAGGCACCATCTACTAAAGATACTGCAGTTCAGTGGGTCAGGAGAAGGGAGCCTTCCTGAACTAAGAAATAAAGTAAGCTACCCAAGCCACCACTTTCATATGCTCGCTGGCTATTGCTTGTTCAGAAAAACCTAATAGAAATAATCATGAACAGAAAAAAGAATCTGATGTCCATAAAAGCTTATTATAAAAAAAAAATAGAACATCAAAATCAAAACCTGTCAGCAGAAGGAATCACTTTTTTAAAAATCCATGAAACAGAAGAAAACTGTCATACAGCCCTCCTTTTGACTCCCCTGTCTGCAGTGCTCTGATTCATCAGGCTTTTTTGGACAGCCCACTTAAGGTAGGCCACTCTCCTGCAGGTCAATATTTGATGATATTTACATTCCACGACCACTAGAACAATATATATTCAAGTACAACTTTTAAATAATTTCAGGAAGTTCATAAAGAACACAACAAATAAAGACAAAAAATAGAAAGATGTTAAGTAGAGGCTGACCAAATAAGAGCTTGGCAAAGTTGCTGGATGCCAATATGTAAAAGTCAGCTGCATTTCTATAAATTAGCAAAATCATCTAGGAAAAAAGATGGTTTTACAAAGACATCATTTATAATCATAAAACAATATATAATTCCTAAAAATAAATCTAAGAAAACATTCATAAACCCTTTATGGAGAAAATAATTAAGCTTTTTCTGAAAGATATTAAGACTGAAATAAAAAGAGTGTGAAACCATGTTTTTGGATAGCCTCAATATTATAAAAATGTCAATTCCCCTTAACTAGATCTAGTGACTAAATTTATCCAAACCAAAATCTCAATAGGGTTTTTGGAAAATTTAATAAGCTCACTATAAAATGTATATAAATAAATAAAGGGACAAGGATAGCCAAGACATGCCTGAAGAAAAAAAATCAAGGTGGGTTGCCTTACAAGACATAATAAAACTATAGTAATGAAAATAACTCAAAGGAACTAACAGGAAAGTACCAGAAACTCAAATATATATAAGAATATGATTCATGAAAGATATACCACAGCAAATTATTGAGAAAATAAGGATGTGTTCAATAAGAGGAAGAAAATAAGAGCAGATCCCTTCCTCACACCATGTATAATAAATTCCCAAAGGATTAAATACTTATAATTAAAAGCAGAACTATGAAAACTTTCAGAAGACAACTGAGAAGAATGACTTCATGGCCTTGGAGTAGAGAAAATTTCTTTAAACAACACATAAAAAAAGCATAAACAAAAAAGAAATAATAAATTTGACCACTTTAAGTAAGAACTTCTCTCTAAAAAAAATATTATAAATAAATTGAAAAAGGCAAGCCGTAAACTGGATGGAGATATTTGCACAAATAATTAGTCTACACAATGTGTAAAGAAGTTCTTTTAAAATAAAAGAAAGGGGGGCTTCCCTGGTGGCACAGTGGTTGAGAGTCCGCCTGCCGATGCAGGGGACATGGGTTCGTGCCCCGGTCCGGGAAGATCCCACATGCCGCGGAGCGGCTGGGCCAGTGAGCCATGGCTGCTGAGCCTGCACATCCGGAGCCTGTGCTCCGCAATGGGAGAGGCCACAACAGCGAGAGGCCCGCAAACCGCAAAAAATAAATAAATAAATAAATAAATAAAATAAAAGAAAGAACAACAGCCCATTTGAAAAAAAAAAAACAAATGGGAAAAACTTGAGATACATTTCACTGATGAGGAAATCTGAATAACATAAACATGAAAATATGCTCAATCTGTTTAGAAATATGAAAAATGTAAAGTAATACCACAAAGAGATGGTATTTTACAGCCACTAGATTGGCATACATTAAAAAATTGACAATAAAAGTGTTCCAGATGTGGAGCACTACTGTTGGGTGTATGAATTAGTGCATTTACTTTGGGAAACATTTATTAAGTAAAGATAATAATAAAATCTACTTAAATATCATACCAGAGAAAGAGGCATAGTCTTTAGTAAATAACACTGTACTATATATACACAACTTTTTGAAAAAAAGAGGCAGCAAATTTCCAGCAGGTAGCAAAGTACACTCAATAAATATTTATTGTCTGAAGGTATATATATGAAAAGTAAGTAACCATTCTCTATTTTTGGAATGGAGAAAACCAGCATAGAAAGTAAGTCCTTCAAAGACACATGCATATAAAACCCTAATTCATAAAGTAGAATTAAATATAAGGGGGAAAATAAAGGAAGAGGGAAACAGAGAATTCCCAAAGATGCTCAAGCTCTAATTAAGCTTAAAATTTAAAACCAAAAGCCAAGAAAACCATCTGTGACTTATTTTTACCCGGCTCTACATTTATAAGCAGGGTACAAAATATTGGTTTAGCTAATTACAATGTAGCCTCTCAACTATGCAAAAATAACTCCTATTTCATCCTCTTCATCTTTAAAAGCCATTAAATACAGAAATTAAGGACTCATCCTGTTATCACAAATTTCCTCTCTCAAGTTGACCAAAGAAAAAGTCTATTCTAATATTTAAAAGCAAGAATGAACACTGTAAACAAGTATAAATCTCCTGTTGTTGTTACTCATTTACAATACATTGAGTTTGTCTCATACCCACTTTTAAAATGTAATGAGAGGGCTTCCCTGGTGGCGCAGCGGTTGGGAGTCCGCCTGTCGAGGAAGGGGGCGCGGGTTCGTGCCCCGGTCCGGGAGGATCCCGCGTGCCGCTGAGCGGCTGGGCCCGTGGGCCATGGCCGCTGGGCCTGCGCGTCCGGAGCCTGTGCTCCGCGGCGGGAGGGGCCGCAGCGGTGAGAGGCCCGCGTACCGCAAAAAAGAAAAAAATGTAATGAGAACTATTCATAGTAGACCATGTTCTCTAGTCTATTTGAGGGAAATAAGCAATCTATTTTCTGATTTTATAACAGCAGCCAGACGTGCTTTGAAGTTAAATGTTCCCACTTTGTAATCCACAAGTAACATGGACTTGCAGCAATCTCTAAAGTCTTAACATTTACTTTCTTCATGCTCTTTTAGAAGACTTCTTGTTCTCTCATAATACCTCAAGAACGAATACCACAATAAGGAATATCCAAAATGGAAGATAAAAAGAACTTATGTGAAACATTAAAGTCTAACAAAATATTATACAGAAAGCAAAGCCAAAAAAATGTAGTTCCAATAGCATGAATAAATCATGTGACAGAACATTTCTTGTTTGAAAAACAGTCACAATAAAATAAATAATTTAAACTAGACATAAATACAAATATCTGAATGCTCTCTAATGAAAACTGGCTTTTAACATTTTATTTTGTTAAGTTTTTTAGCAGAATTGTTCGGTTACAAAGAGTTCTGTCAGTTTGTTTCTTCAGATTATTCAGGACTTGGTCAAACTGACCTCCTTATAGACTAACTAATGTTGATCAAATAGAGATGCTCCAAGGTTCCAGAAAAATAGAAAGACACTTTATCTGATATTTTAGCTGTCTTAGAGGAAAGGACATTCTCGGGCAATATATTACTAGCAGCAAAACTAGAATAAGCGTTTTTAAGTCACAGCATCCGTCAGAAGAACTGCCAAAACTCTTTCTATATAGCATAAAAGAAATTCAGTCATCAATGTCAAATCAATTATGCTCCAAAATAATGTTTTTAAGTCAATATTTTAGAACTTGAAAAATGTTTTCCACAGAAAAAATACTACAAATGAAGGTTCATTCGTTGGTTTACTCACATTTCAACAAACATTTAATGAGCACAAATGAAATACAGATATAGACATCAATCACTGCCACAAGGAAAAGCAAATAAGCCAAAGGAACAGAATGGAAACACACATGTACTGTCACCTGATTTATGAGACAAGTAACACTGCAGTGCAGCAGGAAAAGAAGTCTTTGCAATAAATGGGAGTGTCACCTGGATACTTATAAGGGACAAAAACAAATCTTAACTTCCTATCTTACAACATATACTACAATCGGCCCCAGATAGCATGTAAATCTAAATAGAAAAAGTGAAACAATAGAGTTGTTAGAAGAAAACATAGGAGAACATCGTCAGGAACTCAAGATAGTCAAAGACTTTAAACAGGACAGAAAAAGCATTTTTTCATGAGATGAAAATGTGAAAATGAACAGCATTAAAAATTTAAATTTCTGTTCATCAAAGACACCAGTAAGAGAATGAAGGAAAGCAACAAAGTGGAAGAAAATATTTACAATACTATATTCCAAAAGTAGTCATCCAGAACAGATAAAAAGCTCTTACATATTCAAAAGAAAAAGGCAGACAACCCAAAAGGAAAACTGGCAAAGTCTTCAGTAAGTACTTAACTCTGAGAAGCTACCCAAACTGTCAGTCAACATACTATAAGGCATCTAGGGCTTCCCTGGTGGCGCAGTGGTTGAGAGTCCGCCTGCCGATGCAGGGGACACGGGTTCGTGCTCCGGTCCTGGAGGATCCCCATGCCGCGGACCGGCTGGGCCCGTGAGCCATGGCCGCTGAGCCTGCGCGTCCGGAGCCTGTGCTCCGCAACGGGAGAGGCCACAGCAGTGAGAGGCCCGCGTACCGCAAAAAAAAAAGGCATCTAACTCTATCAGTCATCAGGAAAATACATATTAAAAGCACACTTCGCAATGTCACTAACCACTGTCAAGAACGGCTAAGTTTTATAATTAAAAGAAAAACTGACACCACCAAGTATGGAAGCGAAAGTAGAGGGGCAGGAACCGGTCCACGCCGCATTCCGATGAGGGTGCAGACTGGCACAATCACTTTAGAAAACTGTCTGGCAGCATCTCCCGTACCCATTAGCTTTGAGCTCCTTGGCTTCCAACTAGTCCACTTTATTTAGCCCAGGACTCCGAGGTTCGGCAGCGTGGGCGCTCCTCTCACCCCGACTCGCCCACGTGTCCGCTCAGCCGGGGGGACAGATGTGCCTGGTGACTGAGCACAGTTCTGGACAGGCCCCGGCAGGGCGACCACAAGGAAGACAGCCAGGGGTCCCTCACTCCTTACACGGGGGGTTCGGGGGCGTCCCCAGCTGTCGAGGGCTTGCAGGTGCCCCCCAGCCCTGGACAGTAAGTTCTTCCCCATGGGCTCTGCCCTCAGTGGGGCCGCCGGACTAGGGTAGGGGTGCTGTCCGCCCTCGGGAGCTCCCCGCGGGATCGGGGGGGGCCTCACTCCCGCTGACCTCCCCCGCTCCATCCTCCGCCGGGTGCCATTTCCTCCACTGCCTGTCCTGGGAGATCTCCCGCACAAATTCTGAAGAGACCTGACCTAAGGGGGTCACCTAAAGCGTCCCCACTGTTAGTTCGCTCCTGATGGGAGCGAGGCTCAGCCAGCACCTAGGCCCCGGGTGGGAACGGGTGGGGAGCTGGTGACCCGATGGAAGGCCTGGGAGAGCCCTCCCCCTCCAGGTCCCCCAGCCGTGTTCAGGAAAAAAGAAAAAATTTTTACATAAAGACAGTCATGCATGAAATATATGTTAACAAAGCAAGAAAGCTTCCCAAAAGCTAAAGGTTAAAAAGGTTAAAGAGTAATTAAAAAGTAATACAGGAGGAATTGTATTATTTAATTGCTAGCTTTACCAAGTAAAGTTCTACTTGAATTATGCATTCCTAGGGAAAATATTAACACACTCCTAGGAAAAGAAAGAATATAATTGGGGGAGAAATATATTTTTTCAACAGTAACTAGAAAATTAAAAGTCTAGAACATCTAATGAATCAGAAAGTAGGTGCTGACAGGCATGCCAGCAATATAAAACATGTGCCCTTAGTACAGAGCACAAAATTCACTAGCTATAAACTGATCATTCAGAGGAAGAAAGAAACAAAAGTGCATTGCACATTCTCATACAAAACTAAAATCAAAGCAAAATCGAAGCTTTTGAATACACTGGGTATTTAAATTATTCTACTGTGATCAAGAAATATAGTTCAAACTGATTAATGCATATGCATTATAAATATATAAAAATGCAAGACTTTCATATTTTACACTGTTAGTGCATTCTTTGAACAATAAAAATGTGAAACAAAACCCCAGGCAGTCCTAGTTTTAGGGCATTACCTCAAAATATTTTAGATGTTTTATCTTAATTTTATTATATGAATGAAAATTTTAATCCTCTGAACAGTTAAATAATTGTGAAAAGTACTGTGTGCTAAGAAATGTACATCAGAAGCTTCAAATGGCTAAGGGCAAAGCCAAGTTTAAAAGGATAGCCCAAAATTTTATTTTTCACTTTGATACCGCTTTCTGGCAAACAGAATGGGTCTTCCTGAGGGATTCCTGTGCTCCTCTCCCACACCAGTAACTCAGCACTCCCCTCCAGTGGCAGCTTCCCCTACCCCTTCAACTGTGAAAACGGTCTTCTTTTGACCTCTTATAGCCCTCTCACTATCAATTCTTTCTTCTCTTTCATTAGCATACTCCCCAAATGCCTGGGAGATTCACACTGCTTTAAATCCTTCCGGGTCCCCTCCCCTCTAACTGTGGCCACTGCGCAGCCAGCCCCCTCAGTCTGAAGTCTCTGAAGACTAGATCTGTCCCAGGCCCTGGATACAGCCATCACCTACAGCAGTGCGGCTGCAAATCAAGACGCCAGCCTTGGAGACTCACTCGTGGAGCTGAAAACCTTGAACTCCCCAATTAATCTTACCGCCTCTCTTAACCCTACCAGTCTAGAATGACACGTTGAAACCCCTGAAATGCTTTCCCCATCGGACAATCAATTAACTGACAGAGAGACAACCTTCCCACTTTCCTGCAACCAAACCTTCAGGCGCCCTCCTATTCAGCCCACCAATCAGCCACTAAGCATTCTTCATTCTCTTTGAAATTTGTTTCTTTCCTATCCTTTCCATCTTCACAGAAATCACACCACTGTGGAGTCCACCACAGACACCTAAAGGAAGGTTGGCTCCCTTTCTCCGTGTCTATGCACACCCACTGTGACCTTCTTAATACCACCTAGTCACATGTCCTAAAGCACTGCTTTCATTGAAGATCGGTATTAGTATGGGGTTTCCCTGGTGGTGCAGGGGTTAAGAATCCACCTGCCAATGCAGGGGACACGGGTTCGGGCCTTGGTCCGGGAAGATCCCACATGCCGCGGAGCAACTAAGCCCGTGTGCCACAACAACTGAGCCTGTGCTCTAGAGCCCGCGAGCCACAACTACTGAGCCCGCGTGCCACAACTACTGAAGCCTGTGCACCTAGAACCTGTGCTCCCAACAAGAGAAGCCACTGCAATGAGATGAGAAGCCCACGCACCGCAACTAGAGGAAGCCTGCCCGCAGCAACAAAGACACAACCAGCCAAAAATAAATAAATAAATTTATTTTTTTAAAAAGACCATTACTAGTAGGAAGGGTTTTAGGTTTTTTTAAAAAAATAATAACACCTGATGTCAGTGAAGAAGTAAGAAACAGACAGTCCTATATACTTCTGGTTGGAGAACAAATTGGTATACACCTTCTGGAGGGCAAGGTACCAAGACCTAACGTAACCTAAGAAAGCAACCAAACAGGTATAAAAGGACTCTTTTATGGAATTTTATTGCAGTATTACTTATATTAGCAAATCACTGGGAGCAACCTACATGTCCAAAAATGTCAGAATGTTTAAATAGGTTATGAACTATCTACCCAAAAGAATAATTAGTGCTACCATTAATATTCATGCTAAGAGAACTATTATTAACTCATACCAAATTTAAAACAGCACATAATAAAATAGTAATTATAATATGACCCCAATTTTGTTTAAATCTTAATTTTATAAATACACACAGAAAAAAATGAGGGAAAGATATATTTAACAAAATGTTAATACAAATTTTATTCATCTGACTTTATGTTTTTCAAATTTTTCAAGTTACAAATTATTTTGATAATAATAAAGTGGGATTTAAAAAATTGATCAAACCCCTTTTCACTTCCTGAAAGCATTTAAACAGCATATATGTAAAGTGGAATGTGGAGGGGAAAAAAAATTAATCTCACTACTGCCTAAAATTTAAAAGCTAAACTTCTCAGTTTAGTATTCAAAGCTCCAATACAACCCAGCCTGATGGCACTGCCCTCTAACCGTACCTGAGTCCCGGTCAACGGTCACACCTTTCTTCACGCCTCTTTCTGCCTCTAGCTCCTGCCCCCTCCTCCCTATCCACCCAGAAACATTCACAGCCGGCCTCTGAACATGATAACCACTGTCCACGATGACGGCTCATCCTGAGGTCTCCTGGAGAATTTTTTTAACCCAACTGACCTTGCTTCTCCAAGTCCTCCTCCTCTCCCCTCCACTTCAGGATTCTACTTTCTATGTAACTCATTTTGCTTATATAGTTTGATCATACACTATCTTAAAGTTTATTTAACTGTTCCATGTGTATGTCTCTTATTTCACCAACAAGGAAGTCAGCTTGTCGAGGGCAGGGACCATTCATGCTTCTTTGGAACGTTATTTCTCTTTCCTGTTCCCCAAGTCCTTCCCAGTGCTCACACAGTACTAAATGTCTAACAGCCAGTAATAGTCATTGTTTAGAATTAAATGAGTGAAGATGTTTTCCAAATACAACATGATTCTGCCACATCAACATACATACATGAAACAAATACTTTTTTACCCCAAGATTCCAACTATTAAGGCGAGCTTCGATGTCACTGTCATCCAGAGAAAGAGCAGATTTCTTCGAATGAATTTCCTGAAATACAAAAGAGAAAAAGAAAAACAGGATGAAAAAAAAGACAGGATGGAGGGAAGAAACAAAAGAGGAAAGGAAGGAGGGAAAGAAGGGACTGAAAGAAGGCAGGAAAGAAGGGCAGAGGGGAGGGAGGGAGGGAGGGAGAAAACAGGACAAAATATATGTCATTCAGAGTAATAAGTTTTGTGTGCCTTTTTTAGTAATGCTATACTACCCTCAGAGGAAAGGATTATGTTACAACTGAGTTAGTTCTCAATTCTAAGTAATGACTGTTTATTACAGCTGCTTAAGGCTATGAGAGATCTTCACAATATATTCACACAACAACTAGATTTCAAAAAAAAAATCAAAAGAATATTTTAAAAAATAATCCAGACTCTTCTCTTTAAGTTCTTTCACAAAAAGTTTTAATTGTGATATACCACAGTAGCTTTAAAGGGGGGTAGGGAAACACTTGAAAAAATGAATTATTTACTCTCATTAAAATTAGTTAACAGGGAAGTTTGTATTGCTGTCCAAGAAGCTCTTTGTTCTTAAATTAATTCTCGTTCATACACTGTACATAAAGAGAAATAAGCTTTGGATTCACATCATGAAAACATAATTATTTATTATGAAAAAGTAATTCTTTACTTCTTAAAAAAATTAAGAGACTTCCCTGGTGGCGCAGTGGTTAAGAATCTGCCTGCCAATGCAGGGGACGTGGGTTTGAGCCCTGGTCCGGGAAGATCCCACATGTCGCGGAGCAGCTAAGCCTGTGTGCCACAACTACTGAGCTTGGGCTCTAGAGCCTGCGAGCCACAACTACTGAGCCTGCGCACCTAGAGCCCACGCTCCGCAACAAGAGAAGCCACCACAATGAGAAGCCTGCGCATCGCAATAAAGAGTAGCCCCTGCTCGCCACAACTAGAGAAAGCCCGCGCGCAGCAACGAAGACCCAACACACAAAAATAAATAAGTAAAAATAAATAAATTTATAAAAAAATAAAATAAAATTCCATGCTCTTTTCCCTCCCATATAATTTATTATATTACAAACTTATCAAACAAGATTAAATTATAATTAACTGAGGACAGCCAAAGATCTGTACCCAGAAATGGACAATGATCTGAAAGCCCTAAAAACTTAGAAAGGTAAGTCTGTAAAATAATAATGTATATCCTACAGTACAGCCTAAATATTTTATTTTATTTAAATTTAAATTTAATTTGTTGGTATAGCATTTTCATGCTTTTAGAAAACCTCACTACTAACAAATAAATCTATTTATCTATGGTCATTTAAATTATCTGAAGTGATGAAAAATACATTAAAATGTTCTTCAGACACAGATGTAGAGAACAAACGTATGGACACCAAGGGGGGAAAGCCATGGCAGGGTGGGGATAGTGGTGTGCTGAATTGGGCAATTGGGATTGACATGTATACACTGATGTGTATAAAACTGATGACTAATAAGAACCTGCTGTATAAAAAAAATTAATAAAATTTAAAAGAAAAAAAGATGTTCTTCATATTTTACTGAATCTCCAGATTTCTATTGAAGAAGATGTTGGGTTTATTAATATACACTACATGAAAATTCATTATTGCCTCTACTGTTGGTCCCTTGCTTTTTGAATGTTTGTGTGTGTGTGTGTGAATGAGAATGTCTTTTAAAATGTACCTCCCTTATTTATTTTGAGTAAATATAATGATTAATAATAAATTCACAAATATCTAAAATGTGCTGCTCTTTATATTAAGATATTTATGAAAGTTGCAAACTGGAACTCTCCATCACTGGAGAAAATGGAAGGAGTTATGTTCAGAGCAAATGTGCTAAAACAGTCATGTTTCACATTCGACTTGCTTGTAACTAAAAGTCTCATCACCCAAGACAAGCAGAGTTATGCTGTAGGAAGCAGGCAGAGCCCTTCTCTTTATCAAGCTGACTGGAATGCTCATTAGCTCCATGGTCAAACCAAATCTACATTAAGTAGTTAAATGCAAGAGAAGTATTCATATTTCAAGATAGGAACAGTTCACCTTCATCAGGAAGGCAGTGTTCCCTACTTCACTACAAACTAATCCCAATTTCTTAAGTTTATGACCATTGTGTGTCTAATCATTTTTAGACATATACTGAGTAAAAGGGGAAAAGTAACTAAAAAACAAACCTTTCAAAGTTATTCTTCAATGCACAGGAAAAATGATAGACTGATTAACACGATGCCTCAGAATCTTTGAGAAAGCAGAAGGAACGCTATGGAATATACCAAATACACCACTTTCTTTGAAACCAGGATATTCACCAAAACCTTCAGACTTTATTGTTTGTAAGTAATCGTTGGAATTTAACAATATGAAACTAAAAATATGTGGAGGGCTTCCCTGGTGGCGCAGTGGTTGTGAGTCCGCCTGCCGATGCAGGGGACACGGGTTCGTGCCCCCGTCCGGGAGGATCCCACATGCCGCGGAACGGCTGGGCCCGTGAGCCATGGCCGCTGAGCCTGCACGTCCGGAGCCTGTGCTCCGCGACGGGAGAGGCCACAGCAGTGAGAGGCCCACGTACCACAAAAAATAAAAATAAATAAATAAATAAAAGTATGTGGAGTTGTTTTTTTTTTTTTTGCGGTACGCGGGCCTCTCACCGTTGTGGCCTCTCCCGCCACGGAGCACAGGCTCCGGACGCGCAGGCTCAGCGGCCATGGCTCATGGGCCCAGCCGCTCCACGGCATGTGGGATCCTCCCAGGCCAGGGCACGAACCCGTGTCCCCTGCATCGGCAGGCGGACTCCCAACCACTGCGCCACCAGGGAAGCCCTATGTGAAGATATTTTAAAACAAGAAGCAAACAAACAAAAAAACAAAAGTAGAATATGATCTTACACAACTCCTTGGGGTAATAATCTGCCCATCTTCTCTGTAGGTTGGACTCATAGACTGTGATCTGGTTTGGAGCTTTGCAATGCATTGTTCCCTATTAAGAGACCAAAACAGTCACAGTCAGAATTGGGGGAATTCAGAGGACACAGGGGTATTCAAATCTAGGATTACAATATTTTTTTTTTTTGGAAATGAGATGACTGTTTATATTAACAATGACGTTTCAATAGCAAAGAAAAAAGAAACACGAATAATAACCATTTGTATTTATTAAACTATAAATAAAATGTCACCTAAATGCCACATGCTTGCTTACAAACAAATGCTATTGTTAAGTGGGACTACAATAAACCACATGTATTTCCCCTTTTCCTACGTGTAGGAAGAGAAAAATTGAAGCATACATTCTCAGAGAAGATAATTGTTTTAAAAGGTTAGCAAGTTTTGTTGGATTCATGTTTCACATCATGATGAAGTCTTAAAATATATAAAATACAAAACTTTCACATAGCTGAAAGTCTGAATTAATTTGAAGCCATCTCAGAAACCACAGATAAATCAAAGTCCTAAATTTAAAAATATGCCATGTTAATTTAGGTAAAACATAAGTAGAGCATAAATAGGAAAATAGTTTAAGCTTCCAGATGAATTAGAACAAAAAGATTTTTCTCCAATATAAAATATAGTACAAAAAATGCCATTCTCAATATTCTACTTTAGCCTAGAGTCTCCCATATATTTTTTTCTTTTTTAAAAAAGAGCTCTATTGAGGTATAATTGACATACAAAGAACTGAACATATTTATTGTGTGCAATTTGATGAGTTTGAACATACGCAAACACCTGTGATACCATCACCACAATCAAGGTAACAGACATATCCAATACTTCCCAGAGTTTCCCTGTGACCCTTTGTTTTTGTTTTTGTTTTGTTTTAAGAACACTTAATATAAGGTCTATCCTTCTAACAAATTTTGAAGAGCACAATACTATATTGTTAACTAGGCAGTATGCTGAAGATATGGAAACAACCCAAGCATCCATTAACAGAGAAATGGATAGAGCAAAAGTGGTATACACATACAATGTGATATTGTTAACTCTTTAACTGGATTATGTGGATGGCACTTGGTGCAGTCATCTTCCTGTACTGCCATATTTTTATATTACCAGGGATAATGGATAAATTACTTTATCCATTATCCTAGGGAATCTAGTTTCCTAAGAAAATATTCGACTTCCCTTCATGTCCACTTCTCTCCCATATATTTCTATTCGAGCTATTTCAATGGAAGTTCCGTGATTACAAATATCTATTCTCTGAATGGTTACTTCAAGAGACACAAAATGAAAACTAACCATTATTTAATTAATTAAAGCCACTGACTTTCAACCACTAGCCATATCAGGATTTCCTTCACAAGTTGTGGGTCATACGAAGTATTCTCAAAAGACAGAACAGTAGTTCAAAAAGACAAGATTAAAATTAAGGTGTTTTTTGGTAGTTAACACTGACAGAATAACATTCCTTAGACTAGTTACTAAGTAATTTAGAATGTCTGAAAAAGTTGTTTTAAAGAGAGCTGTGGATTTTTTTATACCCCTACTCAGTAGTCCAGATATCCAAATACTTAAAAATAAATGAGAAAAGGAGATAAAGTAATATTTTGAGAATAATCTCATCAGCCAGTGTGCTTGAGCTGATATAAAGCATTTAAAACTTAGTATGTGGGAAGAGACACCCTGATATATCATACTAAGTAGTGGCCTGTTCTTCTTTAAGAATAGATTAAACAATCATAAAAGGAGCGATACTTAAAAATTGAAAAATGCTTAAATATTAAAAGTAATTCTCATAGAAAATATTAATAAAAAAGAGGACTGAAACATTTATCTATTTATTATACAGGGTGCATACATAAAACAACACATCCTTTTAAGTCACATGTAGCTGTCTTCTGTACCGATCCTACCTCCTTCCGTTCTTAGCAAATTTTCAAAATGAGTTATTGAACCTATGTCCTATCCTGCCATGGCCTTTCCAATCGACTCCAATCTGACTTCCACACATCCTGAAAAGTCAGCATTGATCTCCTAGATGCTCAAGCAAATGAGCCATGATCTGTTCTTACCTTGGCTGCTCTCACTAAAACATGAGGGGTGGTGCTTTAAAGATGCCACATTTATTGGCTCCACAGAACCATTCTTTCCCGGTTCCTATCCGGTCCTTTAGAAATCTCCTTCTCAGCTTTTTCACTAGCTTTTCTTTCTCTGCCCATCTCATACATGCTATAATCCCTGGGGTTCTGTGTCTAACCATATTTATTTTCCTTTTATGTGCTTTCCCTGGTCAATCCAATATACTATTAGTTTTTTCCAATAATAAGGAGAAGCTCTGATTACCAATCTACATCTCCAGCCCAAACTGCTCTCTTGGCCTACAACCCCATTGCAAATACAAACTGAAGAGCCCTACCTCCAATTCAACATGCCCAAAACTAAATTCATTCTATTTCCCCTGAAACATGCTCCAGTGCAGGCCAAGTAAAGCAGAGGCATTGCTGAAGTCAGCTTCTTGTGAAGGCAGTTGAGCCAACTAAAGAAGGAGGTCAGTATCATTGCTAAAATCCAGCTGGCACAAGAAGCACAGGGCATTAAGCACAGAAGTTTCATCTCTTGCCACTGATAATGGCTCCAGCTGGAAACACAATTAACTGGAACTCTAAGGAGGCACAAAGACGGCTCAGATTCGCAGTGATGGGGCTGGAGGTCAGGGTGAACAGGGAGACAGAGGGCAGGGGGCAAGGCTTAACCCTGTGTTATCCTTTAGGAAGAACAGAAGGTGCTGCCTGCCACAGAGGACAAATAGCACGCCATGATGCTTATAAAGACAGCCTACAGTTGGTACGGGGGAAACGATTACAGCGAGGTCAGGACTATGGAGCTTGTGCCAATGAGGAGGAGGGACTGCAGCTCATTCACGTGTGGGTGCCAAGCTAGCCCAGAAAGCAGGGTCTCAGTGTATGAGAAAGATTCCCTGACGGGCACGTGCCTTCTTCCTCCTCCTGAGGAGTAAAACTAGAGGAAATGTAAGTTTTTCCCTTTCACTTTTTCCTGATGCTAAAATATTTCAACGACAATCCAGAAACATTCTCCCAGCATCTTTGCTGATTCCAAATACTACAGAAACATAGACTTGTCACTATGAAAATAAAGAGATAAGTAATGAGACATATAATAAGCTTTAAAAGCCTAAAAAAAGACTGACTGAATTTCTTCCTGCGAAAGAAACTTATACATATGGAAAATTTCTAAAATGTCTTTTTAATTTGTGTCCTCAATGTGATTCAAGTAGACATTTCAGATATAAAAAGGAAATAAACAATCTGTGATCATAAAAATGTGCTTAAAAATGAAAAACATGATTACCAAATTTTAAAACCACAATGTAAAAAGAGAATGGCAGATAAAATATAGCATAAAATCAAATCAGCAAATTAGAAAACTACTTCAAGAAATATTCTGAGAACACACAAAAAATTAAGGGATGAATATGATAAATAAAAATGCAACAGATAAGGGAGATAAATTCAAAATCTCTCACATCAAAATAATATGAATTCCAGAAGGCATAAATAAAACAGAAACTGGGAAATTAATAATTAAAGAAATAGTACTGACAATGCCAATCAAGACTGCATTGGAGAAAAACCTAAAGGAATAACCGAGAACATCTCTTTTGCTCGGACAGAAATGCATTGCCCAAAAAAAACCCCAAAAATGTAATGCCATGCTATTGTCAAAAAGACCACAAATAAATGTTGGTGAGGATATGGAAAAAAGGAAAACCTAGCACCCTGTTAGTGGGTATGTAGATTGGTGGAGCCACTATGGAAAACAGTAAGGATGGTCCTCAAAAAACTAAAAATAGAACTACCATATGATCCAGCAATTCCACTCCTGGGTATATATGCAAAGAAAATGAAAACACTAATTCAAAAAGATACATGCACCCCAATGTTCACAGCAGCACTATTTACAGTAGCCAAGACATGGAAGCAACCTAGGTGTCCATCAACAGATGAATGGATGAAGGTATGGCACATATGTACAATGGAATACTACCCAGCCGTAAAAAGGAATAAAATTTTGCCCTTTGCAACAAAATGGATGGACCTAAAATGTATTATGCTAAATGAAATAAGTCAGACAGAGAAAAGCAAACACTGAATGTTATCATTTATATGTGAAATCTAAAAAATAAAGCAAACAAATATAACAAAACAGAAACAGACTCACAAGCTAATTGTTACCAGTAGCAAGAGGGGTGGGGGGAGGGACAAGGTAGGAGGAGGGGATTAAGAGGTACAAACTACTATGTATAAAATAAATAAGATACAAGGATATATTGTACAGCACAGGGAATACAGCCAATATTTTATAATAACTTTAAATGGAATATAATCTATAAAAATACCGAATCACTAGTAGTATGCCTGAAATTAATATAATATCATAAATCAACTATACTTTAATTTTTTAAAATGTAATGTCATAAAAAGGACAGGAACTGAAGGTCTGCCAGGCTCTGGTTTCAGAGACAGCTAGAAAGAGCAGGAAGTATGACTCTGGACAAGTAGGAGAGAATCAAAGTTCCTCTAAGTAGAAGGACAAAGTCAAACTCATCAAGAAACCAGAAGCAGGGATGGAGTTCCTTGTTCTTGAGAAGAAGCTGAAAATCAGTGCTGGTGACCAGTTCGGAAAGCTCTGGCTTATAAGAAGCTTTGTGCCCGGGAAAGGCAAGGAACACAGACATGGTCTCAAAGCCAAGGAACTAGACTCGTCGTATGAAAGGACAGAGTTCAAAGTGAAAAGAGGGGGACTTCCCTGGTGGCGCAGTGGTGAAGAATCCGCCTGCCAATGCAGGGGACACGGGTTTGATCCCTGGTCCGGGAAGATCCCACATGCCGCAGAGCAACTAAGCCCGTGCGCCACAACTACTGAGCCCACGTGCTACAACTACTGAAGCCTGCACACTCTACAGCCCATGCTCTGCAACAAGAGAAGCCACTGCAATGAGAAGCCCGCGCACCGCAATGAAGAGTAGCCCCCGCTCGCCGCAACTAGAGAAAGCCCACGCGCAGCAATGAAGACCCAATGCAACCAAAAATAATTTTTAAAAATTAAAAAAAAAAAAGTGAAAAGAGGCATTTGGTTCCCCAAATTCCTATAAACAGGAGGCAGGCTAAGAAAACTACTCAGCTTAAAACAAATCATTGCTTCTGTTAAAAAGAAAAAAAAAAAGATAATTCAGAAGGAAAAGTCAAGAACTCAAAAGACAGAGCAGAGAACCATGAAGAACACTTCCAGGAAGCAGCACTAAGCCCTAATCAAGAAACTGGCAACAGGGCTTCCCTGGTGGCGCAGTGGTTGAGAGTCCACCTGCCGATGCAAGGGACACGGGTTCGTTGCCCGGTCCGGGAGGATCCCACATGCCGCGGAGCGGCTGGGCCCGTGAGCCATGGCCACTGAGCCTGCACGTCCAGAGCCTGGGCTCAGCAACAGGAGAGGCCGCAATAGTGAAAGGCCCGCGTACCATTAAAAAAAAAAGAAAGAAAGAAACTGGCAACCAACAACTGTTAGATTTCAGAATTTCTATAGAACTGTCTGTCATTGGTTTGTGTCTCCCATTTTCCCTGTTTTTTAAATGGGAATTCTCCAGTCCCTCTCTCACCACTGGGAAGTGGGGGGTACGTTAGGGGTAGTGGTCAGGGGAGGTAACTTATGACTTTAGTTCACAGGTGTTTACAATGGAAGAAGCCACACCAGGAAAGTCTCACCTACACCTAGATACGATTTTTATTAGGTTTACTGAGGTATAATTTATGTACCGTAAAGCCATACCCATTTAAAATGTAGAGTTTTGACAAATGTATATACCTGTGTAACCAACACAATGAAGATACAGATTCTTTCCATCACACTCAGTTCTCTTGGCCTCCTTGGCAATCAATCTACTCCCTCCCACAAACCCAGGCAACCTGCATTTTGCAGAATCTCTTATATACGGAATCAAACAGAATTTTTTTTTTTTTTTTTTTTGCGTTATGCGGGCCTCTCACTGTTGTGGTCTCTCCCGTTGCGGAGCACAGGCTCCGGACGCGCAGGCTCAGCGGCCGTGGCTCACGGGCCCAGCCGCTCCACAGCATGTGGGATCTTCCTGGACCGGGGCACGAACCCGCGTCCCCTGCATCAGCAGGCAGACTCCCAACCACTGCGCCACCAGGGAAGCCCCAGAATGCACTTTTTATGTCTGGCTCCTCTCACTAAGGAAGAGAGATTTAGCCAAGTTGTTGCATGTATCAAAGTTCATTTCTTTTTATTGATTAGAAGTATTCCATTATATGCATGAACCTTAATTTCCTTTCTGAGTCATGTACTGATGGACAATTATCTCCACATTTGGCTATTATGAATAAAGCTGCTATGGACATTCAAGAATTTATGTGGACATACATTTTCATTTCTCTTGACATGTAGGAATAGAATTGTGAGGTCAAACGGTAAATTATCTAAAACTTTGTAAGAAATTGGTAAACTGTTTTCCAAAGTGGTGGTGCCACTTTATATTCCCATTAACGCTGTATGAGACTTCCAGTTTCATCTCATTGTCACCATACTTGGTTTTCTGTCTTTATCATTTTAGCCATTCTAATGGGTGTATAGTGGTATCACATTGTGCTTTATAATTTTCATTTCCCTGATAAAGGATGATGTTGTCCATCTTTTCATGTGTGTACATTAGCCATTTATTTATATATACATTTTGTGAAGTGTCTGTAAAATCTTTTGCACATTAATTGGGTTGTTGTCTACTTTTCCTTGAGTTGCACATACTCTAGACACAAGTCATTTATCAGATATATGTATTTAGAATATTTTCTCTATACGTGGGGAGCACCATCTATTCATGATATAATACCCTTTGTATATTTTCTGGATACAATATGTTAATTAAGAATTTTAAAATCTATATTCATGCAGGAATATTGGTATGTAGTTTTACATTCTGGGAATGTCCGTCTTCTTTTGAAAACAAAGTAATACAGACTTAACAAAGTGAGTTGGGAAGCATTCCCTCTTTCTCTATTTCCTGAAAAAAATTTATGTAGGGTGATATCACTTCTTCCATAAAAGCCTAATAGAATTCACCAAGGAAGCCGTCTGGGCTTACAGATTTCTTTATAGGAAGGTAGTTAATTATAAAATAAATTTCTTTGGTTAACTATAGGGATACTCAGATTCCCCATTTCTTCTTGTCTTTTAAGGAATTCTTCTATTTCATCCAAATTTTCACTGATACAAAGTTGTTTATAATAGCCTCATTATACTTTTTTTTTTTTTTTTGGCCATGCCACATGCTTGCAGGATCTTACTTCCCTGACCAGGGATCGAACCCTGGGCCCCTAGCAGTGAAAGTGAGGAGTCCTAACCACTGGACCACGAGGGAATTCCTACCTCATCATATTCTGAATGTCTGTAGGATCTGTGTGGAGCATCCTCTTTCATTCATTCCTGACATTGCTAATTTGTGTTTTCTCTCCCATTTTTAAATTTTTAACTGTGGCAAAATACATGGAACATAAAATTTACCATCTTAACTACTTTTAAGTGTTCAGTTCAGTGGTTGGAAATACAATCACAGTGCTGTGCAACCACCATCACCATCCATCTCTAGTTTTTCCATCTTCCCAAGACTGAAACACTCTACCTATTAAACAATAACTTCCCTTTCTCCTCTCCTCTCAGCCCCTGGCAAACACCATTCTACTTCCTGCCTCTATGAATTTATACTTCATATAAGTGGAATCATACAGTATTTTTCATTTTGTGACTGGCTTATCTGTCTTAGCATAATATCTTCAAGGTTCACCCATGTTGTAACATGTGTCAGAATTTCCTTCCTTTTTAAGGCTCAATAATATTCCATTGTATTATATGCCACATTTTTATGCATTCATCCATTGATGGACACTTGGGATGCTTCCATCTTTTGGCTACTGAAAATAATGATGCTATGTACAAGGCTATACACATATCTGTTTGGGTCCCTGTTTTCAATTATTTTGGATATATACACGGAAGTGGGATTTCTGTATGATATGGTAATTTTATTTTTAATTTTTTTTGATGAGCTGCTGACAGTGTTCAACCACAGCTACACTATTTTACATTCCCACCAAGAGTACACAAGGGTCCAACTTCTCCACATCCTTGCCAAACACTTGTTTTGTTTGTTTGTTTTATAATAGCCATCCTAATAGATGGTATCTCATTATGGTTTTGACTTGCATTTCCAGAATGATTACTGATCATTTTTTTGGAGAAATGTCTATTCAAGTCCTTTGCCCACTTTTTAATCAAGTTGTTTGTTTTTGTTGTTGTTGAATTGTGGGGTTCTTCACATACTCTGGATATTAACCCTTTTTCAGGTAGGTGATTCGCAAATATTTTCTCCCATTCCATGGGTTGCCTTTTCACTCTGCTGATTGCGTCCTTTGATGCACAAAAGTTTTTAATTTTGACATGGTCCAATTTATCTACAGATTTTTTTGGTTGTTGCTTGTGCTTTTGGTATCATATCCAATAAATCAATGCCAAATCCATCGTCATGAAGCTTTCCCCCGATATTTTAAGAGTTCTGTAGTTGTAGCTTTTACCTTTAGGTATTTGATCAATTTTGCATTAATTTTTATATATAGTAAAAAGTAAGAGTCCAACTTCATTCTTTTGCAGGTGAATATCCAGTTTTGCTACACCATTTGTTGAAAAGACTGTCCTTTTCCTATTGAATGGTCTTGGCACCCCTGTCAAAAATCATTTGACCATATATGCAAGGGCTTATCTCTGGGCTCTCTATTCTAATCTATTAGCCTATATGTCTGTCTTTATGCCAGTACCAGACTTTTTTATTAATTTATCCAATCATTAATTTGTTCATTCATTCATATTCATTTAACAAATAACTGAGTTATTAACTGTGCTCCATGGTACAGTGACAGGCCTTAGGAATATAATTGTGAGCAAGACAGAGTCTCTCTCCTAAAGGAGCTTTGTGAAGAGGAACCACAGACTGATATCAGAGCAGACTACACCCCTTCTATAGTTTGTTAAAGATTATTCCCAATAGTCTTTGCATCATCTTCATAAAACATGAAGTCATAAGGAAAAAAAAAAACGCTTTATTGATTGCTACATAGAGGTACCTAAGTACCGTGGCCTCTCTATCATTATTACTGACAAATTGTGGTGCCTCCCTTACCAAATTTGGTCAGTGTATTATGTGTTAACGGGCACACTCACATTTACGGTGGTGTCTGTCCTTTGTATAGAGGCTGGTTTGGGTACATTTCCTCTTTGCTTCAACAAATACCGAGCACAAAGAACATCTAGAATCTCCAAAGGTGTGTGGACTTATATATATTTTTGGTGCTCTCTCCAAGTGTTTTTAGCATCTCAGTGTAGCCAAGCAAGAAACTTATTTAATTCAAAAACTGCTAGTTATTTTTTATTTAAAATGCAAAAAAAAAATATGTTCATTACAAAAAGTAAATAAAACTGGCAACAGATCTAGCTTCCCACGTTTCCCAGCACAAACACCAAATGTGAAAGTGAACTGTAGGGCTGTGTACAGTTCTCTCTTTCCTTCATGTATCTTAGACTAGCATCAGCATTGACTGTCCTGCAAAATAGCCTTGTTTCCCAGAAACAGGAAGACTACTATACCTAGGTTGGGAGATCTATCCTTGCTATATCCAAAATAATAATGATAGAAAAGTAGATTAAAAATATTTACATGGTTGTAACATGTCTGATGTTTTTTTTTTCAACTCTAACAATTTTATAGCCACTTTTTACCTCTTCTTCTTTCCACACCTCTTTAGTCTCCATTATGAGGTGCTAGCTACTAGAAGGGAGGTAAGATTAAAACTGCACACTGGTGCAGAAAGCTCACTCTATCCTTTGAGGATACCACGACACTGTTTAGATTACTGTGGCATTGTAGGAAGTTTTGAAATTAGAAAACGTTAGAATTCCAGTTTTGCTTTTCTCTTCCAAGACTGTTTTAGCTATTCAGTGTCACTTGAGATTCCATATGACTTTTAGGAAGTATTTTTCCTTTTCTGAAAAGAAAAAAAAAGCCACTGGAATTTTGATAGGGATTGTATTGTGTTGGCCAAAATGTTCATTCGGGTTTCCCATGTTACCCAACCCAATATTATTCAATATATCACTTTGGGTTGTATTGTACATCGTAACAATATTAAGTCTTCCAATCCATGAACACATGTCTTTCCATTTATTGGTGTCTTTTTAAATTCCTCTCAACAATATTTTGTAGTGTTTTTAGTGTACAAGTCCTTGGTCAAGTTTATTCCTAAGTATTTTATTCTTTTTGACACTGTTGTAAATGGAACTGTCTTCTTAATTTCCTTTTCAGATTGTTCACTGTTAGTGTATAAAATTGTGACTGATTTTTATTTGTTGGTTTTGTATCCTGCTACTTTGTTGAATTTATTTATTAGTTCTAATAGTTTTTTGTGGAATATTTAGTTTTCTGTATATAAGATCATATCATTTGTGAACAGAGATCATTTTTCTTCTTTCTTTTCAATTTCGATGACTTTTCTTTTTCTTGCCTCATTGCTCTGGTTAGGACTTCCAGTACTATGCTGAATAGAAGTGATGAGAGTGGGCATCCCTGTCTTATTACTGCTCTTAAAGGTAAAACTTTTGCTTTCACTCTTAAGTATGCTGTTAGCTGTGGGCTTTTCATATACGGCCTTTATTATTTTGAGTTAGTTTCCTTCTATTCGTAGTTTGTCAAGTATTTTTATCATGAAAGGGTGTTAAATTCTGTCACATGCTTTTACTGCATCAATTGAGATGATCACGTGTTTCTTTCCCATCATTCTGTTAATGTGGTGTACTAAAATGATTGTTTCATTTGTCAAATTTTCCTTGCATTCCAGGAATATATCCCACTTTGTCATGGTGTATAATCCTTTTAATGTGATGTTGAATTGTTTGCTAGTATTTTTCTCAGGGTTTTTTCATCAATACTCATCAGGAATATTGGTTTGTAGTTTTCTTGTAGTGTCTTTGTCTGGCTTTGGTATCATGGTAATGCTGGCCTCATACCACGAATCTTAAAGTATTCCCTCCTCTTCAATTTTGGAAGAGTTTAAGGAGGATTGGTGTTAACTATTCTTTAAATGTTTGACAGAATTCACCAGTGAAGCTATCTGGTCCTAGGCTTTTCTTTGTTGGAAGGTTTTTGAATACTGCTTTAATCTCCTTACTAGTTATAGGTCTGTTCTAGAAATAGAAATAGATTTTCTATTTCTTCATGATTCAGTCTTGGTAGGCTGTGCTCCTAGGAAATTATCCACTTCATCTAGGTTACCCAATGTGTTGGTTTACAACTGCTCATTGTACTCACTTATAATGCTTTTTATTTCTGTAAAATCAGTTGTAATGTCTCTTCTTTCATGTCTGATTTCAGTTGTCTTTTTTTCTAGTGGTTTCCATGATTTTCTCTAATGTTTTCCCATTTTCTGTTTTATTTCCTTTCTTCTGCTAGCTTCAGGGTTTGTTCTTTTCCTAGGTTCCTTAAGATGTAAATGTAGGTTGTTGATGTCAAGATTTTTCTTTTTTAATGTAAGATTTTACAACTATAAATTCCCCTCATAGCACTGCTTTCACTGCATCCCATAAGTTTTGGTATGTTGTGTTTTCATTTTCATTTGTCTCAAGATATTTTCTGATTTCCTTTTTGATTTCTTTTTTGACTTCTTGACTATGAGTGTGTTATTTAATTTCCATATATTTATGAATTTTCCAGCTTTACTATTGATTCCTAGTTTCCCTATATTTTGATCAGCAAAGATACTCTGTATGATTTCAATCTTTTAAAATATATTAAAACTGGTTTTGTGGACTATCAAATGGTTTTATCCTGGAGAATATTCCATGTGCACTTGAGAAAAATGTATTCTACTGCTGTTGGATGGAATGTTCTCTATATATCGGTTTAGTCAAATTGGTCTGCAGTGTTGTTCAAGTCCTCTGTTTCTTTATGATCTTCTGATTGTTCTAACCATCACTGAATGTGTCGTACTGAAGTTTTCTTACCACTGTTGTAGAGCTATTTCTCCCTCCATTCTGTTGATGTTTGACTCATATATTTAAGACTTCTGATGTTTGGTGCATGTATGTTTATAACTGTTATATCTTCCTGGTTCATTGACCCTTTTATCATTATATAAGTTCATTCTTTGTCTCTTGTAACAGGTTATTACTTAATCTATTTCTTATAATACAAATCCACTCCTGCCCTCTTT
Source organism: Hyperoodon ampullatus (assembly GCF_949752795.1). NCBI lineage: Eukaryota > Metazoa > Chordata > Mammalia > Artiodactyla > Ziphiidae > Hyperoodon > Hyperoodon ampullatus. The sequence goes on from NC_136932.1 coordinate 25,169,151, forward strand.
TGGTTACTATTTGCATGGAATACCTTTTCCATCCTTTCACTTTCAACTTGGATGTGTCCTTAGATCTAAAGTGAGCCCCTTGTAGGTAGCATATAGTTGGATATCTTTTTATTCAACTGCCTTTGTAATCCTATAAAAAATAAAAAGTGGAATTGTAAACCAGAATTACCATTCTACAGGTTTTTATATTTACCAATGTATTTCTCTCTTTTTATTTCATGAGTCTAACTAGAATTTATCAATTTTATTTAACTTAAAAAAAAAATGTTTGCCTCCACTGACTTTATTGTTTTCCTGTTGCATTGATTTCCACTCTTATCTATTTTATTTCCTTCATTCTGCTTACATTGGATTCACTCAGCTCTTATTCTTCCATCTTCCAAAGGGAGAAGCTGTGACCACTGATTCTGGATTTTTCTTCTTTTCTGACACAAGCATTAAAAACCCTGTATTTCCCTCTAAGCTGCATCTCATAAATTTTGATATGTTGTATTTTCTTTACCATTTGGTTCAAAATTTCTATAAACCCTCGTGATTTCTTTCGTGACAAATAGGTTATTTAGAGGCGAGTTTTTTTAATTTATAAACGTTTGACGGCTTTTCTGGATGTACTATAATTGTTTCTTTCTTATTAAATTCCGATGAGATCAGAAAACATGCTCTGTGTGACGTCCATCCTTTGAGACCAACTGAATTTCTTTTACAACCCAGACATGACTTATCCAGATGAACATACCATGTGCACTTGAAGAATGTGTAATGTGCACTTATTGGATGGGGTATTTCTTAGATGTCAACTAGGTTGAGGTAGCTCAGAGTATTGTTCAAATCTTCCATATCCTTGTTGATTCTTTGGTCACGTTGCTCCATAATTCCTAAGAAAGGGATGTTAAAGTCCGCAACAATGGCTGTAGATTTGTCTATTTCTCTCTTTAGCTCTTTTTACTTTTTGCTACATGTATTTTTTTTTAAAACAGATCTCTATTGGAGTATAACTGCTTCACAATACTGTGTTAGTTTCTGTTGTACAACAAAGTGAATCAGCCATATGCATACATATATCCCCATATCTCCTCCCTCTTGGATCTCCCTCCCACCCTCCCTATCCCACCCTTCTAGGTCATCGCAAAGCACCAAGCTGATCTCCCTGTGCTATGCTGCTGCTTCCCACTAGCTAACTATTTTACATTCGGTAGTGTATATATGTCGATGCTGCTCTTACTTCGCCCCAGCTTCCCCCTCCCCCCGCCATGTCCTCATGTTCATTCTCTATGTCTATGTCTTTATTCCTGCCCTGCCACTAGGTTCATCGGTACCATTTTTTTTTTTAGATTCCATATATATGTGTTAGCATATGGTATTTGTTTGTCTCTTTCTGACTTACTTCACCCTGTATGACAGACTCTAGGTCCATCTACCTCACTACAAATAACTCAATTCCGTTTCTTTTTATGGCTGAGTAATATTCCATTATATATATGTGCCACATCTTCTTTATCCATTCATCTGTCAATGGATATTTAGGTTGCTTCCATGTCCTGGCTATTGTAAATAGTGCTGCAATGAACACTGTGGTACATGTCTCTTTTTGAATTATGGTTTTCTCAAGATATATGCCCAGTAGTGGGATTGCTGGGTCATATGATAGTTCTATTTTTAATGGAGCTGGAGGAATCAGGCTCCCCAACTTCAGACTATACTACAAAGCTACAGTAATCAAGACAGTATGGTACTAGCACAAAAACAGAAATATAGATCAATGGAACAGGATAGAAAGCCCAGAGATAAACTCACTCACATATGGGCACCTAATTTACAACAAAGGAAGCAAGAACATACAATGGAGAAAAGACAGTGTCTTCAATAAGTGGTGCTGGGAAAACTGCACAGCTACATGTAAAAGAATGAAATTAGAACAGCACCTAACACCATACACAAAAATAAACTCAAAATGGATTAAAGACCTAAATATAAGACCAGATACTATAAAACTCTTAGAGGAAAACAAAGGAAAAGCATTCTTTGACATAAACCACAGCAAGATCTTTTTTGACCCACCTCCTAGAGTAATGGAAATAAAAATAAACAAATGGAACCTAATAAAACTTCAAACCTTTTGCACAGCAAAGGAAACCATAAACAAGACGAAAAGACAACGCTCAGAATGGGAGAAAATATTTGCAAATGAAACAACGGACAAAGGATTAATCTCCAAAATATACAAACAGCTCATGGAGCTCAATATCAAAAAACAAACAATCCAGTTAAAAAACTGGGTGGAAGACCTAAATAGACATTTCATCAAGGAAGACATACAGATGGCCAAAAGGCACATGAAAAGATGCTCAACATCACTAATTATTAGAGAAATGCAAATCAAAACTACAATGAGGTATCACCTCACACTGGTCAGAATGGCCATCATCAAAAAATCTAGAAACAATAAATTCTGGAAAGAGTGTGGTGAAAGGGGAACCCTCCTGTACTGTTGGTAGGAATGTAAATTGATACAACCACTATGGAGAACAGTATGGAGGTTCCTTTGCTACATGTATTTTTGAAGCTCTATTATTTGATGCATACACATTTATAACTGTTACGTCATGCTTATGAATTGACCCCTATATCATTACAAAATGATTCTATTCATCTCTGGTAATTCTCCCTGTCTTAAAGTCTATTTTATCTGATATTTAATATGGCCATTCCAGCTTTCTTATGTTTGTTGTTCCCATTACACATCTCTTTACATCCTTTTAGTTTTAATTTACTTGTCCTTATATGTATGTCTCTTACAGACAACATACAGTTTGTTCGTGCTTTTTTATCCAGTCTAACAACTGCTGCCTTTAAATTAGAGTGTTGAGTCCATTTACATTTAATGTAATCACTGATATGGTTCTATTTACTCTGCCATTTTGCTATTGGTTTTACATTTGTCCCATCTTTCTTTGTTCCTGTTTTTTCTCATGTTCATTCTCTATGTCTATGTCTTTATTCCTGCCCTGCCACTAGGTTCATCAGTACCATTTTTTTTTCCCCAGCTTTTCCCAGTTTTTTTTCCCCAGTTTTCCCAGCACCACTTATTGAAGACACTGTGTTCATTGACTATTTCATTGTATTCCATTTTAATCCCTCTAGTTATATTTCTTTCTAGCTGTATGCCTTTCTATTATACTTTTAGTACTTGTTCGAGGTATGGGCTAGGGAAGCAGTCCCCAACCTTTTTGGCACCAGGGACTGGTTTTGTGGAGGGCAATTTTTCCACGGACAGGGTGGTGGGAGGGGAATGGTTCAGGTGATAATGTGACCAATGGGGAGCAGCAGATGAAGCTTCGTTCGCTTGCCCGCCGCTCACCTCCTGCTGTGCGGCCCAGTTCCTAACAGGCTGCGGACCGTTACCGGTCCGTAGCCTGGGGGTTGGGGACCCCTGTGCTAGGCAATATCTAATATGCCCCCCAGTTATCCCCACATCCCTTGTGTAATGCCCTTTTCTTGAGTGTGGACTGAACCTAGTGACTTACTTCTAATAACCAGAATCTGGCAAAAGTGATTGATTATCACTTCGAAAACTACCTTACAAAAAGACTCTGGCTTCCATCTTGCTTACTTCCTCTGATGGAAGCCAGCTGCCTTATTGTGGGCTGTCCTACAAAATACAGAGCGCTGGTCTTTCAGGACAAGGGGGAGGAAGCACGGCCGAAGGTCTCCTGGAGTACTGATGTGCTATTTCTTGGCTGGGTTAGCAGCATAGGGATGTTTACTTTCTAACTGCTCTTTAAACTGTACCTGTCATTTTCATACACTTTTTACATACATGCTATGTTTCGCAGAGGTAAAACTTTTTAAGAGTAATACAACTACTGCCTTATAAATCAGAAAACTAAAATGAGAACTAACTTTATATTTCACATCTTTGCATTCATCTGAGCAGCAAGTAATACTGTTATATACCATCTGCAGAATAGTTTTCTTACAGTATTGCTAAATATCAATGAAACATAAAAATAATTAGCAAAAATTAATACTGCTCTAAAGTATCAAATAACACTGAAAATAAGAAAATGAAAATAACTTCCACGGATCCACAACATATTTATTTTAATATTTCAAAGGGAACTTTATTAGGAATAAAAAGAAAAACAAAGCTAAATCTTAAATAAATGAGAAGCTTGACAAAACCAAAAAATGACCAGAGATTCATAAACATTTTAAGACTTCGTATTTTTCCCCATTTCCTACTTTAAAATAACACATTTGATTTTAAAATTAAAAACCAGCTTTAAAAGTCACTCATTTAAATCAACGTTTATTAATACATCTCTGGTTTAATAGTATCAACACTCAAGAGAGTATTTTATTTTAATTCCCTTTAAGTTTTACAACACATATAAGCTTCCTGTCATCCTTTTTTGTTTAAAAGAACAATCAGAACTAAACTGTTCAGTATTATGATCTCACAAAAAGAAACTTGCTTGTGAAACAAAGAGATACTTATTACAAAGCCCCACTCGTTAAAAAATTTTAAAAAGGAAGAAGTGACTAAATTTGTCAAAAATCTGACTCAATGAAAAAAAAAAGCCTAAAAGAAATGCAAGGCCATTATTTTCAAAGCTATTCCATCTCAGTTACAAATTGTTGTCACTTGGCCTTGCCTTGGTAAATACTTAAGAATGATATTTAATTAGCACATCACTGTTGAAAATTAATGAGCAGCTAAGTGGTCCCATGAGTGTGTGAATCATACTGTTCTACTGAGGATCCTAAGAAAGTTTCCATCCCTTGTTTATGAAGCAGTCTTACCCCCAGAGCTCAAGGTTAAACGTCTACCTAACAAGTGTCCATTCTGGCAAAAAGACCAAGTTAATCACATTTGTTCCTCACTAAACGTTCTCTCCAAACACAATGATGAAAAAGACTGCCTTTTCTTTCATTAATTTAAGAAAAATGATTAATTTTTCTTTCTTCCAAAAAGACTTGTTGGGGAGAGGTCCTCTTAAACCTTAGACTGACCAACAGGAAGCTACCAGATACTGATCACGGGTGATCCTCACCAAAGAAGGGAGATACCCACGAAGTGCAGTAAGCACACAGCACAGGTCTCTCCCGGGGGCAGAGGCAGTTTAGATGCACCAACACCCACCTCCCACTGCCCACCTAGAGAGCAGCTCTCCACCTGGCAGGAAGACCCAGGTCTAGAACTCCAAGCCCCACTTGGTAGCCCCTAATCACATATGGCTACTTGAACTAATTAAAACCCAAAATTCAATTCCTCAGCCACAGTAGCCACAATGCAAGTGCTCAGCAGTCACATGTGAATAGTGGCTGCGATACTGCACAGCACGGCTGCAGAACATTCCCACCACTGTGGGATGTTGTATTATACTGCTGCAGAATATATGCAGTATACGTATGGAATGAAAATATGTAATGTACGACTGCAGAATGTATCTTTGCCTAATCAACAGGGCAATTCTTAAATAAAATGAATGTACTTTTTTGTGAATAATATTTAAGGATGTTTTACTATGTGTAACCCTAACCATAATTATTTATGCCAATGGACATAAAGAAACCCCAGGAAGGAAAGGTAATGATAAGCTCCCCTATAAATTCATCCAACAATTTAGAAGCAGGGGCTATTTATAGGTCAGTGCCATTTACATATAGAAATGGAGTTTAACAAATTTGAAAGATTCTATCTACTATAGTTGTTTGAGTATACAGACTAAAAATTAAATCAATTTTTAAAGTGAAAAATGTTTTTTCACACAGATCAACATACTCAACCATAAGTACATTTTTTCATTATACTTGGTCACCATCTGCTGGCGATGTTCTTAAACTGCACCAGCACATGAAACACTGGCTGTACTGGGAGACATTTTTAAAGGACACAGTCTCAGCTCTTCACCACAATGCATTCCTGGAAAACCACATCATAAAGAGGCTCATTGTAAAGCAAATCATATTTTCCATAAGGGCAGGACTATAATTAGATTCTTCATTCCAAACTAAAATCTGGCATCAAATAACCCATGGAAAGATCTCATTAAAGCAAGATGCAGAAATTATAGTCCTCTATACTCATTTAAAATAGGATAATTATTCTCCAAGTCCTTTCTTAAAGGTATGAACATATTTTTTATTTGAAGGACACAACATAAATCAAAAGATAAAACTTTAATTTATATAAAGTTAACCTAAATCTAATATGGTAAAAGTAATAGATAATAGATAATAATTCTGCTTGCATGCTCCTAGAATTCTTAAGCAATCTGGATGATGACTCTTTATAAAGTGGCATCTGAGGAAATGTAAACAACTGCTGCCTTCTTTTTCAGCAGTGAAGTCCTCGAAAATAAGCAGCATTGTCTCTCCTCCACCGTGAAGCAGTGTTTAAAGGTCGGCACTGATTCCACATCTCTCCTCTTTGCTTTCTCCTAACTCGTAACTCTTAACCAAAGTTTCCAGTAGAAATAATAAGGGGTATTACATCATTATTTTTCATCTTCCCCTATTCCAGAACCTAACTACACTCTGGTGATAAGCTACCAGACCACATCATACTTGACTAAAAAGTTATAAAAATAATTACAAGACATTAAAAAGAAGCTTCAAAACATTTTTCACAGAACAGGAGGACAAGAATAAAATCTATTATCTTTGTGTCTGTCTTTGGGATAATGCACAGAAAAAAGCACATAGAGACGACAAGAACTGAAGTCTAATGTCACTTAGGCAGCTTCTAATACACGCTGTGATAAAATGTTTAAAAACAGGGCCAGCCACACTGTGTTCCCTCTATCCTGGAAAAGGGGGCTTGCTGAGTTATCTAAATAAAGACAGATTCAAAACCTCTTTTATTTTATTTTTACTTTATTTTTTTATTTCTTTGGCCGCGCTGCGTGGCTTTCAAGATCTCAGTTTCCTGACCAGGGATTGAACCCGGGGCCCTGGCAGTGGACACACTGCGTCCTAACCACCGGACCACCAAGGAACTCCCAAAAGCCTCTTCTAAAATACTATTACCTCTCTTTATTCTGAGAGTGTGCAGGAACTCCCAAAAGCCTCTTCTAAAATACTACTACCTCTCTTTATTCTGAGAGTGTGCAGGAACTCCCAAAAGCCTCTTCTAAAATACTATTACCTCTCTTTATTCTGAGAGTGTGCAGGATTCATACTTACAATCAGAACTTTTCTGCATAGCCATTAATTTCTTTCTCTCAGGAACACAGAATGACTTTTAGGAACTGAAAATAATTAATGACCAACGGATCTTAAGACAATACCCTTTGGGAAGATTAGATAATGAGAGAAGCAAAAGAGCAGTCACTCTAACAAGCAAGCCCCTGTGCGGCCTGTTAAAGTAACCATCCCCACACCATTGATGATGGCGTTAGCAACAGCCAACGCTTTCATAGCTCCCGTGTCAGAAGCTCGACATGCAGTATTCACTTCACCCACACGACTCTGACGTTAGTACTACCCCCATCTCCAACTTACACGAGACAAAACTGGGGTTTAGAGAAAGTAAGTAACTTGCCTGAGGACACAGGGTTGCCAAGTGTCCCAAGTGATATTTGAGCAAAGGCAAACTGCCTCATTTCAGCTCAACCTAGAAATAACCAAGAACAAAGGTATAGTCGGCCAAGATTGCGAACACAGCTCAAGTGGAGAAAAAATGGATTATAGTGAAGTTTCCGTATTTGCTGCATAAAGTACTCATGCCTACATGGAACACCAGAAAGAATATGGGGTCTGGAATCACAAAGACCTAGATTCCAATACTGAATCCATCACTGGGAAAGTTTATTGACCTTACTGAAGCTGTTACCTCATCAATTAATACAAAGGGCCATTTTGTCAACCTCACAGAATTACAGAGAGGATGAAATCAGATAACTTACAAAAGATTTCTAGAAGAATATTTAGCATACAGTAGGTGCTCCACAAACGTACAACTTGCCTCACTTGGTTCCTATTTTAACGAACTAGAAATACAAGTGAAATCCACAAACACTGAGATTGTTTATTGGGAAAATTTCATTCTTATGTTTAAATATGTATATTTGCTATATATGGTTAGATTTATTAATGTGCATCAGTACTGTAAATAGTGTGTATGTCCAACATTTTAATAAGGTAGTATTTTGGAAGGCAACTTGACACCATCTATCAAAAAATGTGTGATTATTAAAAATAACATAGACATGTGTACAAAAAAGTTCTGAATTACTCCCACTCCCTAAAGGTAAAACAGTTTCATATGTGGCACCCAGAAATATTCCATGCACACGTACCCATACGTATCCATATATCCTCTTTAAAATACACACACACACACATGAATGGAAGCTTACTACACTTTTATGTACTTCTTTTGAACTTTATACATCTTAGAGATCATTCCATACTAGCCCATACATTTTTGTTACCATTGCACAAGATGTTGAACCTACAAATAATCCCACCAACAGCTCACCCATTAAATGTTTTACTGTGCCCAGTTACAGCATCACTAATAGCCCAAACACACACAGGCGCATGATGATGTATGTACCAGGATGTTAACTAAGGCATTCTTTTAACACTAAAGAATCAAAAGCAACGAGATGTGTAAGTTACAGTAAATCTACGCTATGGATTATTATCTGTGATGAAAAAGATTACACAGGTTACATGACACAGGATTAAGACACAGTTAAGTGACAAAAGAACACTACATGTAGTACAAGCCAACTTATAATTTTTAATTACATACGTGTGGGTATGTGTGTACTATGGAATGATACACACCAAATTGTTGATGCCAACTACCTCTCGTGAGGGAAGTGAAGCAAGAACATGGAGGGAAGGACTCTTTTTACCCTTCATAGTTCTACACTGAGGTTTTTACAAAGAGCGTGTATCATATATAGACTGTATCATTTTCTAAAATGAGGATAAAAACTGTATCAGTCATCTATTGCTGCATAACCAATTACCACAGACATAACAGCTTTAAACAACACATACATTTTCTCATAGTTTCTGTGGGTCGGAAGTGCAGGTGCAGCCGAGCTCAGTCCTCTGCTTAAGGCCACACAAGACTGCAATCAGGGTTTGCCCAGAGCTGGGTTCTCATCCGGATACTCAATGAGGGAAGAATCTGCTTCCCCATTGTCACGGTCGTCGGCAGCTTCCATTCCTTCTGGATATGGGATTCACGGCAGCCAGCTTCTTCAAGCCAGCAAGGAAGAGACAGCAAAAGCCTCTAGAGCCAGGCTGCCAGCAGGGCAGAGTCTTATGTACCGTAATGTATTCATGGAAGTGACAGCCCATCACCATTGCCATATTCTATTGGTTAGAAGCCACTCACAGGTCCTGCCCACACTCAAGGAGGAGGGACTGTACAAGGCTGTCAACACCTAGAGCAGGATCTCGGGGCCACCTGAAACTCTGTGTACCACAAAGACAATTAGGATCTTTACCATCTCTCAATGGTAAGCACCTGAAAGATGACCGGGAAGTAATTTATATGGATGTATTTCATGGTTGTCTAAATGAAATTAACCAAACTGTACAGGCAGGAGATCTATGTCTATGGTCTCATTAGTAACATTTTGTAAAACCATGCTCCAAGTTCAAATATAATTCAAGTATTTCATTGTCAAGAAAAGAAGCAGCTATTTGACATTAAATACAATAAAAGATCTCTAATAAAATGGCAAGGCAATTTGGAAAGTGGTTTTTCTAAAATAAACCATGGGTAATAACATAAGCTTACACCAAGAACTATGAAAAAGGAAAGCAAAGGATAAAACCAGGACAGGATTAGTTATGTGTTGAAACTGAAGTGAAATGCTACGTTTACCAGTGTGCAATGTGTATTTGGTGGAAAAAAGCATGATAATAAGCCTGATAGAATATGACCTCATAATACTTCTAATGTGTCTAGAATGAGGCTACATGCCATATCCTACAGGGAGAATAAAGGTAAAGGAAAGGTGCCATCTATTGAATAGGGAGTCCTAACAAAGAGGCTTCAAAAGGACTCTGCATCTTTAATAATATAAAAAGGCTAGGACACAAACAGCATAATCTAAAATGCCATTAGAAATACTTCACATACAAAAAGGTCTAAGTAAAGCAGGATTTTATAAAGTGATCAAAAAAGAAACACTAAGGGGGAATATCTTTTAAGATTAAAGAGGATGTTCAAAGGACAAGCTGAAGTGGTTGTAACATTTATGAGGCAGCATTAAACTTCAGTTCTAAGTAACAATAAATTATTCACTACAAAAACATACATGTGTCAAATATTATAAGCCTCTTAAACTTTTTAAACAATTTCTTACAGAACGGAGGAGATGTATTAGGTCAACATGAGCAGATTCTAACTTTTTCAGCAGCACAGTATGACCACTCAGAGCAAAGGAACAACTTCAGAAAAAAATATGAAGACAGACCATCAATAGATTCCACCACCACTACTGATCTGATCTCACACGTTTTGTATCTGGTCTTAAATCAATTGTATTGCCTTTAGATGAAGTAAATGTTAGTTTTATTTTTAAGTGCCTTCATATATGTAAAATTACAAATATCTGTTAATTAATGTACATGCAAATTAAAATTTTTAAATAGATCAAGTTAAATTAAGAGAAGCATGTAAGTAAAGATACCCCTGAGAAGTTTTGTTTTTGCAGCCCTACTTGGCCTTGGCCTTAGTGAAATTCTAACACTTGACTAGAAAGAGACTTGCCTTTTCCAGTTCCTTCACTGCCTTTACTAATTGCATTGTTAAAAATATAAAAAGGTTAGGACACAAACAGGGCATCTCTGTAGCCTATAACCACACATCTCTTAACTTCTTCTAAAATTTATCCTTCCCTCAACTTTTTCTAACAGTACTTTTTGCAAATCCTTGTGAGCCATTCTCTCTGCCACGATATGCCTGTCTCAAAGGGGTTGTGTCCAGAATAAATTCAATGTGTGGCAGTGCCTAACAGCCCATTCACTGACTCGTGTAGGCACTCACCAAAAACTAAGACTCATGCCGTTTGTCACAGGTGCCCGCCCAGGGCCAGGCACTGGAAATACCGTGCAGACAGGAAGAACACTGTCCCTGCCTCAGTCCCTGTAACGAGACCACAATCTCCTTACACCCCCACTTACTGCTACACAGCTAACAAAAATTCCACAGTCACACCTCTTCTGCTTCTAAATCTCCTAGGAAGGCAAAAATTAGTATTTAACACCACCAGCTATGGACTCATCTATTCATTCCTTTTCACTCTTCCGAAACATGTCCTTAATTATATCACCTCTTCCTGTTCCATATTAATTTGTTTCCCTTTCTAATAAAAAAATTTCACATGGACTGGATCTCTTGCTTTCTGTTCACCTGTTCTTTTCCACCATAATACCTGAGGTCTGAAAAACATAACCAGACTATATCAACTACGAAGACATTTGAAATTACTAATAAGATTTCTGTATCTTTTAAGGAATAAACCAAAAAAAAATTATAGCAGAAAAGAAAGATAACATTGTTAACCTATTCAAATTCCAAAAATTAAAATTACCAAGAGAACGGTGAGGAGTGATGTATGAATTGACACTGTCTAATATTTTAACATTTCAGGGAACAGTGCCAAAGGTAAAACTCAAAATCTGATAAAAGTCCAATTTAAATCTATCCGTCCTAAAGGCCAAAAGTTATGCTACAACAACAATTGTTTTATTGTGTACTTAAAAAACTTAGAAGTTCAGTTTTATTTGTACTAAAAATCCTATTTAAGCTTAGTACTCTAGTAAGAAAGCACAGTTTAATAGGGTTTATGTTTGCATTCATTATTTTATTAAATCAAAACGAATACTGTTCAATGAGGGGGAAAGGACAGAAATTCAAGCATAAGCTTCAAGATGGATATGGAGGATGTTATATTTGGTTGAAGTCAGTGAAATGTTCTTAATTCATGCTTGTCATAAAGGAAAACAGAGAACTGTGTCATTTAAAGATTTTCAGACACCGCTTTCCAAGCAGTGGACAAGATAGAAATATTTAACATATATCCAAAAAGCAGCTAAAAACATAATATAATCTTGAATATACAATAAATGGAAAAGCAAAACTGTTATTTTACCTATACAACATTCCTTCATAGCCCTCAACTTCATAGCAAAAATATAAAGTAAACCAACTGTTTACCATAAAAAAAACATGGAAAAATGGAATGTATTAACCAGTTCCAAACACGGGCTAAATAATGAAACACACTTGAAACCCCAAGTTCATGGCGTACCTCTGGACATGGGTCGGCGACTGTACCAAAGAGCAATCTTCTCCAGAAGAAAGCGTCCGTGACTCGCTGAATCTGTGCTCACTGTTCCCCAGCTCGCCCATCACCCAGTCTGGTAATCCTTCCGGGCTGGACAATCCTTTGGCTTGTGCTGGATTTGGTTCATCAAAATAGATGGACTGATGTTTAAAAATTAGAAAAATTATTCTTTCAAAATGTACTATATGAGATAATCAGTTAAGATTTCCATCAAGTTTAGTGACAACCTTTCAAATACTCAAATTCAATTACATAAAAATATATAAAAATGTATCATTCAATGAAATATTAAAATACATAAAATGGATAACTTATTTACATTTTAGTTATGTTGTGCTGTATAAGAAATCTGATAAATGATAAAATTACATGACAGATACATCTGACAATAATGATTTATATTACAAAAGGAATATTAGCTGTATGAAAAGATAAGTGAAAAGTTCTTTTTAAATCATGTGCTCTCCTATTTTTCTGTGATCATTAACTACTCTGCTCACACACTCACACACACACACACACACACACACACACACACACACACACAATCAGTAGGCAGAGAAACCAAAATCAATAAAAATCAGAAATAAAAATTTCTAGTCATCCTGCAGTATCCCACAACTAGCTGAAAAATCCAAAACAGGTCTCTAGGCCTTTACATTACTAACATTTATAAAATAAAGCCCTTTCCTACAATTCCATAAAATGAGTGTGAAAGGGAAAGCATTATACAATACACTCATATTTCAGCATCTGAATGTGTTTCAGAAAATGTTCTACCTTCGGTCATTAAGAACAGATGGACCAGGACTTCCCTGGTGGCGCAGTGGTTAAGAATCCGCCTGCCAATACAGGGGACACGAGTTCGAGCCCTGGTCCTGGAAGATCCCACATGCCGCGAAGCAACTAAGCCCGTGCACCACAACTGAGCCTGCGCTCTAGAGCCCGTGAGCCACAACTACTGAGCCCACGTGCCACAACTACTGAAGCCTGTGTGCCTAGAGCCCGTGCTCTGCAAGAAGAGAAGCCCCCGCTCACCGCAACTAGAGAAAGCCCACGTGCAGCAACAAAGACCCAACACAGCCAAAAAATAATAAAAAAAACAAAACAAGAATCCGCTTGCCAATGCAGGGGACACAATGGTCTGGGAAGATCCCACAAGCAGCAGAGAAACTAAGCCCATGCGCCACAACTACTGAGCCTGCGCTCTAGAGCCCGCAAGCCACAACTACTGAACCCACGTGCCACAGCTACTGAAGCCCGTGCGCCTAGAGCCCGTGCTCTGCAACAAAAGAAGCCACCACAATGAGAAGCCCGTGCACTGCAACGAAGAGTAGCCCCCACTCACTGCAACTAGAGAAAGCCCATGCGCAGCAACAAAGACCCAACGCAGCCAAAAATAAATAAATAAAAAATAAATAACTTTTTTTAAAAAACTTAAAAAAAAGTCATTCAATCCAACCTCTCATTACATAAATAATACATATAGAAGAGCTTAATAAACTAGAATTTACTGACATCCATAAATTATTACATAATCCAGTGAAAATTAGTGGGAAATTAAGGCTCAATATTTAAAAATTCATTTTAATGTTTTTAGAAGTATTGTAGAATACTGCAGGATGACTAAATCAATTAAGTATGGTTCCATTAGAGCTCAGTATCTGATTTCCATTCAAGGTGGAAAAAAACTGAATCAGGGAGCAAAAAAATAGTTTTAGCTAACATATTTTCTAGGACTTGTAACTTAATAATATGATCATTCCCAAATGGGATGATAAATTGACACTTTTAGAGAAACAAACAAATGCATCTTTTGGTCAAAGACACCTACCATGTATGAAGGTAAAGTTTTCAGCGTCCCTGGCTCAGGGCGGTGGGTGAAAGGGCCCGCGAGAGCCCCTTGCCTGAGCATGTGTAGTAAGAGCTTTGCGTACAGATTCCGATTCCTCCTGCCTGTGACCCCTGTTCCTGTTCCTGAAGGCTCACACAGTTTTCTAATCCAAAGTGCACACCTCTGCCGCTCTAGAAATACACAGGAGCTGTTAGAGACTTGAGTTTTCAGAAAATAAAACATTACATTAAAGACCCATAAAACATCTGCTCTAGTCTGCAGCAGGGGTTGGCGGACAGCAAATATTTTAGGTTTTGCAGCCATATGATATCTACCCAACTCTGCCGCTGTAGCATGAAAGCAGCCACACAGCATTCACACCACACGTCACCAAATGGTTATGGCTGTTTTCTAATAAAACTTTACAAAAAAGGCAGCAGCCTGGATGTGGCCCAGGGGCTACAGCTTGCCAACCCACCCTGGTCTAGAGTTTAACTTTAAACTAGTAATAAGATCTCAGGATTGCTACCAAATAAATCTCTGAGACAAAAATGTTGCTGTAAAACCATCTCTAAAATAATTTCAGTTGTGTTGAAAAATCTTTCTGTAATTCTCATTACACAAACCAAGAGAGAGAGAATGCAATCTTATTTAGCATTTTAAACCTAATCTAAAATTGAATCTCAAATGTTTTATTTATTAAACTGGTAATCCTCAGGGATTTGTGGATGATTTATTTAGGAATTTCTTTTAACCTCTCTAAAAACAACTGAGGGTTACATATTTACATGTAATTTTGAAAAATAATTATCACTTTAAAAATGTAGCACAGTTTAATCCACATATAATGACCTATTGACTATCTTATCTTACCACGACACAGAACTGTTTTTAGGTCTCAGGAAAACCATTTTGACATTAACCTTTTATCAGTCTAACTCAATTTGAGGATTATATATCTAACACAAATCATAAATCTGATTCAATCTCTCAGTTTCTAAAGGTCATATTCATTTACTGTTTTACCTACAAAAATCCCTGGGGCAGATTTACCACTTTGCTCATACTGGATTTATCACTACATGTATGAAAGGTAGTCTCTAAATAACTTTTGTATTTTTAGCTTCAAAAATTATATAATCACAAAACAAACTTCTTGAAATATTGGGCATACTTTGTGCAAAAAGAAAATACAAACTAAAATGATAAACTTAAGCAAACAGTTTTTCAAACTATGTATTTTTATATGACCTGCAGCAAACTGAAATCCATATAATATTCGATGAATAGAACTTAGTACAACAATTTGGCTAATGAAAAAAATTAATTCCTCTATTTAAAATAATGGCGAAAAACATTATCAAAAGTAGAATTTAACTATAATGAAATTTAAGTTATTATGAATGTTCAGGTTCTTGACTGGGATGTGAGTTTCTGAGCATTCATTATGAATTAATTACATAAAAGAGGGTCAGGGATGTACCAATACATACTGACAATAAGTCATGAACCAAAGATTACAATTAATCCAATTCTAGGTACCCCAAATCCCTTTTTAAAAGAAGATGAGGGACTTCCCTGGTGGCGCAGTGGTTAAGAATCCGCCTGCCAATGCAGGGGTCACAGGTTCGAGCCCTGGTCTGGGAAGATCCCACATGCCACAGAGCAACTAAGCCCATGCGCCACAACTACTGAGCCTGCACTCTAGAGCCCAAGAGTCACAACTACTGAAGCCCGCACACCTAGCGCCCGTGCTCCACAACAAGAGAAGCCACCGCAATGAGAAGTCACCCCAAGAAGCCCACGCGCCACAACAAAGAGTAGCTCCCACTCGCCCCAACTAGAGAAAGCCCACGTGCAGCAACAAAGACCCAATGCAGCCAAAAATTAATTAATTAATTAATTTTTAAAAAGTGATACTGCATCTTTTTAAAAAAAAGATGAACTATAAGGATAGTCTGAAGTACATTTATAATGAGAGATTTTAATATACATTTATGCTAATCAGCAGATCTAAGACAAGAAGGAAAAAAAGGCAGTGAGGGGGCTCCCCTGGTGGCGCAGTGGTTGAGAGTCCGCCTGCCGATGCTGGGGACACGGGTTCGTGCACCAGTCTGGGAGGATCCCACATGCCGCGGAGCGGCTGGGCCCGTGAGCCATGGCCGCTGAGCCTGCGTGTCCAGGGCCTGTGCTCCGCAATGGGAGAGGCCACAACAGTGAGAGGCCCGCATACCGCAAAAAAAAAAAAAAGGGCAGTGAGTATCAGAAGAGGACACAGTATAGAAATATCATTAAATACTAATTCAACTAATCATGAATGAGCCACGGGACAGGAAATATTCATTTTAAGAAAAGCAGAGGAAGAAAGAAGAGGTTACCATCCAACAAGGCAAGAGAAGAAGGCAGAGGAAGAGGCGTGAAGGGAAGACCATGCCAAGCCACCCTGGACTCGGACAGGCTGCCAGGCCCTGCCTGGTATGATGGCTGACCACAGAATGCGTAACTCATACACTGCGCTCCCTTTTCCCAGCGCAGCTCCCTGGAATAAAGATCTAACATTGAGTCGGCACCTCATGTTGAATATGAAGTTGACTCAGACACCTCACAGAAACAGGGAACCTGGACAACACTGGGGTAAAAGCCGGTCTCCTGGTCCTACTCCGAACCCTCCTCGCAAAAGCTCCCAAATCAGATTTACCTTTACAGCCAGCCTTACACCTACTATGACTCAGAGGGTCTTCCCTGCCCCTCAAACTCTCTTCTTCAACTGCTCTCTGATAAACTTTAAATCACCTGAAAATCTTTTTTTTTTTTTTTGCGGTACGCGGGCCTCTCACTGTTGTGGCCTCTCCCATTGAGGAGCACAGGCTCCAGACGCACAGGCTCAGCAGCCATGGCTCACGGGCCCAGCCGCTCCGTGGCAAGTGGAATCCTCCCGGACTGCGGCACGAACCCGTGTCCCCTGCATCGGCAGGCGGATCTCAACCACTGCGCCACCAGGGAAGCCCGGAAAATCTTTTACTTGAGACAAAGACTCACAGAGAACAGGTTAGGAATTGCAGACAAGATGGCAACAAAAACTCATTCACACTTGATTTTACTCAGTCAACCAATGAGCATGTAAGACTAACAGATTCTTTTCTGCTTTGGTAAACAGAAGGGTCAGAGGCAGGTGGACGGTAGGCTCCTGAAAGAGGAGCCATCTTCATGGTAGGAGGAAAAAGACGCAGGAAAAGACAGTTACAGCTAACTTTAAAGACCCATGCAATTTAAGCTCATGACCTGTGAGAAGTGGTCTCACAGTAATAATACCTTTCCACAGTTCAGTAGGACACCATGACTAAATTTCTGTTTACCCTCCAAGAGCTCAAGGCAAATAATCCTTTATCAGCTTAAGATGAAAACTGTTATTAAATGAATCTACTTTTCATTTTGAAAGTTCATGGGTTTGACTAAATAATACAAAGAAAAAAATTAATTTTAAGAACATAATTTTCAAACATAATCTTACCTGACCTATGGGGTAATTTTAGAACAAAGGGCTTCATATCTACCACAAAGTGATCGAATTCCGCATCCAGCTTCTCCCATTTTTCTTCTTCGCTTCCCATTTCCATAATTCAGCCTGTAAAAGATTTAAAATTAAAATATTAAGATCTGTATGCTGAAAACTACAAAACTCATGAAAGAGATCAAAGGAAACTCATTAGTATTAAATACCCCCAAATTGATCTATAGATTTAATGCAATTCCAATCAAAACCCCAGGAGTATTCTTTGTAGATATACACACGCTGATTCTAAAATTTACGTGGAAAGTTAAAGGAATTAGAATAGCAGAAACAACTCTGAAAAAGAAGAACAAGTTTGGAAGAGTCACATTACCTGATTTAAGATGCACTATAAAACTACAGTAGTCAAGATAATATGGTATTGGTGAAAGGATAAGACACACAGACCAATGGAACAAACTAGGGAGTCCAGAAATTGACCAACACAAATGTGGACAACTGACACTCGACAAAGGTACAATTCATGGAGAAATGATAGTTTTTACAACAAATGATGCTGTAACAATTGGGGATCCATACGCATAAATAAATTTAAACAAATAACATCGCTCTGTATACAAAATTTAACTCAAAATAAATAACAGACCTAAGTGTAAAATGTAAAACTATAAAACTCTTAGAAGAAAACATAGACGAAAATCTTCATGACTTGGGGTTAGTCAAGGATTTCTTAGATATAACACTAAAAGCACTACCTGTAGAAGAAAAAATTGATATACTGGACTGTATCAAAATGAAAATTTTCTGTTCTGCAAAGAAGTCTTTCCAGGAGTTGAAAAGATAAGCTACAGCCTGGGAGAAAATACTGCAAATCATTTACCTCAGAAAGGACCTATATCAAGAATACATAAAGAACTTTTGAAACTAAACCATAAGAAAACAAACAACCCAATAAAAGTAATCAGCAAAAAAATTAGTTCCTTTACCAAAGGAACAGTTGTACAGTTGTACAGTTGAGAAGTAAGCGCGTGAAAAATATGCTTAACATCATTAATCATTAGAGAAATGCAAATTAAAACCACAATGAGATATCACTACCTGCCTATTAGGACAGCTAAAATGAAAAAGGCAAACAACAGCAAAGCTGCTGAGGGCACAGAGCGAGAGGCCTTCTCACGCACTGCGGGGAGGAACACAGAGCGGTGCAGCCACTCCGGAAGACAGGTCAGCCATTGCCCACCCAGTTAAACATACCCTTAGCGGGGAAGCCAGAAATCCCCCTCTTGGGCATTTATTTAGGAGAAGCAAAATCTCTATTCGCACAGAAACCCGGATGTAATGTTTCTAGCAGCTTTCTTCTTCTGTAGCCACCAAACCCTGGAAACACCCACGTGTCCCTCCCCCGGGAAATGGATAAACCACCGTGGCCTCGCCACACAACGAAACAGCGCTCGCCAGAGAGAGGAAGGAAGCGTCCACAGGCCCCGCCACACGGCTGAGCGTCCATGTGCGAGGACGCGACGCGCAAGACACCGTTCCCGGAGGGCCGCGTGCTGTACGACGACACCCACTCGTACGGCCTCCCCGAAAAGGCAAAAGCTACAGGCACACAGAACAGCTCGGTGGCGGACTGGGTTAGCACTGGGGCGCAAGCAGAGGACACGGGACGCTGCGACTGTCCCGCGCCTTCTGCGCCCGAGGTCATAAAAACCCATTCTGAGTCTGTGTAAAAATTCATCACACTGCACAGCAAGAACGCGATTTTAACGGTACGTAAATGTAAAATGTTTAACTTCCATCAAAAAACGTAAAATACTGGTCCTCGTACTTCTTCCTAATCAGGAAGAAAACCACTGAAAGTGAAGGGGGTGGACCCCCAAACTCAGACACAGAGCTTCTGACAAAATTTCTTACGTTAAAAATATACCCAACAGTCCACATGTTCCTCTCAGGTTCGAAAGGCCTTGGTAAGGATGCGCATCATCTCCACGCTATGCACGGTCCCCAATTTGTCATCTGGCCGGTTTACAAAGCCACACGTTTGGGGAAAGGCTCCGGTGTGCCTCGGCGGCGGCCCTGCTCCACAGACGCCCTCCCCCTGCTCAGCGGGCCCCTAACGTTCACCAGGGCGCCCACCTCAACACCAGCAGCCCCTGCGCGGACGGCCCTGGACCCGCCCCTCTGCGTCCGGCCGCCGGCCGCCGGCCGTCCCTTGCAGCCCGCGGCGGTGGGCCGGCGGCTCCCTCGGGGGCCAGCGCGCCCTGCCGGGGGTCTTCGCCCCGCTCCAGCAGGCAGCCGTGCCGGAAAGGGAAGCAGCCTCTGACGTCCACGCTACCGCTCCCAGCCACTGCTCTCGCAAGCCCGCCCGCAACGCCCCTCTCATGAGGCCCCGCCAGCGGACCGGACCCAGCGCTCCCCGCACATCGCTGCCGCCCACCAAAATGCCCTCCGGCCGATCGGCCTCTTTTCCTCCCTACTCCGCAAGCCAGCGACCGCTCGACACCGTCCTTCGCTCCTCAGCTGAGGGTCTGCTGGAGAAAACGGGCACCGCCCTGAAGTCCCACCGGAATCCTCCGTTTTCTCCCATTTCGCCCTCCGCAAGGCAGCCCTGAAACTTTTACCAGCCCTCTCCAAGCCCCTAAGCCGTTCCAGCTCCCCTGACTCTCCACGTGGGAAGCTCACCTCCTCCTGGGCGGAAAACTGCACGCTCTTCCCTCCACCGCCCAACTCGCCTCCTCGGGAGCACATCCTCACGTGCTCGCCCCCGCCCCCGCGTCGGAAGCGCTGACCGTCCTCCCAGCCGCCGAGACCTCCATCACTGTCAGGGGCCTCCTCGCTGTTTCACACTGACTCCTTCCCCTCCGCCGTCCCCATTCGCTAAGCCCCGTGAGCCAACACAGCAACAAACGCTCAGAAAGGTCTCAGAACCTGCCTGTGTGCCTATTCTCGCCGCCGCTCTCTCAGAGCAGGCCCTCCCCACCGCCGACTCATCCTAACTCTCCCTGCTTCAGTCCTCACTGGCACCAGAGATGTCCCAAGTACAAAGCTCCGCACATCACTTCCTGTCTCCACCGCCCACTGCCACGGGACAGGATCCAAACCCAAAGTTAGGCCGGCCTGCCAGGGCCTTTGCCTTCTGAGCTCCCTGCACACGCGCACAGATGACCATGGTGGGGCATGGTCATGAACTCCCTGCCATTCTGCAAACACTCCAAGCCCTTACAGGATCACACAGGCTGTCCCCCTGCATGGAGTCATCAGGAAATGCAACTCAAAACATCACTTCAGAGTAGACCTTGCCCCACACATCCCAGACTCATCTCTCCATCTTAGTGTGTACTGCTCACATCTGTGCCGCGGCATTCATCACGCTGTTACCTTTTTTTTACACATCTGTGTACTATTTACAGGTCTGCCATCTGTGAGATGCTCCTGAAAGGCAGGGGCCGTGACTGACACATCTTAGTAGGTACCTAGGACATTACATGGCACATAATAGAAGCTGAAGAATCAAATCGACTGGTAAATAAAAGCTAACTAAAGGGATTAATGTCCTACTTTTACATGACTAATACAGGCAAACCTCAGAAATATTGCAGGTTCAGTTCCAGACCACAGCAATGAAGCAAACATCGCAATAAAGCGAGTCACACGAATACTGTGCTTTCCCAGTGCACATAAAAGGTATGTTTATGCTATACTATAGTTTAAGTGTTCAATAGCATTATGCTAAAAAAATGTACATACCTACCTTAATTAAAAATTACTTTATTACTAAAAAAAAAGCTATCCATCATCTGAGCCTTCAGCAATTCGTAACCTTTTCGGGGGTGGAGGGTTTGAAATATTGCGAGAATTACCAAAATGTGACCCAGAGACACAAAATGAGCAAACACTGTTGGAAAATGGCACTGGTAAACTTGCTCAAGGCAGGGCTGCCACAAACCTTCAATTTGTAAAAAACGCAAAAGCGTAATAAAGCAAAGCGCAATAAAACAAGGTATGCCTGTGTTTTGTTTTGTTTTGTTTTAATTCTGTTCTGAGTACCAAACAGGTCCCCTAGAATAGAAATACTATTGCCCTTAATTCTATTTACGAAAACTGGTCGTTGAACCTTCTGCATTACAGTAGAAGAAACATATTTCAAATTCAAGACTTGGTTAAGATAAATTTTATTTAAGCTCATTTTCTGATTGGTTAGTTGGCTTGGCATTATTTGGTTGCTTGGTTTTGTTTTGCATTCCTACAATAACTAGCTGCATTCATACATAACTCCATCAGTTATGTACCTGGTAACAGAAGGCTATGATACCACTGCTGTATGTTAGATCATAAAGCTGAAAAGCAACTATTCAAGTGGATGAACAAACAAATGGAAACTCATAAACCCAGAATTTTAAGCACAGCTTTGACCTGGAAGTGTACTTCCAGGCTTAAACAGTTCATCCTACCCACGTACTCTAACATATGCCCGAGAGCACCCGTAGCTAGGGCTAAAACAAAAAGATTCCTAATAATCACTAACTCTCAACAAATCTTTGACACAGGCAGGAGATGTTAGTGTTTAGAGGAAATGAAAACTCAGTAAAAAGACCCAAAGTCGTGAAATTAAACATAAAGCTCAGACTAAAATTCTGAAACTGTTAGCTCTCAGATCCATCATATCTGACCTCTTGGCCATTTAAATATGAATCAGCAATATCTCCAACTAGTAAAGAAGTTGGAGAAAAGTAGAAAGACAATCATAATTGCTATAATAACATGCGATACTGGAGTACACATTTTTTTTAAAAGCACATTAAAGAATCAGTGTGATACTTGGTAAAAGCTAAAACTCAGCTTTTCCTATCCCTTATTTATTCTCCAACAAAATGAAAAAAAAATTAAGTTATCGTTCCAAACTTTCAAGGAGCTACACAAATTACATCTTATAAGTAGGTTATATCTACTTAGTCCCAGCTAATCAAAAAGTTTTATTACGGTTTATTAGAATTGCAGATTTAAATTATTAGAATTAAAAAATAAGGAAAGCTGTATCTTTGACTTAGGTTTAAAATACTTGAGTGTGCCTGCCAGTCACATAAATTAGTGCAAACGCAAAAAAAGAAGTAAACTGGGTGAGTCTTGCTTATAGCTATAATATAGTTGGATCATGTCTTTTATTTAACTCACCGGCACTGTCTTTTTTAAAACCTGTGTCTATGTGGACAGCTACAAAACGGGCTAAGACCTTCTCAAGGTGCTTAGCTGTCATAGGGGTCAGCAAAGCATAAACGGGCCACAAACATTAAAGGTCCTGGGGAAAAGCAGCCACAAGGAACACACCTCACATACATCACATACATCAGGCCCCAAAAAAACACACTCCTCAAAGTTGCATAAAGTCAATTTTGTTCAATCAAACCATACTTTAAATAGATGGCAGGTCATTACACAAAACTTGAAAACCGTCCTCCGGCACATAAAGCCGGTTTACAGGTGCCTGTTTCACCCGGCTCGCCCTTCTGGGTGTTTGGACAGTTACCGGGCACTGACCGCGCCCCGGCATCACCCTGGGGACAGGGGAGCACGCCGAGGCCGGGGGGGGCCAGTGACGGCCCGGGGGCCCCAGAAACAGAGGGCTGGGCCGCAGCCTGAGCCCTGCGGGGCGGCTCGTGCCCCCGCACCGGCCTTTTCTATCCCGTGTCCTCTCCCCTGTAAACAGGAAGGGCGCACGACCCTCAGCACACAGGCCGCTCACATGGACGTCCCTCGTCCCTCGGACACTCGGACCCGGGACACTGGGTCGTGCCCAGAAGGCCGGCGGCGGGCCGGGCCTCCCGGGGGCCGCCACCCACCCCGAGAGCCCAGGACGCCGTCCGGCTCCGGGGGGAAGTGCTCCCGCCGGCCTGGGACCCGGGCCGCGACCCGGGTGGGGCGGGCCGCGGGGGGTGAGCGGGGACCCGGGCCGAGGCCCCGCCCCGTCCGCGCGCGGACGTCTCACGGGCGCGACCCCGTCTGGTGCCCGGACCCCGACATGCTGACCCGCCCCAACTTTCTCAGAACCTCCCCGCCCTGCGCGGCCCGGACTGCAGTCCGCGAAGCAGCGGCCGCCCGCGCCCAGAGGCCCCCGCGGCGCGCGCCCCACAGGCCTGGAGAGAGGCCCGGGCCCGCCCACGGGGCGACCGCTCCCCGCGCAAAATTCCACGCGAGAACCCGCGTGTGGGGACCCCGGAGGGGAAATCGGAAAAACGAGAACCTGGCGCCCCTACGTACAAGCTTTCCGATCGGCCGCCACCGTCGCCGCCGTCGCCGCCGCCGCCACAAAAAGGTTTCAAATCCGTACGGGCGCAGAGGTCGCAGCTTCGCAGCGGAAATCGGAAAAAAGAGAACCTGGCGCCCCTACGTACAAGCTTTCCGATCGGCCGCCACCGTCGCCGCCGCCGCCACAAAAAGGTTTCAAATCCGTGCGGGCACAGAGGTCGCAGCTTCACAGCAGGCCCGGGGGGTGGGAGGAGCCGGCTGGGCGGTGGGACGGGGGGAGGTGCCCAGCTCGCAGGCCCCGCCCCCTTCCCCATGCCTCCGGCCGCGGCCGCGCGCGGCGCCGTTGCCATGGCGACGCTCCGGGCCTCGGCTGCCCCGCCCAGCAGGCCGGGGGCGGTGACTTCCGCACTCGCGTTTCCCCGCCCCACAGGCCGCGCAGCGCCGTTGCCCTGGCGACGCTACGGGCCTCTGCTGCCCCTGCCTAGCAGGTCGGGAGCAGGCAAGTCCGCGCTCGCGTTTCCCCGCCCCCTGAGCTGGGCGGCGTTGTCATGGCGACGTCCCGGCCCTCAGCGCAGCTTCCGGCTCGCTTTCTAGCCTGGCGGCCCCTAGACCAATCCCAGGCCGAGACTCCCGGGATGACCAGACCACGCACTGGACACTGCTGCCTTCAGGCATCCCGCTCGGACAGTAGCTTGTGAACACTTTAGGGGCTATAGAGAAAGAACGGGTAAAGAGCAAAGAACATGGGATTGCAGTAGGATATTCACAGAGGGTGGACAAACGACATTGAAAGAATCTAAAGGACAGAACTTACTGCCTGGTATCTCACAACCCAGAGGTGAATACCGTTGAATTAAAGGAGAAAATGAACACTGCTTTTTTTTTTGCATTCATAGCTATCCAAGATCTGAAAAAACTTACCCCAAATTCCGAAAATGCTGAAATAATATGAAAAGGCTTTGTGTTTACCAATTCTGGATAGAATAACGAGATCAAGAGGACAATGTATTTTTGCTGCTCCCAGGAAGTCTCATCGACCTCGGGGCGGTCTCCATGTCTGCATTGCTATGTTGTGGTTTTCTCTGGTCTTCTGTTACATTTCTGGAAAGGCTCTGAACTATATATATTTTTTAAAATACCGAACAGAAACAAAATTTAAATTGTAAAAACACCCACTTAAATGAAATTCAGTTTACCACTGTTTTTCATGTAATTTCACACAGGATTCCTTCTGCAGTATCTGCAATACATGCAGCGTGATGCCAAATCTAACATAAACACAACTTGGAGCATCTTTTCAATATTCCATAAAGAAAATAGAAGATTCATTCATTTGTAACTAGTTACTTTCAAGCTTCCAGAGGGAAGTCATATTCTTTCCAAGGTGCTTTTTCAAACCTTCCCACTGGAAGTAACAGTTTTTCCCACCAACGGTTTTTCATGGTTTCAGTGACAAATTATTAAAGCTAAGGAAAAGAAGAGGTATGAAATACTTTTAGGAATGTTTAGTTTCTCAAAAGCATAGTTGAACATGTTTATAGCTAAAGAATGATGGGTAATTCAGTCATTTGCACAGAGAATCTGGGATGCAAAACCCACACGTGCAATTGCAGAAATTTGACCACCCAATGAAGAGGTTCAAAACCATGCTGCTGGAAGAACATGAAATGAATTTGACAAATGATGTCTAAATGAAGACTAGCAGAAAAGTAGAAGAAGAAAAAAGGGGATTGAGGGGGAAAATGCAACAAAGTCAAGTTCATCGAAGAAAAAATTGCAGCA
The DNA here is from genome assembly GCF_949752795.1 of Hyperoodon ampullatus. NCBI lineage: Eukaryota > Metazoa > Chordata > Mammalia > Artiodactyla > Ziphiidae > Hyperoodon > Hyperoodon ampullatus. The sequence goes on from NC_136932.1 coordinate 25,194,847, forward strand.
GGAAAAAAAATACATGACTTAAAATGTTAAAAAAATTAAGGTAAGTTTCTTAAAATAATTTCAATATTTAGGTGAAAGTAAGAAGAGAAAATCTCCTTTTACATTTTCAAGAACTAGGAGATTGTCACTATATATATATATATATACATATACACACACACATATATATATTTTAAAAATTAAGATATGTATATAGGATTTTTATAGTTATTTATGTAATACATATGTAGCTGGGATGCCAACTGGAACCTGAGCTGTGTTGACCTTTGGATTCAAGCTTATGTGTCATGTTTAGAGAACAGGTAGACGATGTCCATTGGAAATCTCCTTCCATGACAACCAAGGAAACTTCTAGAAAGTAACTCACCCTAGGTGACAGTAAGCAGATCTGGTTCAATAACAGTACACAAACATTGAATGGACAGGTGGTTCCACATAAAGTACTAGCCATGGGTTGACTTCCAACTCTCCTCCTTTGCTTGTAACAGAGTGATTCCCAATCTTTTAAGGTGAAGATTTTCCTTTGAGAATCTTAAAAAGCTATACCTCTCCTGCCCCCCATACTTCACCACCACTAAATGCCCACATGCCCAAAAATATGAGTACAAATCAAAGGGTTCCCCAAATTTCTCAAGTCCATCCATGGAACCTAGGTTAAGAACTTCTGCCCTATGGATTTTATATCAATTTAAACATTGAGGACAGAAGCTATAGCAGCATTCTTGTCCATAATTTCTGAAGCTATTACAGACAAACTCAGTACAGACATCACTGCCCTCAACACTTGGTTCCAGCAACCTCAGGGCAGGCATTAGTAAAAAGCAGCAGTAGCGGGGATGCCTTCAGCGAGCATCAGAGGCAAGAAATGAGAAAAATATCCCCACAGCTACACACACTCGGAGAAAAACAGCTGATGCCCACCATATGGTGGTTTAGGAAGATGCAGAGCGTGCATGAGCCCCACCCTGGGAATACTTGGGAAGAAATATCTGGAATCGGAGTCCCTTCAGGGACCCCAAGGGTGAAGACAGATAAATACTCTGTTGTGGGGGCTTCCCTGGTGGCGCAGTGGTTGAGAGTCCGCCTGCCGAGGCAGGGGACACGGGTTCGTGCCCCGGCCTGGGAAGATCCCGCATGCCGCGGAGCGGCTGGGCCTGTGAGCCATGGCCGCTGGGCCTGCGCGTCCGGAGCCTGTGCTCCACAACGGGAGAGGCCGCAGCAGTGAGAGGCCCGCGTACCACAAAAAAAAAAAAAAATACTCTGTTGTAAATGTTCCAGTGTAGCCAGCCCCAAGCTTGTGTGGCCTGAAAAATACTGTTTCACACGAAGGTTTTATGGCCACAAGCCTATGGCGACTAATTAATATGACTTCTATGTCTAGTTATTTCATAAAGGATAATAATTTGTCACCTCAATATATAGTTATTGAACGTCTAGTATGTGTAGATTGTTTTAATGGAATGTTTCTTCTACCAGGAATGTTCTGACAGCTCAACCTAAACGTCACTTTCTCAGAGAGGCCATCAGTGCTTCTCAAACCACCCCTTATTCTCTTTCAAAGCCCCCTGCTCTTTATCTTCACTGCCTTTATCGAAATTTGTAGTCAAATATTAACTGATATTAAACATCTTTTTAAAATGTCTATATGCGGGGCTTCCCTGGTGGCGCGGTGGTTGAGAGTCCGCCTGTCGATGCAGGGGACACGGGTTCGTGCCCCAGTCCGGGAAGATCCCACATGCCGCGGAGCCGCTGGGCCCGTGAGCCATGGCCGCTGAGCCTGCACGTCCGGAGCCTGTGCTCCGCAACGGGAGAGGCCACAACAGTGAGAGGCCCGCATACCAATCAATCAATCAATAAAATAAAATGTCTATAGGCGAGACTTCCCTGGTGGTCCAGTGGTAAAGAATCCGCCTTACAATGCAGGGGACCATTGGTTCGATCCCTGGTCGGGGAACTAAGATCCCACGTGCCACAGGGCAACTAAGCCTGCGTGCCACAACTACTGAACTTGCACACCTCAACTAGAGCCCCCGTGCCGCAAACTACAGGGCCCATGCGCTCTGGAGGCCACACGCCACAGCTAGAGAGAGAAAACCCGCTGCCACAACTAGAGAGAAGCCCACGCGCTGCAACGAAAGATCCCACATGCCTCAACACAGATCCTGCGTGCCGCAACTAGGACCCAACGCAGCCAAAAATAAAAGTAAATAAATACATAAATAATAGATCTAAAAAAATTTTTTTTAATAAAATGTCTATAGGTTCCATCAGGACAAGGACCATATCTGCTGGGTTTTACCATGGCAGACCCAGAGTTCCTAGCACGGAGAGGCAATCCATACATGTTTATTGAACCAAAGAATTAACGCAGATGGATCTTTCGTGCTTCTCTCTGTACCTGGAGTGGAATATGGCCGCCCCATAGCTCCCTGCTATGGGAGAATCCAAATTTCTTTCTAACAGGGTGAGTCTGACTAGTCTAATGTGAATCAGAAGAGCACACTTAGTCGGATCAGGTAAGGTCAGGAGACTGGTCATCCCATCACATAAATATGACTTTGTCAGCTCACTCTTGTGCTTAGGGGACAGTAGCTGGGGTTCTTTTCTCAGAGAAGGGGATGGATGAGTTACCTCAAATGGTTCCAAGTATAATAGAGCTTCAAGAGTTGGGAGGACAGAGATGAGTTTCTTCCCTCCAGAAGTTTACAGTATAATAGGAGGTAGTAACACAAATACCAAATAATCATATTTAGAGTCAGATTATGCCACCTGGTTTAAAATAATATGTTATGGGAATAGAGGGGAGATTAAGAAAACACATTACTGTGATTATAAAGTTACCATATGAAAATATATACTGAACCTTGTTTTATCTTTGGTTTTAAAAAGGTATTGAAATTGAAACATTATTTCCATTGGAATTGTTATTTCCTATCAGCCACAATGACTTAAATGAAAATAGAAGGATTGTTCCAAAAACAAATTAATGGTTTACCTCAATATTTAAAAATCAAATGGTAACATAGTTGATAATGATAGGATAAATATGACCCCAAAAATAGTTTTTCTTTCCCAGAGAAGTTAATTATGCTATACTTCTCAAGTTGAAAGGGATCTATTTATTTTCAAAATATAAACTTAAAATTAAGAATTAGTCTAGATAATACTGAGCAATGTGAAGTCAATGATTCTCTACATAAAACTTGAGACAATGTGACTTTTACTAATTAGAAAGATAATTTTTCATAGATATTTTGAACTAGGCCTGCATTTTGTTATAAGTATTAAATCTGATTATCCATATATTTCAAAATCCTGTTCTATAAAGTTATAGTAACTATAGCAGAGACTAGAGGTTACCTCCATTTTGTTTAAGCTACTGTTATCTGAATTTTCTGTTTATATAAAGTCAAATTTAAACCTGATACAGTAATTTACTTCTCTCAACTTTAAATTATATACATATAAAACATGTTTCCTAAAGGCATTCTTTCATACCTTAATTTCCCTGAAGATCAATACCAAATGTATAAGTCTATAGTAATAAATGTGTTACTAATATTACTCACAGAAAGTGAGTTACAAAATAGTTTACAAGCCATTCTACCAATTTACATACTTACCATACACACACACAAAGGAAAACAACTTGTAAGGATGTGAATCAAAGGTGGACAGTGATTCTCTAGGTAATGAAATTAAAGATGATTTAAGTCCTGTCAATTTTACTTCCTAGATACCCTCAAATCTTTCCAAAAAATAGCTCTATTTTAGAAAACGTTGACTTAGACATAAAATAATGAAATTCACCGTATTCTTCTCCTCAGACATAAAATTATGAAATTCACCTTATTCTTCGCCTCTCAAACATTTTGGTTTTTTTTTTTTTCATAAATTTATGTATTTATTTTTGGCTGAGTTGGACTTTGTTGCTGCACGCGGGCTTTCTCTAGTTGCAGCGAGTGGTGGCTACTCTTTGTTGCGGTGCGTGGGCTTCTCACTGCAGTGGCTTGTCTTGTTATGGACCAAGGGCTCTAGGCGCATGGGCTCAGTAGCTGTGACTCACGGGCTCTAGAGTGCAGGCTCAGTAGCTGTGGCACACAGGCTTAGTTGCTCCGCGGCATGTGGGATCTTCCCGGACCAGGGCTTGAACCCGTGTCCCCTGCATTGGCAGGCAGATTCTTAACCACTGCACCACCAGGGAAGCCCTCTCAAACATTTTGGAATGGAGGTTTCAGTAGCTTCAGTGTGAAGTTAGTTATCCAGTAGTTTGAAGGATTGCGAATAATAAACACATTGCAAAGCAAGTACAAGACACAGAAACAAATGTTAGTGACTTTGGATCACTGAGGTGGATTATCAGGCAATTATTTCCACTTACTATCAAGAATAATCAAGAGTTAACTGTAAAGAGAAACAAAATTTTTTTTCCTAAGCTGAGATTTTTGAATTGCGTATTTTTTTCAGGTTATAAAAGTTTTGATGATATTATATGGAAATTGGAAAACACTGAAAAGTTTAAAGAAGAAATAAAAATTAATTCTACCATTAAGGAATAGCCACTATTAACAATTATAAATACATTCTCAAATCTTATACATATATATATGATCATTTTAGTGTCTATTTATTTTTGCATCATTTTGATATAACATAATTTGCTTAATTATTTTCCTGTGATTGGATATATATTATTAGCAATTTTTGACTTTTATATAATACTGCAATAATTATCTTCTAATATATATATCTCAGTTGAAGTTTCAACTATCTCCATAAAAGATATTCCTACAGGCATGAATGAATTTAAAGCTTTTGATCATTACTGCCAAATTGCTTCCTGGAAGTGTTTTGCAAATTTTCAATTCCACTCAAACAGTCCCTGAGAGTGGCTGTCTCACATTAACAATTTTTCTAATCTGTGCTAATTGTACATATAAAAATAGTATCTCTTTTTAATTTGTGTTTTCCGCTATTAGAAAAGCTGAAATATTTGAACATCCCTATTAGTCCTTTTTTAAAATTCTTCCACGAAGTGTCCTCTAGTCCTTTGCCCATTTTGGAGGGAAATTTCACATGTTATACATATCTTCCATATTTTAATCTATTGTTTCAAAATCAGCAAATGGCTCTGTACACAGTACTGATGCCTAAGCTGATATTCTAAATAACCAAATTTCAGTCAGTGATTCACCATTTTGCATTATTAAGATTCTCTGTATCATTACATTGAAATACATGAATGACTCAGTCATCTAAATGGAAAGCAATTTATAAATACAAAGAATGAGTATTATTATTGTTATGTAAAAGACATTAGAGATAAATAAAATAATCCTGCAGCCAGTAAAGTCCTTAAATTGGGTAGGAAATAATTCAGAACTTTCTATTTATAGGTCACAGAAGAATAAACTATACCACAAATAGATGTAGTTTAAGGAGTGTAGAAACCAAGAATTATGGGGCATATTTTCTTTTCATCACCACTAGAAAACAGAGTTACAACCTGTAACACAATGATTCTGGATTCCTTTCTTTTGCCAGAACTAAGCTGAGGCAATTGATCTGTGCCAGAGGCTATTAACAGAGATAAAGTGGCTATTCTTCCCCCCTCCCTTTCAATAACACAAACAGTCCCCCACTTACAATGGTTCAACTTAAGATTTTTCAGTTTATATGATGGTGCGAAAGCAATATACATTGCTTTTGTCCCAGGTAGTGATCTGAAGTCAGACGCTCTCTGGTGGTGCTGGGCAGTGCGGCAGCCATGGCTCCCAGTCAGCCACGTGATCAGGAGGATAAATAACCCCTCCACTCCAACCATTCTGTACCCAAACCATTCTGTTTTTCACTTTCAGTACAGTACTCAATAACTTACATGAGATATTTGACACTTTATTATAAAACAGGCTTTGTGTTAGATGATTTTGGCCAACTGTAGGCTAATGTAAGTGTTCTGAGCACGTTTAATGTAGGCTAGGCTAAGCTATGATGAGCAGTCGGTTGGGTGTATTAAATGCATTTTCAACTTACAATGTGTTTATCAGGAGGTAACCCCATTGGATGTCGAGGAAGATTTGTAGACATATTGCTCTACCCAGCGTTCATGCAAATAGCAACCACCTACTAGGCCAATTCCTAGCCTCACCTATACAAAAATCTCCTCACCACCCTGTTTCAGCACCCCTCCCTAGGCTGGAAAATCCAGCTTTAGAATTCAGTTATTTCCAGGAAGCCACTGGGAAATGCGTTGCTTCACTAGCAGTGTAAAACAAGGGAGGAAAGACACAGTCCTGAAGTTTGGCTCTGTAGCTCCGTCACTTCTGTAAACCAAGTTACATAACCTCCGTGAGCTTCAGTGTCTTTACCATCCTTATGGGATGATTGGGAAGATGGAGTTAACACAGGTGAGCTATAGGTGCTCACGGGAAGTGCTTCCCGGTGCTGACGCGGGCAACGTCGATCTTTTCCTTCCAAACCGTCTGTCATGAACTTTCAGAAGTGGCAGATGCCACTAGGAAGCAGCATTAGCACACAAAGAATTAGGCATGCTGCACACACACACACACTCATGTAAACACATTCACACAGCATGCTCACATGCACATACGGGCACAAAGAGAACACACTCGTACACACACTTATGTACACACATACATCACACATTCGCACACACGTGCGCACACACGTGCACACACTCTCGTGCTCACATTTACAAAGAACACACACTCAAACAGCATACACATTCACGTACACATGTGCACACCAACCACACACACTCTCACATGTGCAGACATATACTCACACCCATATGCACAAACCCCAAGCTCTCCTTCCTTCCTTCCTTCCTTCCTTCCTTCCTTTCTTCCTTCTTTCTTTCTTTCTCTTTCTTTTAAATCTCCTATTTCAGTGTTAAGGTGGGGAATGACCCTCGGGCTAGTAGATGGGAAATTTTACTGATAAATACTTATCATTGAGTTTGGGGACTCAGAAATCAGATCCTACATATTGAAAGATTGGTCAATGTCTTAGAAGTTAGAAAGTTCATTTTCTATAACTTCTTGAAGAAACATGTTAGAGCACGAAATAAAAGCGACGACCTGGATCCCTTTGTGTTTAGAAGCCCATCTGCCATAATAGCTTACAGGGTTCCATGGGTCTGCAGTTGCTGGTTAAGCAACATTACATAGCATGGGAAGACCACATTCAGCCTTGTTAAAATGTAGGACGATGACCATCAATTTGTGATTATAATTTCACTCTTTCTGCACTAAGCTGCCTGTGGGGGAGAAGAATAATACTTTCTGGTATCTCAGCCAGCAAGGAAGGTCACTGCATTCTGGCTGGGGAGGGTATGGCTGAATTTTGATAACAGGCAACCTGGTGATCTAAGCATTTAAGAAGAAAAACATTTCAAATAGAGAGGCTACTTATGGGGCTAAATGGACCATATAATCACTAAATAGAGGGGCTGCAACTGGGCAGTTTCTTCTGATGGGCTCCTCTAATCCAAATTGCCTCTTCAGAATGAAAAATAACAGATTTTTCTTTCTGTGAAAATATCATTACAGGAATCAGTACTATGGCCTAAGTTCTAAAGTCTACTCTGATTAATTTTCAAGGACCCAAGCCTATCCAGTGGCCTGAAATGCCTTCAAAGAAAAAAATGATGCAAAAAGCCATCCTCAGTCAACTTGCCATATTCCAGGAGTTTTTTATGGAATAGTCTATTAAAAGTTCAATCTGGAGATTCCTTATAAAAAGTTCCAGCAAAACATATTTGAATACAGCAGCAACTAACACAACAATGTAAAGCAGTTATACTCCAATAAAGATGTTAAAAAAAAAAGACAAGGAATTAAAAAAAAAAATTTGAAAGAACATATATGGTCAGATAAATATTCAGGAGTGAAATTTCTGGGTCATTTAGTCTTTTTTTTTTTTGGCCACACCGCACAGCATGTGGGATCTTAGTTCCCCAACCAGGGATCGAACTCACGCCCCCTGCACTACAAGTGCAGAGTCTTAACCACTGGACCGCCAGGGAAGTCCCTATTTTTAGTTTTTGAGAAACCTCCATGCTATTTTCCACAGTGGCTGCCCCAAGTTACATTCCCACCAACAGGGTAGGAGAGTACCCTTTTCTCCCCATCCCCGCCAACATTTGTTATTTGTGGTCTTTTTGATGACAGCCATTCTGACAGGTGGGAAGTGATATCTCATTGTGGTTTTAATTTGCATTTCTCTGATAATTAATGATGTTGAGCATCTTTTCATGTGCCTGTTGGCTATCTATATGTCTTCTTTGGAATAATGTCTATTCAGGTCTTCTGTGCATTTTTTAATCAGGTTGTTTGTTTTTTTGATGTTGAGTTGTATGAACTGTTCATATATTTTGGCTATTAAACCCTTATCAGTCATATAATTTGCAAATATCTTCTCCTATTCAGTAGGTCTTCTTTTTGATTTGTTGATGATTTCCTTTGCTGTGCAAAAATGTTTAAGTTTAATTACTTCCAATTTGTTTATTTTTGTTTTTATTTCCTTTGCTTTAGAAGAAAGATTCAAAAAAATATTGCTATGATTTATGTCAAAGAGTGTTCTACCTATGTTTTCTTCATTAATTGGAGAAGATACATGCACCCCAGTGTTCATAGCAGCACTAACAATAGCCAAGACATAGAAGCAACCTAAGTGTCCATTAACAGATGAATGGATTAAGAAGATGTAGTGTATGTATATATATATATATACACATATATATACACACACACACAATTGTATACAATAATCAGCCATAAAAAAGAATAAAATTTTGCAATTCGCAACAACATGGATGGACCTGGAGAGCATTATGCTGAGTATGATATCACTTATATGTGGAATCTAAAAAATGAAAAAAATTAATGAATATAACAAAGCAGAAACAGACTTAACAGATATAGAGAACAAAGTAATGAATGCCAGTGGGGAGAGGGAAGGGCAAGATAGGAGAAGGGACTTAGAGTTACAAACTACTATGTATAAAATAAATAAGCTACAAGGATATATTTTACAGCACAGGGAATATAGCCAATATTTTACAATATCTTTTTAAATGGAGTATAATCTATAAAAATATTGAATCACTATATTGACCACCTGAAACTAATACAATACTGTAAGTCAAGTATACTTCAATTAAAAAACAAAAAACTTCACTTACAGTTTTAAAAGTCTATATATTTTAAATTTTTGAAACAATAAATTTAATTAGGAAAGTATCTGCAGCAAAAGGGAGGATAATAGAACAACATATTCTCTCCTTTTCTGGAGCAAACCCAGCAATCCAGTCTGGGGCAAGGGAAAGGCTCTAAAATTTTTACTGCTTTCTTTCCATTCCTAGAGCTGCGAGGTAAGATGAGGGGGAGGTCCATTTTTAAGTGAATAGGTGACAAGTTAAAGAAAACAGTGGTCCTAAAACTTAGTGCTAAAAGAGGAAACCCAGGGTGGATGGTTTTTTGTTCAGCAAAATGCCTAAATAGGGCTTTTTGGTTTAGAAAGGGGAGTAACCTCCCACTCTCAAAGCTGACCCTCAATACACGACATGGAGAAAGATAAAGGAGGGGGAAGCAGAAGACAGAGAAGAAGAAGAGAAGGGGAAGGAGGGGGCAGGGAGGGAGAGTGGAAGCAAGAGAAGTTGCGAGAGAGGAAGAGGGAAGAATATCGAAGGAAAGGATTGAGAAAGAAAAAGTAAAGCTGTTCTTTAAAGTTAAGTAATGGGCATTTGGAGCTTTTGAATGACATCCTGGGAAGTGGGGGGCACGCTGATTTCTGTAAAGGGAGGAGGAGGAGAAAAGCATCTTGGAGGAGAGATCGGACCACACCACGTGAAGGCAGGTGAATCCTGAGGAAGATGCATCCGGGAGGAAACACCTCTGCGGACACAAAGTTTACGAGTCGTGATGGGCAGTGGTGATGGCAAAGTAAACAACTCTTTCTGGGACTTTTATAAAAAGGGATACAGAGATGGAGCAGTAGCTAGAAAAAGATGTGAGGTAACAGTAAGGTTTTCTTTTAAAAACAGTGGTGATATTATTGCATATTTATATGCTGATAGAAATGCTCCAATAGAAAGGGAAAAAAATAAACATGGAAGATCATTCATCAGAGGAGCAAAATCCTTAAGTAGGAGACAGAAGACGGGATCCCGGACATGAGGTTTGCCCTTAGATGGGATCTCAGAGAAAGGAGATGGAGGGCAGAGACCCTGGTACAGACATGGCTGAGATGGTAGACTGGGTCATGGGAAGATTGAAAAGGGTCTTTTCTATTTTCTCTGAGAAACAAGGAGCAAGGTCATCGGCCGAGAGTGAGGACAGGGGCGATGGCTTGAGAAGGGCTGAGAAGAGAAACAGCCACGTTGGGGAGTTGGGGAGAGAACAAACTAGTGAAATGCGGTAGGATTGCCAGGCACAGTTGAGAGCGTATGTGAGCCCCATGTTCATGAATCAAAGTGGCACCGATTAGCATAATTGTGAGGTTTTCTTTTTTTCCAGCAACGTTCAGCTGCTCTGGTGCAGGCACAGGAAAGGCAGCTAGAGCCTGGGGTGGGGTTTGCCAGCACGTACTACAGAAGGCGAAAAGGCCAAGGGAGCATAAACAAAGGAGCAATGTCAGTGATGGGTCATGGAATTCTGGTGGGTAAGGAAAGCTATTTAGGCATTATGTAAACCAAACTTTAAGGGTTCAGATCCATTTCTATTGGCCTGAAAGTCGATGCATTCCTTTATGGTGATGCTTCTCAAACTTAAGAATGCAAAGAATTATCTGGGGACTTTGTTATAAATGCAGATTTGGGGGCCATCCTCAGAAATTCCGGGACACAGCATTTTTTTCCTTTGTAATAATTACCAGGCGATACTGATGCCGGAGTCTGTGGACCATTCTAAGAAAACTGTTGCATCGCAGTTGTTTTAGGTGAAAGCGTTTAGGAGTAGAATTAGGGAGAGGGTAACTGGGTTACCTAGGTAATTATTTACACTTTCCATTTCACAGCCATGCAAGGACAATGTTCCAAATATTTAGGTTTCTTAACCAGATAATTAAAAGTAAGCTACCATGGAGTAACACTGCAATGGCTGATGCAATAAATTCAGTCACTTTATTTTTCCATTTCCATTAGGTTCCTTGGACAAACACATACAAGTATGACATTTAATTTTGAATCAGAAAACCAACTTAGCATGGTTTTACATCAGATGCTTCTGTTTTCCAGAAAGCCAAAGAACTGTGCTCTGTTTGGGGAGAAAAAAAATAAACATTTTAAGAGAAATAGTTAAATAGCCAAGCCAAATCAAATACATTTTATAAACGTGTCGAATAAATCTAATTATGTGAATGAAGGCATTCAGTGTGAGTTTTAAGGGATTCGAGAAAAATCAGGGAAATGGTAAGTCACTCGTTTCCAAGAGAGAAAATAAAAGATTATGTATAATTCTGACAGTCAAGATTAAAAGAAAAAAAGCTGTATCAACCCTTTATTTATTCGCCAATGCACCAACAGTGCTGCATCTGTCTGAAGACTGTAAAAGAGAACAGCCTGAAGAAGTGCATTAACAAAGCTCTGTTTGGTTTTTTTAAATTATCTTCTGCTAATATTTTTTCTGCTGATCTGTGCTAGGATTACTGTACTTTGTCAACTTTGTCTCACGAGGGCTCTGCTATGTTTTGAACAATAACAATTTATCCAGTGCATTTCTAACTATTTGTAATTATAGTGATAATAACCGTCATTATTATCATTGTGTACTTACTCCATGTCACGCATAATATTTCTAATCATCAAACCTATGAGGTGGGTATCATTTGCTGGTTATCATTTCCTTCTCTCTCTCTAGCTGGCCACTTCTCAGACCCTCTCTCCTCTAATCTGCTCCCAACTCTCTCCTCTACCAGCTGATACAGGGCTGTCAACATTCTTGAAGCATTTCTAAACCTAGAGGCAATAATAGCTTCAGCCTCTGGCTGGTTCCTCCTTTGTAGAAACAAAGATACGTAGACCTTAAACCTGAAACTAATGCTCTGTGATGACCTAGAGGGGTGGGATGTGGGGGGAGGGTGGCAGGGAGGCTTAAGAGGGAGGGGATGTATGTATACGTATAGCTGATTCACTTTGTTCTACAGCAGAAACTAACCCAACATTGTAAAACAATTATACTCCAATAAAAAAAAAGTTACTGTAGGCAATGTTAAAAGAAAATCACATTCTTGGAGAAGATATTTTCATAGCTTGTAATTTTAAAAAAATGTTTTGTATCCAGAATTTATTTTAAAAAATAAATTTTAATTAAAAAAAAAACCCTGAAACTAATGGCTTTAATGCTGGCCATTATACACTTCTTTATCACCCACAAACACAATATCATCTTCCTTAAAATGTTTTGCTCTAACGAATACTTTGCTCTAGTGGGTACTTTTCAAACTCTAGGAATTGCCGAAGGAAGGAAAGAAATGTTAGAAGATCTATAAACCAGTGACCATTGACATGAGTTACTTTGTAGTTTGAGGTGAGTTCTTTATCATTTGGGACCAAGAGGTGGTCAATATTATTATTCAATATTCCATTCAATATTATTCTTAGTATTCAAGCATAATCTGGAATTATACATGATGGCATAATTCAACACTCATCAAATAAAACCACAACCCTGAGTTTTAAGGAAAAGAAAAGAAAAGGAAAATGTGGGGAAACTAAATGCAGCTTACTGCTTCATCTTGCTGTTTCCTCCTGCCCCACTCTCTTTTAAAAAATCCAGTGACCACATTAACATGGCTTCTTTTAGTCATCAGGTAATAATTATGATTATTTTTTACCAATAATTATGATTATGGCGAGGGGCAAGCAGAAGTGCTAGCTAAACGTTCCAGTGTTGAACTCACCCTTGAAGCATTTGGGGATTTGAATGATGCCGTCTATGCACTGGGCATCCTCTGTATAGCTACACTTCTTCTCCTTATTTTTGCAGAAGAAAGAAACTTTTTGGCCATGCAGCATTCCATTCTTAAATTTGTCTTGGATATTTACTCTCTCTCCTTCATATATCACGGTAGCTCTTTTAACAGATAATTTACAAGACGCTGAAAGAGACAATATTTGTAGTCAAGACAGGACTTCATTTACTCTTTCTTAAAGAAAGTGTAGCATTTGAACCAGTAGATGTTCAGACCTGAACCAAAGTGCTCAAGACGAGAAGGTTCTAAGATAGTAACATCAGTATCATTGCTAACTGCTGTTCCTTATCAATAGAACCTTTAATCATGGCTTCCAAGATCACCATGTCTTCCCCTGGAGTAGCCACATAAGAAGGTCAGAGCAGGGAGGGAGGGAGACACAAGAGGGAAGAGATACGGGAACATAGGTATATGTATAACTGATTCACTTTGTTATAAAGCAGAAACTAACACACCATTGTAAAGCAATTATACTGCAATAAAGATGTAAAAAAAAAAAAGAAGGTCAGAGCAGAAGCATCAGATACTAGGCTTCTGTGCAAAAGAACTCCTATCAGATACTGCCATTTCAGATAAGCGTCCCCGCCCCACTCAGCTCCCATTTATTGAGTTGCGGCACCACCCACCAGCCACTGTGAGCATTGGCTCATAACAGCTCATAAATGCTCCTTTCTCTGAAAAATGGCCTTCAGCCATAAGAGAGCCACCTCTCCAAAGAGAGTATGCACATCAGTCCACAACCCCAGGGTCAGGGAAGGGAGCAGCCCGCAGCCTATGACAGGCTGACAAGGGGATCAAAATAAGCAGGTCCCCTTGCCTCTCGATGGGATTGACTCCCCTGGTCCAGAGCTCCCAGGGGATTAAACTGAAGTTAAACTCTAGCTGAGACCACATCCTTGTTCAAAACATGGTCCCTGAGTTGGCAGCATCAGCATCACCTGGGAACCTGGTAGAAATGCTAGTTCTCAGGTCCTATTGCAGATCCAGCAAATCAGAGACTCTGTTTAAACAAACCCTCTAGGAGATTCTGATTCACAGTGAGGTTTGAGAACCAGTGTCCAGCTCCGTCCCACCTGTCTTACATTCTTTTTCCTGAGACTCACTTAATAAACCAACTGCATTTGAATCCCTGTCTCAGGCTCTGCTTCTAGGGGACCCCAACCTAGTCATATGTCATTTTGCCTGTTGTGCCTAAATGCCTTTTCTATTTAAACTGTCCAACCCGGACTTCCCTGGTGGTGCAGTGGTTAAGAATCCGCCTGCCAATGCAGGGGACATGGGTTCGAACCCTGGTCCAGGAAGATCCCACGTGCTGCGGAGCAACTAAGCCCGTGCGCCACAACTACTGAGCCTGTGCTCTAGAGCCCACGAGCCACAACTACTGAAGCCCACATGCCACAACTACTGAAGCCCACATGCCTAGAGCCCATGCTCTAGGCACGTCCGCAACAAGAGAAGCCACGGCAGTGAGAAGCCCACGCACCATAACGAAGAGTAACCCCCACTCACGCAACTAGAGAAAGCCCGCGCACAGCAACAAAGACCCAACACAGCCAAAAATAAAATAAATACATTATTTAAAAAAAACAAAACTGTCCAGCCCACAGCAACTTGAGCAGAAATACAGTGCAAAGTTGGTGTTCTTTGCATAAGCATGACACGGACCAGATCAAGGATAGACACCTAACTCAAAAGCAACCAGCATCTCAGGGAAAATATGCCAGTGAGTGATGAATCCTTTAGTTGAGAGGTCCTGGTGTAGAATCAAGCCAGGTTCAAGGTGAGTAAGCAGAGAAACAGAGATATGAGAGAGACCGTGAGGCCAATGAGATATGGAAAGAGTAGCAATAGTTCCTGACTTTCAGTTGCAGTCCTCAAGAGGACCAGTTGTGTTTCATTTCCTCATATTCAATGTCCATACAATTGCCTGTTGCCTGTTTGTAATTCGTCACCATTTCCTGGAACTAGTTGGAATGTGTGGTTGGGTTTTGCCACAATGAGAAGAGTCTTGACTAGAACAAAGCAAAAAAGGATGCTCATGGGCCAAGATTTAAAAGCAATTATAGGAAGCACACACAATCTTCCACCATATTATCAAGGCTTACAACAGATATGTTTATTTCATGCAGTTTAATCTCAAACAGGATTGCTAAGCGTGAAGTTTCCCCATGCCCATATAAATCCCAGTAGCTGTGAATCAAGTCTGAGAAACAAAGTGGAAAATGACTGGAACAAGAAAATGGCAAGTAAAGGTGATCCACTGGATGAATTGGGAGGCAGTTTAAGACCTCACCCATATTTCTTACCTTTACAACTTGGCTGTGCAGACCATCTTCCGAATTTGCCACATTCTACTTCTTCTGGTCCATCCAAGGCATATGTATCATGGCAACCATATGTGGCTTTATCCTTGTAATAAAGTACTTGCTTTGCAGGATAGTTCACAAATCCATTGTCCGGTCTTGATGGGAACGGGCATCTTACTTCTAAAAAGTTTAAGCAGTAAGATGTATTAGTATAAATAGCGTGGGGTCCAGTGGTTACGGAATAGCCACGCACTTGTCTCTCTTATACCACTGAATCACTGGGTGTGCCTGTGCCTAGAACACAATTTCTGGGGACCTTGGTGCTTAATTCTGTCCCCTTTATCTTATCCTTGTGAGACTCTGGATATTAAAATAGAAACAACAACACTTTGAAAGTAAATTAATGAATTACCAAGTGCTTTGGGCTTTCACATAATCACAAGGTAGTATTTATTGCAAACTTCATCTGCACACAGTCTAAGATGGTGGGTTTGAAAGACGGAAAAGTCTGTCTCTTTTAACCAACAGACCATGAAATTAAAACACAGAGATTCCCTCTATGCACACTAGAACAGCATTATTTGGATTTTAAATGTTAAATCTAATTCTTATGACTGTCTTCAGACTATAAAAGAAGCCAGCATGAAATAAGAAGGAGAAAAATGAA
Source organism: Hyperoodon ampullatus (assembly GCF_949752795.1). Classification (NCBI taxonomy): domain Eukaryota; kingdom Metazoa; phylum Chordata; class Mammalia; order Artiodactyla; family Ziphiidae; genus Hyperoodon; species Hyperoodon ampullatus. Next base: position 25,210,813 of record NC_136932.1, read on the forward strand.
GGCTTCCCGGCTTTCTTTAGATCCTCAGTGGTAGAGCCCCAAACCCGTATCCCTATTTACCCCAGTAAAGAAAGCCAAGCTGGAGGGAGGAGCACAGAGCTCTTGGGAGGAAGTCTAATGAGATGGTTCAAGAGTACCAAATCCAGTGCTGTACTGCTTGGATCAGTTTTGGCTCTTCCACAAATTGAGTGCAAAAGAATCTATGAGTCTACAATAACGCTAAAAAGAAATAGTTCATGGAGGAAAAACTCTTCTCTGTAGAAAAATTCCAGCTAATAAATATAGAAGGAAAGATAAACTTAGAAAGCCACCATTTTGTAACCACCAATGTCTCAGCTGACTGAGTTCAAGGATTATCAGTGGATGCTAAAATGAGTTAAATAGTATTTAACTCAAATCCAATCATGAGTAAATAATCGACCAAATTCACATTGTGGAAACTTCTACAAGACAACTAGCATGTACTCTTCAAAAATGTCAGTGAAAGACAACCAAAAAGGCAGGGGATAATTCTTAACTAAAGGAGACCAAAGAGCTATGACAACTAGATAGAATATGTGATTCATGATTAGATTTCACATAGAACAAAACACGTGTATAAAGGATATTTCTGGACCAGCTGGGGTAATTTGCATATGAAATAAATACTGTTAATTGTATATAATATAATTGTTTAAATTATTATTGTTAATAATTCCAAATATGTTAAATGTCTTGGGTACAGTGATAACATATGACAATGTTGTTCTTAGGACACTCATGCTGCTGAAGTATTCACGGGTAAGTGTCATGATATGTACAACTTATTTTCACGTGATTCAGGGGGAAAAAGTATGTCTATAGAGAGAAAGAGAGAGAATGTCACAACATGCTGACGGCTGATATATCTATGTAAATGGCTGAAAAAAAGAAAAAAAAAAGAACCCACCGCTTAGGACTTGGGAGAATTAAATGAGATGACACATATATAGGAGGAGACCAGTGCCTGGCCCAGAGTTTAGTCCCCCAAAAGGTGCTAGGTATTAGTAGCTGTAGTAGTTTCCCTATGCTAAAAAGCACTTATGTTTGAATCATTCAGTAGGTATCTGTAACACCCACTGCGGGAGAAGGTAACAGTCCTTAGTATAATTCCTGGTGTGCATGATAAATTCTACTTGTTATGCAGTTGACAAATTCAAAGATAGTAATGATGAGTCAAATTAAAGGAGAAAGAATTTTTATATATATTTTTATTTTATTATTTATTTATTTTTTTTGCAGTACGCGGGCCTCTCACTGTTGTGGCCTCTCCCGTTGCGGAGCACAAGCTCCGGACACACAGGCTCAGCGGCCATGGCTCATGGGCCCAGTCGCTCCGCGGCATGTGGGATCCTCCCGGACCGGGACACGAACCCGTGTTCCCTGCATCGGCAGGTGGACTCTCAACCACTGCGCCACCAGGGAAGCCCCATATATATTTTTAAATCAAGTATTCTTGTGATTCTTAAATTTAGGTAAAGACTACAAAAGCTTATATCAATCTGACTGCAACCCAGTTTTTCACCTCAGTCTCTTTGGACTCCCCAGTTTAATCCAGCCTCACAGTAATACTCAGCTGTCCATGCACACACCGTGTTCCTTCACACCCCTCTGGCTCTCCCCATCCTGCGCCCTTGTGTGGTAAGCCTATGCCGTTCCCCCATTCTCCACTGCTCCCGCAAGCCCTTCCTCTGGGAAGCTTTCCCAAGCAGCTGCAGACAGTCCACTGCATCATAGCTCATCTTCCTGAGCTCAGAAGTCAGGTCTCACTCATCTGGTATCCTGGGTGCCTGGCAGGTGGCAGATGCTGATAAACATTTGTTACACAAGGTCATTTGAAACACCCCATGATAGAGAAATTTTCAATCCTCTTCAAAAAAGAGATTCTACACTCCCATGATTATTCTGTCTTATCATTGCACTCACCCTTACATTCCGGTAATTCTGTCCAGTTTCCATGTTCTGTGCAGGTAATGGTGTCATTTCCAAACATTGCGTGCTGTGGCAAGCATTCAAAGACTGCCTTGCCTCCATACAGGGAGTTGTTCCCAGACAATGGCTGATAAACACTAAGTTTTGCAAACTTAGGTATAGGTGGTGGAGGGCAGGTTGTAGCTGAAAAAAGAAGGAACTATCATTTTAATGAAAATAGTTGAGTCTTTTAAAAGTACTCTTTACAGAACAACAACAAAAAACAAATCCAGAGATTAACTTGGGAAAATGCAAACTTTGATCAAATGCCAGGGTAAACACAGTCAACTGGAGAAGCCAAAGAAGAAAATATGATCTGGAAATCAGATGTCTGAACCAGTCAAAAAACTAAAAGATGAAGGAAATTTAAGTCTTGCCACCACTGATTTGCCTGTTACAAGACCACGTTGCTCATGACACCATACGTCTTGGATCCAAACGCTACCTTGGAAGACGTTCCTGGGAGTCAGAATTGGCGAAGGACTTTGCTGAGGGAGCCTCCTGCAATAGTTGCTGATGACAAGTCATTTGTGACATCTGAGTGACATCTTGGTCCTAGTTTAGGTTTGTTTGTTCCTGTTGAATACCCCCTGCTTTTGTACTCTGTCTGTATGGAGCTTAACACAAGTAGCTTCACACAGAGACTCAGAAGTGGGTTGCCGTCCTGACCTAACTAATCTGGAGTTTCAGTGTTAGAGTCAGGGTCAGGGTCAGAGTTTGTCATTCCAAAGTGGTTGTTTCATCTTCCAGAGTAAGATATCAGGATGAACAGTCCCCAGAAAGGTGACCAACCGTTTCATGGAACTGGGACTGAGGGGGTTTCCAGGGTGTAGATCTTATAGTGGTAAAACCAGGAAAGTCCCAGGCAAATCAGCTGGTCACCCTCCCTATAACTGGGGCCCACAAACTCACGAACACAGACAGGAAGTTGCGGACTCCATTCTCCCTCCTTAGTGCATTGAGCAGAATTAGCTCCTTTCAGATAAAACCTGCAAAGGGAAAATGTAATCCACTAAATTATAAAATAATCCACCCATGGCATCTCAAATGTCGTTTCTGTTAAGCATTGCTGCAGATGGATATTGGCTTCTCGGGACTTCTCTGGTGGCACAGTGGTTAAGAATCTGCCTGCCAATGCAGGGGACACGGGTTTGAGCCCTGGTCTGGGAAGATCCCACGTGCCGCGGAGCAACTAAGCCCGTGCACCACAACAACTGAGCCTGTGCTCTAAAGCCCACGAGCCACAACTACTGAGCCTGCGTGCCACAATTACTGAAGCCCGCATGTCTAGAGCCCGTGCTCCACAACAAGAGAAACCACTGCAGTGAGAAGCACACACATCGCAACAAAGAGTAGCCCCCACTAGTCCACGTGCGGCAACGACGACCCCCGCAAAAAAATACTATTGGCTTCTTTTCCATCTTATAATACTGTTTTCCTGAGAGGCTTAACATTCCTCTAAGGCTCATCAAGTCTCCCAGCCTAAGGCTGCAGGGAACTGCTGAAGAATGGGAAGGTTCCATCGCTAGTGGGTATGGAAGCCAACCCTACCCAGTGCCCAAACCCCTTGTCTCCAACCAGCTGGTCAGGTTAACTGCTTCCAAGCAAAGAACCACCTCTTTTTCAGGATCACAAAAGTGAATCAGACCGAATAATCTCTAATATTCCTTTTCTGAGAGCCTGCTGACCCAAATGTTTAAAAACAATGCAGTCTATTTCCATTGCAAATGTACCAATGTCCCTGAAGCCAGTTTGTTCAAGGTCACTCATCATGAAGCCTACCAGTCAACTGGTATTTCAGATGAAAGGACTGCCTCTCTTTCACACACAGTATTTCTTAATCTCTAATCACAAACAAGCTTCCTCAGTGAAATTTTGCCCTGCTCTACAGCCGATGAGCTATCGCCAGTGTCACTGATGGTGTATTTGCTCATAAGGCACATAAGTCATATGACCAACCATAAGTGCTTTCTTCTGGGTTTGCTGTGAGGAGGAAGGTTATGCTCTACATCATCGCACTCAGCCTTCTCCATAGAATTCTCTTCCACGAGGTCACAGTCGATGAAATTAGCCTCATAACTAAAGCCCAAGTCCGATTACTAAAATATTATAACCCTCATGCCAAGATTTGGCCCAGAGATCATAAAGAATTAACACCCAGTTTCAATAATTTCAATGTACTCCTCAAATAAGTAACTAATCAGGGGCAGAAAAATTAGAACGTTGACTTCATATTTCACTAGCTGTTGTATTCTCCACCCCTTACCCCGCCCTCAACAACACTGTGGATTTGTATTCAGTGATTTGTACTCAGCAAGTCCAGCCTAAAGACTAGAAACGGACCAGGCTTGATGATTAGCTTAAGGGCGCAGGAATGGGCTGCATCTATGAGCCAGAAGTCCTTACCCGGTATTGCAAGAAAAATTGATCGTGTTGGGATATTCAAAAGTTGTATAGCGTACAGTTCCGTTTCCTAAGATTCCAGCAAAAGGACATACTCTGGCTGTGATTTAAAGATATAAAGGTCAATTTCCATTTATAGAATTTACTATTAAAATAAAAAGGTATAAACTCATTTCTATTATTTGATCCAGTAACTCTACTGGTAACTATTCTAAGAAGATAACTCAAAATAAGTCAAATGATATATGCACTAAGGCACCCATTGTATTGTTTGCCATGCAGCACTCGGGATCTTAGCTCCCCGACCAGGGATCGAACCCTCGCCCCCTGCAGTGGAAGTGCAGAGTCTTAACCACTGGACCACCAGGGAATTCCCTGTATTGTCACTTCTAATGACAAAAACCAAACAGTCTAAATGTTCACTATCATGGTATTATTTTAATTAATGGTAATTAAAGGGTAAATCCACCTGAACTATGATACAGCCAATAAAATATGGATTATGAAGACTACAGAGATATAGTCCATGTTTCTGATATGCTAGTGAAAATAGAAAAACACAAAATGGTATCAACTCACTGCAATGAGGAAAATATACACGCGGAAAATAACTTGAAAAAGAAAGTTGTTAGTGTTCCAAAGTTATGGCTGATTTCTGGAAAAATTTTCCCTAATGATGTTACAGTGGTTTTTCATTAACAATTACGTTTTGTCTTTTTTAATCAAAAAGCATATTAAAATCACTGTATGAACATGTATAGTTTTCACAAATGGTATCACCCATACAACCAAAATAACCAGAGCTCGGATAGGTACATATAGTTATTTTTACTGCTTGACTTCTACATAAAATTGCCAGAAATTCTCTCAGGTGGATTGCTCAATAGTCGACTGTGTAAAAATAATGCCAGCATGATATCACAGAACCACATTCTGAGGAATAAATAAAAGCAACCATCGGGAATTCCCTGGCGGTCCAGTGGTTAGGACTCTGCGCTTTCACTGCTGAGGGCGAGGGTTCAATCCCTGGTTGGGGAACTAAGATCCCACAAGCTGAGCCACGTGGCCAAAAAATAAAACAGCAACCATCTACCATAAAGTCAGATATCTGTGAATGTATATATACATATATAATTGTTATATTACATATGATATATTATTACATATAATATTCCTGTACATTATTAATTTAATATATTTATATTTTATTATAAATATAATTCGTAGTATAATCTCCACTTTTCTTTTCACAGCGGTGGTGTTTTCCTCCCCTTTTATCGTACCAAGTCTCTTTTTAAAATCTCCCCTAGTTCCAGGCTATGCTGCAAATAGCACTTACTGTCCTTAGCCTCTTCTCCTGTGGAACTCCCCACAGACCCTCCTGTTTCTTCACAGCCCTCCACTCCACAGTTCTGCTGGCTTTCTGTACCGCGAGCATGACAAGGTAGGTCATCTCCCCAAAATGTCCAGAACGTGAATGACGGGGAGAATGCATGAGATGGAGGCTGACTTACGTGCACATCTCAGAGTGTTGATGGGCCAAAGTCCAGTGAGCGGGCAGATAAACCGCCGGAGGATCCCTCCCCGGGCCACGTAGCCTGGCTGGCAGGAGTACACTATCTCCTCCCCGGGGTCATAGGATGTTTTTAATGGAACAACTCTGGCAAATGGTAAGTCATCTGGCTTGGGACAGGCTGAAATAGAGCACAAAGCAGTTGCCTGAGAAATCTGTATTTGCATTTTTAAGTTCAGCTAGCACACACAATGAAAAATATTTCATGCTACCAATAATATGCATGCTGAGTTCTGTACCAAATACTTGACTTATGCAATACCTCATCTAATCTCCTCACCAACTTTTGAAGGGTGCTATTGTCATCTCCATTTCACAGGTCCGTATACTGAGGCTTAAACAAGGTAAATATCTCATGCAGGAACTTTAGGCATGGCTATATCAAAGAACAAGCACCAATCCACTCTCTCAAGCATCCACCCTAAAAAGAATTTAACTAATCATTATGGATCCCTGGCATATACAAGGGGGGTGGATATATGAATTATTTTTTTCAAAAGCAAAGAGTACTTACTTCGTCCTGCAATAGCAACATGGCAGAGATAACTTGAGAACAAGATGAGCACGGGAGGAATCATTGTGGATGGTTCACACTGGCACAACCAAAGTGCCTTTCCTCTACTAAAAAGAGAGCTCTAAATATTAAAGTGCTTAAATATTAACCATTTTGGGGTGTACTTTTATCTCTGTAAATAGAAGATAAAGGATCATGGTTTGAAAGGAGCTCCGAGACCTACATTCTTTAATCATTTACTTTTCACTTTGGCGGGTCTGTTGTGAAATCTTCGGTAGATGGTTTCTGTCTTCATGATATTTATGTTAATGGCACACAATAGCTCGGTCTTGCCTCTGTTACAATCCTGGGAGTTCCGGATTGCCTGGCCTCTGGTCCAGACCTCTTGCTCTCCATCCTTGGTTTGTGTAGTGGTGGATAGAAAACGCGAAGGCTGAATTACCTGTTCCACCCCCAGCCTTGGCATGCAAACTGAGGACCATCACTTATTTTCAGGTCTCTTCACCTCTAAAATGACGTTCCAGGTTCCAGATATATGAGCAAAGAACATCTTCACGGCAGCATCTAAGATTATAAAGCCTAAAAAACTGAGGTCATCATCTTCTCTCACAAACTGACTGCTTCCTCTCTTACCTGCAGCGAGTAACATGACCGTCCTGGTAGCCAGTTTCCAGCCTTAGCGCTATCCTTGCATTCTCAATCTCCTCCTGCGCCAAAGTCCTGCTCATCCGTTCTGAAGACTTCTTAGGTCTGTCGAGCCAGATTCTAGATCTGTTTGAGGGATTGGGAAGTCGATGTGAAATTACAAGTTTGGTCACTAAGAAGTACAGAAGTCGAGTAGGAGAGGATGGGCCAATGCTGATGATGCTGTTTAAAAGGGCTCAGAGCAGACCATCCAGGACCCCACAGTTCTCCTACATATCACTTGCTCTGAGGGACTGAGTATACAAATGGACAATGGCTAGACAACGTATAAAAACAGAACTCTGACCCACAATCTCTAGCAATCGGCCAAACTTAGAACCAACCAGAGAAAACCAAGTGCGTTCCTCTAATCCATCACATAGGATGCCCGGCTTCCAGTTAGTCCACATCCAGCTTCCCCAAACCAACACCCTCCCATCAGGGCATACTTGAGGCTTTCCCTTTCCATCTGCAGTAAAGTTTTCCCATCCTTTAACTGATTTGGGATGTCTGCCAAACACAAATGATGATGGCTAACTGCCTTCCGATAGCAAGCTCTGAATAAATAGCCTTTGCTTGTTCTCATTTGGGTGATGGTGTTTTATATTCACAGGTCTAAAGTTCCTTGAGACACATCAGTTTGAGAAATATTCTTGTCAGACAGCAATTCTTAATGATGCTGCTAATGAATATGCTGTTCCGTGACAAGGAGAACAGAGTACAGCCACTAACATAAAATAAGGGTCCTTCCCCTTTGCGATTAAATCACAGTCTTCACACACACGCGCGCGCGCGCGTGCGTGTGCACACACACACCCACCTTCCTTTTCTAAGGAGAAGGATTTATGTTTGATTGCTCGCAAGCTCTGTGTTATTGTAGAGAATTCCCTTGATGGGTGGAAAAGAGAGCAAACGAATGAAAAGGGACCAAGGTGTCCTGTATAATAAAGATGTGAGGTGGGTGGAGGAATAGAGAGAAAGCCACAGGCTGCACAGCAGGAAAAGAAAATCTGGAGAAGTTTGAAATTGAGAAGAGAACAGTTTTGGCAGCAGCTGCAATCTGAACGATAGATGTTGGGAGGACCAGTGATGAGGAGGGTTTTTGTTTTTTGTTTTTTGTTTTTTGTTTTGCGGTGCACGGGCCTCTCACTGCTGTGGCCTCTCCCGTTGCGGAGCACAGGCTTCGGACCCGCAGGCTCAGCGGCCATGGCTCACGGGCCCAGCCGCTCCGCGGCATGTGGGATCTTCCCGGACCGGGGCACAAACCCGTGTCCCCTGCATCGGCAGGTGGACTCTCAACCACTGCGCCACCAGGGAAGTCCGAGGAGGGGAGGTTTTAATGACGCTTGCTGATGGGTGTACTTCCTCACATGAGGGAACTTTCTGGAGAGAGTGGAAACAGTCTATATTTTATTTTAGGTGGTAGCTATTTGGGTACATGAAATTATCAAAACTCTTCCACTAAACATTTAAGAACTGTGCATTTCATTATATATTAATTATACCTCAGTTTAAAAACAATGCACCGACTTCCCTGGTGGCGCAGTGGTTAAGAATCCGCCTGCCAATGCAGGAGACGTGGGTTCGAGCCCTGGTCCGGGAAAATCCCACATTTAGTTGCCGCGGAGCAACTAAGCCCGTGCGCCACAACTACGGAGCCTGCGTCTAGAGCCCTCGAGCCACAACTACTGAAGCCCACACACCACAACTACTGAAGCCCGCATGCATAGAGCTCGTGCTCTGCAACGAAGAGTAGCCCCTGCTCGTGGCAACTAGAGAAAGCTCGCGCGCAGCAACAAAAGACCCAACGCAGCCAAAAAAATTAAAAAAAAAAAAATATATATATATATATATAAAATGCATGTCTCTCTTCCTCCCTCCCTCCTTTCCTTTTATTCTTCCTCACTTCCTCTTTCCTTGCTTCCTTCCTTCCTAATTCCATTCCAAATTCATGGGGTGGACCTGAGTGGGACATTCAGGGTGGCCCTTGTGAGAATGGCAGCCCCGTGGTGTCACAGGAGTGGCATATACAATAGATTGAGTAAACAAGCACATATCTTGAGACTAATGGAAGTCAGTTTCCTTACTGATCAAAGAAGTAGCAATAAGGAAAGAATGGAAGCCCAAATAAACCCTGTGGTGGTGTATTGCAAGTGGATATATCAGTACAAATTTTACTTACATAGAGACAGATCCAGAAATAAATATAGATAAGAAGATGCATGCATGTGTGTATGTATGTACATCTGTATACATGTAATTCCTAGTTCTGTCGACTAAGATAGCCTGGGAATGGCAGTATACCCGGTAGCAATGAGCACACCTAGTGCCTAGATCTTGGTTTCTAAATACAACTCTCCACTGAAAGGTGCCAGGGCTCCTTGGAAAATTGGCTGATTCTAGGAATGGGGCAGGGTAAGTGCAAGATAAGCCTGGAACATCATGGGGTGAAGAACAGCTCAGGTGATGCTCAGAGAATGGCAGGGACCTGTTAGAAAGACCTCCGAAGTCATTTGAAGGGACTCTCATTAGTCAAATATGGGACAATTTGAGTGTAAAATAAATAATCATAGTAACAAATTAAATCCATTGACCAAAACAGGAATCAAGAAGTCTACATTGATAGCAAGAAACACATAAATAGATGGGAAGGTAAGAAAGTTCTTCCTGACAGTAGAATGCCAGCTAATTAATATAGAAGGAATATGGAATTAGAAAATCACAATTTGGAATTCATCATAGAAATATTTAATTCTGGCAAAAAAAAATCAATGGATGTTAAAACTAGGGGTGTTAGTAGGATATGAAACGAGATGTTCTTATAGTCCTAAAAGTGTCACCACATAAATTAATAATTCATTACAAAGAGAGGAGAAAGGAATAAACTTACAGTGGAGGAACCTGGCAGATACCACTTGAGTCAAGTAATCAAAATTAACCCCACCGTTAATGGGACAAATTGACACTGTGTGCCCCCCCGCTCCCCCGCAATAGGATGTGATGAGAAGAACACAGCATCTCTTCGGAGATATTCCTGCCCCAAACCTAATAACCCGGGTTGTGTCATGAGAAACTTGAAGGACACCATGCAAAACAACTGCCCTGTAATCTTCAAAAAGGCAAAGGCCATGAAAGGAAAGAAAGACTGAGGGAGCCTGGGAGTCAGGAGAAGTGACTGGACCACATGATGCTCTTGCTATGAGAGCCTGAGGGGACATTTGGTGAAACTCGAAGGGGGTCTCTGGGTTAAAAGTATGTGGAAGTTTTTTGTTCTATTCTTGGAACTTTTCTGTATGTTTGAAATTGTTTAAAAATATAACTAAAAACAGGAAAGAATGCATGTCTTTTTGGTGGTTTCCTTGAGAGTACTTTTAAAAAGATACTGGTCTTAACTGGACCATATGAGGCCTCAACTTTTATTTACATCACTGCCTAAAAATCAATGCAGTGGATAGAACTTTCTCAGTTTTATGTATATATTCTATTAATATAAAATATATACTATATGTTAATATATAATATATGAGATTATTATATAAACATTTTTTTGAATCATTGACAACCAGCTCCTATCTGCCAACTACAGAACTTTGGAAAATTATGCAAAAAAATAGTAGTAGCAGGAAAATGAAGAAACAACTAAATCGAACTTAGTTTGACAGCTTTAAGGGAGAGTCAAGTGTTCGTGGTTTTTTAAATTTTTTGGCTAGTAAAATTTTCCCTTCTTTGTAAAATTAAATACAAACATAATGGATGGTAATCTGCACAATTTATAAATTATAATTATTATTAGTCCTGAGTGCTTTGCCACTTGAGCATGTCTGAGAATTACAAAATGTTCCCAGAACCCTCACAAACACACACATGGGTCTAATGAAAAACCTTTGAGATGAGCCTTAAGATGAGATACAATCATTCATCTTCTAGATTGTGATATATTTTCACCTATAACTTCAGCACCAGCTGGTGGATGTGTAGTCTGGTCTATCTTCCCCTCCACATGTTGCAACTCACATCCCAGTAACAATAATATAATAACCAAAGAGCTGGCTGCTAATCAATGTTAAATGACATTTTAAAGACACATTTAAACTTGCCATTAAAGTTTAATTTGGCGGAGCAAATGGAAAAACCATTAAGATAAAAATCCAAGGAATTTTGATGAATCAAGTGCCTGTTTTGTATTGTTGGGGTTTATAATCATCACTAAAGAGTAGCTAACCCTTGGATTTAATGTTGCACTTAGGATATTCTGTTTTATTAACCATGAACAAGGATACAGAACCACATAGACACTTAGGTTGAAGAATACATGACAACATTTGTTTCACGAGAGACATAGGACCTTGTACTCAAAATTCTTAATGGCTGGGGAGGGGGGTAAAATAGGTGAAGGGGATTAAGAGGTACAAACCTCTACTTATAAAACAAACAATCCACGGGGATACAGTGTAAGAAATATGGTCAACAATACTGTGATGACTTTGTACGGGGACAGACGGCTACTAGACGTACTGTGGTGATTGTTTCACAATGTGTGCAAATATCAAATCATATGTGATACACCTGAAACTAGCATAATATCATACATCAACTATATTACAATCTTTTAAAATGGGGAAAAATTCTTACTGACTTTATATCCTTTCCTACTCTACTTTGTAAATTCACTAGAGAGACCTAGACTCAGAGTCCAAGGTTTTGTAGTCCTGAAATCCCATTGCATCACATGTTCAAAAACTTTCTTATTTACTTCACAAGCAGAGACTTTGAACATAACATTAAACATTTAGCAACGGTTTAGATTTAAAAAAAAAAAACAACACTTTGAACGTTGTCTCTTTCTGAATTGGGATTCTAGCTAATATCCACCAGTAAGCTCTCAGTGGAAAGATGCAAATGCCTTTGCTCCTATGACAGCAAAGTCTGTCAGGAGCTGTGAACACATTTGCAGAGGGGATAAAGGAACGTGTCACAGGGCTTCATGGGCATGATTATATACATCTAGAAATGCATAGTCAGCCTAAGTCTGCACTGAGACATCTTTGTGCAAATTCTGGGATCCCCTACTTGCAAATAGCTTTCACCTGGTAGAAACTAATACGTTTATATACTTCAATTTCTATTTTTATCTAGAGCAGTTATTCTTAACTTTGGATGCACAGTATAATCTCTCAGACTGTTTTTTTAAAAAAAATAGAAAAATTCAACAGAATTTCTGAGGTAAGGGTCCGGGCATTGGGCTTCTTTAAAGTCCCCAGGTAATTACGATTGCAGTGGGGGGTTAAGACCCATTGATTCAGCATGTCAGTATTTACCTAAGTTCAACTGATAAGTTTCCACCACATAATTCTCTCTCTTGCCAACGTGAGATTACTTTTTATACTTTCTATAGTGTGTGATTCCTTGATCTCTTGTGAATTACTTCCCGGGTTCCACATATTCATTCATTCTTTTGCAAACATTTCCTAAGCCCTTGTTAAGCTGTACTTGGTGGCTGATATTGGAATTTCAGAAATACACAAGACTTGACTGTTGCCTGTAAGGAGTTCACAGTTTACTAGGACTGAGATACGGTGCTAAAAATGAAAAAATGAAAGTCCAAGATTCTTAATTTCCTTAGAAGCATCTGCCGACATTTCACAGAGGATATTTCACTCGGATTGTGTCTTAAAGAACGTTGAGTGTAGCGGTTCAGAGGGCATGAGGTGGAGTGGGGTGAGATGATACGGATGTAGGTGTTCCAGGCAGCTGTCAAAGCAAGAAGTCGGGGCTTCCCTGTTGGCGCAGTGGTTGGGAGTCCGCCTGGGGACACGGGGTTGTGCCCCAGTCCGGGAAGATCCCACGTGCCGCGGAGCGGCTGGGCCCGTGAGCCGTGGCCGCTGAGCCTGTGCGTCCGGAGCCTGTGCTCCGCAACGGGAGAGGCCACAGCAGTGAGAGGCCCGCGTACTGCAAAAAAAAAAAAAAAGCAAGAAGGCGTAAGACAGCAGGATGTATCCCCAACAGCAGCAATACAGCTGAATGCTGCTGGAGCAGAACATTTCAGGTGAGGAACAGTGGGAAGTGAGGCTGGGAGGGGGTAGGATCTGGATGACAAAAGCTCTTTCTATGCCATGTTTAAGAGTTTGCAGTGAAAAGGAGGACCAAAGTCAAGTGTGTATTTCAGAAAGAAGATTAACAGCAGCATATACGACAGATTGGGGTAAGTGGGCAGAGTGGGAGAGAAAGGGATTGAAAAAAGAAAACCCTTGGTATGTTTCACACTGATCCTATCTTCCATTCTCACTTTCCAAACCAACCTTGCACAATGTTGCATGTTAGTGAGCGAGGGACATTTTTATGCAATTGCCCACGTGTACACCTGGCCGTGATGACACAGGAGATGTGCTGCACTCCTGGAGCATGCTTTGGAAAGAAGGCTTTTATTTCCCAAATCATGGCCTGAGATGCCAGAAGAGTGGAAGTCTAGCAAAGGACTGATGATATTACTCCGAAACTGGAGGAAATTTTGCTGGGAGGATTCATCAACCAGATGTTCAGGTTTTAGGCTGGATATGAAAAGTGCCTGTAGTTGGGATACAGAGTCTGTGGAGGAGAATGGGAAACAAACAGAGAAAAGGAGCACGTTATTTGGTTCTTCATAGGATAACTCCATCAGGGAAAGAGGACGAGCCCACCACCTTGGAGGAAGTGGGATGTCCTGGTTGGGGCCAGAGGCTTTAATCAGGGAACGCTGAGTTTGAGTCATGACTCCTCCTCTTACTAACTGTGGCCTCTTGGGCAAGTCACATTCTACGGTCAAGTTCTCATCTCTAACATGGGGGTGAAAATAAAACCTACTTCACATGCTTGTGATCAGGATTAAATTAGAATGCATGCAGAGTACTTACAAAGTGCCTGGCTTAAACTGAGTGCTTGATGAAATTTAGCTGCCATTAACATTCTTCTTAGAATTAATATCAACGCCTCAGATGTCTTACACCAAAGTCCTAGAAATTCTTGCACAAAAGCATAATTTTTTGTGCACAAAGACACCAAAAAACTAATAGATTTCAATGAGACTCCGTGAATTGGGACTCATTACTAGAAACCATAAAGACAAAAAGAAAGAGCTACATTCCGTGCCCTACTGCAAAGTGTGAGTAGCAGTTATCTCTAGGCAGAGGAATACGGGCATTTACTTTCTTCCTTTTTTTTTAATATGTCAGATGTTTGTTTTATTTGGTTTTCACTGATTTTTAAAATCTTATCAATAGATAAGACAGAAAATCTATTTCCATATTTGGCGAAAAAATACGATATGTCTGTATCAGGAATTCCCTGGTGGTCCAGTGGTTAGGACTCAGCGCTTTCACTGCCAGGCCCGGGTTCAATTTCAATCCCTGGTCAGGGAACTAAGATCCCACAAGCCGCGCAGCACGGCCAAATAAATAAATAAATAAATAAATAAATAAATAAATAAGATATATCTGTATGAAAATCCACAAACACAAAAGTAGGGATGTAATTCCAACATGTTAAATGAGCATTCCTGGGAGCTATTTACCAAATCATCAGACTCCCCTGCTTCAGGAACTCATATTTGTATAGAAAATACTACAGATGTTTCCCCCGAGATTCAGTAGAGTCAAATTTTCACCCAGGTAACGTCTAGTGGTCATTACAAACCCTGGCCAGGCCCTCCAGAGCTCGGTCTCCTCAGCCCTCCGTCCAGCCCTGACGTGTGGGTTGAGGGAAAGCTCCCAGCTCCCTCCCTATTCCTGCTTCACTCAAAGTCCCAAGTTAGGACAAAAGGCCATTACACTTTGGAAAACAAAGAAGAGAACCCTGGGACCCTACGCACAAGTGTCATACACTATGTAGAAAAACATATTGTAAGAAATCCAAAGACAAGATCAGTATGATCTCATCACTAGAGATTCTAGAAGGGACTGAGGGTTAGCAGATGAGGGCCTGAGAATAAAATGCTGAAAATGCATTCACTAATGAACTGACATAGAAGAAAATGAAAAGGCAGCCCGAAAACTAACACAACTTCCAAGAAGTTCTCTGATGAGCTCAGATATAAAAAGCCCATGTTAAAAAATAAAAATAAAAAAAGGATGGAAGAAGGGAAATATTACTCAGAATGAATCCACGTGCAGCATAAACCAAGTCTGCAAAATGTCAGGACCTCAGCTGACTTAACTAAGTGCAGGATGAGATAAGTTTGTCAATGTTGCAAAGACAACCAAGTCAAAATCACTATCATATTCAGAATACAATTTTGTGTTTTATTTACATATCATAAGTGCTTTCCTAGATCATTATTTTATGCTTTAAAGACATGCTTTTTTAAAAGTAACTACATAATCTTCCGTCTATACTTTAACCATCTCCCCGCTTTTGGACATTTAGGTGTCATCTTTCACCACTATGAATAACACCACAGTTAAGTTCTTCTGCAAAATCTTTGAATCAGTTATTTCCTTAGGATCTTATTTATAGAGGTGGAATTACTTGGACAAAGGGCAAAACATTTTTAAGGATCTTGATACATATATGGCTTGACTGCCTTCCAGAAAGGTTAGCCCAATTTATGTTCCAACTTGACAATGTTTGAAGGTTCTAAACACAGTGTAATGTTAACTGACAAAGAAGGAACTGAATTATTTGATTTTTGGTTTTCTTCTGGCTTATCCATCAAAGAAAATTATACTCACACCGAAAAAAGTAAAACGGACATCATGAAGAAGGAATTGAAGCTTTGCTGGAAAGTAATGTAAGTAACCAGCCATCCCAAATACATTTCGGGGCTATAAACCCAGGAAAATATATCCCAGGTTGCATGAACTTGTAATTGTGACCTCAGTGTCACTGTCATCAATCTTTACATTACAGGACGTCAAGGAAGCCCATCTAGTACCACGGACACTTTATTTTAAAACATATATGGACAACATTGTGATCTGTGTAATGAAGATATATAGAAAAATGCTGGAAGGCAATGCACCAAAATATAAAGAGTAATTCATTTAGGGACAGATTTTTTTCTTGTTTCCTCTATCTACAAATTTTATGTAGTGTGATTGTATCACTTCATGGTGGAAGAAAAAGGAATTTTTAAAAAATGATAAACAAGAGAGATGCCTGAAGACACGGGAGGAAAACCAATAGTCTGTGAAGACCAAGCTTCAGTAAGTTTGACATAAATCCACAGCCTGGTGGTAAGAATTGTTAACCAAGATGGTTCATGTGCAGTTCGATGAATGGGAAATGATCGCTAAAAAACAATGTGTGATCTCTTCCAACAGGTTACAACAAATTAAGCCTAATTCTAGTTCTGACTTCGTTTTAGGTTAGTAAATAAGGGGAAATGCTTTAGCAATAACGTGTCTCCATTTTAGCAAAGCATTTGAAGACTTATCTCTTGATGGTACCCTTGGGAGTGAGATGCTGAAATGTGAATTGAGATACAGCATTATTAGTTGGCTTAGCAGCTGCTTATACAAACTATATGTGGAAAGTTCTGCTCAATAGCTGTAATATGAAAAAACCAAACCCCAGGACGTTTGATTATCTCTGATAGGTTTAAATTATATGAAAGTAGGGACTTCCTAGCAGCCAAGTGGTTAAGACTCCTCACTTCCACTGCAGGGGGCACGGGTCTCAATCCCTGGTCTGGGAACTAAGATCCCAAATGCCATGTGGCATGGCCATAAATAAATAAACAAGCAAACAACTAAATAAATAAAATGAAGGTAAAAGAAAGCTTGGGGAATGGTTTACTATTTTTTAAGAGAATAAGAAGCATAAATGTTCCCCAGCAATACGACCTATTGCTGTTTATTTTATTTTATTTATTTATTTTAAATTTTTTTATTTTATTTTTGGCTGCCTTGGGTCTGTTGCTGCACGCGGGCTTTCTCTAGTTGCGGCGAGCGGGGGCTACTCTTCGTTGTGGTGCGCAGGCTTCTCATTGCGGTGGCTTCTCTTGTTGCAGAGCACGGGCTCTAGGTGCACAGGCTTCAGTAGTTGTGGTTCGCAGGCTCAGTAGTTGTGGCGCACAGGCTGTGTTGCTCCGCGGCATGTGGGATCTTCCCAGACCAGGGCTCGAACCCATGTCCCCTGCATTGGCAGGTGGATTCTTAACCACTGCACCACCAGGGAAACCCCTTGCTGTTTATTTTAAATTTAAATCTTCAAACTTAAAGTGAGTGTGGACACTCAACAATGTTGATTTAGATGGATCCCTTAAGAAGTTCATGGATTTTAAAGAAACATTCTTTAAGCATCTCATTATATGAATATATACAAATACATCAAGCACCTTTAGGGATGATTTCCCTGGTCTCCTAGGTAAAAATAAATCCAACTGGTTAATTAACCTGTCAACAGTATTTGTGATTCCCCTTTGTTTCTACGTGTGTTCATGTTAGTTTCTTCAGCATAGAATGCCCCCCTTCTTATATTTACGCTGCTCCAAAATCTTTCATTAATCTACCAAAACCCTAGAGCCAAGGGTCCTTGCACTACACACATAACAATACACTCGTCTATCCTCTCAGGTCATTTTATGAAAAGCTGGCAATTTAGAGAAACTTTCCAGAAGAAAACTATAGAATTTTGTCCCCAGTCCTATTCTATTCAATACTTTCAACAAATTGGATGAAGACTTTTAAAATTTCATAAGTTGTTAGTTGTTGCACAGAGGAGAGAATGTGGACAGTTGATCTCAAAAAGAGCTCAACACATCGGCCAGAAAGCGCAGGATAAATTTCACAAGATCTCTGTAAATCTCAGCTTGCAGGTTGATTAAGTCGGGGAAAAAGCCATTCCAGCTTGAAGAAATTCCAGATGCTTCCACAGAGAAAGAAGTAGAACTGAAATTCAAGCCCAGCGAGGCTTGGGCAACCCAGCGAGGGCTCTGGAGCAGGTATCGCCGGCCCTAAAATGGCTGGGCCTGTGTGTCTCCTTCTTGCCCATCACGGGATGCAGGCTGCCCAGACAGGGTGTGACCTCAGGTCAGGCAGTCTGCAGTGAGGCAGCCCCAGGGGAGCTGACGGCGGAGACCCTGTGCTGGCCAACCTCCCCTCAGGTGGGCAACAAGTCCTTCTCTGAAGGAGGGTTTTGGGGGTGCATCTCTGTGGATGCAGAGACTGCTAGAGTTTCTCCCCTATTCATTTTAGTCTAAGAACACCCCCAAGTTTAATCAGAGCCCTTGGCTGTCCCGCTGGATGCTATGTTTCTCAGACTCCCTTACAGCTAGGCTTGACCATGTGACCACGTTCTGAGCAATGAGATGTGAGTGGAGGGATACAGTCAACTTCAAGGCTGCTTCCTTACAAAGGAAGCGGCCCTTTCCCTACACACTCAGTCTCTCTCTCTTTTTTCCCTCCTTGTCTGTGGACCGGAATAGGAGTGGTAGTAAGCCTGCTTCAACCATGAAAAAAAGAACAATACCTAAAGGAAAACCAGAGACACACGATTGAAAGGATCTGGTTCTCTGATGATCTCACAACACAGAGTCTTCTACCTCTTGGCTGGAGAGAAGAAGACTGCTATCTTATTGGAAGGACCATCTTTTTAGTTCAGCATCTTAGCCAGGATGATATTTTTGTTACCGCGCCTCAGCCAACACCCTAACAACTGCTGAGGCGATTGCAATAATGCATCTTTGCACCAAGGTGGTAGTAATGGAAGTGGTTTGTGGTGATCAGATTCAGTTCCATTAGAAAGAAACAGCCATTGTTGTCTGCTGATGGATGTGATGTGAGATTCCAGAAAAAGAGTCAAGAATGACCCCAATTTTAGGCTTCAGCAATTGAAGAAATAAAGATGCCATTTATTGAGATGGGGAGACCAGAAAAGGGTTGACTTCGAGGTTGGTTTTTACCTGATAAACTTGGGTACCTACAAGAGCCAAGTTGGGTAGAAGAATCTGGAGTTGAAGAGACACATGTAGGCTGGAGAGATGAAGCTGGGAGTACGTACACAGTCTTCTTTCTTTCTCTGAAACTCACCAGAGTCTTTGCATTTGTTCTCCGTGATTGGAGACCCTTCTCCTGAATTTCTGTGCTGTCTTCCCTCTCATCACCTGGGGTTCGTGCCTTCTACAAGCCCGGCTAAAAGACCACTCTGTTCCCCATTCACTCGGCACCACACGGCCCTGCTTTACCTCCTCTGCCACTTTAATGGACAATTGAAATTACCTTTGATAATCTGTTTATCATTGTCTCTCTTCCCACCTAGAGTGCAGATAGTGCCAGGACTGACTCTGCCTTTACCTGTCGCACCCTCAGCACCTAGGACAGTGCCTGACACACAGTCCATGCTCCATACGTGGCTGGGGGCTGAGGGATGGGAGAAGAAAGGAGTAAAGTAACAGGACAGCTCAAAGCCATTTCCCCGGCAACACTCACCAGCTTGAGGTTCGTTTATGCTAATAAATCTCTTTGGAAATTTCAAGTGCTTATAAATTTGCCTTATGTTAATATAGATTTGCCTTATTTTTTTTCCATTTTATTTTATTTTTTCAAAGGTTTTTTTTTTTTAATTGAGATATAGTTGATTTACAGTGTTGTGCTAATTTCAGGAGTACAGCAAAGCAATTCAGTTATACAGATACATATATATCTTTTTTCCAGATTCTCTTCCCTTAGAGGTTATTACAAAATATTGAGTATAGTTCCCTGAGCTATACAGTAGGTCCTTGTTGATTCTATTTTATATACAGTAATGTGTATATGTTAATCCCAAACTTCTAACTTATATTCCCCTCTTTCCCCTTTGGTAACCATAAGTTTGTTTGCTACGTCTGTGGGTCTATTTCTGTTTTGTATGATTTCATTTGTATCATTTTTTTTAGATTCCACATATAAGTGATATCATATGATATTTGTCTTTGTCTGACTTACTTCACTTAGTATGATCATCTCTAGGTCCATCCATGTTGCTGCAAATGGCATTATTTCATTCTTTTTTATGGCTAATATTCCATTGTATGCATATGCCACACCTTCTTTATCCATTCATCTGTGGATGGACATTTAGGTTGTTTCCATGTCTTGGCTACTGTAAATAATGCTGCTATTGCACATAGGGGTACATGTATATTTTTGAATTCTGTTTTTTCTCCAGATATATGTCCAGGAGTGAGATTGCTGGATCACATGGTAGCTCTACTTTTAGTTATCTAAAGAACCTCCATACTGTTTTCCAGAGTGGCTGAACCAATTTACATTTCCACCAGCAGTGTAGGAGGGTTAGCCTTACTTTTCAAACAGCTACATGCTAGACCTATTGTGTGGGTATATCATTATTTATTTAACTAGTACCCTAGGGATGGACATTTAGCTTGTTTCCTGTTTCCTGCTATTACATTCAGTGCTGCTGAGACACATTTATACCCATTTCCTTGTGCACATGTATAAACATATTCATAAGATGAATTCCTAAAAGTGGAATCACTAGACTTAGGGTGTGTGCATTTTAAATTTTAATAGATGTTCTCAAACAGCCTTCTACCGGAACTTGGCAGAGAGGATGGAATTGCCTTTCACTGAGATCGTAACAATTTCACAGCCACCAATAATGTATGAAACTCTGGCAGTTTAACTGGGTTCGCTGAACGTTTCCTTGCATGAACACCAGATGGCGGAACAGACTCTGATGTGTCTGCCACAGGTGACTTGCAGATCAGCTGCAAAGACTTGAAGTCTCCATTTGGTTCTGTAGATTCAGTAGATGAATTTGGAGAACCAGTTGTACATTATTGAATCTGTCGATAGAGATGTTTCAGTTCATCAGTAATAGCAGATGGGATCCTGTGCTTTTTTCCCCTTTACTTGAAAGCACCCTGAAAAGATCCTCATCTTTTGCTCCATAATTCTTCCCCATTACCCACACACTACCTTTTCTCCAGCTGAATGGAAAATGTGTGAATGGTACAGAGAACACAAGTTAGCGATCATAACTCTTGGAGTTGTATTGATGTGTGAAAGTGACTTATTTAGTTCATGTTGCTGCAACAAGGGAGTGTAGGAACATATGTATGTCACATAAGAACATTTCTTCAAGCAAATAGAAATGAATAATTAAAGTTGATGTATTTACTACGATAAGGCTTCCATTTGGCAGGACACCAACAAACCAATTTCACAGCAGAAAAACATTTCTTTTTTCCTGGAGAGTGTGTCATTTGAACAGAATAAATCCAGTTGGAGTTGTACCTGCTTTGCCACTGATGAGTACACTTTAAGATAACTATCCCCAACCTACAGCCCACCGCACACATATATCCAACGGAAAAAGTACTCATTGATGTGTATGTATCCACCTGCAAAACATTTTCTAGTCTGTAAGGGGAAATATTTTGTAATGAATCCATCATTCCCCTAAAAGGTCAACAGGTGGAAAACTGATCTTCTGAGCTACCTCAACAGGACCCATATTTACTACTTATTACAGAGTCAATTTTTGCTCCTCCTGAGAGAATGACAGAGGTCTTATTTGTAAAGTGTCTAAGATGAGATGTACATAATTTTAGGGACAAAATCATCTAGTTGTGGTTGTTCCTTGGGACGCTAAAGTCCTTAAGCTGAACAGGAAGGGATCCTGCCTCAAAGAAGGAAAAATTAAGATTGATGAAGACCTATTACATGCTAGGTATCTATCTCAAACCTATGAAGGGCTAGGAAGTCATGGCCCAGAGAAGAAAAATGACTTGTTCAAATGCACATAACTACCGAGTAGTTACAGAATTTGGACCAAAGCCTGCTGATCTCCTGGACCAGTTCTAGGTTCTCAACCTGTGCCCACTGTGCCCTCCCTGCCCCAGACTAGCGGCATCAGCATCACCAGCATAACTAGAAATTTCTTCAGAAGGCAAGTTCTGGAGCCCCAAGGTCTTCTGATGGAATCAGAAACTCTGGGGGTGGGGCCCAGCAACTGGTATTTTCATAAGCCCTCTAGGGGATTCTGGTGCAAGTTCAAGTCTGAGAACCTCGGTCCTAGAGGCATTCTCCTTCCACAGCCTCGTGATGCCTGGGAGTGATGCCTGGAAGGAGGGAACCAGTGTTTATCAAGGCACCATCATGAGCCAAACACTCTGACAGGTACGTGGCATCTGATTTTTTTTAATCCTCACGACAGCCATGGAAGGTAGGTGTTATTATTTTTATTTTACATTGAGGAAACTGAAGCTGAGTATGATAAGGTCATTTGTTGAAGCTCCCAATACCAGTAAGAGTCAGAGAGGCAATTTATACGAGGGTCTATCTGATTCCACAGCCTAAAGATTCTTCTATTGTCCACTAGAAACTTCTATCCTAATAGCAGTATTGATCGGCTAAGTGTTTATCTGTCCTGAGGCTACTCTTCACACACAATTGTAATAAGCTTGATTGTGTGGTTTCTCAGCCTACCTCTAGATCAAAGATAACAGATAAGAGGGATGTTGCTACAAGCAGATTAAAAGGAACCAAGAGAAACAAATGGACAGATGAATAGTCTGGAAGGAGACAGTAAAATATTAAAAAGTGAGTAACTTAAAAAAATGTTTTTTAACTCTATCACTTCATAATCAGAGAGAGCAATACAAGTTAGTTATAAAAAGTTGAAGGTTTGGGGCTCTTTTGTATAAGGGTCAACACTTCCAAACGTCTTAATTTGTCACTATCATAATCAGTATCCTAATGGTGGGTTTGCCATTGAAAGTAGGTTAGGGGGGCTTCCCTGGTGGCGCAGGGGTTAAGAATCCGCCTGCCAATACAGGGGACACAGGTTCAAGCCCTGGTCCAGGAAGAACCCACATGCCGCGGAGCCACTAAGCCCGTGCACCACAACTACTGAGCTTGTGCTCTAGAGCCCGCGAGCCACAACAGCTGAGCCCACGCGCCTAGAGCCTGTGCTCCGCAATGAGAAGCCACCACAATGAGAGGCCCACGCACCGTAACAAAGAGTAGTCCCCACTTGCCTCAGCTAGAGGAAACCCGCGCGCAGCAACGAAGACCCAACGCAGCCAAAAGTAAGTAAGTAAATAAATAAATAAATATTTTTTAAAGTAAGGTTACGTTTTCCACACAGCGATGTGTGAAGTGCATTTCTGACAAATCTGCGTAAGAAACAGTTCAAGTGAGAAATGCTTTGGCTCTTGAGGAACCAGGTACCCGTGCAATTCTTCCATATGGAATCTTGCCATCATCAAGCCCACCATTGCCACAAACCAAGCTGGCCTTGGACTCCTGCACCTGCCTTTCCTGTTGGCTCATTTTTATTGATAAAGGACCCCTTGCTGCACCCAGCCATAGACTTTCACCCAGAGAGACCGAGGCCCTGCCGCGAATCCAATCACGTGAAGGAGACCTAAAGCTCAGATGTAAGTTCTTAAGTCTCTGAAATAACAGGTAAGAATCCTGGAGGAGCTGACCCATCCCTTCATCCTTCTGACACAGGAAGAAAGGCCCCATGAGACTGAAGACACTTCAAAGACCTTTTTTTTTCTTTTTTTGAATTATATTTTATTTTATTTTTTTATACAGCAGGTTCTTTTTTTTGGGGGGGAGTGAAATTTAGCATTTACTACTATCGCATAAAACTTTTCATTTTCAGTGTCTCTCTACATTCAATCCAGATAATTTTTAAATGATAATTATTCTATGGAAGCACATTCAGTTCTAGCTAGGAAACAAATACATGAGTTTATATATCATAATTATATGCATAGTCATGTGTATATGTATTACATATAATACATATAATTTATATAATATAAATGATACACATTGAATATTATACTTATCCTATCATTTTCAATTTTTTTTAATTTTATTTATTTCTTATACAGCAGGTTCTTTTTTTTTTTTTTTTTTTTTTTTTTTTTTTTTGCAGTGCGCGGGCCTCTCACTGTTGTGGCCTCTCCCGTTGGGGAGCACAGGCTCCGGATGCGCAGGCTCAGCGGCCATGGCTCACGGGCCCAGCCACTCCGCGGCATGTGGGATCCTCCCGGACCGGGGCATGAACCCGTGTCCCCTGCATCGGCAGGCGGACTCTCAACCACTGCACCACCAGGGAAGCCCCAGCAGGTTCTTATTAGTTATCTATTCCATACATAGCCATGTATACATGTCAGCCCCAATCTCCCAGTTCATCCCACCCCCCCACCCCCCCTCCCTGCTTTTCCCCCTTGGAGTCCATACATTTGTTCTCTACATCTGTGTCTCTATTTCTGCTTTGCAAATAGGTTCATCAGTACCATTCTTCTAGATTCCACATATATGCGTTAATATACAATATTTGGTTTTCTCTTTCTGACTTACTTCACTCTGTATGACAGTCTCTCGGTCCATCAACATCTCTACAAATGACTCAATTTCGTTCCTTTTTATGGCTGAGTAATATTCCATTGTATATATGTACCATATCTTCTTTATCCATTCATCTGTCTATGGGCATTTAGGTTGCTTCCATGTCCTAGATATTGTAAATAGTGCCACAATGAACATTGGGGTACATGTGTCTTTTTGAATTATGGCTTTCTCTGTGTATATGCCCAGTAGTGGGATTGCTGGGTCATATGGTAATTCTATTTTTAGTTTTTTAAGGAACCTCTATACTGTTCTCCATAGTAATTGTATCAATTTACATTCCCACCAATAGTGCAAGAGGGTTGCCTTTTCTCCACACCCTCTCCAGCATTTGTTGTTTGTAGATTTTCTAATGATGCCCATTCTAACTGGTGTGAGGTGATACCTCACTGTAGTTTTGATTTGTATTTCTCTAATAATTAGAAATATTGAGCAGCTTTTCATGTGCCTCTTGGCCATCTGTATGTCTTCTTTGGAGAGATGTCTGTTTAGGTCTTCTGCCCATTTTTGGATTGGGTTGTTTGTTTTTTTAATGTTGAGCTGCATGTGCTATTTATATATTTTGGAGATTAATCCTTTGTCTGTTGATTCTTCTGCAAATATATTCTCCCATTCTGAGGGTTGTCTTTTCATCTTGTTTATGGTTTCCTTTGCTGTGCAAAAGCTTTTAAGTTTCATTAGGTCCCATTTGTTTATTTTTGGTTTTATTTCCATAACTGTAGGAGGTGGATCAAAAAAGATCTTGCTGTGATTTATGTCAAAGGGTGTTCTTCCTATGTTTTCCTCTAGAGTTTTATAGTGTCTGGTCTTACATATAGGTCTTTAATCCATTTTGAGTTTATTTTTGTGTATGGTGTTAGAGAGTGTTCTAATTTAATTCTTTTACATATAGTTGTCCAGTTCTCCCAGCACCACTTATTGAAGAGGCTGCCTTTTCTCCATTGTATATTCTTGCCTCCTTTATCAAAGATAAGGTGACCATAGGTACATGGGTTTATCTCTGGGTTTTCTATCCTGTTCCATTGACCTATATTTCTGTTTTTGTGCCAGTACCATATTGTCTTGATTAGTGTATCTTTATAGTATGGTCTGAAGCCAGGAAGTCTGATTCCTCCAGCTCCATTTTTTTCCCTCAAGTTTGCTTTGGCTATTTGGGGTCTTTTGTGTCTCCCTACAAATTTTAAGGTATTTTGTTCTAGTTCTGTAAAAAAATTCCATTGGTAATTTGATAGGGATTGCATTAAAACTGTAGATTGCTTTGGGTAATATAGTCATTTTCACAATATTCATTCTTCCAATCCAAGAACATGGTATATCTCTCCAGCTGTGTGCATCATCTTTGATTTCTTTCATCAGTGTCTTATAGTTTTCTGAGTATAGGTCTTTTACCTCCTTAGGTAGGTTTATTCCTAGATATTTTACTCTTTTTGTTGAAATGGTGAATGGGATTGTTTACTTAATTTCTCTTTCTGATCTTTCGTTGTTAGTGTATAGGAATGCAAGAGGCTTCTGTGCATTAATTTTGTATCCTGCAACTTTACCACATTCATTGATTAGCTCTAGTAGTTTTCTGTTGGCATCTTTAGGATTATCTATGTATAATATCATGTCATCTGCAAACAGTGACAGTTTTACTCCTTCTTTTCCAATTTGGATTCCTTTTATTTCTTTTTCTTCTCTGATTGCCATGGCTAGGACTTCCAAAACTATGTTGAATGATAGCAGTGAGAGTGGACATCCTTGTCTCGTTCCTGATCTTAGAGGAAATGCTTTCAGTCTTTCACCATTGAGGATGATGTTTGCTGTGGGTTTGTCGTATATGGCCTTTATTATGTTGAGGTAGGTTCCCCTCTATGCCCTCTTTCTGGAGAGTTTTTATCATAAATGGGTGTTGAATTTTGTCAGAAGCTTTTTCTGCATCTATTGAGATGATCATGTGGTTTTTCTTCTTCAGTTTGTTAGTATGGTGTATCACATTGATTGATTTGCATATATTGAAGAATCCTTGCATCCCTGGGATAAATCCCACTGGATTATGGTGCATGATCCTTTTAATGTATTGTTGGATTCTGTTTGCTAGTATTTTGTTGAGGATTTTTGCATCTATATTCATCAGTGATATTGGTCTGTAATTTTCTTTTTTTTTTAGTATCTCTGTCTGGTTTTGGTATCAGGGTGATGGTGGCCTCATAGAATGAGTTAGGGAGTGTTCCTTCCTCTGCAATTTTTCGGAAGAGTTTGAGAAGCATGGGTATTAGCTCTTCTCTAAATATTTGATAGAATTCACCTGTGAAGCCATCTGGTCCTGGACTTTTGTTTGCTGGAAGATTTTTAATCACAGTTTCAATTTCATTACTTGTGATTGGTCTGTCCATATTTTCTATATCTTCCTGGTTCCATCTTGGAAGGTTGTACCTTTCTATGAATTTGCCCATTTCTTGCAGGTTGTCTCAAACACCTTCTAAGCCATGGTTGAGATTGTGGGATTGGTCACCTAGCAGAGATTTTTATTTTATTTTATTTTATTTTTTGGCTGTTCCACATAGCATGTGGGATCTTAGTTCCCTGAGCAGGGACTGAACCTGCGCCCCATGCAGTGGAAGCACTGAGTCCTAACCACTGGGCCACCAGGGAAGTCCCAGCAGAGATTTTTGTTTTTTGTTGCAACATTCCTAGCCTGGATTTTTTGCTCACTGAGTTACACAAAGCTTTGATAGTTACAAAAAAAAAAGATGAGCTAGCAGCCCACCTATCAGAGTCTTGAATTTCCAGGAGAAATTGGACAAAGAGGTGTATAGGTGAGGGTTCTGCCCCATGAGCATCCTTTGGTACTCACTGCCAGGGGCCAGCCACTGGTAAGCCAGAGCTGCTAACAAGATCAGAATAATTCACAGCTCCCAGTGGGTCTTGCCTGGGTAGTCAATGAAATCTCACTGGGGGAAAGAAAAGAATATATCTACCTGAATCCCTCATCCGTCTGGACTCATTATTGCCTTCTCTGTAGTTGGACTAAAGCAATAGGATAGCAGTTTAGGGATGGCTGATCTGAAACGCATCGAGGCGTGACAGCTGGGCAGATGCAATGGCACCAAATTCAAGGGAACCCTGTATGTGGCTTCTACCAGCAACGTGGGTCTCAGTCAGCACCATCAGAACAAGCCTCATAGAAAGTGCATGCGATAAAGCAGCAGCAGTTTCCACAAGCTCTCACAAGTGGTGGAGTCTCTGAGGAATGGGATAACGCATGGGGTGGGGAGGAAAGACCTCAGAAGAGACAGCGGCACCCAGATCCCAGCTCAACTCCAGTCCGGAAGGTTCTCCACCTCCTCCCAGCTCTCGCTCCGCTCACAACTGCCCTTCTTCAATCTGCTTATTAATACGGGTGCTCAGTCCCCACCACGTGCCAGGCACTGTGCTTTCCACACCTTATGTAATCCTCGCAATTCTATGACATATACGATTATTTCCCCCTTTCTCAGATGCAGAAACTGAGGCTCTCAGAGGTTAAGCGTCTTGCAGCTGGTATGACCTAGAGCTGGGATTCAGACCCAGACATTCAGACCCCAGAACCTCCCTCTGAACCCCCTAACCCTTGCTATTCAAAGTGCGGCCCCCCGCGCAGGGATGTGGCAGCAGCGGTGGGTGTCGGTAGTCACCTGGGAGGCGTCAGGGTGCAGAATCTCTGCCACGCCTGACACCAGCTGAGAATCTGCATTTTAACAAGATCCCCAGGTGACCTGTGGGTTTATTAACTGTAGAGAGGGAGCCTGGCGCTGGCTTCCCACTGCTGTGCCTCTGCCTGCACTTCTCTCCAGCGCCCCCGCCCACCCTGAGGATAGGTTAGGGGCCGGACAGTGCTGGAGGGGGCGATGGGGATAGGGCCAGCGCACCATAGGGTCCAAAGTGGTGCTGAACTGGGTCCCATGACTTCCATAGACACGGAAACGGAATGATGACCACTTCCCAAGCCTGGCAATATTTCCTGAGGTTGAGGGGTTGCAGCATGCACCATTCTAATGTTTCTCTTCAGTGCTTGAGTCATTGTCAAGATGCCACCGCCTGCCACTGAGCTGTTTCTCAGAGACTTTTAACAGTCTTCAGAGCCTGTTTCAGGGCAGACCTGGCCCCTTTCATAAATGATTTGGAATTTAAACACTCCGGCTGAGAACGATGATCCAGCCCTAGAGTCAAGAAGATCTAGTGCTGGGGTTGGGGGGTGGGCCCTCCGTCAGTCCAGTGGTTCTTAACCCTGGTGTACATGCCAGGTCTCCAAAGGCTCTTCCGAGACCTACCCCCTGAGTCCTCTCCAGACTCAGCAAATCGGAATCTCTGCAGGGAGGTCCAGGAATCCTTTCTACAAAAGCTTTTCAAGACGAAAACTCTAATTCGAAAAGATACACGCACCCCAGTGTTCACTGCAGCACTGTTTACGATAGCCAAGACATGGAAACAGCCTAAATGTCCAACGATAGATGAATGGATAAAGAAGATGTGGTACATGTATACAATGGGATATTAACTCAGCCATACAAAAGAATGAAATAATGCCATTTGCAGCTACATGGATGGACCTAGAGATGATCATACTAAGTGAATTAAGTCAGGCAGAGATAGACATGTATTATATGATATCATATATACGTGGAATCTAAAAAGTAATACAAATGAATTTATTTACAAAACAGAAACAGACTCACAGACATAGAAAACAAACTTATGGTTACCAAAGAGGGAATGGGTCAGGGAGGGATAAATCAGGAGTTTGGGATTAATAGATATACCCTACTATACATAAAATAAACAACAAGGATTTACTGTATAGCATAGGGACCTATATTCAATATCCTGTAATAACCTATAAAGGAAAAGAATCTGAAGCTGTACACCTGAAACTAACACAATATTGTAAATCACCTATATTTAATTTTAAAAAAAGAGCTTTTCAGGTGATTATAGAATAATCTCAGGAGTAGCAATTGAAAATAGTTATTTCTATTCCAATCCCACCCTGCTTCCAACCAAAATCCTGAGCGGTCAGAGAGCGGAAGTGAACTTTAAGAAATCAGAATACAAATGAGTTTTAAGACAAAATACCAGGCTTCAAAGGCATTTCAGCTTTGTGGACAGTTGAACTATGGACCCAGACTCTTCCCAGAGGCTCCTGGCTGGTTCTCTTCTGGTTAGGAAGTGGGCAGCTTGAAAATCTCTGACCAAGACAATGGTCCGTGAACCTGGCTGTACTTCAGAACTTCCTGGGAAGATTGTTAACACACAGATGCCTGGCCCTCTGCCTGAGCCTCTGAGTCAGTAGGGCATCCGTTCAGGACCTGAATGGATTTTTATGTTCCTCCAAGTGATTGTGATGCACTACAGGAGTGCATCTGGGCTGGGCTGGGGACTTGTAGCTTCTTCGGATGCCCAAGTAGATCAAGTTTTGACCTGAGGGCTGGGACACAGTCCTGAGTTCCCAGAAGGCCCCCAGGGAGCCAAAAAAAGAGGACCACCCTCACCTGGGAGTGATGTCAGTTGAAGCATCAAGGAAGGGGTCTCAAGCAGCCAGAAAGAGATGACAGCAAAGATTAAGTGGAAGAGAGAATCCAGGGCTACAGACCTGCGTCGAGCTTAGATGGAGCTCCGTTGGCTCAAAAACACGTAACACAGCTCTGCTGTAGAGTCTGCGTACAGAGATGGCTTCTGCGATGAAAATCATCCTGCACACCTGACTTGGCTGTACATTGACTGACTACGGTGAAGGCTGGAACGTGAAGTGAAAAAGTTACCTGTCAAGTATGGATTCTGCACTGGAGGTCCTATTACTTTATGTCTCAAAATCAAGTTTAAATTGCTTTGGGCCCCTACCTAGTGACTGGCAGAAAATTCAGTCTCAAGAGATTCTGGAGGGTCCAGTCTTCCTCTTCCTGGTTATAAAGTCCCCCAACTTCTGTGGTGTTAGAAAACTGGGCAGGGGCTGGGGCCGCAGCCTGCTTTCAGGATGGCCCCCATCTTTCAAGTTGTTCTTCAAGATGTTGCCGATAAGCCCTGGTCACTGCCAAGAGATGGTCCTTGACTCCCAGGCATCACTGCTCTGGGCCAGGGTGGGGGGGTCTCAGCAGCACCCTGCACAGAGCACCTCTCACTGGCCAGAAGGTACTGCAGGCCAGGCACCCAAATGCGTGCTCCAAGGGAACAGTGCTCCCCTCTGGCCATTTCTGCCTTCCACGTTCCCTCCCAGCTGTTCCCATTTGGTTATTTCTCCAGCTGCCCCAGCAAGGAGCTTCTGGATGTGCCATGTTGCCCTTCCCTTCCCAGGGATGGGAGCAAGTGAGGAGTGGTGAGAATAACCCTAGTTAAAGACCTATGTTTTTCCTAGTAACTCTCCCTGATCCTGCTGTGAAGTCCAGGCTTGATTTTAGGAGGCCAAGATGGCTGTCTTCTCTTTTCATTACTTTCAGCATCTTTGGGAAACAGACGGATTTGCCAGCCAGTGAGGCAGCCCTGCAGTCAGGGTAACTGAGTTATCTACACGCAAAGGGAGAGGAGGTGGCCCATGCCCCCGCTCCCAGCTCCACCAAGAACAGGCATTGCTCAGAGCACACTTTTCTTGAATCACCAACTGGACCTCTTTAATTTTGCTGTTAAGGCTGAACCTTGTCTAAAAACAGTCACATCCATACTATGAAGTCTGGCCCTGGGATTTGTGTTAGTACATGGCTATAGTCTAGAATACCCTGAAACAGCTGCTCTGCTGATTCTAGTCTAGATGTGTATCAGTCAGGCTGCAAGTAACAGCAAGTGACTCTGGCAGATGCGAGCACCCAGGAATGTACTGGAAGGATACCAGGGAGCCCGTGGATTCTTTAGGAAGACTGGAGACAGAGGCCCAGGAGGGGAGGCAGCAGGAAGCCCAGCCATGGCATTTGCAGACGAGACCACAGACCACCCACTCTGCCCCTGAGGGTGGCAACACGACCACCCTGAATAACCCCTCTCCACCACCATATTTTTTATATGGAGAGGTATCACTTCCAAAGAAGAACAATGCTCTGATGTAAGATAGAAAAAAACCAAAATAACAGCACCGCCAAAATAAGACAAACACAAACGTCCACAGCAAGGTGATCCCAGCATGGTCGGTGCATGGAGCACTAAGGGCCTCTGCGCGCCCTTTCCTAGTTAATTCCCACAACAGCCCCCAGAGGCAAGTTCAGTCAGAGAGGCTGGGGACGTGCCCGGGGCTCCCAGCAGGTGGAGGGGCCCAGACAGGCAGCCGGTTTGTCCGGTCCGGAGGCTCGCCTCTTCCCCTCCCCCAGCCGTTCCTCCCTGCTCCTCCTGGCCAAGCTCTGATTCCCTGATTCCCTAATTGAACTGAAGTGAGAGTGTCTTTTTGGCTCCAAGCCTCCTGCAGATGAATCCAGCTGCTTGTCTTCCAGCCCTATGGACTTCCCCTCCCTGGGAAGTGGCTGGCTCTCCTTTTCCCTGGATAGAATGTAATTTCCACGTGCTTTTCAGCAGTTTTATTGATTGAACGTGGTTCCAAACTTTTTCATCCTTGACACATCAGCTCCAACATGGTCCTACAGGACGGGGCATCCTTGTTAAAGAGGAAAGTCCACGATAGGACAGCCTTTCTCATGTAAGGAGCTGCTTAACTTATTCCTTGGTTAAAACTGAGCGTGCCTCGGAGACAAACACTAAAAAAACCAGCCACACCTGCAGTTTCTGGCTGCTCCACAGGCTGGAAGTGATAAAGCCTTTCAACTTAGGGACTTGGCAGTGAATCAGTCACCTCATTAAAGATGTATGGCGACTGGGGAAAACCTGCCTTCCTATTAGGTTATAATAACAACAAAAAATGAGGTCAGCCGTGTTTGGTGGAAAGAACACCAGCTTTGGGGTCAGAAGACACGCGTTTGAGTCCAGGCTCTGCCACTGGCCAGCTGTGTGAGTCGGACCGAGTTACTGAAGCTCTCTCAACCTCAATGTCTTCATCTGCAAAAGGAGGTTTTGGTGAAGATCAAGTAAAAGTATACTCGTGAAAGTTTTGCATAAATATTAGCTTTGGTACTATTACCCCTAGAAAGACCATACTATATATAGCTACTTTCTTGCAAACCAGGATGATATCAGAAGAATGGAGCAATTATTAATGGTATGTGTGCCTGAACCTGATTCATCAGTCTAAGCCTTGTGTTACAGACTCCCATGGCACAAACAGGAGGAAGAAAAGGCACGCGTGAAAACCACGTTTACAAATCTCCAGAAGAGCCCACAAGTTTTCCAGCGGGGGGTCCTCGAAGTGTGACCCCCAAACAGCAGTAGAAGCATCACCTGGGAATTTGTTCAAAATGCAAATTCTCAGGTCCCACCTGGCCCGATTCAATGTGAAACTCTGGAGGTAGGGCCCTGTCATCTGTATTTTAACAATATTAAAAGATTATTTTTAATTTAAAACATTTTTTAATTTAATAAAAATTTAACAAGATGAACTCCCTTCAGAGGGATGAAGTTTGAGATCTGCTGCTTTACATACATGGCCTCAGTTAGTCGTTACAACAAAGCTGCTTTATTATTCCCACTTTAGAGCTGAGGAAACTGAGGCTCAGAAGAGAAATAGAATTTGCCCCAGTTCACAGGAATTCACCCGGCTCCCCTGCTCTGCTGCGGGTTATCTGGTAGAGGTGTTGAGACAGTCTTTCCTGTGGATGATTAAACAGCTGGTGCAAACTTCCAGGTCAGCCAGTGGAGTGACCACAGCATCAGGAAGCTGTGTCACTGAGAAAACCCAGCCAGCAAGGGCTGCGCACAATGCCACAGTGACTCATGCAAGCCCGGGTGGCCTGCGCTGATGATGAGAGTTCCCCAGCAACCTTTGCACATCTTACTGAGTCTTTCCTACTTGGCTCTTGTACACGCAGCACGCTCATTGCCACGCCCCCTCCCACCCCATCCAGCCCCGCTGATGGAGCCAGCATCCTGGCCCTGGCGGAGCTTTCAGGCTGGCTGGCCTCCCCACCCTCCCAGCCTTCCTTAGACTCTCCAGGTAAGGGCAGGAGCCTGGGCGTGTCCATCCTGTCTCAGCTGAGAGGTCCCCCCTTCCAGCCGGACCTCTGCTGCTTGAGGGTGGGGTTCTCCCATGGCTGGCTCCCCACCCTTGCTCCTGGCAGGTCTGGATATGTCACCCGCCATCAGGAAGGACACCAAGAGTCATTCCCAAGGCTTCACCCAGAAACCCTCTTCTCCCAAATGGATTTTCCATTTCCCTCGTCAGGTGCCTCCAGAGTGGAGCTACACCCTCACCCACACACTCAGGATACTCATTCCACACCTGGGCTAGGGACGGGGGAGTATTTCATCAGGGCTGAATTCATGTAAGTCCTAGGAAAATGTCTCCTAAATGATGTCAGGTCCCCCAAATTTGGGTGGAAAAGGAGGCTACAGTCAGGGTTCAAGCTACCAGAAGACTTGGCTGATGACCTTCCAGGCTGCCCGTCCCTGTGCATCATCTTGCTTACATCTCTCTGGATGCTTTTAGCTGCTGAGGAGGCTGGGATGTGCTCTCTCAGCTGGGCACATCGCCTCCAGAATAGGATGGCAAGGAAGAAGAGGCAAATGGAGTTGTGTGGACTACGGTATCCTCAGAAACTTAGGAGTGTAGTTGGTTGCAGGAATAGCTGTGCCGGTACCACTCATGGACCAAGAAAATGCTGTATAATTTCGCAACCAGGAGGTTACTAATGAGCTCTGATGGGGCAAGCTCAGCAGCGCACTAGATTGGGAGCAGAGTGTGATGGAAGACAAGTGACAAGGGTTAAACAGTGAGTGGACAGTGGGGAGGTGGAGATGTAGGACCCAGACTTCCCTACAGAGCCCTCTGAGTAAAGAGAAATGGGAAAGAGAGAGAGAGAGAAGGGAAATATACACACAGCTCCCAGCCTTCATTTTGACTGTGTCTTTTCTTCTCTCAACTCAGTCTTGACAAGACTTAATAACTGTAAAATTGACGGATCTGAGCTTCGGTCTCTCTCTCTTCTTCTTCCTGGGGAAAGTGCTAATGAGGAATGGAATGGCCAAAGGTTGAACCTCAGGAGGGATAAGCAGGCCCCGAGAAATACATACCAGCTGAGGCTGAGCATGGAGGATTTTCTCCATGACAAAAAGTTGTTAAGTTCTTACTCTTTCTCCTGATGGTCCTTTCTTTCTCCTTCCTGTCTTTTTATTCTTCCTTTATGATCCTCTCTTTCTTCCATTCCCAATATATATGTCTTAAGTAGGGAACTTATATTTCTTGACCACCTACTTATGTGCCAGGTACTGGACTTGGGGTCTCAACTACATTATCTCAGTTCTCCCAGCAGCCTTTGTAGGGATGTACATTATTACACTCATTTTACAGAAGAGGAAATGGAGGCTCACAGAGTTTAAATAATTTGTCAAGGTCACACAGCTAAGTGAACTGCCACTGGGAATTACAACTAGATTTGTTGGATTCCAAAGCACTTTTTCTCTCTATTATTTTCTGGAGGGTTTGTGAAGTGCTATCAAGGGGCCAAAGAATCGTCAATTACTCACTTGAGTCCAAGGTCACAAAAGAGACATGGAATTCCTGTTTGCTTTTGATAAAGTCCAGATCTGTCTTTCTGTCAAGTACCACTGATCTACTAGTAGAAATCCTCACAAGGAAGAGCTTGAGGAGCCCAGTGCTCTGCTGTCTGTTGTCTCGGTTTTCCGGGGGCTCAGCCAGCCCCCCACCAGCCAGGGGCGCTGCAGGCAGAGTGACGGGGACCAGCAGCCACGTGCTCCGTTTATAGAATCTCTCCAACAACCGATAAAAGAGTAGCAACTTTCATAGCAACTTGACATTGGTGGAGTTTTTAATAGACATAGGCATTTTCTGCTGCTATTGCTCCAATCTTTTTCATAAGAAGTAAAAGAGGGTTTTGGCCCTTACTTGGATTATTAGCAGTAATGAAACAGTAATAAATTCTGGAATGAATCCACTGGCGGCCTTTCCAAGAACAAGTCTCAGCTTCTCTGTCTCTCTCTTCCTCTCTCTCCCTCTCTCTGGACCAGTTACATTTCTGATCATGCAGTGAGATTCTTTCATTTGTGGAAAGCTACGCCGGAACATATTCTATGTGGTAAAAGAAGCCAAGAGTGATGGCTATATACTTATTTATTTTCTCATTAAATGGCTCTTTAGTGAACCAAAAATAACCTATTTGATCAACAAACACATATTGATCTCTCCCAAGGCTGAGTGAATGTGAAAAGACACGATCTGATGTAGTTAGAAAAAGGTATCCTAAGCTGCGATACTGGTTAATCTTTTCATTCCAAGCGTCTGGTGGAACCAATGGCTGATATTTTCAAAAAGAGAAGAGCGTGGGTTATAGCAGTGGTGTCAGCTCCTCGGAAGCATTTGTCTTTCACTTTTTAAAAACCTGGATCGAGACACTGGGTTGTGCAACACGAATATTTTTCTTTAAAAGGCAAGTACCTACAGAGGTTACCTGTGGGGAACAGGAAGGGAGGGGGCAGCGGGGAGAAAACACTTCTCTACTATTTGTCTTTGACCACGTATCTAACCGAGCCTTCTTTTAAAAAACAGAAACTAGTTCAATAAAAGCAAAAAACAGCCCCTGCAAAAGAGGGGGCAAGAGCAGAGAGTGTTTTTGAAAAACTCACCCACTTGGCCCAGATTCACCAGAAACATATCGTTGCTGTTTCCCTCAAGCTGATGTACCTATTGTAAATGCCCAAGCACCTTTGTCATCAAGAGCACCAAGTGGAAATGCGGATGGTAGGGTTTCGGGGGTGGGTCCTAACTTCTGAGTTGCTCTGTTTGGTTCTGGATGTCACAGGCACCCAGCAAGCGTGAAGGGGAAAGGTGAGGCATTGTTCCTGTAAATTTGAGGGGAAACAATTTTGGTTGTAATTAGCTGGGTGCCCCAGGAGAAATCATACCTACTCTACTTTGTGTTGTTTGAGAACCTCTGGCCCCAGCATCCCTACCTGTCAGTGGAGATTTTCCAGCTCAGAGACTGGTTCATTTGGAGCCCCTGCCTGGCTCTGTGTGGATGGGTAAGCGCCCCAACACCTCGGAGGCTGCAGCTGGAGCCCACGTGGAATCTGTCCCAATAACTATGAATCCGTTTTGCACGTCCCTCCAGGCAATCGGGCTGCAGCGAGAAGGAGAATAACAAGAGATGCTCTCTCCATCTCCTGCACACCCTTCCTGAAAATACAGTTGACGCTTGAATAATGTGGGCGGTGTGGAACCCCCCTCCCACACAGTCAAAAGTCTGCAGACCACTATCTCTGCCGCAAGAGCAAAGGAAGGGGTCAATGACTCACCAGGGGTGGGAAGCTGGAACTCTTTGGATAGAGTCAGGACTCAAACCCTAGTTCTTTTGATTATGCATCCTGGGATCCCTAATCGAACACAGACTTTTCCCCACACTTAGTTCATTTAAAGATCTGTAAAGTGGATATATAGGTACTATATTTATTGGAAAAAAATCTGAGAAAGAATCTATATATACACACACACACATATATATGTATAATACATATATATATATGAATCACTTTGCTGTACACCTGAAACTAATACAGCATTGTAAATCAACTATTCTTCAATAAAAAGATTTTTAAAAATCTATGTGTAAGGACTACCTTGGTGGCGGAGTGGTTAAGAATCTGCCTGCCAATGCAAGGGACACGGGTTCGAGCCCTGGTCCGGAAGATCCCACATACCATGGAGCAACTAAACTCCTGAGCCACAACTACTGAGCCCGTGCACCACAACTACTGAAGCCTGCGTGCCTAGAGTCTGTGCTCCACAACGAGAAGCCACCACAATGAGAAGCCCGCGCACCGCAACAAAGAGTAGCCCCCACTCGCTGCAACTAGAGAAAGCCCGCGTGCAGCAACGAAGATCCAATGCAGCCAAAAATAAATAAATAAATAAATAAATAAATAATATCATAAAAAAAAGAAAAAAAAATCTATGTGTAAGTGGACCTGTGCAGCTCAAGCCTGTATTGTTCAAGGGTCAACTGTACATGTATTTACTTATTTCTCATATGAAGTGACACAAGGCAAACTGGTGATTGTTAAGCTATTTTCTATCACCAAAGGGCTCTTTAAAAAAAAGTGGTTGGTGTTTGATAGTTTAGCCCAATAATCCAATGTTTCCTAGATACTGGAGTAGGTAGAAATGGATATAGTTATACTTTTTATTTTTATTTGGTTTTATTTTTTTTGGCCGCACCGTGCAGCTTGTGAGATCCAACCAGGGATCAAATGCGGGGAGTGGCGATGAAGGCGCCAAGTCTTAACCACTGCACCATCAGGGAATTCCCTAGTTATACTTTTTAAAGAGACCCTATATCTGAAAATTCAATTTCATAAAAGGATAAATTAGAAACATTAAAAATGTTGTGAATGGTTTTTACTAAATCCTTTTTTTAATTCCATAAAGAATTTCTTCAGCTAACAGCTCTTCAAGTTCACCTTAGCATTTGTTTAAAGATGATTAATTGGTTGAATTGGGAATCATAAGAACTTAAAACTCAAGTGTGGAAGACTATTTATGGGGAATCAGTCAGAAGTGAAGTTAGAGCATCTTCGAAAGATCATGAGTCATTAGACAAAAACATGTCGACCCTGAGCTCCTTGAAGGCGGGAACCTTGGCTTCCATCTCTGATTCCAAGGACCTGGCCAGATGTCCAAATAGAATCAGGACCCTGAGCTATGGACTCCAGCCACGTTGCTTGAGATGATGTGGCACAAAGGTGCCTTCCCTGGGGGCTATTGGGGCACATTTGGAGTCTCAGGGACATGGGGGCAGGGAGGCAGCAGAATGGGGGATGGGCAGAGCAGGTTCTAGAGTCTGCAACCTTGAGCACAGAAAGGGAGAGGCTGGACAGCATCCCTCAGAAACCAGTGCTCCCTGAGAACCAGCCTCCCAGAAGAGGCAGGAACAAGGGAGTGGGGGGAAGAGGAGAGAGGTTGACTGACCCTCCCCCCCCGACAATCTCCCATTTCACAGGCCCCAAAAGTGGGACTTACTTCCATGGCCCTCATCAAAACTGAAATGATGCCAGGGGCAAGCAGGCCTCCTGTCCTCCTGAATCTTCTCCCCCTTTCCTGCTCAGGCAGGTTTCTCTAAAAAGCCAGAAAGACAATCCATAGATGGACCCCAAAATTTTTTTTAATGCAAATAAGATCAAGTGAGGAAGTTAACAAGATATGAAAGGTTTGGGTCAAAGTATGGAAGGCTGGTAACAGATTCTGTTTTGGGTTCTGATGGCTGAGTTCAGCCCAGCCCACTCGAATGGAAGCCCCGTAAGAGAAGGGACTTTATTTTGTAACCGCTGTATCCCCAGTGCCTGTGCATGGTGGGACCTCCAGGGCTATTTATTGGCTGCGGAATGAACAAAGCTGCAATGTGCTAGGTGCTAGGCTACAAAGCAGGAAGTTTCCAAGAAAGGATTTTACGAAGCTTGCGGTTGGTGAGCCTAAATATGAAAAGGTGAATCCCCAGAATATATGGAAGCAAAAAGGAAAAGTTAGGGATCAGGGCAACAGGAAGCACTTGCTAGCTAAGGGGAGAGTCGGCCACTACTGACTTGGAGAAGAGGAAAATGGGGACAAACTCAGCCGTCCCAGTGGTCTACCCAAGGCCTGCCTGGTTATCTTTATCCAGACAAAGCCCGACAGAAACCGTTGCAGAGGAATTTTTGTCTTAATGGTCAGACATCTAACTCCTTAGAAGGAGTACAAGCAGATTTCATTTGCAACATGTTACATCTATGGTAGAAAACTAGGTGTATCTGGCTCAAGGCTTTCTACAGTCTCATGAATAGTACTTGAGATTCTAACTGTTGAGTTTAAGACTTATCCATTCTACTGAATTTGCTAGTCTGTGTTTAAGAGATGGCAGAGGAAAAGCAATTAAAAACCATAAAACAAACTTGCCATTTGTTGCTAACGTTGTCAGAGTCCATAACATCACCTTTCTTTACCATGTTCTGTCCATAAGTTAAACTATTGCAAATAAGAGAAGAACCCTCCCGGGTCCATGTTAGAGAGCACAGAAAATGACAGAACACAGGATAGTTCCCAGTTACAAAACCTTATGCATGTCTCCGTTTTTAACTTGCACAGAAGAAATGATGATCCTTGGTTAAAACTGATATCGCTGTGGAATTACAAAGTATCAAGCATGGGAGTTTGTGTTCATTTACACCATCTTCCTGTAGTCCAGTGCTCTGAGCTAAATTATACACTCTATCAAAGAAAAAAAATGTAGCAAATAGATGGTGACTCAGCTGCCTTGAAACATTTGTTTTGCTTGTTTATTCCTTCTCTGAGCTGCATGAGGAAGCTCCATGTTTAGTCACCAAAAGCCATTCCTGCACCACTAGATGGAAGACTGGCTTCTCTCTGACTCTTTCAATATTTACATTGTCAGCAGCAGCGTTCGTTCCTCACCCAGAAGATCTCCTAAACTGGAAAAAAAAAAAAAAAAATCCCACTCTACAGTTGAGAGGACCAACCTGGGAGAATTCCTCTTGTGTAGCCCTAAGAGTTGACATGAAAAATGATGATGGCGCTGGCCATGGACCGCAGGCCATTTAGTGGGTGGGTGTAGGGCATGGGCTGCTGGTCGGGCAGCCAGGGTTCACATCTCAACTCTGCTGGTTGCTACCTGAGCAATAGTAGATACATAACTTCACCTCCTCTCGGCTCAGCACCACTTTGTCCCTCATAGATTGAATGGGGATAATACCCCTCAAAAGATGTGGGGATTGAAGGAGTTGACAGTTGCCTGTAAAGAGCTTAAAATAATTCCTGGGACATAGTCAGACCCTTGGTAAATGTTAAATGCTTTTTTATTGTCGTTTCTCTCTTGTTAAACTTTATAAGTTATTAAATCATTTTAGGTCAGCTATAGAGAGCTAAATTATCTTACTGTCAACGAGAGGTATTTATTAGAGACAATGTTTATAAATGTCAAATTTATATTTCATTGGTCCAAATGAGCCAGGAAATACCGTCATCTGACTTTACCTCAGCAGGCCTCCTCTGGAGCTGTTTCCGGGACAGACCAGCTCTTGTCAAACAGTATGCTTTCTGTATTCACGCCTTTGAAATTCCACTAAAAATTTTTTTCTAAGGCTAGGGAGCAATTGGTAGGCCAGTTTTATCAATATTGAACCTTCATTTTTCCTCTCTCTCTCTATATATATGAATGGTTTGAGCAAAATATATGTATTTATATTAATATATTTATATTTATAATGCATTTAATAGATATTTAAATATATTTATATTAAATATATTATATTATTTATATTAATAATATATTGATATAGTTAATATATTTAAATAATATATATTGATATTAAATATATATATATTTAGCTCAAACCACTTTTCAGTCACTGACACCCAGACCGTAAGAGAAGCACCCAATTTCAAAGGTAATAAATCAAGATTTGACAACTTTAGTTCAATTCACTCTGAACATGTGTTTGATACTTTTACGAAAGCAACTCAAGCACTCTTAGAAATGTATGTGCACACAGTACCCCAACTACAAAACTTGGGTTTCCTGCTGGTTCTGAGACCTTTGTTAAAAGGGCAGAAAAAAATCCTTATATAAATGTGAGTATAAGATAAAATTATACAGAAGAGATAAAATTAACACAGAAAGCTGTTAAGGTGAGTTTTTATGACACTGAGGGTCACTTTTTATCATTCTTTTGTCCAGAAAAACATTCAGAAGGATATATTTTTAACATTCATATTTAATTAACTGAAGTTAGATTTAAAAATATAGTTCTGGGCCTCCCTGGTGGCGCAG
Source organism: Hyperoodon ampullatus (assembly GCF_949752795.1). Classification (NCBI taxonomy): domain Eukaryota; kingdom Metazoa; phylum Chordata; class Mammalia; order Artiodactyla; family Ziphiidae; genus Hyperoodon; species Hyperoodon ampullatus. Next base: position 25,252,195 of record NC_136932.1, read on the forward strand.
TGGTTGAGAGTCCGCCTGCCGATGCAGGGGATACGGGTTCGTGCCCCGGTCTGGGAGGATCCCATATGCCGCGGAGCGGCTGGGCCCGTGAGCCATGGCTGCTGAGCCTGTGCATCCGGAGCCTGTGCTCCGCAACGGGAGAGGCCACAACAGTGAGAGGCCCGCGTACCACAAAAAAAAAAAAAAAAAAAAAAAAAAAAAAAAAAAAAAAAAAAATATATAGTTCTTCCTTAAACTTTTAAGCTTACAAATGGTACTTTTCATTACTAATCACTTCTTTAAAAAAATATTTATTTATTTATTTGGTTGCGCCGGGTCTTAGTTGCAGCAGGTGGGCTCCTTAATTGTGGCTCATGGGCTCCTTAGTTGCAGCTCTAGGGCTCCTAAGATGCAGCATCCGGGCTCCTTAGTTGGGACATGCAAACTCCTTAGTTGGGGCAGGCATGTGGGCCCTAGTTCCTTGACCAGGGATCAAACCCAGGCCCCCTGCATGGGGAGCATGGAGTTTTATCCACTGTGCCACCAGGGAAGTCCCTACAAATCACTTTAGAGATGCTTTGAGGAAAAGGATAATAAACAATAATAAACAGTCAATTCTCTGGCAAACAAAGGTCCCCTTATTAAGACTTAAAACTTAAGTAAGTCTTAAAAATCTAGGGAATTCAAATTATAAAAATAGTGCTAAATGAGATGATGGATGTTCCCTGAACTTACTGGGGTCATCATTTCATGATGTGTGTAAGTCAAGTCATTATGCTGTACACCTTATACTCATACAGTGCTATGTGTCAATTATATCTCAATAAAACTGGAAAGGAAAACACCTGGTGAATCTTAATATTCTCTTAAGTGTTTTCATGCTGCTTACAAAGTCTGTGACATTTCAACTTAAAATCACAGCCCACATCCCTTACTCAGATACACATTTTAAATTAGAATCTGTTAAATCCTCTAATATGCCAAATTTTCTTGAAAACGAGAATACACAGTTTCTAAACTTAACTCAAAAATACAAATACTGCAGGTTTAATTGATCATTGATAGAGCTAATTCTAGATCTCTCTGAAGTGAACGACATTTACCCACTGAAGAGAAGACATTGAAACTGACCTACAATTTGAGGTGACCATTTCACTTAGCCAAGGTCATCGACAGACATTCCAAAAGAGAAGAAATCTGGAACTATGACACCAAGAATGACTTTTCTCCTGAATGCCTGTGGAGTTGGGCTGTTTTTAATAGACGCACTGCCACAGACTCCAAAATATAGAACACACCACTGTGGCATTAAAATTATTTTGAGCTGAAGTCATCTGAGAATCACAGATGCAGGAAGAGGCTTTTTCTCTGAACTTCCTTATCTACCTAAAAGCAGATCCTTGCAAAAGGACTCAACTATCATAAATCCCCTCCCTGGGAGTTTTACAACTTTTATCACTGGAGATGGAATCAGTGGGGTAAGAGATCACCTAAACAGACCTTGTCACAAAAATACCGCATTTCCCATCTATTTTCCTAAGGGCCCATTTATCTTTGACTTTACGTAAGTGCCCTTTGGTCCCCTTCTCTTCTCCTATTAAGACGGAATATGAGCCTCAAATTCTAACCACCCCTTTGAGTAACATTTTTCTCTTTGCTTCTGTGTACGTGGGGAAAAAATTGGCCTTTTCTCCTCTTAATTTCTTTTGTCAGTTTAATTCACATGCCCCCATCACTCAACCTAAGAGTGTAGAGGAAAAGCTTTTTTTCCCCAATACCTATCAACCATATTTAGTCAACATAATTATTTGACATACCTGTTCACTATTCCCTCTCCAGGGTCATTCCCATGATCATAAAAACATGAGGTTATCTTCCTATAAAAAATGTATTTAGATTTCAGTGACCACCCTTCACTCTTTAAAAAGGTTTGCTTGAGGGCTTCCCTGGTGGTGCAGTGGTTGAGAGTCCGCCTGCCGATGCAGCGGACATGGGTTCGTGCCCTGGTCTGGGAAGATCCCACATGCCTCGGAGCGGCTGGGCCCGTGAGTCATGGCCGCTGAGCCTGCGCTCCGCAACGGGAGAGGCCACAACAGTGAGAGGCCCGTGTACTGCGAAAAAAAAAAAAAAAAAAAAAGGTTTGCTTGCAACAGTACCCCTTAATCTCTGACTTCAGTTTCTTCCCCCCCAACCCCCCACTTTTTTTTTTTTGGCGGGATCTTAGTTCCCCCACCAGGGATCGAACCCGCGACCCCTGCACTCTTAACCAATTAAGCACAGAGTCTTAACCACTGAACTGCCAGGGAAGTCCCCTCCCCTCTTTAAAGGCCCTCCAAGCAAGCTTTGACACACTCACACCTCTCCACTGAAACTGTTGTTCTGTTCACTGTTTATTCCCATTATCCTATAACAGTGCCTGAGCATAAGTGCTCAATGCATATCTATTAAATAGTGTTTCTGAATGCTTTTTCTATTCTTCTTTCTTGTTAGAGTTATATCTTGTATAGAAATTTGAATGACATTTGAAAGGATTCCAAGGCTTTGGGAGGTATCACCATTCTAGTTCTAAGGCCACGTCAACTACAGAAACAATTACAGATTGTATAGTTTGCCAGAAAAATTAAGTGTGCATTCAGAAGAACCAGGCTGTCATCGCTGCACTGACTCTTGTGAAACAGCTCCTCCCAAGGGGATGTTGGTATGCCATGTCACTTACTGATTTACCTAGATAAACCTCGTGGGACATACCTTCTGAGCAGCTTCTCCAGGTTTTCCTGGAATCTTTGCCCTATGTCGATTGGTGGGAGATGTGCTATTTTTACTCCATGACTGCGTACACCAGGAAACATCCAGACTAAAACAAGATCAAAGTTTTGAAGGTAGTCATGCCTGTGTGTTAAATGAGAGCTATCATCAAAATAGAAGTGAGAGTGTGGATGAGTTAAATTTTCCTGGGTAGAAGTGTCCACAAACTTCCCTCTCCCACTCAAATCACCAAAGAGAATGTAAATTACACAAAGGCAGATATATATATAGTATACTATGTGTATATATATATATATATATATATATATATATATATATATATATATATATAGTAAACACAAGATATTAACATTCCAGGGCCCAGCATTCATTGTTAAACAAAGGCATGGAACCTAGTAATTGCCAGCACTCTCCCTCTGCTCAGCCACCCTGATGTTCACTTCTACCCCAAACTACCCTTTTTAAAACCGGCGGTTCCTAGAATTTCTCTGATGCAAAATCATAGAAGGCGGATGGAAGGCCTTACCCTGAAGGGAAAGATAGAGGGAGGTTTTGTTGAAAGTGATATGTAATGAAGAGTACAAAAAAAAAAGTAAAGAAGAGGAGGAGTAAAAGTCCCTCTAGCTGGGGGCAGAGGAGGGGATATCTGTGGGGGCGGGGGGTTTCTGAGAGCCTACTGAGAACGTGG